>NC_139516.1:19566878-20166878 GCF_947247035.1 Vipera ursinii
TAGCATATTACTGCATGATGGGTGAAGGTAAAGCATTTCACTTGTTTTCCCACACAGTTACCAGCTGTGAGCTCCGAGACCAAAAAAACAGGAAAGAAAGACCACTATTTTCTTTCTACTATTCTTTTTAAGTTCTTACCTGTGTAAGGATATAACTTCTGTTTGCCTCCTCCATTTTTATCAAACTTGCATTGACATAATCATTGTCACCTTGCTGCAGCTTAATTCGGCTGTGGTCAACTACAGAATGGATTAAAAAAACCCACATTATTAAACACCTATATATTATTTATAGTTTGCTAAACAACTCATTTCAGAATAAAGAAGTAAGCCTTTTTGTTTCCAAATATAAAGACACAGACACAGACACGTATACGTATACATACATACATACATACATACATACATACATACATATATATATATATATATATATATATATATATAACACATTTCTTAGAACCCAACCCACCGATTATCAATATTCAAAGCACTCTGACAGTAACTGCACTCTGTTTTAAAGATCTAAAGTTTGTTCCTTTTAGCCCACCCAGATATAAAAGAATCCCTACATTTTACAGGAAAACCAAACTGACTGGAAGCCATTTTATCTAAAACAAACAAAATCAATGGTGGTTACCATAAAAAGAATCTCTAGAACTGATCAGTAAGCAAAATTATGTGCAACACTATAGCATGTATTGAGTTTTCCTGGAAGGCTCAACAGATTTTTAGACTATTAAATGATTGTAGAGGTTTTCTAACATATGGAGAAGAACAGACTGGCAATCTGAATGTGTAGCACACATGACAATCAAAGTAAAGCCCCTGTGTAGATGACTGTAATACTTGTAGATGAGCAGATACAAAAGAAAACGAGAGCCGTGATGTGAATTTAAGACAAATATTTGATTTTAAATCCCCTTTCACCATCTTCCACCCACACTCATTTCTTAGGATTTAATGAGAACGTTTTTTTTGTAAACTATTTTCCTCCTTTGGAAATAACTGCCATATGTCACAGCCACTAGTTCTACACAACACCCTTCCAGATAGCCCTTAAGAGTCTTTTCAAAGTTACAAATTTCTAGTTTCCTTGTTGATAGATTTCAGTTTTTTAATTGCCTGATCAGTCTTATTGCTCTTTTCTGCATCTGTTCCATTTTATCAAAATATTTCCTAAAGTGTGATGTCAGAAATGGTTATAATACTCAAAGTGGGATCAGACTAATGAAGAATAGAATAGAGCTATTGTTTCCCATTTTATGGGATCTACATATCATTTAATGCAATCTAAAAGTGATCATTTTATGACCATATCACAATGCCAACTCACATTTAGTGCATAATTATCTATAATCTCAAAGTCTTTTTCTGATATATTTGAAGATTTTAAATTGTTAAATTGTTTAGAATCTCTTGGTCACCATATCACAAAAAAGATGTTGAGAGTTTGGAAAAAATTCAGAGAAGAGCCAAGGCCTGGAGACTAAAACATACAAAGAACGGCTGCAGGACTTGGGTTTGGCTATAGTCTAAAGAAAGGAATAAACAGGGGAGACATGATAGCAGTATTCCAGTATATGAGGGACTGCCACAAAAAAGAGGGGGTCATGTTATTCACCAAAGCACCAGAGGGCAGGACAAAAAACAATGGTTGGAAACTGATCAAAAAGAGAAGCAACCTGGAATTAAGGAGAAACTTCCTGACAGTGAGCACAATTAACCAGTGGAACAGCTTGCCTCCAGAAATCGTGGGTGTTCCATTACTGGAGATTTTTAAGAAGAGGTAGACAGTCACTTGTCTGAGATAGTATAGGTCAGGGGTAGGCAACCTTGGCTCTTTTATGACTCGTGGACTTCAACTCCCAGAATTCCTGAGCCAAGATTGCCTACCCCTGGTATAGGTCCTCCTGCTTGAGCAGGGGGTTGGACTAGAAGACCTACAAGGTCCCTTCCAGATTCTATTCTATTCTATTCTATTCTATTCTATTCTATTCTATTCTATTCTATTCTATTCTATTCTATTCTATTCTATTCTATTCTATTCTATTCTATTCTATACTAATTTTTTTGTTGTGCTCTTTGTATAGTATTTCTGCTCTACCATGAAATAATTCAGAGCAGCAAGTCATAACCCAGGTGTGTAAACTCTTCTATACAGGATTAACTTATCTAATCTTAGCATATAAATGACTCTTTACAATTACATAATTCTCTCTTTCAGAAACCCTGTTTTGCAATTCCCAGAACCTCATCTGACTATAATTGCAAGAAATCAGCTGCCAAGTTTCCGAGATTTTTGGAATAAGAAATACAAGAGCTGTACCGTAAGCTCTAAAACAAGCTTAACATAACAAATATATACCGGTATATATAAATCTTCTAGCTTAGAAAATCCTCAGAAAATTTTCACAAAGTGGTCCTACTTACTTGACATCTTACTCACTGGGAACTTCAGTAACTCCCATATATTAAATAAAGCATCCACAACTAAACATGTTGCACATGTCTTACATACACAACTGAGTCCAAAATTTCTGTTCCTAAGTGAGTCCTTTGTTAAGTGAGTTGTGCCCCATTTTACATTTTTTTTTGTCACAGTTGTTAGGTGAATCACTGCAATGATTAAGTTAGCAATGCGGTTGTTAATGCAGAATCTGACTTCCCCATTGAATTTGCTTGTCAGAAGGTGGCAAAAGGTGATCCCATGGCCCCAGGGCATTGTAACCATCATAAATAGGAGTCGGTTGCCAAGAGACTGAATTTTGATCAAGTGAACATGGGGATGCTGCGATTGTGATAAGTGTGAATAATGGTCCTAAGTCACTGTTTCAGTGCTGTTGTAACTTCGAACAATCACTAAATGAACTGTTGTAAGTTGAGGATTACCTGTACTGTAATGCTAATTCATAGATTGGCATTACATTTGAAAAACCCTGCTCCTTTGATTTTTAGAAAAATACAATGCTAAATCTGGAAGTTGAATCATGGCAACCGGACTTCTATCTAGTTGCCAAGACACACATTCCAGACAAAGCTACCTGGACGACTTAGAATCTTAACTGACAAAAATGCTACAGTTTTTGTAAATAAATTGAGAAGGTCACAATACTTACAGGGGCTGACATCTCTGTACCTGTTGCGATTTTTGTTTTTCGGATGTTTGGCCACTTTACACGGAAAGTCACTTGCTTCATGTTTGATTTCCTAGAAGGAAATAAAAGAATACATTGGTATATGCTAAGACTTGTGCATATGACTGATTTGAATGCTTGGTTCAGAAAAATCACTGAGAGCTAGTGGCTTATCACCATACATGGTTCTGTTTGCTTTTCACAGTTGCTGTGCAAAATTTCCAAATAATGACAGTTTTTAACATTAATAAATGGCAAAAATTCAAGGCATGCGTTACAGACTAGTGGTATATATCATTACTGAAAATAAATTTGGAAATTAAGAATGTTAAGAAAAAGGTATCATGTTTCATTGGATTTATAGCACAAAATACACTTTTATTGCTAAAATAAAATGCATCAGAATGTGTATCGGAGCAGCACAAAAACAGATATGCAAGTAGAGCAGTTGAACAAGGATATCTACAGGAATACATATGTTTCTTGATATCCTACATGCCACCTTTTCATATATGCATATTAACAGCTAAAGGCTACAAATGCCTGGTTAAGATAAGAGCACAAGTTTCCTTGAGTCATCAGCAAGCTATACAGGAGCTGTAAATATTAAAAGGATGAGGTATATTATACTCCACAGCAGCAGTACAGTTGTTAAAGCCATCCGATTTGGCACTGATCATTCATTTCTCTGGCAACTCACATAAAATCCAGCATTCATTGTAAGTAACATTCTGACAAAAGCTATGTGCGACATCAATCAAACCTGTCAGGAACTTAAAACAAAAAACAAAGCATGCATAACTTAACAATTAAAAATAAAGAAAGAAGTTACAGGATTTTCACATGTGGCATTTTTCCCCTGCTAGAGATGGAGTGAAGCCATTTTTTTAAACTTACACAGTTAACTAAATAAATCCAATTTATACTGCTAAATAAATAAATGTGAGACAGCTTACACTAAGGCCATGCAAGTTCATATTTTTCCATAGCCCAAGGGAGAACTTACAGCCTTCCAAGACGCTGCTGGACTACAACAATGTATGCTTTTCTCCATCCTCTTAAGAGTTAATCATTTTTAGCATTCATTCTCTTTTTAATCTTTGAACTGTGCCTTTAAAATTTATGAGCCATGTTGAGTGCTTATTTGAGCAAAGACAGAATATAAATCAGATCCAGCTCCTACACCAAATGGACACTGCTGGCTATAGCTGAAGTTAGAGAGCTCAAGGTTTCCTTACTTCTACTGTAGTCTCCTTAAATATAAGATACAATATTTAGTGCCAGATCAAAATCCAGTTGCTTCTCCGTCTCCATATTCCAGTTAAATTACAGTGCTAGATCTAACCCTCTCAGATCTGAGTGCATTGAAATTTTCTAACAGTGAACAATTCATGTTTCTTGCAGGGATTGGGAAAATGCCACTACTGAAGGAAAAACAACAACAATAGCAAGCCTTGGCCAACAAGAAGTAACCAACAATTAGTGGTAACAGCTTCTCAAGAGGGCATTTGCCAGGTTATTCTAAAGATCCAATGCATGAAACTGATTTTCCAGACCAGTTTCAATCAGTTTTGTTAGGTATTGTTATGTTTAATATATTTTCAACCCAACATTGTAGGCTATCATCATATGCCTAACAAGTTTCAGGCCTCATTTTAACACAAGAATGGACTGCATCTTTTTTCTCTGTTAGCTTTAAGCTATTTTTAGCCTTTTGAGACGAGCTTTTTTTTACACTGTACATATAGTCTATTAAAATCATTCTGAATGGTTTGATTTCTTATGCTAAAGCACCCTAGGAATGTTATTGTAGGGTAGCCTATAGTGCTTTTCTATATTCAGTAGACAAATGAACAAATACTAAATACATGGTAACAAACAGGAACGTAATATATCTTCAAAAGAATAATATAAGGACATTGCCAAATCTAATCTACTTTTTAAATCCCCCAGCCATTGCAGGACAAGATTTGTCTAATTTCATATCAACTTCTACAGCAAAGCACTTTTGTTTGGTATTGCTTGGGGAAGATAGTTCTTAGCTGTTCTTTTAGCTTTACAGCAGGGGTGTCAAACTCAATTTCACTGAGGGCTGCATCAGCATTGCGGTTGCCCTCAGGGGGCCGGGTGGGTATGGTCAGGGTGGCCGTGGCCTACTGGGTGGCCGTGGCTAGAGTGCGTATGGCCTACTGGGTGGGCATGGCCAGCTATACATTGTTCGCATCAAGGGTGCCTATGGGGGCCTGGGCAGGAGTGGGACAGATCTGAGGGTCTCTGGCAGAAGGAGGGTCTCTGGGCCAGGGCCAAGGCAGTGGGGGCCGTTCCCTCACTGTTTCCAGGATGGTTTCGCGGACCACATGAAACCACTTTGCGGGCCGGATCCGGCCCCCGGGCCTTGTGTTTGACATGTCTGCTTTACAGCATGTTTCATACACTCTGGATAAGGGCATTCTATTACATCCTTTATGAAAATTAAAAGAACAAATGTGTTTGCTTTTTCAATTCACCATGTATATTTGAAACATGGCATGAAACAAAGAAGATCTGTTTCTGAGTGGCACAAAAATAAACAGAGTTGCCTTATTGGTGAGATGGGCAGCATATAAATTTAATAAATAGTAAAATAAATATTCAAAGGTAGAGGTCACAGATGACCAATATTTGCACTTTTGTACAAGTTGTCATTTCCAAACTGTAAGTAGTAAGGAGTTCACAGATTTTACATGTGTGAAAACTGCATTTCAATGCAGAGTATAAAGTCAATACATTATGGAGGGATTTCTGATGACCAAGCAGGATAATTCAAACAGAATCAATCGGTCATGGTTTTAATCTTATTTAATATACCCTGGCAGAGATTTATTCTCTATTCCCATTATACTGGCCTCAGTAGTCTAAGAAAAAAAATGTTGCATTTTCCAGATAGTGTCAGAAGCAGAAGACTAGCTCTTCTTCTTTTCCCAAATTATCTCCAGTGTTCAATACTTATACAGTTTGAGGATGTGTAATAGGATATCAACAGTCTTATGCACTTGAATCATGTAAGAAAAATAGGTTAATCAGCAAGCACAGCATATGAGTGGGTAGGAAAGGCATCAGAGGGTTGACTGATCACTATTTCCCATCTCCTCTGCCTTTGTCGTAAGACTAAATGGAACAGCTTCCCATTTCCCTCATGAGTAAGGAGTCTACTTATAGTACATGAAAGGGTTTTGGATCGAGAATGAAGGGAGCAGAAGTGAACATGATGGCACCATCATCCTCTTACTAGGTCTTTCAGATGCATCATAAGGAACTACTACATTCTTAGGAGTCTAAAGGTTCATGGCAACTGGATCACTCTTTGTTAATCTGAGACGCTTCGTTGCTCATCCAAGCAACTTCATCAGTTAGAGCAAAATTAGGCAGAGAGTCAGAGTTGGAATGTACAGCAACTTCAAGGGTTTCTTCCCAAAATGCATTAAAATATGTCAATAAAGATTCAATCATCCAGGCTAAAAGTGTCTAAAGGTTGAATCATGGCAATTGCACCAAAAAGGTCTGAGCGTGCTATTTTTTAAATGTTGGAAATTGGACAGCAAAGTTGTTATTCTTGCTGTGACTTTGCTCACATTCACTTTTACTAACTTGAAAGCATAGTACTGCTTGTTAAAACTGTCAAAAAGTAAATAAACGACTGTGATCTTAGCATTGCCAATGTACCTTTGCAACATGGCTTTCCTAGAAAACCCTTGTTGATTTAGTGTTCAGTAATTTGATACCTGCTGCAATGAAACAACATACCCAGCAAACCACAGACTACTGTCAGAGAGCCAGAGCACTGAAACAGACAGCCAATATGCAAACTAGGAGGAACCATTAAATCATGCTGTTCCTTGGAAGAAACTTTACAGAGAAACTCATTCCATGCTATCATTATACTCTGTTGACACTGGCCAAGCAAGTATTCATTCCTAGATGTAACATCTGTGGCCAAGTTAGAGATGATGGGTATACACATGGTTTGTTGGGTATTGTAAAATAGCCATCTGTTGGAAAATTGTTGAAGACATTTAAAGATTGCCTGTTAACTGCATAACTCTTGTTTTGGCTGCCTTTATAACAATGGAAGTAAAGCAATATAAAGGTAAAGTTTTTATTAAACAAGAAATTCTAGTTGGTTTCTCATACTAATATGAGAATCTGGGAGTTCAGGCAGAGCAAAAATGAATCGGAAGGAGACAGTATCTGAATATATGATAATAAGATTGACCCTCACAGATGCAAAATAATACAGATAGTTAGCAAGCAGATGTGAACAATACTCTAGCAATGTTTAACATGTATAGCTTACAGATATAACAGAGTTGGAAGGGAAGACTCTGTGGAGATCTTCTAGTACAATCCCTGTTCAAACAGGACACCCTGTTCTATTCCTGACAAATGGTTGTCCAATCTCTTCTTAAAAACCTCCAATGATGGAGCACCCACAATTTCTGGAGGCAAGCCAATTCACTGATTAATTGTTCTCACAGTCAGGAAATTTCTCCTTAGTTCTAGGTTGGATCTCTGTTTGATAAGTTTCCATCTGTTAATAAACAGAGCTGCAAGTTGAAACTGTGCTGTGAAATTTGTAAATTGCTTCAAAGGCCATTGGCAAGCCAAGAGTTTTGCTTATAGTGTGTGGGATCTTTACCTCAAAGAATGTAAAGTAACTGAATGGGAGAACACATTTGTTGTTACCTATTTGGATGATAATCCAACTTCATAAAGTGTATTTTCATAAGCTTATAAATCAAGCACTTTAAGTCGACATGACTTTTACTTGCTGCTAGCATTATCATAATCTTTCCCTCTATACATGTTTAGACTATAATACTCAAAAGGTCATGCTGTGAATACTGGAGAAACTCATCTCTGAATGTATTCAGAAGGCTGAGTTCAGGATGGTTGATCTATGTATACAGTCGGAATTAATACTATCAATCATGAACAGCAGAAGTCTATTCCTTCTAATTTAATGTCACCAATGAAAAATTCATTAACAGACAAAAAATATATCATAAAATTAGGTACAAAAGTGATCTAAACTTAGGATTGTATTGTATCCTGTGTTCCTAAAAGATTCTGGGCAGTCCACTAACAGATTTTTGTTCAAAGAAAGAAAAATTGCTCCCATGTGCAAAGTATTTTTTTAAAGCTTCCCATTAGGAAGCACTAGACTCAGTTTTGTCTGATGGGCATGTTACCTTTGAGCATTAAAGTACCTTCAGATTCACCGCCAGACTTCCTGTCACAGTTTTTAAAGAAGATAATTTTAATTAAATAAATAAACAGGAAGCTGGAATAAATGAAAATGGTGTATGGTTGCTAAGAAGAGTATCTACCAACTAGGGGGGAAAAAAGAACCAGAACAATTTCTGTATGTTTTTTTAAAAAGAGAATAGGTATTTTATACCTGGTCATGCTCATCATAGCAGCCATTTTGTGACTGCCCTTGTGGCATAATGTTAACATGGCAAATATGTCTGCTGATCAACAAAATTGTGGCTTACAGTTTAACAAACTGTACTGTGTTTATTATCATATGAAAAGTATTTGAAAAACTATATACATGATTGTTTGCATCCAAAAAATGTTCATCCACGATGATAAAAGAATAAACTGAATTACTGCTTACAGTTTTAATAACTAATTCAACTATTTGCTCAGTAATTCACTTCCTGATCAATTAATGAAACCCAGCAGAGATATCAACAGGATTATCTATGATTTTGGTTACAATCCAATTCAAGACTGTTAACTCAGAACTTTGTCGAGCAAGATTATCTTCAAGCAAGTGCTTAAGTTCAGATAAACCTTAAGCAAGCCAGCACAAGTTAGAAGAAACATTTGAGGGCAAATTATTTTAAAATGTTTTTTTTCTTCAGAAGTGACTTTAAAGTGATTTCTCTGGAAACAAAACTGAGGAAAGTAGCTGGGTAAATCTGCTGCATCTCTTGTGGCCAGATTTCATTTCCTTGCATACACAGCTCCAGATGTACTCACAACAAAATTTCATGAATTTGAAGAAGTGGACTCTGACCCACAAAACATACTTGCAGGAAGTTTAATTTTAGAAAATAAGTAGTGCTGATTTCATTCTAAATCATCCCTACGGGAAGCATCTCTAGGGCTGAGGATTTTTCTGGCTAACATAAAATACACATTTTATGAAAGATTGAATCTTGACAAGACAGTTTGTTTACATTTATAAAAAAAATATTGTAACAAATCATAGCAGCTAACATTATAGAATTTAGGCGGGGGGGGGGAGAAAGGAATTTTCCTGAAGTTTGCACTTGTGTATTCTCATAATAGAGAATTAAATTGCACACCCAGCTGGATCAGGCCATCTAATAAAAGCTAAATCATAACTACAGTAGTGAATCACATTTTAGTGTAGTGCAGTATGTTGTGTTGAACCAGAATGTATGATTAATTTATAGTCCAGTATTGTATATTAAACAAATCTAGAAAATTGGATTGATAGTTCGGTCAAGGTTGGATCATATGTAGCACAAATCCTATCACTCTGTGAACATATGTGTCCCAGAATAAAGTTGCAGGATCTAATCTGAGTTGGTCACTGGGACCAAGGTTTATTTTTCCAAGCTTTCGGGCTTGTGCTGAAGCCCATCCTCAGAGAACCTCTCTCTCTCTCTCTCTCTCTCTCTAGAATGTGTGCACTGGGATGTACTATGTGTTGCATTTATATGCTCTCATTAGTTGTTGTTTCCTTATTCCTCAGCACCCTCAGCTCCTATAAGCTGGTGGTAAATCAGCACTCCTGTTGATTGACAAGGGGTCCATTCCCCAAAGCTTGGAAGAATAAACTTTTGGTCCTGGTGACTGACTCAGATTGGATCTTCCGACCACTCTGTGTTAAAACAGCATCTGATGAGATGATCCATGAACTCACAAGCAGCACATGGAGATGACAATCTTCTTCTAGTGTTTCTCCTTAATAACTGGAATTTGGGACCTGCAGCCTTTGATTCCAATCTTAACATGCATCAATATCTATTGCAATAAATTTGCTTATTCACCTAAATTGGTATCACCATAGCATAGTCAGTCAGCAAATTCTATAATTTAACAATATGTTGTTACACTCTAATGCTTCCTTTTATTAGTCTTTAATCTGATTCAGTAAATGACCTTGGATTTTAACAGTGTAAAAGAATGAACGAAAATATTTCCCTCTATACTTTCTACCTCATGCTGTTTTCCCCCCTCCATCTTTATTATATGGCATGGGCAATCCACAACCAAGGCATTCAGAAATAGCCTTAGAAATTATATCCTCTTCATATATGGTACCAGTGCTCCTATGTTCAATGCAAATCTAAATAGAGCCTCTTTAAAGACTATCCTTGTTCTAGAAATTTCATGGCTATTTCATCCTGATGATTTCCAGACACAGCAGCAACAATTCCTATAATTCTTAGCTTAAAAGATTTATCTCAAAACAGTTCAAGTTCACTTCATTCTGCTGTCCCTAGACAGATTCTTCCTTAAAAATTATTTTTTAAAAAATGGTGAATTTTTCAGACGACAGAACCATGAGGTGTGAGGCATGTCAAACTGAGATTAGCATATGTCTACAGAAGCAATAGCAGCTGAACTGCAACTGTCTATTAACAAAGGAGTCTGTGAAAATTGCCTTGCAATTGTAAGATGAGAAAGGGACAATTGTCTGTTCTAAGGGACTGAGTTCTTTCAGTAGTCAGAATAAGCTCTTACCATGCAAAGGCTGTCTGCTTCATGCTGAGAACAGCTGAATACGTTTGGAGTTAATTTTCAATTGTGAAAAAATAGATCTAACAACTTCTTATCTAGCAAAAGTAAGATCTTCAGACAGAATTATGAGTATGAAACCAATTTATTTTTCCCCCAATTTAGATTGTCCAACATATTCGTCTTCCTTTCATCCATTCTTTCCTCAAGAAAATAATTAGTTGTGTAAACAAAAAGTAACACACACATACTACATATTTCTGTTGTTCTATTTCACAGTCAGATTTCATTCATTTAGCATACAGAACAAAATCATCCTTGTGTCCCAATAAACACTAGTGAAAATAAGGTAATTTTGATAGAGGATAACTCCTTTAAGCAAACAAAATTCAATATAAAAACGAAACAAGACAAATCAAAGCTCTCAATTGCAGCAGTTTAGCATACCAGAATGATCTGTGAATACACACTGTATCATTGACCTTGTGGGCTTTTGCGCAACACTCAGCAAGGCCAATGAGTTGGCTTCATAAAATACAAAGGCAGAGATATAGACACAAGCCAGCAACCACCAAATCTTATAGGAAACAGGATTCTTAAATAATTTGTTTGACTCCAAAAACAGCAGGGAAAGAATCAGCAGAGCAAATGATGATCTTACACAACTATCCTCAGACTTAATGGCCTGTTTGCAAAATGATGTGGACAACAATATGAAACTATTTTTTTTACAATTTTTGCTTCTTCTTTGTTTTTCTTATATGCATATCTAAATCTCCAGAAGTGCTAAAGTCTCTGAACGAAGCAGAAAACAGCCACATTACTCCTTCCTCTTTTTGAAGGCTACCACACTTGTCTAGAGTGCCAGCAAGTATAACGTGGAAGTGAAAAAAGCATTTGTGTGGTGAACATCATCAAGAGGAAGGTGTGGTAAGTGAAAGAGGAGAAAGAGTTGAAGACAGCTAGACGGACCTGGTGACAGCACATTCAACAAGAGCAGCAGCAGCAGCAGAATGATCACCATCAATGGCTAGGTTTTAAAATTGTTGAGGAACAGACCCAAAATTTCCCAAGGAATAGCTTAGGACAGCGGTGTCAAAGTGCTGGCCCGCGGGCTGGTTTCAACATACCAAAGCCACACCCACCCGATTGCCGGCAATGCAAAAAGAGTTGCGATACATCGCGACACGTTACATGACGTGGCGAGTTTGACACCCGTGGCTTAGGTGGTTAGCAGCACTAATGAAGATTGAAGATAGGAAAAGAATGGTGGTGGAACGGCCCCCACTGCCTTGGCCCTAGCCCAGAGACCCTCCTCCTGCCAGAGACCCTCAGATCTGTCCCACTCCTGCCCAGGCCCCCATAGGCACCCTTGATGCGAACAATGTAGAGCTAGCCACGCCCACCCAGTAGGCCATACGCACTCTAGCCATGCCCACCCAGTAGGCCACGCCCACCCAGTAGGCCACGCCCACCTGGCACCCTTAATGAAATTGAGTTTGACACCCCTGCTTTAGCATGTAGCTATGCTGGCCACATGACCACAGGAAATGTATATAAAATATATATAAGCTGCATTTTTTTAACAGCCATTCCAGCCACAGTTTATGTTCCATTGCTCTCTTTCCAGGAAGAAAAAAATAAATGAAGATTGCACATACTTAGCTCTTTCTGTCTCCTAACTCATATTGATAGAGAAGAAATGTAATATGAAGTGACAGAATGAATCAGGAAATGAATATCAAGTACTTTTATAAATACAGAGGGTTGGGGGGAAAGGATGCAGTTAATGATTCAGAAGAATTTTCTGCTTTGGCAAACTAAAAAATGTAGAAAAATGTTCATTTTCTGTTCCTGTTTATCTGCACAGATGGATCTTTTGCCCATGGCTTTTAGACTGTTGGATTATCGATGGTGCTGACAGTATGGTTTTAATGTTCATTTTTCATTTGGTAAGATGCCCAGAGCTATTTGGGATTGGTTAGTGTATGGATTTCTAATAATATTAATATCTTGCATTACTCCACAAATGATTTTGGAAAACTATAAAATAGGAAGGCTTTTATGTATGACTTTTTATGGTATGAGATCATTACAATTCCTGTATACAGAAGATAAAATACCCAGCACATTTCTCAAGTAAAAGGACAAAATATGTTACTTTCTCCAAAGAAGATTGACAATCTACTTTCCAATGAAATAGAGGACTCAGGCCTTTTGGTTCAGGGCCTTGTTGGTTTTTTATCTAAAAAAAATGGTTAATTAATTCCTGCCCTTCACCAGGCTTCAGAATACTAGGAATGGGGTAAACACTGATAACAACATCCATTTGTTGTTATTTGTATCTGGGAGGACTATAAAAACATGTATGGATTTCATATTTTGCTCCTCCAAATAGTATTTTTTATTATTGCTTTTTCAAGATTTTTTCCCCCAGAAACTTCAACTACAGTAAAGAAAGATCCATTTTTCTAACCGTCCTAGAGAGAAGAATGTTGTGTGTGTGTGTGTGTGTGTGTGTTTAGGGGTGATACAGCACACGTACACAGGGTTGCTTTTTTAACTCCCAAGTTGGCTGTGGTTTATTGCTTCAGAGACTAATTAACATTTTCTCAGAAAACATCTGCTTGTTTCGCATTGGTGTTCTTGCCCTGAACTCTCATTTATTGCCATTAATCTTTCTTATACTGCACCTATATGATCCCTGACTGTTTTCTAACTTAGTATTTTTCAACTTTGGCAACTTTAAGATGGGCAGCCTCCAACTCCCAGAATTCCCCAAGTAGTAAGTTGCCAAAATTGAGAAACACAGTTCTATGATATCCTTATTTCCTATTATTCCTGTTCCTTGCATGTCTGTGTTCCTCTTTATCTATTATCCACCTAATCCATTATTCTGTACTTCTGCTTATTGCTCTTCAGACTACTTATTTACTTAACACTATAAATTTACATAACATTCTGATTTTAAGTACTCTTGTGCTGTGTTTTATTCTTTTAACACTGACACGTGTTACAAAGACCTCTGTGTGAGCTCTTTGGGTCACCCTGGAGTTGTGTGTATGTGGAGAAAGCAGTCGTATTCATTGTGATCCTCTTACTAAAGGGAATGGAGTCACTTTCATGTGTACTTGGTATCAATCAGTCCTTTTGACAGCATTCCCATTTATCCTGGCAGGGATTTCTATTTTTTCCCCCCAGAGTGTACTACAATTAAAAAAAAATCCATATTGGAAATTTTGCATCCTTATACTAAGTCTCTTGCTACTCCGCATGTATTGCTCCTGCAGTTCTCTGCAATAGCCTTTTGATTTATTGCTGAGAAGAGTTGGGGTATTTCTTACAGGTTCCCCCCTTTTTCTCATTCATTTCTGATATCTTCTTTTGGGTGGGGTAGGGTGCCTTCAAGTCAGTGTGAACTCCTGGCAAGTCCCAGCAGTTTTCTTAGCAGAAGTGCCTCTGTCCTAGGATTGAAAGAAAGTGACTGGCCCAAGGTCACAAATCTGGCTTCGTGCCTAAGGTAGGACTAGAACTTCCAGTCTCCTGATTTCTAGCCTGGTGCTTTAACTACTGCACCAAACTGCCCATATTTTTGTTACGTGATTACAAAGATACTGCTACAACAGTTGTAATTGCAAGGACAGGTTGTAAGTCACCCTTTTCACCAGTTTGTGGTGCAGCTGCAAAAAATACAGTAGGTAAGATTACTGGCCATCTTCTGTTATGATGGGAGGTGATGAATAGAAAAAGTGCACCCTTCCAGATGTTACTGATGAATTTCAGCAACAAATACAAAATATTTGATTTAAGTAGAAAAACTCAATTTGTGATTATTCTTGTAGTTTTATTTCATTACTTTTTCTTTCCCTTCTTTCTTGACACTTCCAAAATGTCTCTGTTATATAATACATTCAGAAATCAAAGAATGAATGAGAATGCTAAATCTGTACAGGAAAAGGCCTGTTCAAAATATATAGTTTTTACACACACACACACACACACACACACACGCATGCACACACACACACACACACACCTTTCCTCTTCTGGAGCACATTCACTCATAAGATTGCTTTTTTAAAAAAAACAAAAAAACCCAAACCAGAACTGTCATCTGCCTCTTTTATTGTCAACATTGACTGGAATGTAATAATATGCCGTTATCAGCAACATATAGATTCACTTTTTCATTCACATCCACAACAACTCAAATAATACAGGTTTTTCTTTCTGACATACATGTTGAATAATTATCTAAACAGCTATCAAAGTATTCCTTTACGCCATTGGTGACTTAATCTTTATGTTTGTACTCAACTGTATTCTTCCTGTCTTCCTTCAACCATTTACATATGAAGACAGACCCAATGACAAAAGACTATCTCATTTCCAAATAACCACTTCCTGTTTCATAAATTCACTTTCTTTTTTTGAGCAAAAGAAAGATAGAAAAAGCTTCATCTTAAATAATGCAAAACTTTCTTTTGCATTATCTATCCAAAGAGGAAACAAGGAAAATTGGGAGAGCTACAAACTTGCAAGTTGCCCAAACAAAACTCATTTAACCTTTTTAAAGAGGAATAGTAATAAATATTTCAATTGCAAGCCTAAAATCAGACAGTCAACATCTGCTCAGTTTCCACCCTGAAGCTATTCTTAAAATAACAATGTAAAGAAGAAAACAGTGAGCTGAGAGCAAGGCCTCAAGGCAACAGTAAATTATGAGAAGACAAAAAAAAATCATGTTAAGATTGTTGGATCAGAACTAGAGTGAAGCAGTGACTAGACTCTATTTTTCAGTTCAACTAACCTGAGAGGATAGTTACTGAGAATTAAGAATTAGGAGGTAGAATTGTTATGTATACTAGGGGTCCCCAACCCCTGGTCTGTGGACTGGTACCGGGCCACGGCATGCCAGCAACTGATCCATACAAACAAGCAAAGCCCCATCCGTGGGATGCAAGCAGCACACAAAACCACACTCCCTCTGGTCTACGAAAAAACCTCTCTCCACGTAACCGGTCCCTGGTGCCCAAAAGGTTGGGGACCTCGGATGTATACTACCTTGAGTTCTTGTAGATAAATGGGATACAACTCTGACTAACTAGCTAACTAACATACAACAACTACACTGATTTTACCCACATTTATTCCAAACAAGTTAATTTTCTGAGTTTAGCACAGCTTTTATACATGAAAATATGTTTCAGATGTTTTTCTCTTTTAGTAACATTCATTTATACAATTTCTATAGCTGCCCATCTCAGTCAATGACTTTGGATAGCTTACAATCCAAAAATATATCACAATTAAAACACCAAAATATTTTTTACAAATAAAAACAATAAAAACATCCAAAGTAAATACAGAATATTTTGAGATAATGGTTCATGCTCAGGCCAAATTAGCAAACCTATTTTAA
The DNA here is from genome assembly GCF_947247035.1 of Vipera ursinii. Taxonomy (NCBI): domain Eukaryota; kingdom Metazoa; phylum Chordata; class Lepidosauria; order Squamata; family Viperidae; genus Vipera; species Vipera ursinii. Next base: position 19,583,196 of record NC_139516.1, read on the forward strand.
AATAAACCATAATAAATTATTCACATTTACAAAAACTAGTTTTATAGTACTTCTGAAATATGACAGTTTATAGAGCCTTGGTGGAGCAGTGGGGTAATGCCTCCTTAAGTAACACCAGCTGCCTGCAATTAGTGCAGGTTCGCATCCCACCAGGCTCAAGGTTGACTCAGCCTTCCATCCTTCCGAGGTAGGTAAAATGAGGACCCAGATTGTTGGGGGCAATTAAGCTGACTTTGTAATAATGCCGCTTGGGGGGGGTGTGTGAAAGCCCTAATAAGCAGGCATATACATAGAATGAAGGCTACTGCTAAGCTTGTAAGCCGCCCTGAGTCTTCGGAGAAGGGCGGGATATAAATGGAATTAAAATAAATAAATAAATAAATAAATAAATAAATAAATAATAAATAAATAAATCTGGATTTGCTAAATTGTATTTAAAAATACAATTACTTGCACAACAAATAGTGTACTACTACTTAGCAATTATAGACCAAAAATCTCAACTACAAGAGCTGTCATATGTTATTACATTTGTACTATTAATTTTGGTAACTCAGTACTTTATAGCATGTCACATGAATAGTAGCCCACATATTCCCGTACCTCATTCTATTCCATTAAATTTCTATAATATAAACAGATCATTGACAACTGCCTAGGGATTTAATATAGAAACATCCACACAAATATACTTTTACAGAGAAGTTTCGATCACATTTTTTTCTGTATTGGAAGGTGATTTAAACCTCTTCCCATCAGTGGAATTACTGATATTTGGGGGGAAAAATATTTTCTCTGCAAAGTTCATAAGTTATATTCAAATACTTCAGATTTGCTTTTATCCATAAATAATATATACATGATATGAGCATTATCAGGTATTTAGTTTTTATAGTCCTTACAGCAATCATAAGCAACACAAACCTTTTTAATTGTTTCAACCCAAAATTTTATTGGACATGCAGGTTGATCTTCAAGTTGCCTTTCCTTCTTCAGGAACACCAAAATCTTTTCATATGAATTGAATTCACAAGCGCACCAAGACATAGGTTGTTTAACTGTGTGTTACAAAAGAAACCTCACAATATTTATTTCACCTCAACACCCTGACGCATAAATCACAGCTTTCAAACAATATGCAAAATTAACACCAATTTAAACAAGATATGGTTCAACTTTGTTACAATTCTTGCAATTATCCTTTAAAAGACATCTGCATTATCATTCTCATTGCTATAGATCCAAATAATTATAATTAGTGAATATGTTAAATGATATTTGAACCATCACTAACTATAAACTATTACATATTTCACTCAACTCAAGGCTCTTGAGTTGAGCACAACTCCTGGTGGCTATGCAGAAGAGTCCATCTAAATTTCTTGGCAGCAACAGAAAAATGGTTTGTTGTGCCAATATTTTTTTAAAAAATCCCAAGCCCTAGGATTCCTGAGGAGACTCCCATCCAAGTACAAACCAAGTCTTACTATGCTAAACCAACCTGCTGTCACTCACTGTGAGTACAAAAATACAAATGTTTTTAATTCAGTAAATGTTGAATAATAACTGTACCATGACCACAATTTAACAAGGTGTAATGTGTTGAAAAGAAAGGATTAAGTGCTTTGGAAAAGCTTTTCCAAAACATTAAAATGAACAATTCACCAAGATTGACTGCTTCATCCCAAATAAATGTAATTGACATTATAGTTGATGTCACAGATTAATCAATATACTTAATGAACCGATCAATATATAACAAATTATAAATTTGTTCTTGTGACCCAGACATTCTAGAAAATTCATAATAAGCTAAAGAAAAGAAAATTAACCTCATTCTACACATTAGAGCAGACATGTCAAACACAAGGCCCGGGGGCCAGATCCGGCCCGCGAAGTGGTTTCATGCGGCCCGCGAAGCCATCCTGGAAACAGTGAGGGAACGGCCCCCACTGCCTTGGCTCTGGCCCAGAGACCCTCCTTCTGCCAGAGACCCTCAGATCTGTCCCACTCCTGCCCAGGCCCCCATAGGCACCCTTGATGCGAACGATGTAGAGCTGGCCACGCCCACCCAGTAGGCCACACGCACTCTAGCCACGCCCACCCAGTAGGCCACGCCCACCCTGGCCATACCCACACGGCCCCTTGAGGGCAACCGCAGTGCTGATGTGGCCCTCAATGAAATTGAGTTTGACACCCCTGCATTAGAGTGAGGAAAGTACAGAACTCTAGATACTAACAACTCCTTATCACTGACCATGACAACTGATCTATTAATAAGTTTCTAATAAAGTTACTAATTTATTCTACGCTGATCATAACCTATCCAAAATACTGTATCTACTTCTAGGTACTATGCTTTCAGGTAACTGAATATGCTTATAGAAAGGCAATAAGGATGGCCACGAAGCTATAGATAGTTCTTACACTAGTGACAGCAAATTTCTGAACCTTTTAGAAAGATTAGTAATCTTTCACTAGGATGGTCTACATTGTGATCTGGACTTCAACTTACATCCTCTTAATACATAGATTTATTCTAATTAAACAAAGAATAAATTAGCACACTATGTAACGTCTTGTTCATCCATGCAATCAATCAATAAATCAATGTATATGGCTTCCCTTCTTACACAATACAATCCTGGGCACCTAACAGTGAGTTAATAGCATTTTTAAGATACCAGAAGAAGTGACATACATAAAGAAGTCAGAATTTGAGTAACAAGAACATAAATTTTGACTAAAAGTTAAAAAAACGTTCCTAATAAGAACTGCTTAATAATGGAGCCAATTATCTAGAAAGATGCCTTTATTTGATTTGTTCCAAATAGAGCAGAACACACTGGGGATCTTTAATTTGGATTCTTGCACTGAATAGAGAGCAATGGGATTAATGCCCTAAATAGCCCCTTCCAATTCTTTGATTTTATGATACTGGAAACTGGAAACAAATAACATTTGCAAAATACATTAACCTTGGAGAAAATCCCATTTAACTTTCCAATAGGCATGAATTGCATTCAGGAAGACAGCTGTGCTTATTTGCTGCAACAAATATAACTTTCTTCTAGCATCTTAAAACTTGGCTTTATTATAACACAAACTTTTGAGAACTATAATCTACTGGACAGGTACTTTTTATGAACTACAGATTCCACCCAATAACAGCTTATGTTCTGGTTATTCTATTTTATTCTAAAATGTTGTAAGACTTTGATTATGCACACTTACCAAATTTGTCTTTCTCCCTCATCCTAATTCAAATCTATGTCAGTCAAGCCACTATATGTGTTTAATGAAACTGCAATATAGTTTAACATACTATTTTAATATAGTATGTTAGCTCAAAAAAGTGCTAACAAAGTCTTTTGATTTTGTGCTTCCACAGACTAACCCAGCTCTTACTCTACTATAGTGTAGCATGTGAAACTGATATATTTTAAGCCTTCAAAGAAATGGGCTTTTTTCAGTCACCTCCTCCTACCTTTGTCTAGATCACGGGTTGGCAACCCGCGGCTCTGGAGCCGCATGCAGCTCTTTCAGCCTTTTCCTGCGGCTCCCAGCCATTTGCAGAGAGAGAGGGAGAGAGAGAGGGGGGGGCACTTGCGCTTCCCTTCTCTCTCTCTCTCTCTCTCTCTCTGTGTGTGTGTGTGTGTGTGTGTGTGTGTGTGTGTAAAAAAGAGAGTGGCCTCACACTGTTCTCCGAGAAGCTGACAAGCTTATTGGGTGGGGCTCCTGCCTTTGCTGCGTCTCCACAGGAAACAGGAAGCAGCAGAAACCAGGGCAAGAGAGCCAGCCCAATAAGAATGTATATCAGCTCGTCCAGAACAGTGTGAAGCCAGCTTGCCAGATGAGCAGAAGATTGGAGAGAGGGAGAGAAAGAGAGAGGGGGGGGGAGAGAGAGAAAGAAAGGGAGAGGGAGGGAGGGAGGGAAAGAGAAAGAGAGAGAGAACTCAAGCACAGCAGCCTCTATTTCTTTTTAATTAAACTCTTCAATCAAGTTCTCCCCCTCGTGTGTGCGTGCACGCGTGAGTTTTGCAGCTCCCAGTGTTTTTTCCCGCTGGGAAATGGGTTCAAGTGGCCCTTTGAGTGTTTAAGGTTGCCGACCCCTAGTCTAGATGGTTCACAGATGTGACCAACTAAGGATAATTTGAAGGGAAGAGTTAAAAGAAGAGATTGGACAACCATTTCTGTGAAAAGTGCTTTGTGAGAAGTGCTTTAGGAATTTATTACTTGGATGGAAATGTGCATAGAATTATTTCATTAACTTACCAGCTTCATTGTAGAGATGTAGCACAAGGGATAACTTGTTTCATTAAGATATAATTAGCATGGTTCCCATTTTCCTTGATGTGTCCTATCAAATGCCCTTCTTATAGTGACAACATGCTAGAATCAAATTAACAGCCCCACTTCTGGAACCAAGATTCCAGCTTTTGCAACAGCCCTAGCTTCATCCCTTTCTTTTAAAAAAGTGATAATATAATGTGCAAAGTTTCCTTCTTAAAATAATCCTATTTCTGGCATGGAAGACAGACTTGAAGTTTTACACAGTTCCTCTGAAGATTTTTAAGATATCAACGATCAGCAGGGAGTGCAACCTAGGAAATAACCTAGGAATTTCCATACATCGCTGAGCTACAACTTTCAGCATTTCAAGAAAAAAGGGTTAATGGCCAGGAATATTCTAATTTGAGCTAAGCAACAAGGGGCAGGCTACTTGCTTTCTCTGCATAACCTTCAGTAAATAGTCTGAAGGCTAATTCATAGTAAGAAAGGAGGTGATATTCATTAAGAACATTCTTCAGAATAATTGTACTACACAGGACTCACATTTTAAAAAATAGTATAACCACTGCACCTATTTGTGTATAAATTCTATGCAGCAAGGTTTTTCATCTCGTTTTCATATCAGACTGTAGCTATATCATTATAGGTTCTCTAGGAATCTATCTGCAAAAATAGTTGACCCCTAAATACTTCTGGGGACAAGGCAGCCTTATCCTACTTTATTATTTTCTGTTGAAATGTTTTTGTAGTCACTCATAGAAAGTAATACAAACTGAAATAGTGCATTGAAGAATTTCATGTTTCATGTTTGTTTGGTTTTTTTGCTATTGCCCTTCAAATTTCTATTTGCAATCCCAAGAAGCAGACACTTGCTCATCCCCTTGATCTGAAAAAGATATTAAAAATGAACACGAGAATATTCTACAGATCAAATGCTGTCAACCCATGAGAGAAAGAGAGGGAAGGGAGAGAGCAAGGGGGGAGCACTTTTGTATTTTTATAAAACAGCTTCTTTCAATTAAAAATAGCTCTATATATCAAAGATGTTCGTTATTCAGCTATTAGAAAGTACCAGAGCCATTCTGAAAAAAGGCCAAACAAGATTGGTCAGAACATAATTTTCTTTCCTCTACTTGATCTGACTATGTGTTCAAAAATTTCCCAATTAAATTGGTAAATTGAATTATATGCTAAATAATGAATGTTTCCAATGACAAATATTACCACCAAATAGATTCAACAGTGATTTAAGAACTTCAATAACAACTTTGAGGAATAAATATGTATATTTACAGAAACAGCCACCTACCAATACTGTAAAAAAAAAACCAAAAACCAAAATTCAAAGGCATTCAAATCTGGGAAGTCCACCATGTTATCTGGCCTTTCGCCCTGAAAACATTTTCATTTTACAGAACAAACCTTGGAATTAGATTATATGTAGGAGGAAATTGGAGTCCTTATGTTTAATTGCATTTCAAGACTCAGCAGCACGACCTCTGTTCTTTGGAACAGAAATGTTTCTCTGGAACTCAAACTCAGTAAATGAAAACTGTTTGTGGGATATGTATCCTTTCACCTAAAAAGTATGCCTGGGTTTTAAATCAACAAGTAGCAACAGCACATCAACCACATAATAACCCAAAATTTAAATCAAGGAAAGCAAATTACATGGTACAATAACAGATGTGCAATGGAAGTTTTGCGATGAGGACAAAAAAAAAAAAGCTTTGACAGAATCCAGATTTATGAGATCCACTTTAGATGGCCTCTACCTCTGCTGAACAAACCAGGCTTTAATAAATATTTGATCTTATATGTTACTTTTATGCATATGATTTTCTATTGCTTTTTTGCATTTTTCAGAAACTCCCTTTTTATTATAGTGATAATTTTATGGATATATTTTATAACCAATGGTGACATAAAATAGAAATACTGTAAGCCTGGCCTTCGTACCATTTTCAGCTACCATATTGGGGGGAAGGGGGCACCTGAGCTCCACATAGGATAGTGAAAGAGTTGTGGCAGCATAGTGGTTAGAATGTAGTATTGCAGGCTAATTCTACCCACAGAGTTCGATCCTGACTGGCTCAAGGTTGACTCAGCCTTCCATCCTTCCAAGGTTGGTGAAATGAGAACCCAAATTGTTGGGGGAAATATAGTGACTCTGTAAAACTGCTTAGAGAGCGCTGTAAAGCACTATCAAGCGGTATATAACTCTAGAGTGCGATTGCTATTGTTGTTTCTCTTCCTCCTTTTTCTCCTCCTCCCCTTTCTTCTTTCTTGCCCCTCCTCTTCTTCTACCTCATTTTCATAGTTAACTTTTAAAATATTTACAAAATACTTACAACTTTTAATGTACACAGTATGTGTTTTCTGCATCTGTACTATAGTCATAAAACATACTTTTAGTAGGTCTAAAGTTAAACTTGTAAATTTTCTTTGCTACATTAGCATTAACACCTGTTGGTGTTAACAGAGCCTCTTATAACCTTCTAGCACTGAATCATATCCATATCCTCTACTTCAGGGGTGTCAAACTGCTGGCCTGCAGACTGGCTGCATCATGCGGAGGCCGTGCCCACCCCAGCTCCGGCAATGAGAAAAAAGTTGCGACATGTCGTGACACGTCATGTGACAGGGCGAGGTTGACACCCGTGCTCTACTTTGTTTGGGTATTAAGAAACACTCTAATGTGGTGCCTTCGTGCCAGTAATATTCAATATGGTAAAAATAATTAGACACAGGTCAAAACTATGTCACACATTGCCTTAGAGGCAGTATACAACTTGGGATGATACAAAGAAATATACACCCATGGATTCTCATTCATTCCTACACACACTGACCACAGGCATAAGCTGACACAAAAACAAAGTTTTTGATCAGACACAATGTACCCTACAAACTGGTATAAATGACTCCTAGTGGTTCAATGTTCATTCTGCACAGTTTATGTTTGCTAACTGCTATTGCCCAAACCTCTTTGAGTTCTTGTCTTTTATGATCCAAGACATACGGCAAGCTATAAGATGACCCAGTTCTCAAATTCACTTGTGTATAACCCCAAATTCTTGAGTACTATTTCTTCATGGACGTGCTTCTTTTCCTTCATGCTCAAATTTTCTATCTGTATCACCTACATAAAAATCTTAATTCTTCACCTCCTACTCAAGATTGCAGCATGATAGGGGTCATTCAAGGATTTCTTTATGAGGTTTAACTGATCACAGATTTACTTCCTTTTCCCCAAACGCAAGTCTGTTCCTTGTTTCTCCGATCTGCTCCCTGACACCACCCTAGCTATAGGTCTGCCTTATTCGTCCTCACAGCCATATCAGTGTTTAAAGTTACAAACACATTACAATTGCTAAGCACATTGATTTGTGCTTCTTAGATTGTAAGCCGCCCTGAGTCTTCGGAGAAGGGCGGGATATAAATGGGATAAAAAAAATAAAAAATGTAAATACAATGACAGATCTGTAGTTGAGAAATTCAGTTTTAAACATCTACTCTAAGTCACAGTTGGAAGTCATGAGAACAAGACAGAAGGTCAAAACCTGAGGAATGTAGCGAGTGGGCTAGAGTCAGGGGAAGCACAGGAAGTTCATAAACAATTTGTGATTGATTTAGGAACAGGGATTTGAAAATATGAGCCAAATGTATTTGCAGAGGTGTTAGCAACTGCCAAAGACGGAAGAGATGTAAAGTGCAAGATGGGAGCGGAGGCGCCAAACCTACCTTGTTTGATGATCTGCCAGACTAGTGCATGAGAAAATTTAATTTTTGCAAACCAATTCCCATCCCTCATTTTTGAGCATTTTTATGCAAAAAAAAACAACCCCATTGAGTTTACAAACAACTTGCATTTACAGTAGTTAGTAGCAGTGGCAGAAAAGAAAAAGAACTAGTACAAATTCTTAAGATAGAAATCCACAGAAAGCCAACCAAGCAGGAAAACTCAAGAGCCAGCTCAATCCAAATGCCCAAACTGAGATACCTTTTATTTTATTATATTATATACATTTATATAGCTCTCTAAATCACACACATTGACTCTGGGCTGTTTACAAAATTAAAAATCCATAATAAAATTTAACATTGAAAAAATTAATTAAAAAATTAAATTAAAAAACCATAAACGCCCCACCTATTCCCACAGTGGCGACAAATATAATTTTTAAGCAGCGGAGCTCATGAAAATGCTCTATAATTTAAAAAAAATATGCTTTAGCAACTGTGACAAAAGAGTGACTTTATTACCAACCCTCATATTTACAATCTTTGGAAGTCTACAAATCAAAGGAAATCTGAAGTAAGTGACAGTTTCACTTAGTGGCCACTTTGCTTAACAACCAAGTTGCGAGTCACAATTATGGTTGCTAAATGAGGACTACACATAATAAAAAATAATTTTATGCAAAGAAGACAGAAACGCAACCAAACGATAAACAAGTGAGAGAACTCTTTTAGTCTCTCAGAAACTAAACAAAAGGACTCATTCTTCCTATATGCCTTCCTTCCTGGTCATCACATCCTTAAATTCCAGCACTATCTGGATTTATAAAGGCCCTAACTGAATTCAGAAGACAATCCTATCTTGCCAGAAAGGCACAGTCTTGCATTAGCGAGGTCTCAAATTCAATTCTACGTAATTTCCATAAAACAGATTAGAAAGACTACTCCTTAAATTTGCATTTCAGTGAGCAAATTGATTGGCATATGGATCACACATATAAGTACACCTTAAGACATTTTCTTATTCAAGTTTAATTGCAATATTTCCCCACAAAATTGCACATACTGACTTCTGGTATTTGCTAGCCGTATTATCTTGACACATCTCATGGATTCCCAGGTAATGGATCTATGCTACTGGGGTCATGTCATCATCTTTTGCGACCTTGTGCCAAGCAAAGTCAATGGGGAACTCAGATTCACTGCACAACTGTGTTAACAATTGTGGCAAAAAAGGTTGTAAAATGGGGCAAAACCCATTTAACAACTGTCTTGCTTAGCAGTGGAAATTTTGGGCTCAATTGTGGTTATAAGCTGAGGACCACCTGTCTAATTCTGCCTAAATTAAAATAAGATTATGAGAAAAATATATATAATAACTCTTCATTCTCAGATAATTTTTTTGTAGGCCAGCTTTGATGCATTCTGCCTATTTTGTCAACTTTTTTTTATTAATACTATTATTTTCAGACAATCTGGATTTCTTAGAAACGCTGCTTCATTCTACAAAAATGTTATTCCAAAGAACTGCATGCTACAACCTGTTGGGACCGACACTTTTCTTATGAATACTTTATTGTTGTTCTGTTGCCAATAGAAGATGCTGTCAAAAGATATACATTTATTTCAAACAAGGATAGACAGTCTGGTGACCTCCACTTGTTTTGGAGTTCAATCAACTTCAGACAGCATGGTTACTCACAGAGCTTTCATAAGTTCAGTCTAAAACATCTAAAAGATACCAGCATGACTATCAATTTAAAACATAGGAGAAACAAGAAAATAAATGAAAATATGTTGTGCTGAGCCCAATTATTTATTCCTCCCCTATATTAGTATGCAGTCCTGTAGCAATAAAAACAAATGTATGAGCCTTTGAGGCAGCTTTTCCTAACTTATGTGGCCTCTTATTAGGTTGGACTTCAATGTTGATCCAGCATTAATGGGAGCTGTAATATTACAATAAGAGTTAGAAGGGGCCACTGAGTCCAACCCACTACTTGATGTAGAAATCCCCAATCTTTGCCTAATATTCGCTTGACCTCATTCACTGAAAGGGAATCTATCACTTCTTTGGGTAATTATCGTACCCCTTTTATTGCTAGGATGTTTCCCCCCCATAATATTCAATAATCATATCTGAAAAGCACTCCATTGGGGAAATCTGCTTCAAAATGACATTAAACAATTGAAACCAACTATTTCAATGCAAGTTAGAATTTTTCAATCAGAATAGAGCTGGAAGGGACCTTGGAGATATTCTAGTCCACCCCCTTGCTCAAGCAGGAGATCCTATACCAGTGATGGCGAACCTTTTAGAGACCGAGTGCCCAAACTGCAACCCAAAACCCACTTATGTATGAGTGGCCCACTGGGTGGGTATGACTACAGTGTCATGGCAGACTGGATAGGCGTGGCCAGGGTGGGCATGACCAGCTCAATGTTGCTCCTGGGGAGGGATGCCTGTGGGGGCCGGGCAGGGTTGGGGGAGATTCAGTGGTTCCCCGGTGGGTGGTGCAGGAGGGCATCTTACTCAGCTGGTGGCTTGGGGAAGGGGGCATCCTCCTTGCTACTTCTTCCTCTGTGGACATCGGGAGCACCCACCCCACCTACCACTCATCCCAGGGCAGCTGCCATTGTCCGGCACTCTCCAGCCCATCACCGGCCCGCCGGGTGTGCTGAACATGGGCCTCGGGCAGATGGAAGCTGGAGGGGAGCAAGAGCTGCAGTACAGGCTCCTCTGCCTGAGGACGCGTGTGGGAAGAGGTGCCGACCGGCTCGGTAAGCCGCGGTTCACCTGCAGAAGGAGTAGGATGGAAGAGGAGGGCTGGCTGGGGATGGGCTGGTGGCGGGCGCAGCGCTGCCCACAGGGGGAATCTAACCAGCCCCAGCCTGGGGGGGAGAGGTTGAGGGAGCCTGAAGGGAGGCAGGCACGGTGCTTGGGGGTAGCTACTCTCCCCCCCTCCCTCCACGCTCCTGCAGAAGGGCTGGCTGGCTTCGGAGTCATCTGGAAAGGCCTGGCCGTGCATCTGCCCAGTGGCGCTACCAGTCCCAGCCTTCCTTCCTTCCTTCCTTCCTTCCTTCCTTCCTTCCTTCCTTCCTTCCTTCCTTCCTTCCTTCTCCCTCCTTCTTCCTTCTCTCTTTCGCTTTCTCCAAAGTCCAAACTCATGTGTCCTCCCTCCCCCACTAGCCTTCTGCAAAGTGCAAACGGACACCATGTCCTACTTGTCTTCTCCAAACTCATGCCCACCATCACTTCCAAAGGCCATCTGCTCATTCACTCGCTCTCTTTCTCACTACATTCCCGCCAAAACCTGCTCCTTTTATAGGTTCCCCTTTCAGCTCTTGCAGCTGTTCCCGTGAGAGCGCTGCTAGATTCGGTTTCCCTGTCGTCTCCAGGTCCCACTAGTCAGGCGCACGTGGAGAGGGGGAGGGGAATGTCCCTCTGGCACACGTGCCGACAGAAAGGGCTCTGCATGCCCAGTCTGGCACGCATGCCATAGGTTCGCCACCACGATCCTACACCCTTTCATAGAGGTGGCTGTCCAGTTTTTTCTTAAAAAAAGATTTTCTTGCATTTACACTTCAAGCTTATTACATGCATTTTACTGTTCACCCTCCAATGCCTATCAAGAAACTAGTAACGGAAACTGATTCAGGAATTCCAAGTCTCATCACTGAGTCACAATTTCTAGCACTCCTTAGGTACTATCCTGGGAAGATGTAACACTAAATAAAGACACAGCTCTAAAAGTGGATTCAGATGCAACATATGCTGAGATGGTTTGTTTTCAAAGTTGCGTAACTAGAAAAGGTACATCTAAATCCTAAACCCAGATTGAAGATGTCATCAATGAGGATACTTGCTGGCCCCATGCAAATCTAGATTCCAACCATGAAAATAAAAGTGGAAATAGCTGCAAATAGGGCTTTCCCCTATTTTAAAATTGCTAAAATGAAGAGGAGAAATTTACTAAACTTCCAAGTATAAAATGAGAACACTGTAATTTCTTTTTTTTTATTGAAAAGTTTTAAAATACATTTTATCTTTAACAATCCCCCCCTCCCCCCTCCCTATCCCTCCCTCCCCCTCCCCCCCCTCCCCCCCTCCCCCCTTCCCAGAGCTAAGTACAGGGTATAAAAACAAAGAACAATCATAAACATCCATATGCTACCAACAATAAATTCTTAAATCTATCACTCTCTAGCTCATATAAGAATAACTACAAGAATACTAATATTACATATAAAGAAAAAAAAGAAAATAGAAAGGAAGACTTATTCAAATGCTAAATGAAACTTTTTAGTCCCATATTTGTTCTGGATATATTCAATCCATTTTTTCCACTCCATAATATAACGTTCTTGCGAGTGATCTTTCAAATAAGCCGAGATCTTTGCCATTTCTGCCAGGTCAGAAACCTTGAAAGTCCATTCTTCTATAGTCGGCAATTCCTCCTTCTTCCAATATTGACCTATTAAAAGTCTTGCTGCTGTAATTAAATTCAACATCAGCTTAGTGTCCACAACAGTAGCATCCGTAATTATACCCAACAAAAAGAATTGCGGACAAAACTTTATCCTTTGCTTGAAAATCTTCTGCATATTCCACCAAATTTTTATCCAAAAAGCCTTAACCTTTTTACAGGTCCACCATATGTGAAAATATGTTGCAAAGCAATCCCGGAGTCCAGCAGTTTTGTTAAGCTTTATATGCCCAAATATTTATTTTGCCTTAAAAGAAATCCTTTGGGAGAGCTATATATGTCCACTTACTTTTTCATGACCATTCATATGAAACTGGCATTTTTGCCTTTGTGGCTTTCATCCAGAGGAACAAAATAAGAGGATGTCTGGGAATCAAGACTGGAAATAATGCATTTCCTTTTAAGTTATCTTTCTGGCAAGAGGAAGACCTAAATATGACTTGCCCTTCCAGTAAGGACTGATCTTTATTGACCCTTCTAACAGCATCTAAACATAAGTAGTAGAAATCCTGTTTCTGCTACCAAGCATGAATATTGCACTAGATGGAATGGAGAATATTTCAAAACTGTGATGAAAACAGTATGAATTTACACTTTTTTCCCTGAAAACAAAGAGCTGACAGTGGCAAATAGCTGTTAAAGTTTTTCCATACCTCTTTTATAAGCACTCCAAGGAGTAGCAAGCCATGTTCTTTTTAAGTTTTTCTTTGTGCTGGCATGAAACACTAAATGGAAAAACCAAATCACTAATGTGTTGACTACAACTCCCATTTCCTACACAACAACCCACTGAATATTCTGCTTTGCTGGGTAGGCTGAGTTTTGGAAGGTTGAAAAAATTGCTTCATATTCTAGATTTGATTTCTGTATCCATACAGGCAAAAGCAAAACAAGAACTAAAACAACAACTTTGAAGGCCACTCTCAAACCACAGTGACAAAATAGAGGAGGTATTTGCTCTTCTTTTGTAAAAATCTAGTGAGGTTATTAAAAAATATTCAAATGAAGAAAAACGTGTAATAATGTCTATTGTAAGTACAACTGCTTTGTAAATTCTGACTGTCCACCAAGGTGTTTTCTTAATTGTCTGTCCAAATTGCATCTATCCTATTTATATGCCAAACTGCAATTTGGTTGGCTCCAATTGTGTAAAGCTAAAAGAACAGCTAAGAACTATCTTCCCCAAGCAATACCAAACAAAAGTGCTTTGCTGTAGAAGTTGATATGAAATTAGACAAATCTTGTCCTGCAATGGCTGGGGGATTTAAAAAGTAGATTAGATTTGGCAATGTCCCTATATTATTCTTTTGAAGATATATTACGTTCCTGTTTGTTACCATGTATTTAGTATTTGTTCATTTGTCTACAGAATATAGAAGAGCACTATAGGCTACCCTACAATAACAATGCGAACGATGTAGAGCTGGCCACGCCCACCCAGTAGGCCATACACACTCTAGCCACGCCCACCCAGTAGGCCACGCCCACCCTGGCCCTACCCACCTGGCCCCTTGAGGGCAACCGCAATGCTGATGTGGCCCTCAATGAAATTGAGTTTGACACCCCTGGTGTAGAGTGTGAGAACCACTGAAACCAAAGGGAGAAATTAGCCATGAATAATTTAAATTTTATTGATTTCAATAGGTCTGCTCCTGACACAAATGTCTGCATCACAGTACAATACAAAACTAAACTGAACTCAGTGGAAATGGTCAAAAACACTAAGTCCTGCTGTGCTATATATTACCCATATTTCACTGATTTCATGAACGCATATAGCAGATTTCATATCCAAACACTGAGAGCAATTTGATTCATCTTTAAGGAAATAAACATGAAATCTAACAAGTATTACAAACATCAAATGCTTGTTTCAAACATGATTGTTTCAGTAATCTGTTTATATAACATCACAATCTCTCAAATAAATGGAAGACTTGGCTCTTAGCCAAATAAAACAGGAGTATAACAAAGATATTGTTTATACATTAATTAAAATATTGCTATACAGTCAAATGATGGACATTTTGGAGGGAACACTTATTTGCTAATAAAAATGGTTATGTTTAAATAATTTACCAGATGTGTATGGACTGAAGCAGTGTTTCTTGCTCTGCCAAATTAAAAACATTTCCCTTGAATGCTTGGCACAGAATAAAAATGGAGAAGATTCTTATATTTCTCATTATACTCTAGATTTGGATCTGACATGTGAGGATTTTGTTGCTCTTGGATAAAGTTCTTCATGATCTATTTCAGAATTGTCAACCTCGCGACATCATGTGATGTCGCGCAACATATAGGGCAGTTTTTCCATTGCCAGCAATGGGGTGGGCGCAGCTTCTGGATGACCCATCCGGCCCACGGGCTGGCAGTTTGACATCCCTGATCTATTTTGTAAGATTTTTGAATTGATAAGAATTCAAAAATAGTAAGAAATAAGAAATAATAAGTAAGAAAAATCACTTTTTTTGCATTTAAAATACCAAGAAAGATTCCAACACCATCATCATCACCACTACCATCACCACAATCCATTTGAAACACTAAATGATTTATTTAACCTAGCCTCTCCCAACTTGATGGGATTATGACTTCCAGAATGCTATGTTGTTTGGGAGCTAATTTCCCACACATCTGGAGGGTATCAAATTAGGAAAGACTGGATTTAACACAAATAAATCAAGATAGTTAATGCAATGCATATTAATATTTAAAAAAAATAATATACAGATCATTTAAAAGAAGAAATAGAACCAGAAATATAAATGCAAGATGAGTAATAATCTATAAAGTAAAATTTACTGTAGTGGCAATAAAAACTGCTGGCATGGAAGTCAAGGACATAGATTTTTCGGAATCTCCCCCTCCAAAGAAAAGAGTCATCCAATCTAGAAGAGGTCACAAAAGAACTCTCTCAGCTAGCAGTTAAGATGCTAAAGGACGGGAGAGATCAAGGGTCAGATTCATAAGATTACAGAAATGTATTGCATCACATGCATCTTAGATTTTGTAATCTAATCTGTTCTATTTCACAATTTGTGCAATCCTAGTACTTGATAAAGCTTTTATGTAGATCAACCAGGAAAAAAAGGTTTTTTTTTTTAAATGTTCAAACTACCGGTAAGTTTACCTTACTTTCCAATGAATAGCTACAGAAATCTCTTTCAGACAAAGCTAAAGTATTCTAGAATGGGTCAGACTGGGTACATCTGCAGCTCAAACTACATGTTCATCTACAGCAGACATGTCAAGCTCGTGACATCACGTGACGTATCAGAACTTTTTCCGCATTGCCGGCAATGGGGTGGGCGCGGTTTCCTCCTGACGTATCTGGCCTGCGGGCCAGCAGTTTGACAGCTCCTGATCTACAGGGTACATGACAAGTGCTTCCAAGAAAAATCTGTTACTCTTTTGGAATCATATTATGGAATGCAACTTTTTTTTTTCTGAAACACTCTAAGATTCTCAGTTATAAAGTTCCAACTGCTTCCAGTGAAATATTTTTGTATCACAACCAATGAATAATGAATATTATATCTTGAAGTGAGGCAAAAAGAGGGGCCAACAAATTCAGAAAATGAATACATATCCTTTTGTGAATATGTTGGTCCCTTTTTTGGGGGGGCTCACTTCAAGATACAATATTCATTATTCATAGGTTGTGATACAATTTTTTTTTCCACTGGAACCAATTGGAACTTTATAACTGATAGAAAAAAATGATAGAAAAGGTTAAAGAAAAAAACATAAATACAGATGATCCTCATTTAACAACCACTTTTTCAGTGATCATTTAAACTTGTGACATTGCTGAACAAATGATAGTTATGACTGCTGCTCAAAGTTCTGGCTTTTGCAGAGCCCCCATGGGTGTGATCTGAACACTAGGCAACCAGCCTGGATTTCCAACCAGGGTAGCATCCTGTGGTCACATTGTGAGTATCGTTGCTGGCTTCCCAGAAGCAAAAGCAATGGGAAAACTGGAAGGAAATAAGACGTCACAATCATGTGAGGCCCTTGCTTAACAAAGGTAACCAAGGACTGTCTTAACTGCTATTGCTAAGCAGCACAGACACAACTGCCGTCACTTAGTGATGAACATTCTGGTCCCAGTTACTATTGTTAAGTAGGAACTTACCTATATAGGCAAGAGCAATGCTTCCTTTGGAATCAAGAAACTTGTTAGGCAACATCTTAAGAAGTGAATGGAAGAAGAATTACTGAGCTGCTGTTGCTAAATGTTGTACTCCAATATTCACTGAATTGGAAGGGATTTACTTCTGAGTAGACGTGTGCTGGATTGTGTCTTTCCATAGCCTGGAAACATGCAATTAAAAACAATGGTAATGTAATACCCAGCATAACGTCTGAAAAACAAGGCACCTTAAAATCAGGGATACTTAGTTAATCTGCCTGTTTTTATGAGATAGATATACACACAGGTTTCATGCAATATATGTTTTTTAAAAAAGCTTCAGTTATATGGTTGCCATTTTGACTTTCTGACATCCCCTATGGTTCTCTCTTACTAGAAAATTGGATTTGGGGGAGGGTTTTTTTGCTCAGGGAACATTGTGCAGAAGATACTTGTGGGTTGTTATGTGAGGTGTGGTTTTTTTTTTCTTGCAGTACATGGAACAAAGATTGTTTGGAGGAGATATTTGGGAAAAGAGAAAAACTGCCATACCTTTCTGAGCACATCCTAAGAACTCAAGAGACTGCCAGATTATGCTAAAATAAGCCAAGATTTTTATGCAAACATGTTTTTAACAATGATTTTCAGTGATAGTATATTGACAACCTCCCTCCCCAAGATTTCTTGGTTGGTATGGCTCAGATTTCCAAACAATTACACACCTCCTAGCGTAGTATTATAAGTGATACTCTTGTATTTAGTGGCTGTATATTTGCAAGATGGTGTCCACTGAAGTCCTGGTTATTTTTCTAAATGGCTGGGGTCACATGACAGCATATCCACTTCTGTCCATTAATTGTAATTAAAACACTCTGTTGATTTTTAATTATATTTTTGGCATCCCTAGAAGTGAAATCACATTGCATCCACTGCCTGAAAAGGTTTCTGTATGTTAAATGAGCCAACACTTCAGAACTGGATTCCTGCCAGAATTTTTGCAAAAGATTATTCCAGCATTGATATTCTAATGTTCTATCTACTACAATGTTAGTAGAGAGACAAGATGGTGTAGTGGTTAAGGCATCAGGCTAGAAAAAGAAAGACAATGAGTTCTAGAAGGCGAGACTTGCCTTAGGCACAAAAGGCAGCTGACTGAGCACTTTCTCTCAATCCTAGAAAGAAAGCGACGGCAAACTACTTCTGAAAAATCTTGCCAAGAAAACTGCAGGGACTTGCCAGTCTCCAAGAATTGGACACAACTGAACAACAACAAAAAGAATGTTAGTATCAGAAACTCAAACTTCTTGACTCATCTCATCTCCAGGTCAATCCTAAAATGAAAACAAGGCAAGGGCATGCACAGAAGATACATCAGGAAGGCCCGGGGCTTTCCCGGTTAAAACCTAACCTATTGGAATTCACACTGGCAAATACAGGAATTATGCGAACTTTACCATGAAAATGGAAGATAGTTCTCTCCCCTACTAGAAAAAGTGGGTCTGGGAACAGCTTTGTGATTTTAAACTTGTATTTGTACTTAGACAGCTTATTTACATAAGTCTTAGGTTTACAAATCAATATAAGTGGTTATTTATATTGTTATTTATATCAGGGCTTTTCAACCAGTGGTACGGGTACCACCTGTGGTACATTGGCACCTGGCAGGTGGTATGTGACCATCCTAGAAAAGTGGTAGCGGGGGAGGGGAATGAGCTGAACCGGTGCCAGCACTGCACAAGCCTGAGCAAGAGATGGCTGGAGCTGCAGGGCTGTCAGGGCTCAGCGGAACGGCCAGGATCAGCACCAGGCTCCAGGTGTTTCTGCTCAGCCCTGAAGAACCACCAATCAGCTGGAAAGCAACACTGATCCTGGCACTTCTGCTGAGCCCAGAAGAAGCGCTGATCAGCTGGAATGTTGCAGCATCCCCAGGGTGTTATGATTTACATTCAGATGCTTGGCAACTGATTCATATTTATGACAGTCACAGTGTCCCAGGATCATGTGAAGTGACCAAAACCTGCTGCAACCAACCATTAGATGGCGAGGGAATAAAAACCAAACATCCCCCACCCCACCCCCGCTGCCAATCCTCAACAGAAATGCTCACAACAATTAAAACCTCGGACAGGAGGAAGAACGCCGCCAGGTAGGCAGGCAGGTGTCTTGCTCAGCTGTGGCTTGGGGGGCACTTTTTCAGTGCCATTGTACCTTCAAACAGTCACTAAGCGAACTGTTGTAAGTCAAAGACTACTTGTACTTCATCACTTTTTTCCTTTTTCTTTTTTTTTTTTGGTCATCAAGTTTTTGACACCTTTCTAGGCAACTGGTGGTGCTTGGATATTGCCATATCCTAAAAGTGGTACAATGGGTGAAAAGGTTGAAAAGCCCTGATTTATATTATGGTTATTTCAACTCTCCATGGAACTACTGACTGCCTGTACTATCAAAACATATGAAACAACTATATCTACTCAATCACACATACAGATCACAAGCAAAGAAACAGTAAATAATCCCCTGTAACCTAGAGGAATCTGAGACTGTATCCCACACGTTCCCTCAATTGTCCTTCCTATAGCAGCTTGTAGGTGATTTCTATTTGGTTTTTACTGTTCGACCTGAACCTTAATATCTCTAGAAGATTTGCAAAAAAAATTCAGCTGCCACAGCTTTCTACAGAAAAACACTGTTTAAATCTTAAAAATTTAAACATATACAGAATATTCTTATGCTTTGTATGCTCTATCATGCTTTTTTGTTGCATACTGAGCATATTTTCAAGAACAACCTCTCCCTGTGCCCGAAGAGAAAAGTTTTCGATCAGTGTGTGCTACCAGTTCTAACATATGCTGGTGAAACATGGACACTAACCTCACAATGGATACAAAAGCTAGGAGTGGCGTAAAGAGCCATGGAAAGATACATGCTCAGCATTACAAGACAAGATAGGAAGACCTGCACATGTATTAGAGAATAAACGAAAGTATACAATATCATCAAGAGAGTAAAAGAATTGAAATGGAAACGGGCTGGTCACATAGCAAGAAGGACTGATGGCAGGTGGACCGAGGCAGTCATAGAACGGATCCCACTTGATAAAAAGCATCCACGAAAGAGTCCTAAAACAAGATGGATCAAGGACATCAGCAAGTATTGTGGGCCCAGTTGGCAAAAGAAAGTTCAGGACCGTATTGGTTGGAAACATGCAGAAGAGGCCTTCATCCTGCAGTGGATAGACAATGGCTAAAGTGATGATGATGACTGAGCATATTATGATAGATAGATGATAGATAAATAGATAAAGGTAAAGGTAAAGGTTCCCCCACACATGCGTACTAGTCGTTTCCAACTCTAGGGGCCGGTGCTCATCTCCGTTTCAAAGCCGAAGAGCCAGCGCTTGTCCAAGGACGTCTCTGTGGTCATGTGGCCGGCATGACTAGACGCCAAAGGCGCACGGAACACTGTTACCTTCCCACCGTAGTGGTCCCTATTTTTCTACTTGCATTTTTATGTGCTTTCGAACTGCTAGGTTGGCAGAAGCTGGGACGAGTAACAGGCGCTCACTCTGTTACGCGGCACTCGGGATTCCACCCACCAAACTGCCGACCTTCTGATCGACAAGCTCAGCGTCCTAACCCACTGAGCCACCACGTCCCTTAGATAAATAGATAGATGATAGAAAATTTTATTTAATTCACAAAGTAGTTTGTAATTATAATTTTAAATATTTTATAATTTCCATTTATAGTGTTTTATAGTTTGAGCCGTTTTATTTATTTCTGTAACTCATTTAGAAATGTCAAATGACCCTGCTGATAAGTAACCAAAATAAAGATACTACAACCATGAATCAATAAATACAATATAGCGTCCTTATCAATGAGACCAGATTGGTACTCAAGAATAACCTACAAGGTAGGCAAAAAGATAAGGAATGCAAATTTTTATTTTCTAGCTTTTTATTGTTATTCTAGTGGTTATCTGGTTTTGTACTGTACTCCCGATATGGTGGTAGCATTATTATCTCCACTTCACTCCAAATATATAATTAAAAATTATGCTGTACAATGAAATTCCTTTTCATAGGACTTGAGTGATAGATTCCATAGGCATAAGGACAATCATCCCAGGTAACTGACAGTTTATCAACCACAGCCTCTATTTTCACTACATCATAATACTGATATAGGATTCAAATCTTGTATTTTCTCCTTAAAATGATTTTTATTCATCCATTGCCTCTGGCGATACTATTAGAGAGATATAATAATTCCATCTAGAAAATCAAGGGTTCATTATTTCTAGCACAGAATTTGTCTGCAATCTCACAATTAGTATATATCTCAATGGCTCATTTTTTTACTCACATCCCCTAAACTGGACATAAAGCTGTCAAACTTTTAAGTCCACAGGATAGTTCAAGATTGATTGTGAAATGTATACTCTTGAGCAAAAGTACTGATAAAAACAAACCCCATTGTGAAATAACTTTGCTAGAATTGAAAAATTCAGTTCAATTCCCATGGATTAAACGAAGAAAAAGCTTTATCACAACTGACAACTGAGTAGCTAGCTATCAATAGATTATTAGCACTTGGCCATCTGTTCTTCATTGTCAATTGACCTCAGTGTTAGCTATTCTTTCTTCACACACACACACACACACACACACACACACACACACACACATTCCTATTTCAGAATAATATTCTGAGTTTCAGATGAAATGGACTGTAATTCATAGACTCTTATGCCATCATAAACCTTTTGGTCTAAAAAATATATTTTTACAGTGAAAATGACTACTGCCCTGGAAACTGGCACTAAAATCACATTTTTAAAAGATTTGGTGTAAAAGACAAAAGCAGAACAGCTTCCAGAATGGCCTTCTCAACCACCATACGCTACGGCAGTTTAAGACAGTATTACTTTTACTAGTAATTATGAATTTGTTTAACTTATATCCCATCTTTTTGTGCAGGAGCTCAAGACAAAGTTATATGGATTCTCTCCTCCAGTTTGACTGTTTCCTTCTCCTCTTACTAAATTCTTATTTTTAGTCGTAGTCTTAGTTTGTAGTCTTGCCTGTTGAAAGAAAACACACCACTTGCACATGTAGTATTTTTAGAAATAAAGTAAAATACTACAACTTATTTTTGTTTCTGAGGAACTGGTACTGCAACCCCAGGATATATTGACAGCTCATTGTCAGTGTTTCTGAGCAAGATGCTCCTTCCTTCCTTCCTTCCTTCCTTCCTTCCTTCCTTCCTTCCTTCCTTCCTCCCTCCCTCCCAGCATACATACATAGACTATATGCACGCACACACACACACACACACACACACACACACACATACTATGCATGCATACATTTTGTGGTCACCTCCTGCTTTGAACTCACTTCCCTCTAAACCATGCCTATAGGTCAGAGTTCATATTGGGGTGTTGTTCCTCCCTACTTGCAATAGAATGGAAGATTGGTTTCAGCAGCACTGTTGGTTCCTCCTGCTAAGAAACAGGAAGCTCAGTGTTCTTCAAAGATCCACCTCCTCCCTCTAAAAGGTCATGCTGCTTTTGAAGCCATAGCCTGAAGCAATAAGATTCGCTTCACTTTGGGGAGATGGATTTTAGAATGCCTCCATGTGCAAATGGTTTGCCTCTGTTCTAAATGTCTAAAAAAGAATGATGTTTGGACATTATCTCCAATTTCTAATCTCTGATAACTACAAAGCATTTATGGAAGGAATAGGAATTATTAATTGAAGAGCCAGATGAAAAAACAAAACAAAACTGCACATAGGAATTAGTGAGATCTAGAAGAATCCATTCATCCATTCAACAGTTGCTAATGTTTGTACTGTATATCTTCTATTTGAATGTACACCTATTTAAAAGTTACAAAACAGATGACCTTTGCAAAACCAACAGCAAGCCCAGAACAAAACCTTGCAATGCAAATAACATGAATCAGTTTAAGCATCTTAACATCCTAGCATCTCCCTTTGGGTCAGGGCTGTTGGCTTCAAACTCACACCAGACAAGAACAGCTGACTCAACTGATCCAAGAATAGCACTGTGAGAATGGAAGCCACACAAGACCCAGACTGAGGAAGACAGGAGACAAAACAGCTGCAAGTTGATAGGCCTCTTTCCATCGCAGAGACAAATACAACTTACTACCTAGTTAACACTATTTTTAAAGAGTCTTCACAAGATAAAGGGAGGACACACTGAGGAGGAGGAGGAGGATAGAATAATAATAATAATAATAATAATAATAATAATAATAATAATAATAATAATAATAATAACCTTAAACATCAACTTGACCATTCAGAGAGGCTAAGATAGGTCAAGATAATTCTTGCTGAAAAGGCTGACTGATATGGGAGGGAGAAATCAGCTTGCTACATAGGAACCTTGCTGATATCTATGCAGAGAGGGCCTCCTCAGGGTGCCACCGATCAGAGAATGTCGATTGGTGGCCCCCAGGGGGAGGTCCTTCTCTGTGGGTGCCCCAGAGTTATGGAATCGGTTGCCGGTTGAGCTCCAGATAGCGCCCGACCTCCGCTCCTTCCGACGCGATCTGAAAACACATTTATTTGAACAAGCCGGCTTGGCCTGATGGGGGGGTGGGTTGGTTTTTTTATTGTTCTTAATATTTGTATTCATTGTTTTTTTACCTTGGGCATTATGTTTAATTCCTTTTAACTTTTGTACTTTTGTATTTTATACATTTGCCCTGTTCACCACCCTGAGTCCTTCGGGAGAAGAGCGGTATATAAATAAAATTATTATTATTATTATGCTTCCAGGACATATGACTCAAAAACAAATTGACCTGTACTTGAATAAATTTATCAGATTAGAGGGCATTTTGTTTTATTCAATCAGCCTTCTTGTTAGCCTATTTTTTTAAAAAAAAATAGTCAAAAAGCAACAACAACAAAAATCCAAACAAACCCACCATATCATTTTGAACAATAAGCACAGTTACAAATGTTAAATCATCCACTCTCCAATTCCATTGTCCAAGTCTATTCCAGTTCACTGCTTTGCCATTCAGAAGAAAAGTCTTTAAAAACAGACTAGAAGAAAATACGTTTACGGACTAATCAAAAGGTCATGGTTGAAATGAAGGGTCCTTAGTGCTTCTAACCTTGGTGCTTCAACCCTGAACTACAAATACTATCCTTTATTAGTTAAAATGATTTTTTTAGGATTAGCACTTTTCTCAATCATAAATTTTTCACCCTGGAGATCTTGCCATATTCCAAATGGAGCAACTGACATAGTTGCCAGAACAAAAACAAAACAAAACAAAAAACTCAATTAACTGCAGAGATTAACCAACTGAATGGGGAAATATCTTCATCCTATCTGACTATTATTGCCTGTGTTTGTGTGACTAATACAGTGCAGCACCGAAGAAATAGGTTAAGTATCTACTTGGTGCCAGCTAAAATGCACAAAATATTCTGAGCAATCTAATTAAATCAAGAAGCTAGATGCCCTTTTAAGCTGGAATGAATAATATGGAAATAAGCTGACAAATCGATGTGAGAGACTAAATTCATTCCTGTGGTAACCAACAAGCACTTGCTAGTTTAACAGGCTGAGAGAAGAAATGCATGACTGTGTTTATTACCCTCACAACCCTAAATTGTTGATATGATTGATATGTTAACCTCCAATTCTAGTCCCATCATGTTCCTCAGCTGTTTCCTGCCAAGGAACCCAATTGGAAAGCAAAGATATTCAATTTCATTATGCCTTGTGCAGGCATTGTCTCTACTATAAATAGCACAAAGTACAACCAGTTCTGGGTTGTTTAAACGCAAAACAAGAAAGCGCACCAGAAATTTCCACAGAATCCTCTTAGTATTAAGTAATCTGACCAGTTAATCCAAGGCATAGAGGAAGGGTTTACACCATTGTGTCCCAACCTGGCGCCACAAAGATGTGTTCAGCCTGCAACCTCCACAGTTTGTAGGAAGCCAGGGACTTACAACATATTTAAGTGGGAAGGAACAGATGAAAGTCTACTTTTCGTAAGTATTGGGGCTATCTTTCTAGTCTCAATTCATAAAGTAAGACACAAGTGATTAATACTTTAGTACAAATATCTAATGACTTCAGCCTTGAAAGAAATGGAATGTAAAATCTCTCTATGATTTGAATTACACTGGAACAGGTAAGCAGTTGTCTGGTTAATGAAAAAGACAGAGCTTAAGCAGAAACAGGATTTTGGGGGAGGTGGAAGAGAATTGGAATGCCTTCAAACTCCAGCTGTAATTTGACAATATTTACTGACTTCCACTCCTGAACTGTCTACCTCAAATATGGGTAAGCCACTCTTCTATTTAACATGCCTTGGGTATTAAAAAATGGTCATAAAGACACATATAAGTAGCAGAGTAAACAAACACAAAAGATAAAATCGTTCCATAATACAGGTATTGTTTCACCTACGATCACAATTGTGACTAGAACTTCCACTGCTAAGCAATGCAGTCATTGAGTTACATCTGATTTCATGATTTTTTTTCTGCTGTGGTCATTAAGCAAATCTGGCTTCTCCCATTAACTTTGCTTTTTGGAAATCCCCTTGGATGGTCACAAATGGTGATCATGTGACCTTGGGACACTGCAACCATTCCAAATATATGCCGATTACCAAGCCCCAGATATTGATCACATGTCTGTAGGGTTGTTGCAACAGTTGTAAATGTCATAAGTCATGACCAAGGTAAGGAAGGCTGGCAGTAGGTTTGGGAGTTGATTTTGAGTCCATCTTCAACCCAAAAAGGTCCAACTAACTCATCTTTAAAATACCAGCCCATGCCAGTACCCACCTCCATCTTGCTGGTGTCTGAGTCAAAGTGGAGCTCTGTGCTTGTTACTGTTCAGCCATGGGCCCATCCATCTGGTCCATCAAGAATCACTCTCATCTCATCCTTAAAACCTTTGAAAAATCTGTCTTCAAATATTTCTTGGCCCAGTCTTGCCGTTTCAATTTATGTGTCTTGTTCAATGGTAGTCAGATTTCAGCCTTCCTTACCTTGGCCATCTCTGTGAGCACTGAACACCTTGTACATCTGGGCACTCCAGGTAGGTTACAGTTCCGGAATATGATAGCACTGGAGAATAATGGCTTCCTGGTAACTTCATGTTTGATTCTTCTCAAATCTTTGGCAGTTAATGTGCGTCTTTTTTTCTCAACACATTTTTTGTGACCCTGTTGACTATTTGCAAGAAAATGTTTGATGGTTATGTGATCACGCCCCAATATCTTAGCAATTTCAAGAGTGCTGCATCCCTCTGAAAGACTTTTTACAACTTTTGACTTTTCAGAGTCAATGAAATCTCTTTTTTGGCCCATTTTTCCTGAGGAAAATAAGCTGCCTAATAATTATGCACCCTTTGATATAGGATGTTGATCTCTTTAGGTCACACCCTCCCTCATTACACAAATACACATCACCTGATGTGCTTATACAGCTTGAAGGTGGAAAATATGCATGAAAATGATGATATGGTCAAAATACTCACTTGCCTAATAACTATACTGTGCACACAGTATAATCTCATCCTACATACATAATCTCATATTCTAAAATAGTATGTTTTCTTCTTCCCCGGCTTCATATTTCTACAGAAATTTACTTCTGCATTTTTCAGCCCACAATGTATCAGAAAAACTGATTTCCACTTTTCTGAAGAACAGTGTTCCATAATTATATTGTACACTTTGCCCCTTTTGTAGCTCACCTTTCATCTAATGTTCCAGGCATTAGAAGCAACTCTTCCTTTATCACCCATTGCTTAAGTGGAAAAACTGAATCTGTTCTGTTCTGGCACTGAAATCAAATGTCCGGGTTCAGAAATAGGTAGTCCTTTACTTATGACCACATTCAAGCCCAAAATGTCTGTTGCTAAAAGAAACATTTGTTATGTGAATTTTGCCCCTTTTTATCACCTTTCTTGCCACAGTTGAATCACCGCAGTTAAGTTAGTAACACAGTTATTAAGTGAATCTGGCTTCCCCATTGACTTTGCTTTTGCCAGAAAGTCGCAAAAGGTGATCACATGACCCAGGGACACTGGAGCCATCATAAATATGAGTCGGTTGCCAAGTGTCCGAATTTTGATCATGTGACCATGGGGATGCTGCAACAGTAATAATGAATGAACCTTTATTGTCAAAGTACAACCATGTATACATTGAGATTGGCTGAGCCTTGCTTCGTGCTCCCACCCCCAACTTACAGTGACACAAACCCTCCATCTTATCACACCATATGAGCTAACTGCACAACACACCGGCCTCGCAAGTCAATTATGCATAAAGTTTATAAAATTATTTCCCATTCAAAAGCCTAACAGCCCATGGATAAAAGCTGTTCTTCAGCCTGTTGGTACGGCTGGCTATACTCCTATATCTCCTACCCGATGGTAGGAGAGTAAAGAGATACCGTCCAGGGTATGAGTCATCCCTGAGAATTTTCCTCACTCTTCCAAGGCAGCGAGCCCTGGCGATGTCATCCAGTGGTATCAGGGGACAGCTTACAATGTCTTGTGCTGTGCTTACCACCCTCTGTAATGCCTTCCTATCCGCGGCTGTCAGACCAGCATACCAAACCACAATACCATATGAGAGGACGCTTTCTATAGTAGACCGGTAAAAAAGGGTCATAAGCCATTGTTCTACCCTGTTCTTCCGCAAGACCCTGAGAAAATGAAATCTCTGTTGGGCCTTTCTGGCCACCTGGGTTGTATTAACTTTCCAGGTCAGATCTTTGCAGAGGTAGACTCCCAGAAATTTAAAGGAGGAAACTCTCTCCACACAGTCCTCCCCGATGTAACGTGGGGCAGGTTCCTCCTTTTTCCTCCAGAAGTCTAGCACCATCTCTTTCGTCTTGCCGATGTTCAGGTGCAAGTTGTTGTTACAACACCAGATGGATAGTTTTTGTACCTCCGCCCTGTATGCTGTCTCATCCCCACCTGTAATAAGACCCACCACGGTAGTATCATCTGCAAACTTAATTATCACAGTAGATGGGTCGGATGATACACAGTCATATGTGTACAAACAGTACAGGTAGGGGCTAAGCACGCAGCCCTGTGGCGAGCCGGTGCAAAGCTTCAGGTGGGTGGACAAAGCAGACCCGACCCTCACTGTTTGTAACCAGTCCCTAAGAAAGTCTGTGTGAGAAGTGAGAAAATCAGTTATAAACCACATTTCTGCACTGACGTTGTAACTTTGAATGGTCACTGAATGAACTGTTTAAGTCAAGGACTACCTGTATTACAAGGGTTCCAAGCATCCTTTGTTTTTGAATCTGAAAACTTATAAACTATGCATCCTCATAAGCAATAATAGCAATTGTTGCTTGACTTATATGTATAAATATGCTGCTCATTTGCTAGCAATCAATGCTTCTGAAAGAAGAGTGAGTTGTAAAGATTATAGAATTGGTGGACATGACAAAATTGACCTCTTTGATCAGACATAGGATGATAAGCACTTTTATCAAATCTCTTATGGACATTTTGTTGAAAAAGGAAAAAACAAACCAGTGATTTATGGATTTGCAGACTGAAAAGGGCTCAATATAGGAAGAACAGGACTAGGATGCTATTTTAATAAAGGAGGAATGAGGATAAGATTGTAATGCTGTAAAGAAGATCAGAAGTCTCTCTCTATATATTTTGTCTTCTTTTTTTCTATTTGTATCTCTTTCTGTATTTTCTTACTTCACAATTATTCTATATTATTTCATGTTTTACTTTTATTTCTATAAAAATAAAAAATAAATGTTTTATTGAATTATTATTATTATTATTATTATTATTATTATTATTATTATTATTATTTATTAAATTTATATGCCGCCCTTCTCCCTAAGGACTCAGGGTGGCTCACAACAATAAAAAATTAAAAAACATAGAATACAAAGATTAAAAAAGAATTAAACAATAAATACCGGTAAATAAAGGACAATTTAAGCCGATAAAAACCAAATTTTAAAACCATGATCAGTCCAGGCCCGCTTGTTGGAACAACCATGTCTTCAGGTCACGGCGGAAGGATCGAAGGTCAAGGGCCGTCTGCAGTTCCGGAGGCAGTTCATTCCAGAGGGTCGGCGCGCCCACAGAGAAGGCTCTCCCCCTGGGGGTCGCCAGCCGGCATTGGCCTGGCCGACGGCACCCTGAGGAGGCCGACTCTGTGGGAGGGAACTGGGCAATGGGAAGTTGACATTGGCGGTCTCGCAAGTACCCCGGGCCTAAGCCATGTAGGGCTTTAAAGGTAATTACCAGCACCTTGAATCGCACCCGGAGGGCAACCGGAAGCCAATGCAGCTCGCGCAGGAGTGGTGTAACATGGGAGTATCGAGATACTCCCATAAGCACCCGCGCGGCTGCATTTTGCACCAGTTGAAGCCTCCGGGTGCACCTCAAGGGCAGCCCCGTGTAGAGAGCATTGCAGTAATCCAGGCGAGAAGTGACAAGGGCATGGGTGACCGTGCATAGGGCATATTATGTCACAAAATAATATCAGACAACTAGGTACCTACATGTGGAAGACTTAAATTTATAGATCATTTTTTGAGCATGTTCTTATGTAAGGCTGACATTGAAGTTTTTGACAAGTTAATACCATACTACTCTACCACCTGAAACACTTTTCAATTTTATCTAATTAGCCCTGATATCCTAAATATAAACTAAATCACTGTACTGTTGGATTAAATGTACTGTTAGATTTATCAGTACTTTTTTTAAACTCTTCATCTTTTTAAATGCCTCTCCCACCACACTATAAAAATATAGACTAATTACTTAGCATTCCTGTAAGTAATGGATGTGGCTATACTGCAGTTCTCGTTAGTGATGGAAATAGCATGTGCCAAGTACTTGGAGGAAAAGACAATTAATCTTACATCAATATAAGTTATATGGATACATTTTGAGAAAAAAACATGAAGTGTCAGGAAGAGGCTCATTTCTTTACAACTACAATAGAGCAAATTAGGATGTGAAATGTTTCAACATAAACAAAATATGATGTACTGACTTCAAGTCCAAATTTTTAATTCTTCTCTTGTTGACCTGCCATGAATTCTTTGGCTAACTTTATTCAGCTTTCATGTGCATCTGCTGTCACAGTTACCACTGTATATTTAGTATATACACAATAAAAACCATGCAACAAATTGTACCTTATGCAACTTTCTTAACAAACTGCTATCAGATTCTCTATCTAATAATGAGATAAATATAACCATAATTTTTTCTATGATTTAGAACTACAATCCTCATTTCAGAAGAAAAGGAAAACCAATTTCTTTATAGCAATTTGACTGGTCTTTTTTATTTCTGCCATCTACCAACTATTTTGATGTGATGAGTTTCTGGAATTAATTATGCAATACATTGTTTTACAATTCTTTCCACAGTCTATATTAAAATATTTTGCTTCTGTAGGTGTACGTTATCTGCAAGACGAAACCATTTATTCCGATACTCCTACACCAGTAGTATACTGTAATTGCTGAAAAACAGTGACATAGATTCCTTTCATTTTTAGGCAGGAAATACACACAATGTGCAGTAAAGGTAAAGGTAAAGGTTCCCCCGCACATGCATGCTAGTCATTTTCCAACTCTAGGGGCCGGTGTTCATCTCTGTTTCAAAGCCGAAGAGCCAGCGCTTGTCTGAGGACATCTCCGTGGTCATGTGGCCGGCATGACTAGATGCCAAAGGCGCACGGAACGCTGTTACCTTCCCACCGTAGTGGTCCCTATTTTTCTACTTGCATTTTTATGTGCTTTCGAACTGCTAGGTTATTTACCGTATTTATTTATTTTGGCAGAAGCTGGTACGAGTAACAGGCGCTTACTCTGTTATGCGGCACTCGGGATTCGACCCGCCAAACTGCTGACCATCTGAGTGACAAGCTCAGCGTCCTAACCCACTGAGCCACCGCGTCCCTATTTGCAGTATAACCCTCCAAAATAAGCTTAATATTGTTTAAATAAACAAATATAACTCTTCCCCCAATCATACCTGCAAATCCCAGGAGGAAGAAAAAAATCTTGGTTTTATCCATGTATGATGTAGTACCACCTATTTGAGTCATTCTAGTTTTGTTCCCGCAAAGAAGTTTAAATATATCCTATATAGCAAATATTTGGACATCAGTAGGTTACTAGAACAATGTAATTATTCAGTTTGAAGTGGGCTTGTTTCACTAATTTTTATTAGTTCATTTGGTTCCCTGAAAACAAAAGAGTAAACTTCAAATCTTGTACAGTAGTCATACCAGATAACGTACAAGCCCAAATTTTATGTAAGTTCAATACAGATTTTTTTTAAACACCTTGTAAGAATGGGAATCAAAAAACATTCTTAGTTTAAATCATATCAGTATGTTTTACAGGCTTCCCCACTTTTAGATCAGATCTCTTGCAAATAGCTTTCAGCATTTTTAAACATGGATGGGGAAACCTATTTTCATATTTTAAAACATATTACAACCCACCTGTTGTGTATCTCCTTCTGCTAAATCACTTAGCATGTATTTTAATCACAGACACACGTGCTGCACAACTGTTTTAAAACAGAAGGCTAACAAGACAAAATGCAGTTCAGTACAAGTGCAGCACTTGACATAGCCCTGACTTTGTGCTAGGGGGAAATCTAAGCCTAATCCAGTGTTCCAAATTTGTGCCCTACATTCTATACTTTTATTCAATTTTTAATAATTAACGAGCACTTGTCTTTCTCTTCTCTCCAACACAGAAAATCCTCCACTTAAACCATTCCTTCAAAGTTACAGTGGTACTGAAAAAAGTGACACAACCCATCCCTCACACTTATGACTGTTGCAGCATTCTCACGATCGTGAGATCCAAATTTGGGTTCTTGGTAATCAGCATGTATTTATGATGGGTGGATCACGTGATCACTACTTTGGCATCCAAGTACCAAGAGGAAGGATAGCAGCTAGCAGTTCACATCTATGGCTGGCTTGGCTCTCATCTCCAAGGGAAAAATCCCCTCAGTAACTTAGACAAGATTTAGCCATCCTCTAACTAGTCCACGTAGCAGTCATAACATCTCTATAAAATTATAGCTCAGGAAATATTCCTCTCTAGAAGGACCATAGCAACAATTGGTGGAGCAGTGGGCTAATGCCTCCTTAAGTAACACCAGCTGCCTGCAATTAGTGCAGGTTCGCATCCCACCAGGCTCAAGGTTGACTCAGCCTTCCATCCTTCCGAGGTAGGTAAAATGAGGACCCAGATTGTTGGGGGCAATTAAGCTGACTTTGTAATAATGCCGCTTGGGGGGGGGCAAAAGCCCTAATAAGCAGGCATATACATAGAATGAAATTGCTAAGCACATTGGTTTGTGCTTAAATTGTAAGCCGCCCTGAGTCTTTGGAGAAGGGCGGGATATAAATGGGATTAAAAAAAAAAAATAATTGCACTTCTCTGTCTACAGTGGCTTCAGCTGTTCCTAATAAAGACAATAATAGTGACAAAAAATGACCCTCTGAAACATTGATCCTCTTTGTTCAAAGCCTTCGCTTCATCTGTTACATTTCTCTTTTTATTTCCACATCTTCCAGTTTGTTCCAGTCACTCTTAGCACTTAGACCAGTGGCTCCCAACCTTTTCTATACCCCACTTCCCTAGAACGCTTCTGATATATTCTCGCACCCCTTACAAAAGTTCGAAATAATGGCAATGAATTATGCATATACAGTATAATTTTGAAAACCCAAGATTTCACACCCCCTGGAATATCGTCTCACAGCCCTCTCTAAGCAGTTTACCAAGTCAGCGTATTTCTCCCAACAATCTAATTTTACCGACCTTGGAAGGATGGAAGGCTGAGTCCTCTTCAACCTCTACTCTACTTAAATGCTAATCATCTCGTACAATGTCCAAATCTATACCACTACTTTTTTCTCTCACTTTTCTACACATTTTCACTTCTTTTCTTCTCCAGAAGCACATTGCTTCATTCCTGTCTTCCCCACCCCTTTCCCATCCTTTACTTTTTTCACCCACTTCAATCAATCCCCTCTGGAAGCCATTGGCCACCAGTATCTACTCTCATCTGCAGTATCAAATCATCTCATCTGCAGAGGTGTGGCAACTATTCCTATTCTGGAGCCATTGGGTGAAACCGCAGGATCTCCCAAGTGTGAGTGCTAAAATTATATTTTAAATTCATGTGCAGATACCATGGTTGCTAATCCAGCCATATATTTTCAGAAGGCGAGGAAACTGTTCTTTTTAATGTGCATTTATTTCTTCACATTTTCTTCAACTTATGGATTTTATTCAGCCTATTTTATTGCTATTTATTTATAGCTATTTATTGCTTGTACCCTGACCTAAATCTTGGGAATAAGTTGTATAAAAATAAAATAAATAATTATTATGTAAGTGAGCTAATTTAGCTTTACGTCTATTTTATTTTCACAAGAAACCCTGATAGAGTTATTTATCAGATTTATATAGTTGCCCATCTCCCAGAACATGACTCTGGGTGACATACAATAAAAACACATAATAAAAAACTAACAGTTAAAAAGCATTCTTTAATTAAAACAAGCTTGTAGTGGCTTCTGCTCAAATATTACTATTCTAAATCCAAACTTAATAGGTCTGTCCCTAGAATTATTCAGAAGAATAATTCTTGTTTAGAATGGGTCTGTCAGGTTGTTACTGAAGCAGCTGGCAGAAGCTACACAAAAGTGTCTCCCCTTGCTGCTAGTATTTGCTAATAGATACTTCTTCCTGCCTTGCCACATCCTCCCCCTCTTGAATTCTGGCTCCAGAGCGCAAAAGATTTTGAACAATTCCAGCCCTGGTGATGATGGAAACAGCAAGGCAGGAAAGTCGAGGCAAAATCCCAAACCTCCATGCTTCCCCATTAATTAAACCTGGAAAGCACCAAGTAACAATTGCTTTTTTTTCTGTGGGACAGTCTGCTTTCTATAAAAAGTAATTTGAAATTGACCTACATTTTCAGGAATTATAGCCTTTGGGGCAAGGATGAAACATGCCAATTGATGGACAATTTAGAGAGCAAAATACTGTTTTAATTTTAGTTTTATTATTTTGTGGTTTAATGTTTTATATAGAATGTTGTTCTACCACCATAAATAAACTTTGATTATTAGTTTTAACACTTTGTTCCCCGAGAAGAGTTTTGCCAGTGTAATCTTAATTTCTGTACCACACTGGAAATACATTTCAAGCACAGTTGCCTCTCCTGAGGGAATAGATTCTGCCAAGTTTTAGATGACAATCTCTATTACTGGAGGCTTTCAAAAGGAGACTCGACAACCATTTATCTGAAATGGTATACAATATCCTGCTTGAACAGGGGGTTGGACTAGAAGACCTCCAAAGTCCTTTCAACTCTATTTTTCTATCTTCTATGAGTTTATGAACCCTTTTTCAGCTGAAATGCACATTCCTCACAATTGGTATGGCACTGATATAAAGTAGATGGATTTATTTTCTCATCTTCTGGTGGTTGAATTGTTGTTGTTTTTAAGGCCTACTATAGAAATTTGTTTGTTTTGAAAAAAAGACACTGCCAGTTTGATCTAGTACTGTAGTTAAGGCATTAGGCTAGAATCCGGGCACTGTGAGTTGTACTCCTGCCTTAGGCATGAAAGCTTGCTAGCTAAATTTGGTCC
This sequence comes from Vipera ursinii, assembly GCF_947247035.1. Lineage (NCBI taxonomy): Eukaryota > Metazoa > Chordata > Lepidosauria > Squamata > Viperidae > Vipera > Vipera ursinii. Next base: position 19,617,583 of record NC_139516.1, read on the forward strand.
AGTCATAATTTCAGGTTCAATTATGGTCATAAGTCCATAATTGCCCCCAGAGCTGTGGATGACCCCTGACCTTCGGTCCTTCCGCCATGACCTGAAGACGTGGTTGTTCCAACAAGCGGGCCTGGACTGACTACAGTTTTAATTAGCTTTTTACTGGTTTTTAAATTGTCATATAATTATTGTATTTATTGTTTAATTCTTTTTAAAATTTTCTATTTTCTATTTTTAATTTTTATTGTTGTGCGCCGCCCTGAGTCCTTAGGGAGAAGGGCGGCATATAAATTTAATAAAATAAATAAATAAGTCAAGAACCATCTGAGACTAAAATTTCTGAGGCAGTCATTCCATGCAGAATTCCGTTCTTCCTGTTCATGTGGAAAGGATTTTTTTTAAAAAAACTATTTTTGTATTACAAGATCATTATATCTAACGATTCCACCACCTTTAAGTCCTTCAGTTAGTTGTGCTCCAATCCATATACAAAGACATCCCTGTTCATTTACTAATTGCCTTATGTAAACTCCATACAAACAGCTTGTGTTTTCATACAATTTTAAAAATCCAAACCGGCAGTTTATATTTAATAATAAGATAGGGAAACCATACCTGTTTTACTTTAAATAACATCCTCTGCTCCGAGGAGGTTATGGCTTGTATGCCGTTTGGGAAGACAATTACTTATTTTCTTAAAAATCTCAATGAGAGTTTTTGTTATCCCAAAACCTTTTGGCTAAAGAACCTGGTTTTTTTAATACTTCTCTGCATTTTGTAATGTTCAGGAACAAATTTGCATGTGGCCTTTCGGTTTGGAGACGATGAGTCACCCTAGCTTTGAGCAAAAATGATGAATTCATTTTAAAAATAAGAACCCATTAAAATTAACACAGTGGAAAACAACCTGGCAGATTAGAGGGTGACTTTCAAAATTAATAGGTGCCAAATCTCCTCGTTCATAGGATTTTTCTTAAGGTTTTTGAGATGAAACTTTCCAATCAACACATTCTATAAAATATTGGCCTATAGTTGGAAAAAAAATCTATTCCACTATCCATTACTCAAGGTCAGTACAAAATTGTGACCATGAGAAACAAAATTACAGTAGCATAATTTGTAAGTCTTTAATCTTCTAGAAAATCTGTTTTTAAAAAACCAACTTCTACTATTGCAGGACTTTCTGTACCAATATAATTCATCTGAACTGTCCAGCCAAACCATTTTTTTTGTAGAATACATCACATTATCTTTCTACAGAGTACATTTTATGCTAAACTGTAATGAGGTTTAGTATATTTAAACAGTGACATCAAAAATTAAAATAGATATGAGCAACATAACGCATGCATATACAGGATAGTGTTTAAAGACCTGTTCTTTACATTTGAGAAATACCTTCACATTTTGCCCAGTTCAATGTTAGAGCCTTTAATGGTTTTAAACATTTTAGGCCTTGATAATAATATTACAACAGTATTAGCAAATTGCAAATTCTAACATATTAAAACCTCCAGCAAGCTTCTTTTTTTGAAACTGATTGCTAATACAAACTTTCGGAATTCATAAGAGACAAACTGTTACTAAAATGTCCAGTACCACAAATTATAACTAGTATCTTACAAACTGAACCCAATTTGAAAATTGCCTGGTTTATATATTAGATTTATTTCTTTCCTCCTGGGAATATTGCTTATTCTAACTGCCAATTAATAGGCAATCCTCTAAATGCAATATATAGTTTTGAGATCATAAAAATTATTGTCTGCCAGCTTTTGCCCAAAATCATTGTACCTATTTATCTACCACCAAAAGGCACACCAATATCTTGCCTTGCAAACCATTATGTATACAACCTTCTTATTTAATCTAATGAACATCGTTGCAGATTCACCCTTTATTTGATTTTGTATGTACAGATAGTTCTTGACTTACAACCGGTCGTTTAGTTATGATAGCCTCAGAGAGGGTGCTTTATGGATCATAAAGCACTTCTGGCTATCATAAAATGTTCCCTCCCCACCCCATATTTTGGGTACTTGGCAACTGCTCACATTTACAACTGGCTGCAGTGTTCTGTAGTCACATGACCACAATTTGCTACTTTTTAGCCAGATGCCCATTCAGGAGAATGGATTCTGTAACACAGCAGTTTCCCAGAAAGGAGAGAACACATTCTAAGACAAAAGATCAAGCATGGCAAGGAGACCTGGCCAATCCAACCTGGGACTCTATAATATAGTACAGAGACCCTGTGGCACCATCCCAGAAGCAGTCAACATTTTAGAGTGGTGGACATGGGAGTTAAATGTGTCATCAGCTTAGAGTCCTTACAATGCCACAAACGATCCAAGTCCAGCCCCCTTGAATTTTGGTCACCTTTATCTAGCGCCAATTTAGTGCTGACAATTAGTTGACTATATTCTTGTGTATGGTCGTGAATAAATCTTCTACGGTGCAACTTAATCCTTTGCTTCTGATACATACTAGTTTTCCATATAAAGTCTCAAATGTGCATGCTGTAGAAAAACTTTATCCATATGAATTTCCATTTGTAGTCCAAACCTAGCATGGCAGAGGTACAGGTTTACTATACAGCTAGTCCTTGACTTACGTGAATTTTGCCCCATTTTACAACCTTTCCTGCCAGTTATTAAGTGAATCTGTTAAATTAGTAATATGGTTGTTAAGTGAATCTGGCTTTCCCATTGACTTTGCTTGTCAGAAGGTCACTAAAGGTGATTCCAAGATCACTGCAACTGTGAGTTGCCAAATGTCTGGATTTTGATCATGTGACCATGGGGATGCTAAGTATGAAGAACAATCACAAGTGACATTTTTAGTGCCGCTGTAACTTCTTACAGTCACTAAATGAACTGTTGTAAGTTGAGCACTACCTGTATCCTCTGTTTCTCTGAGAATTATACCTATTTATTTTCAGAGAAACAGCGAATTATTAGAACATTTTCTGAGGTTGGTATAAGCCAAAGGTCGGCAACCTGCGGCTCCGGAGCCGCATGCGGCTCTTTGAGCCGTCTCTTGCGGCTCCCAGCCGCCCGGTGCGCGCGCACCTCTTCCAACGGGCAGTGGTGCGCGCGCACCTCTCCAAATGGAGAGTGGCACCGCCCGTTTGGAGAGGTGCACGCGCACCTCCCCGAATGGGCGGAGGTGCGCGCGCACCTCCCCAAACCTTTGGAGAGGTGCGCGCGTACCTCTGCGCGAATGGGCAGCGGTGCCGCTCTTTCAGGAAGCCCGCCGCGGCCCGTCTGTGAAGCTGCCGAAAGCGGCAGCTTAGCAGACGGGCCGCGGCAGCTTCCGCAAAGAGCGGCGCCCCTGCCCATTCCGAGAGGTGCGCGCGCACCTCTCCGAACGACCGGAGGTGCGCGCGTACCTCCGCGCGAATGGGCAGCGGTGCCACTCTTTCAGGAAGCCCGCCGCGGCCCGTCTGTGAAGCTGCCGAAAGCGGCAGCTTAGCAGAAGGGCCGCGGCAGCTTCCGCAAAGAGCGGCGCCCCTGCCCATTCCGAGAGGTGCGCGCGCACCTCTCCGAACGACCGGAGGTGCGCACGTACCTCCGCGCGAATGGGCAGCGGTGCCGCTCTTTCAGGAAGCCCGCCGCGGCCCGTCTGTGAAGCTGCCGAAAGCGGCAGCTTAGCAGACGGGCCGCGGCAGCTTCTGCAAAGAGCGGCGCCCCTGCCCATTCCGAGAGGTGCGCGCGCACCTCTCCGAACGACCGGAGGTGCGCGCGCACCTCCCCAAACCTTTGGGGAGGTGCGCGCGCAACTCCGGTCGTTCGGAGAGGTGCGCACGCACCTCTCGGAATGGGCAGGGGCGCCGCTCTTTGCGGAAGCTGCCGCGGCCCGTCTGCTAAGCTGCCGCTTTCGGCAGCTTCACAGACGGGCCGCGGCGGGCTTCCTGAAAGAGCGGCACCGCTGCCCATTCGCGCGGAGGTACGCGCGCACCTCCGGTCGTTCGGAGAGGTGCGCGCGCACGTCTCGGAATGGGCAGGGGCGCCGCTCTTTGCGGAAGCTGCCGCGGCCCGTCTGCAAAGCTGCCGAAAGCGGCAGCTTTGCAGACGGGCCGTCGCCATCAGGCAACCGGGAACCGGTTCCATCTCATTTTTTAAAAAATGGCAGCCGCGTGCGTCCGCGCATGCGCAAAAAACCTTTTTTGCGCATGCGCGTGCATGGACACACGCACGCGGCTCCCTCTTTTTTTAATTTGTGATGGAACCGGTTCCCAGTGGCTCTTTTTCTTTTTTAGGTTGCCGACCCCTGGTATAAGCTATGAAACAGATTGTATTCTTTGCCTTTGTCCTGGGCATCCTTCCCAAACTCTTATGCCCTGAAGAATTTGTGGCAAACCATCTGGCACCCAAATGCCAAAGTACATCCAACAAGAATTCACTGTCACAGCCACCCCTGTTGCACTAAGTAATATGAACTCAGAATATTTCATTCTTTTTAGAAAAAAACCCTCTGCTCTTTCATATACTTTTTTGCTACCCATAATGCTTAAATTGTTGGATTGCATTATTAAAATTCAAGTATACTTTACTAGAAAAAGGTAAACGAGCTAAAATTATAACGAAACATTTTTTTTCATAATCAACTATAGGTACTCCTTGCTTAACAAGAGGAAGTTTGTAACCCTACCCCCAAAAGCTACAGGTAGTCCTCGACTTACAACAGTTTATTCAGTGACTGTTCGAAGTTATAACGGCACTGAGAAAAGTGACTTATGACCATTTTTCACACTTCTGCCCATTGCAACATCCCGACGGTAACGTGATCAAAATTCAAACACTTTGCAACTGACTCATGTTTATGACTGTTGCAGTGTCCCAGGTTCAGGTGATTACCTTTTGCGACTTCTAAGAAACAAAGTCAATTGGGAAGCCAGATTCACTTAACAACCGTGCTACTAACTTAACATCTGCAGGGATTCATTTAAAAACGGTGGCAAGGAAAGTCATAAAATGCAGCAAAATTCACTTAACAACTGTCTCGCTTAGTAACAGAAATTTTGGGCTCAATTGTGCTCGTAAGTCTAGAACTATCTGTACTTACGACCTGGTTCCAGAATTATGATGCCTCTATACATCCCCAGAGTCACATGACTGCATTTCAGCCACTTGGCAACCAGCTCAGCTTTATGGCTGCTTGCAAGGTTCTAAAGTCACATGATCATGATTTACAGCAGAAGTCCAAAGGTCATAAAGGGGCCATAGCATTTTTTCCTGACAATGAGCAAAAAGCGCTCACAGGAATACATTGATTCACAAACTGCAGTGTTTACATAACGACCACTGCAAAAAATGTTGTTCAATTGGATTCAGTCACATGGGTGCCTCAACTTATGAATGTCATGACTTATGATAAAGGTTCCAAGTTCCATTATAGTCATAAGTTGAGGACTACTTGAATCTCCAAAGTCCATACAATTAGAAAGAAAAAAATAGAATATATAACATTGCCTGGAATATAAGCAACATTTCTGAAGAATGGTAGTGTCATGATTCTGTTGTTCAAACGATAGCTCCTAGAGCAGGAAAAAACAAACCTTTTAAGCTGGTAGATATATTTAGAATTGTGATAGCAAATCATTGCTTGCCCCATTCCAAATTCCAAATTTTTGAACAAGACAAACCTATAATTACATTACATTATATATTTGTCTGCTCAAAAACTGGATGCCATAAAAGACATATCCAGTCACAAACCAATACCTTACCAATGAGGAACCTCCTAAACTAAGTTTCACAAAGCACAAATACTCAGTACTCATACTCAGCTAAATCAAAATACCGTAATCATTTTATGGTCAGCATCATGTACAAACTCGTTCATGAGGTTAACATGGCTTCTTTAGTAAAGCAGAGTTTCTTGGCATAAAATCCGTTCATTCTGATTATTTCCTGTGACCTTTTTTGATGCAATTTCATTATAAGTCTGCTCCAAATTCTCCAAAGGAAGCTATGCATAAATATGTTTTGTCAGGTTGTTCCCAAATAGAGAATGATCTTCAGAGAAAGTCTACTAGCCTAATTTTTGCCCTCCAATTTAATCAAGTAATTTTTTTTGAAGAGGCTAAAATTAACTTTCCAAAAGGATTAATAAAAAAATAGTAAAAATAAATTTAAATGAAAAAGCTGGCTTTCCTCTGAGAGTTCAAAACCACTTTCATGGTGACCTCTCCTACTTTTATTCCCCCAAACAACAATTCCTATGAGAAGATGATCTGAAAAAGTGGCTGGCCTCAGATCACCCACCAAAATCTGATACAGTGTGCTTTGATCCTCCATCTTCTCACTCTCAGACCAATGTCTAAGCTACTAAGACTACACTGATTCTCATTTTTTACTAAGATCTTTTTTTAAAAAAACTTATGTCATTCAATACAGAAGCCTCTCACAAGTTTTCATAATTCATCTGAATGCATTCAGTGGCTCCTAGAAAGCTGCTTGGTCCACCATTTAAGATTTCTCAGTCTTTTAACCCTTTCAGAGGCAATGGCACAAGAATGGGGAGCAGTTGGAAATTTCCTAGTAAGAAACTAAAGCCTACATTTCTAAACTAAAAATAAGGAAGTGGGTAGACCATATATTTCTACAAAAATTACAGCTTGTTTTTGGTGCTGGTTCACAAACCTTCAGCTAGTAATCTATGACAAGAATCATTGCTGGGTCAAAAAAACCTTTTCTATAATGAAAGATGTTGGCTTTCTTCACATATTATCATACACTCATGCTTGTTTGACCATGCTTTGCTGAGTAAGCTGTAATTGGCTAGGTTTGTACCTCAGCGATAGTGTGGCTTAGCACAGCAATATACAACATTCAATTTTTTCCAGCCATTTCAGACCACCATCAGTGGGGAGGGGGGGAGGCAGTGGGGATTGCTTTCCTATTAGGGGATGCATTTACATTTTATAGCGCCATTTAAGCTTTTTAAATTTACTTCCTGCTGAAAATCAGCAAGAAATTTGCTGCCTGTATAATTTGCTGCCCAATTGGGGGGCAGAGGGAGAGGTTGAGCTACCAAAAGGGTGTCTTGGAACCTGATTCAATTTTGACAACCAATCTGTTGCCTTCCCTTCATTCTGGGAGTAGGGGTGCATAACAAATTAACACTCATAAACATATATTTGAAGACTGGTAAAAATACAGGTCTGAAACATTTGTGAATGCATTTACAGTTGCCCACAACTGTTGCCCACACATAAACGTATGACCCATGGTTTCATTTGCAAACTTTTGCAAAGCTACTTTAGAAGGTGTTCTGCAATAGCAAGACTGAAAGCTTTATGACATGCAATTCAGCCTTTATTTTAATTAAATCCAGGCCTTGGAAATGATAAGATGATAATTCTCTGCATAAGAAGAAAAATGTCATTAGCGAACACATATTCAGACAGACTGAAATTACAAATGTGCTCCACAGCTAGAACAAATTTGATTAAAAATTCATACATATAAAGGCAAACAGAACTTGGCTTAATCATGATCAAGACAGGAAAAGCCACCAGGGTACATCAGATTCTGCACTGCCAAAATAAAATCTTCCTGCTCGGTCTGAAACTCTAGTGAGGGCCTGGTGAGAGTCCTCACCCCACCCCAAATAGTATATAGCAGGCAGGTTAGATTGTAAACTTTCTTAGTAATAGATCCTATGTTGTGCAACACACTTTCCTTAGAAGTAAATTGAATCCTCCCTCCCTGTATTTTACTAAGCATTTTATTTTATCATGCTGTTGATCCCAGTTTGTTGTGGGCATCTATCTCTTTGTGTAATTGCATTATATATTATCTTCAATTAATTTAATACCTTAACTTCTTTTTATTTTATTTTTGCTTTATTGCACATCATTCAGAGGCTAAATTGATCAATACTGTAGAGCAGACATGTCAAACACAAGGCCCACAGGCCGGATGCAGCCTGACATGTGGTTCCATCCGGCCCGGGGACCTGCTCTGAAAAGAGCGAAGGACTGGCCTGCTGCACCTCAGCCCAGAATACACTCAGCCTTAAATCCACGGGGCAGCCCCACCCCAGCCCCTGGGTGTGCACACAAGTAGAGTCCGGCATCCCTGCTGGCTGTCTTGCCCTGCAGGCTGACTTCAGCCAGGATGCCGGCACTGGCCATCTCCTCTGCGCACACCCGGGGGGCAGGACAGAGGTGGTGGGGCAGCTCCTTGCTGGTTCCAGTGGATCTTAGGCTGAGTGTGTTCTGGCTTTGATGGACACAAGCAGGTTGTAGATTAGCACCCCTCACCCCCCCACCAGCACCTCCAGCCTTGCAGCCATGAGGCATCCCTTTCAATAGGACCGCCCCCACCCACCCACATAGTATAGGAATGGCCAGCAGCAGCATATTAGTGCTGGCAATCCCTCCCCCTCCCATCACGCCTTCCTGAATGCGGGGGAAGAAAAGAGATGAGAAGGCGAAGGAAGGAAGGGAGGGAGGAAGGAAGGAATGGAAGGTGGGAGGGAAAAAGGGAGGGAGGAAGGAAGGAAAGAACAGTGAGGAAGGAATGGAGAGTGGAGGGAAGAAGGAAGGAACAGAGGAAGGAAGAGAGGAAGGAAGGAACAGAGGAAGTAAGGAATGGAGGGTGGGAGGGAGGGAGGAAGGAAAGAACAGAGGATGGAAGGGAGGGAGGGTGGGAGGGACCATGTCCCGGCGTTCGCCCCGGTCCCATCCTCCTCTGCCAGAGACCCTCAGATCTGCCCCAGTCCTACCTAGGAACCCCTGAAGCAAGTGATGTCGAGCTGGCCATGGCAACCCAGTAGGCCATACCCATCCTAGCCACACCCACCCAGTAGGCCACACCCATCCAAGCCACACTCACCCGGCCCCCCAAGGGCAACCACAATGCTGATGTGGCCCTCAATGAAATTGAGTTTGACACCCCTGCTGTAGAGAAATAAATAACATAAATAAATGTTGTTTCTCACACAAGATATACTAGAAAAATGGCTTATTACTATTTTGTTCTACCAGCAAGAGCTCAAAAAGTTACTCAAAACTAGATCTATAATGTGACATCAAGGCATTTTTGACTCCTATTAGTCACATAGATTTTCTCTAAAATGATCTATAACTAATCTCTTCTATAATAATAATAATATAATAATAAACCTTTATTGTCAAAGTACAACATGTGTACATTGAGATTAGCTGAGCCTCCCCCTGTGCTCTCTCCCCCCAACACACAGTGACAACAAACCCTCCATCCCACCACACCATGTGAACCAACTACACCACACACCGGCCTCCCAAGTCAATCCTGCATAAGATTATGTCCCGTTTAAAAGCCTAACAGCCCACGGATAAAAGCTATTTTTCAGCCTGTTGGTACGGCTGGCTATATTCCTATATCTCCTACCGGATGGTAGGAGAGTAAAGAGATACCGTCCAGGGTGTGAGTCATCCTAACCTATGTACTCATCACCATTTCATTTAGTGACTGTTTGAAGTTATAATGGCACTGAAAAAGGTGACTTACAACCAGTCTTCACATTTACAACTGTTGTAACCTTCATAGTCATGTGATCAAAATGGAGTGCTTCCATTCAGTCATGTGATCAAAATCAAATGCTCAGCAACTGGCATGTATTTATGACAGTTGCAGTGCCCCCCTTCATTTAACTACTAGAGTGATTCGCTTAACAACAATGGCAAAAAAGGTCATAAAATCAGGTGTGACTATTAGCAACCACCATGTTTAGCAACGGAGATGTTGGTCCCAATTATAGTCGTAAATTGAGGATTCCCTGTAATTATTTACCATGCTATTGGCCATCCACTTCTCTTTCTTTCTACCTTTCACAGCAACTCAGCCTTCTCCAAAGAACTGGGTCTTCACATTGCCAAAAGAGCTCACTGATCATATAAAATTATTTTGAGGCTGAAGACTTGTTTTGTCTTTTGTTAAACCAGAAATTACAAACCTGCTCTTCCCTTTTTGCTCCCTAGCAGTAAGTTTCTTAAAATACACTATCCAGATTGGAGAAAGCAATCCCAGTTGGTAGTCCTTAGCACTCTGACCCCTCATGAATTCATCTGCTCCCATTGAAAATCTAAATTGGTAGCTACCTGCCACATCCAAGCTAATTTGCCACTTGGAGAAGCAGGAGGCAGAGCCCTGCAGGTATTGCAGAAGTCCAACAAGAAAAACAGCTCACTGCTTTTATGTGGACTTCTTTTAAGGCAAAGCAGCATGAAGATTGAAAAGGATATGCCTTGAGCTCATCTAAACTCAGGAAAGGAAGGCTTTTTGTTATGAAGCATGCACTGTGATTAGATGTACTACGGCTTTGGGGGGGAAGCAGTTTATGTAAACAGATTAATAAAGGAAAGAGTAATCATAATAGGAGAACAGGGACATCTCTAAGTGACATAGCCTTATAATTAAATATCAGGAAATGAAGAAGGCTTACAGCTCAGTAGATGGGAAAGGAGAAACTAAATAGGATTGCTGATGTTTCTATCCAAATACTCCCTGCGAGATACCCTAGTAGTTGATGGAATCAGAGGGAATAAAAGAGACTGTAGTTCTTGAAATGCTTGGAGGCCACAACGAACCTGGCCCAGGTGGGACTCACAGAGAAAATATTCAATCATATTCCTCAAATATTAGAAAAGACCTAATGTTTATTCCTCACCCAAATTCAAAATATTCATGCTAGAATATACAAGCTTTTCAAGGATTTGCAAGAATTTCAGCCTTCCAAGATATCTTTTACTGTTAGTACTGTTACTGTTAGTAAAGATATCTTAGTTAAAAAAATAAAGAGTACTGCAGCTTGCTAGCACATTAAGGAGTGATAGTATGCAAAGCACATAGTGTAAAAATTCCAGGAACAGAGCAGCCACCTTGACCTAATTTCTTATGTTTTGCTGATACTGTACACATTTGCAGCCAAATTCAGTACAGCTACATTAAGAGAATAAAATTAAGAAACAATTGCTAGGCTATCTTAGTCATTGACATTTCAAGACCAGATTAGCAAATATCCTGTTATTTCAACTATCAATAATGCTTAGCATACTGAAAAGCATTCCTCCCCCACCCCAAAAAAAGCCCCCCACACAATTTGAGGTCTTTTTGTTTAGTGGATATACCCTGCTCTGAAAGCTATCAATCAAACTCTACTGAAATCAGCAGTTTTGCAAATGCCTAGGATGGCATGCTTAATTTGTAACTTGATGATGTATGCATTATTATTTCACCAAGCCTTACAGGAGATCTTTTTCAATATTTCCTAACATGATCACAAGGAAAAAAAATGCTCAGGCAATTTTTCCAGTCTCCAAAATCCCATGGCAAGAGATAAATTCATTCATTTCCTCTACAGGGAAAATATTGTCTCAGACTAATTTCACATATTGATTTAGCCTGGCAGCATATGAACTAAAATACCATCAATAGCCATTAAAACAGATCGTATAAACCTCCATGCTAAAAGGAGGTCCCTTTGATAGAGCTGGGGAGAACATCCCTTCTGTAGAGATTTATTATTGACTCACCAAAATCCCCAAGCAGTCAAACATTGGCCCTTAATAGTTACATACATACAAAGATCATAAAATAATAACATCTGACACCCTTGGGAATGACTAGATACTTGGGTAAAAATGCCAAATCCAGTCTGAACGTGGGGCTGACTGCAACAAACCATAATAGTAAGTGCCATCTAAGCTCAACATAAAATAATTTAAGACTTTTAGCCCAAGAAACAATATGTTCATTAGATGCCCATGTCCATTTTAAATTATTTATTTCTATTTATTTATCAAATTTATATAGCCACTTATCTCAACAAAAGTGGGTGGTGCCCAATAAGTTGCTAGCTTGACAGCATTGCATTGACCCTTTCTAATCTGGAACCATACTATGGGGCACAAGTGTTCCACTCTTAGTCCAAAGATCTACTCAATGTGCCTTTCTTCTATCCCACACAACTTGTCAAATGCAGTCCAAAACCAAGCAGAATTATACCTTATCCAAGCTTCAATCACATCATTGCTATGTATGGAACAAAACTCAATATTTCGTAATTAAGGTCAAATTGCAAAGACTATCAGAAACAAAGAAAAACTACTTTCACATTTTCACGAAAGCCCGTTGGAAAACACCCCTCCCCACACACATTTAGACATCATTTCCATACTGTCCAGGCAACACGTGTATGGGGGGAAGGAGGGGAATGGTGAGAGTCAATAAGAGATCACAATTTGTAAGCAGCTATCTTCCTTGGTAGGCAACAAATGAGAGAGAGGCTATAAGTCCTAACTCTGGGGAACAGAAGACTACAAGGGGATTAGGTTTTTGCTTCCCCATCAAAAATAAAAATAAAAAATCGGGGGGGGGGGGGGGAGAGGAATAATTAGCCTTACTGGCTTGCAGGACAAACAGTGACAAGGACACGGACCTTTCATATAAATGCTCCAGGGCACTGCGCAAAAGGCTCTTCATTAGAGATGCCCTAATGGAGGAATTGCCAGAGGCAGATGGCAAGCAAGCCTATCTTCAAGAGTCAGCTGATTCCCCTCTCTCCAGAAGCCTCATAATGGGGGGGGCACACTCTGGAAAACCTGGGGAATAGAGGGACAGCGAACGGATCGACGGGTAGACAAAGATCAAAGAGAGAGCCTCTTTCATTTCCATCAGGGATGGCCTACAGATCTGCCCCTTCCTTTCTTCTAGCAGAGCTTCCGTCCGCATCAAGAAACGAACAGGGTTTTCTTTACTTCCTTTGAACACGATTAAATATTCCGTCTCCCTCTCGTCTTGGGGAAGGGGGTAAGGGTAAAGTACAAACACACACACACACACACCCCAACTCCAGGGCGCGCACAGGGCAAGTCACCCTCTCCCCGACAAGCTTTATATGCCGGGAACGGGATCGTTTCAAAGGAAGGGGGGAGGGGGAGGGCAAGAAATGGACACTCGTCCAGCACTGGATGCCGGAGGGAGCCGTGCCAAGGCGCGCGGGGAAAGGAAAGCCCGGATCGGAGTTGAGAGCCGACGGCGAGGCGCTTAACGAGAGCGAGAGCGAGAGGGAGGTAAAGGGGAGAGCTTTCTCCGAGGACCGAGTGCGCGTCTCTGGGGAGGAGGCGGGGAGGGAAAAGCGGCTGCTGGACCAGCGGACAAAGAAGCAGCCGGTTCGCTCCCGGCCGGGCAGGTCCCGGTGCATTTCTCCCACCTCGCTCACCTGGTAGATGGCGGCCCAGCTGTCCGCCTGATCGAGCCGCTGGAACTCCTTCTCGATCTCCATGTTGCAGGGGGACCCAAGTCTGGCTGGCCCCCGCCCGCCGCCGCCGCCGCCGTTGCTGCTACCGCTGCTGTTCGGACGCCAGGGCGAATTCCAGCCCTGCCCGGGGAGCCGCTGCTGCCGCCGCCGCCGCCTCCGCGGCTCTTGCTGCCTGGCCGCTTCAGATAGCGCCTCCCCTTCCTTCTCTCTCCCTTCCAGCCCACACGGAAACTACGCAAGCAACCTCTAGCCTTCCGGCCCGGTCCTCCCGGAGCAGAGGCAGACTACGGGAAGCTCTCGAACGGCAGGCGGCTTGCTCCGGAGTGGGAGCAGGGCACTGGAGCGGGACTTCGTAAAGGATGAGGATGATCCGCTGTGATGCTTAGCTCCGGGCTCAGCTAGGGCAGAGTGCCAATCGGAGTGCCTCTGGGTATGTGTGGTGCCACTGGAGCACTCTTACACACACGTACACGCACAAAGCCCGCAACACACGTGCCTCTCTTTGGGGACCTGAGGCGGACCCGGTCTCGAATGCAGAGACGCGTTACTACTGTAGCTGATTGACATCTCTCAGCATCGATCGCTCCAGCTAAGGTTTGCAAAAGTCTAATTGCGTGGGACTGCTACTCCGATCACCCACCCACCCCCAGTCTCAGCTTTACTAGAGCTGGGCGGCAGAAATCGCGGCGGCCCCCAGATGGCCCCAAAGAGTTTCAAGATTTCTTTGCCGCCATCTAATTTGAGGTTTCAGATCACAGCCAACTGGGGCTGCTTGCAGCTGAAAATGAGATCTTGTGGCTGTGACAGATGATGATTGATTACCTTACTATTACTTTTTCTTACTTAATTTCTGGACTCTGCACAATATTGGTTTCACAAAAAGAAAAATAGTGTGATGATCTGTCTGTCTGTGTGAGCTAAAATATACACATACTCTTCCTATGTAACAACTCTCCATAGTTTCAAATAGTAGTTAGCAAGAGGATTAAAAAATCTCCACTGTAACAAAAGTTATTGATATGTGGGGTGCTAAAGTACACATATCCAGTTTCCAAAATTCTATAATTTAATCCCTTTTTTCCCTTTCAATGAAACTAACTTCGTAGCATCCCACTCAATATCTTCTTCCAGTTTTATGAGTATTTATTTATGAGCACTTTGAATGTGATTTTCAAACCTGCTATATATCTGATTACTGTAGTTCTCATATCATCCAGTCTATACTTAATTAGCTTGCAGATCAGACTGTCATGGGGTACTTTAGCAAGTGTTTTCTGAAATTAAGATAGTTACGTACAATTTATGTTCCCAATATAGTGAGGAAGTTACCTATGAGATAAGGTTAATCTGACAAATCCATGCTGGCATCTGGTAAACTTGGCATTGTTTGCAAGATCCTTACAAACCAACTACTTTATAATCATCATTTGAATCTTTATGCTGGTAATTTTTTCCTTCAAAAGTAGGGTGATTCTGCTTTAAAGGAGACCATGATCCAACCCCTCCTCAAGAAATACCGGATCCAAGATCAAGACAACTTTCATCCAGTCTCCAACTCTCCCCTTTAAGGGAAGGTTGTTGAAAAAGTAGTCAATCAGCTGCTTCAAAGGGCCCTGGAGGAAATAGAATATCCAATATATAGATTTCTTTCTGTAAACTAATATTTTAATTAATAAAGTATCAAATATAAAAGGGAAGTCTCTAAGTTGAGTTGAGTATAATTCGTAATGATTTCATGGACATGCCCATGCAATTGTCTGTGCAATGGTGCAGAAGAAACTGGCTATTGCTTTATTTTAAGAAGTTTTTCAACTTCCAAATCTAGTTTATAGCCCTGGGACTGCCAGTAATCTATCATCCAAGGGTTATCCAGGTCTGACACTGCTTATCTTCTCAGCCCAGACAAATTCAACCAGGTGCTGCCATCTGCTGAAGCAAGATTGGAAAGCATCTGAAGCAAGAGAAGAAAGTATCTTAATAGTCAAAATATCAAAGTCAAGTTTATTATAATATTCATATAAATATAGTATATTCAGCTGTTCAAAACACTTTATATGTTACTCTAACTGTAACTGTAATTGCATAAAACAATCTAACCTGCTTCAGATATACCAGCATGGAATTTCACAAATTTTAATCCAACACATTTGGAAAAGAGTTGGTGAAGCCTACTGAAGGCAAGCAAAGAAGCATAACTTGCTACATAATAGGTAAAACACAAATTATGGAAGCACATTTCTGAACCTTGCCAGGCACAAAAAGAAATCCCACCAGCCCATGAGTTTAATCAGAACAAACCACCTGGCTTAACAAGACATTAGAAGAGGCCCGCTGCTTTCCCCCTTCTAAAGCCCCATCCTATAATTTTTATCCAATGGAGGATTTCAGGGGTACACCCAGGCTGTGTATGCATGTGTGTGTGCATCAAAATCTGCAAAATGGTGGACATAGCATCGTGATGAAATACAAAGCATGCACCCACCATCTTGCATATTGTGCTTGAATACAAATCATTCAAAAGATCCCTACACACACACACACACACACACACACACGGGTAATATGTGTTTTCCTCACTGCAGACCTTCACTGAGGCCTGGGAGTTTGAGGGTTCTGCACAGTATCTGCACAGAATATACATCTGTCTTTTACGTATTGCCCTGTTAACCGCCCTGAGTCTCTTGAGAGAAGGGCGGTATATAAATTAAATAAATAAAATAAATAAATAAATAAATAAATAATAAAATACATGTCAATCATGTCTGATTGTTAGAGACTGCCTGGATAAGTCTCTGCCAAGGTTTTTCAGAAGTGGTTTGTCATTGTCTCTTTCCGAGGACTGTGACAAGGTGACTGGCCAAAGGTCAGTTGAGTTAACTTTGTGCCTAAGGTGGGATTAGAACTCAGCTTTTATAGCTGCACACAAAATATATAGTACATTTAGAAATAAGTTTTTTTAAAAAACCATTCATTTTAATTTATTTTTTTGTATTTCCAAACCCATGAAATGTTCTCTGAAGTTATTCTTAGCAGGATCCTCTTCAACAAAGCAACCACATTTCATTGGGGTTGTACCTCCTAGATTTGAAGAAGCTGACCCACTTTCAAATCATGATTGCAGCAAATGGTGGACAAGAATATCAACCTTGCTGTCAAGCAAAATCAAGCTTTTAATAGCCAGTGCCACAGGTGGTAAGAAAATAGGGGAACTCAGGCACCACACAGGTTATGTAGAAAGTAAACACAGGGTCAGTCATAAAGGACTCAAATGTCTATACATCAATGCACAGAGTATGAACAGTAAATAGGGTGAACTAGAAATTCAGGTAAATGAGGGCAGATATGATATTGTTGCCATTACGGAAACATGGTAGGATGAAACCCACAAATGGAACACACAGCTAGAAGGATTTAAATTATTTTAAAGAAACAGACCAAATAAAAGAGGAGGTGCAGTTGCTCTCTATATAAGAAATAACTACATCTCTACAGAAATAGAGCACAACAATGATGAAAACTGTCTTGAATGCATTTGGGTCAATATAAAAGGGGGAAAAAATGACATTGCCATAGGTGTATACTGTAGGCCGCCCAACCAAACAGGAAATAGATGAACTTTTCGCTAATCAGCTAACTAAGGTATGTAGGAAGCACATCACACTAGTAATGGGGGACTTTAATTACCCTGACATCAACTGGGAGACAAACTGCACCAAGTGGAAGAACAAACAGATTCCTGACAAACCTAGCAGACAACTTTGACTCCCAAAAAGTAGAGAAGGGAACTAGGGGATTAGCCATATTGGATCTAATCCTCACTAACAGAGATGAAATAATAGAAGGTGTTGAAGCCACAGGAACCTTGGGGGGAAGTGATCATGCAATATTGGAATTCAACATGGAAGCACAAGCAATAGAACACAGTCAAACTAGAGTCTTGGATTTTAAGAGAGCTAATTTCAATAAACTTGAGAGAGCTTAGGAAGGATTCCATGGATGAGAATCCTCAAGGGGAAAACAACTCAAGAAGCTTGGGAAATTTTGAAAAGTGAGATAATAAAAGTCCAGTCTAGCACAATACCAACAAAGGAGAAAAATAACAGCTCTCAAAAGAAACCAGCATGGCTGCATAAAGAACTCTCTGATAAATTGAAAGATAAAAAGGACAAGTATAAAAAGTGGAAAGAGGGGCACATAACTAAAGCAGAATATCAGCAAATAGTCTGAGCCTGCAAAGATGAAGTGAGGAAAGCTAAGGCTCAAAATGAACTAAGGCTTATGACCAAAGTCAAAAATAACAAAAAACAAAGCTTCTTTCAACATGTAAAAAACAAGAAAAAAGTGAAGGAAATGATTGGTCCATTAGTGGGGAAAAGTGGCAAGAAGGTGACAAGCAACAGGGAGAAAGCAGAACTCATTTTTTGCATCTGTCTTTACACAAAGGGGGAAAAAAACAGTCCAACCTATCAAAAATAGTACCATAAAAAATAAATTAGAAACACAAGATAGGCAAGAAAATGGTAAGTGAGCACCTATCCAGCCTACTGTAGATGAGTTCAAATCACCAGGACCAGATGGATTGAACCCCAAGGTTCTCGAGGAACTGGCGGATGTGAGCTCAGAACCACTGAACTATATTTTTCAAAGATCCTGGAGCACTGGGGAACTACCAGAGGACTGGAAAAGAGCTGATGTAGTTCCCATCTACAAAAAAGGGGAAAAAATAGATCCAGGAAACTACAGACCTATCAGCCTGACCTGAATATGTGGAAAGATTCTGGAAAAGATAATCAGACAATAAATCAGCTAACACCTAGAGGCAAAGAAAGTCATTACTAAAAGCCAACGTGGGTTTGTCAAAAACAGATCATGCCAGACAAATCTTATTGCATTCTTTGACCAAGTGACAAAATTAGTGGACCAGAGGAATACTGTGGATATAATTTACTTGGACTTCATTAAGGCATTTGATAAAGTAGATCACAACCTACTACTTGATAAGATAGAAAAATGTAGCTGGATATGTAGCTGGCTGATTGGTTGTACTCAGTGTGTGGTCCTCAATGGAACTGCATTTACATGGAGGGAAGTATATAGTGGGGTGCCCCAGGGTTCTGTTCTGGGCCCAGTGCTCTTCAACATCTTCATCAATGATTTGGATGAGGGAATAGATGGGGAACTCACCAGATTTGTAGATGACACCAAGCTGGCAGGAATAGCCAACACTCCACAAGATAAGCTTAAGATACAGGAGGATCTGAACAAACTGGAACACTGGGCGCTATCTAACAAAATGAAATTCAATGGTGAAAAAAAGTAAAGTTCTACATTTTGGCAAGAAAAACCAAATGTACAGATATAGTATAGGTGGTACCTTGTTCAATAGTAGCAGCTGTGAGAGGGATCTTGGAGTCCTAGTGGACAATCAATTATAGATATGAGCCAGCAGTGTGCTGTAGCTGCCAAAAAAGCCAACAGAGTGTTAGGCTGCATTAACAAAGGGATAGAATCAAGACCACGTGAAATATTGATATCACTTTACCGTGCCTTGGTAAGGCCACACTTGAAATACTGCATCCAGTTTTGGTCAGCATGATGTAAAAAAGATGTTGAGACTCTAGAAAGAGTACAGAGAAGAGCAACAAAGATGATTAGAGGTCTGGAGGCTAAAACATATAAGGAACAGTTGCTGGAATTGGGTATGTCTAGTTTAATGGAGAGAAGGACAGTGGGGGGGACATGATAGCAGTGTTCCAATACCTCAGGGGCTGCCACAAAGAAGAAGGAATTAAGCTATTCTCCAAAGCGCCTGAAAGCAGGACAAGAAGCAATGGATGGAAACTAATCAAGGAGAGAAGCAACCTAGAACTAAGGAAAAACTTTCTGACAGTTAGAACAATTAACCAGTGGAACAACTTGCCTCCAGAAGCGGTGGATGCTCCAACACTGAAAGTTTTTAAGAAGACACTGGACAGCCATTTGTCTGAAATGGTATAGGGTTTCCTACCTGAGCAGAGAGTTGGACTAGATGACTTCCAAGGTCCCTTCCAACTCCTCCTCCTCCTCCTCCTCCTCCTCCTCCTCCTCCTCCTCCTCCTCCTCCTCCTCCTCCTCCTCCTCCTTGTTGTTGTTATTGTTGTTGTTGTTATTATTATTATTATTATTATTATTATTATTATTATTATTATTATTATTATTATTATTATTATTATTATTTTCCCTGGCAACATCAAGTCTGTAATTGAGATCCACAATGTTCTTTTATTCTGACATCATAAATACAGTTCTTAATTAGACTGAAATAACAAGCAATTCTCCCAGTGCCTGAATCTCTCAGAATAACAGTGTTGGTTTCAAAAAGGAGAAACCTAAAGAGAAAGGAGAGTTCAGAAGCTTCCACAATTTAATTAGACATTCTAATGGATTTATCAAACTCATCAGGTAATAATGAAAGGCTTTAAGTCAGGAGTCTAGTGTCAGAAAATCCAAATTCAAAGGCAGTTCATCCAATGAGCAGAGGACACCTAGTGGTTGATTAATGAAGGAACCAGGTATTGAATATAGAATGATGAATTAGATTAGATTAGATGGTGCAATCCAGGAAAGCTTCTCTTCTAATGCAAGACATAATAATAATAGTAATAGGCACCTGGAGTACAATCCTCAAACAAGTGGAGCACCACTTGAACACCATAGGCATTGACAAATTCACCGACAGACAATTGCAAAAGTCAGCTTTACTTGGTACAGCTTGCATCTTGTAACACTATCAAACATCCACATCTGCCTATCCCAAATCCTTGGAAAGGACTCAGTAGGTAGACAGAAATCCGAAACCCAGTCTGAACATCTGGCTGACTGTGCCCTGAATCCTAATATATGATGCATCACATTCTGTCTGGGAATTCTAGGAGCTGAAGTCCACTCATCTAAAGCAGCCAAGGTTGAGGAATACTATCCTAGAGTAACCCAGCTGGGTAAGATTAAGTTCAACATAGTTCTTGGTTTCAGAATCTATGAATTTTCAGCTATTCTTTTTTTACTAATCCCAACCTCTGAGGCAAGCTAGCAAGTGTTGTCCCTCTAATTACCCTACATCTGGATAGCCCTGAATATCTAGGAACCTCAATCCAGAACCATTATAGGCCAATGGTAGAAGACTCTCCTTCTCTGGATTTGAAAGCTAGAGAGCCATCAGTTGGAGAACCATTAATTTGAATTTCAACATTGAACAAAGGAATGGAAAGAAGTGTCTCCTTCTAACCATACAATTGTAACATTGCTCAACATGTAACTATAATAGACATAAATTTTTGTCTAATTCAACTTGAATGTTGTTCTTGCTCTTCCTAAATTATAGAAAGATAAACATATGCCAGAAAGGGGCAGTGGTCTAAAACATACAGTACATACCCAAACACAGATCTTTCCCTTTAACGTTGGAGGAATCATTCAGTATGCAGATGTGATTAACAGTTCTGTTGGCACATTGCTTAGCAACTAGATGTGGACTTATAGAACCTTATAGAATCTCATAGTTGAACACAGTTAAATGCAGGACATATGGTCTAGATGGGCTGTGGATTAAGGAAATCAGTCATGCAAAATATTGCAACAAAAAAATTAAAGAATGACATTATTGTGTAACGGTTACCAAGAAATGAAGGAAAAACATTTCTAATCTTTTTCTTGGGCCCCAACAATCTTAATTAATTAGAATCAATTCTATCATGGCTAGAATAATTGGAATAGCAAATAGTAGGAGGTCACACTTGGAAGTATTAGGAGTTATTTTCTCATAGAAAGTTGGAGGAATCATTCAGTATGCAGATGTGATTAACAGTTCTGTTGGCACATTGCTTAGCAACTAGGTGTGGACTTATAGAACCGCAGACCTGGAAGGAGTTCCTAGAGTTATCTAGTCTATCTGCCTACTATGTACAGGAATATAAACTAAAACATACCTGTCATAGAACTGTCTTATCTTCCACTTGAATGAATTCAGTGAAGGACAATGCGTCAACTCTATTTCACTGTAAAAGTGCTCTCATTTTGTTAGGATTTTTTTTAACCTACAACTAGAGGAACTTTGCTTCCCCATTTTTGGTTCCTGTTTAGAATAGATGCTGAGAATTATACTGGGTAAATATTGTCTGTTTTTACATTCTGAACATTCTGTTAAGCATGGCATTTAAATATGCACATGTGTACACAGAGACACACTTTCTGTAACTTCTTTTTTTTTTAATCCCATTTATATCCTGCCCTTCTCCGAAGACTCAGGGCGGCTTACAATCTAAAGCACAAATCAATTTAATACAAGTTTTATTGATTTTTTAATATTTACATATACATGTATTTGTGAAACAATATGGTGGTTGGGTAGTTAAAATAAGAAATAACCAGTTGTAAATAGTTCAGGTTGCATCAACAGAGATGCCCTCTCTGATTCCCTTAGTTATTACGTAGTCAAAATAGGCAAGTTAGTACACTTCTAGTTGTAACCCAGTCAATCAATAAAATTTAAAATATATTTTCATATCAATACATATCAATATCCTGTTTTAAAATTTTATCTAATTGCAATAGGATATTTTAGAATCGCCTCTAGTATATAGAAGAAAGCTTAATTTTTGGGTAACCCACAATTCCCTATTTCAATAAAGAGTAATTCTCTTGTCTACGAAACTGTCATTGTTCATTACAAAACATTCTTATGTTTTACCATTAAAGTCTAGTTTTCATCTTAACAAATCACCAGTTATTAGAAATATATTTTTTGTCTTAACTGTTAACAATTATTAAAATACTATCTTTTATATATAAGATTCTAGATTCTATACTATAGTTCAAAAGTAACCACTGATATATTCTATAAGTCATCTTGACCGTACCTCAATTATTAAAATACTGTCTTTTGATATGTCATTCCAAGTTCTATAATATGGTTCAGAGTTATATTCTAAAAGCTTACTTTTGTTTTCCTTTACAGATCTAAAAGCTAAATGTAAAATCAGTTATATTTTTAGAGATTCCCCTTAATCCATTGAAAGATAGTTTTATAGTCTATCTTTTGTTGTTGTTGTTAGTTGCGAAGTCGTGTCCGAGCCATCGCAACCCTATGGACAACGTTCCTCCAGGCCTTCCTGTCCTCTACCATCTTCTGGAGTCTATTTAAGCTCACACCTACTGCTTCAGTGACTCCATCCAGCCACCTCATTCTCTGTCGTCCCCTTCTTCTATTGCCCTCAATCTTTCCCAGCATTTGGCTCTTCTCCAGTGAGTCCTTCCTTCTCATTAGGTGGCCAAAGTATTTGAGTTTTAGCTTCAGGATCTGGCCTTCTAAAGAGCAGTCAGGGTTGATCTCCTCTAGGACTGACTGGTTTGATCGCCTTGCAGTTCAAGGGACTCACAGGAGTCTTCTCCAGCACCACAGTTCAAAGGCTTCAATTCTTTGGCGCTCAGCCTTTCTTATGGTCCAACTTTCACTGCCATACATTGCAACTGGGAAGACCATAGCCTTGACTATACGCACTTTTGTTGACAGGGTGATATCACTGCTTTTTAGTGTGCTGTCTAGATTTGCCATGGCTTTCCTCCCCAGGAGCAAGTGTCTTTTAATTTCTTGGCTACAGTACCCATCTGCAGTGATCTTGGAGCCCAGGAAAATAAAATCTGTCACTACCTCCATTTCTTCCCCATCTATTTGCCAGGAATTGAGAGGGCCAGATGCCATAATCTTGGTTTTCTTAAAGTTTAGTTTCAACCCAACTTTTGCACTCTCCTTCTTCACTTGCAACAAGAGGCTCTTTAGTTTTTCTTCACTTTCTGCCATTAGAGTCTATCTTTAGGAATCCCAAAAAAGAAACAAGTTCAGTTTTTTAAATCTAACTCTTGCCTTCCTTTTGTGCCAATCAGGCTTCCCTCTTGGCATCTTTAAATTCTCAAATGTATCTTCCTTTCTTCCTATACCCCTTATTTGAATCCAGGGAGCGTATCCAAATGTCAGTTTTGCAAGGAAGAGGTCCCCTTTGTAACCATTGTATTTTTGCTTTGATAATTCAGTTTTTGATGATTGATATAATACAGTTGTCATTAAATCAGTTTAGTCTTTTTGTTCTTCCAATTTTATCTGGGTTAGGTAGAAAGTAGAAGCTGGTATTATGGTCATTTGATTAGTTGAAATCTCAATATAGTGTATTTGAAGGCCTTTAGTGTCTTCACTCTTGGTATTGCTTTCTTCAGGTGCTGTTGCTTTTTGAATTGTAAGTTTTGTAGTTGCCATTGAAGGTTTTCTGTAGGTTGCTTTTGTTGTTCTTTGAAATCTCCTATCTTAGTGTTAGTTTCCACTTCTTCTATTTGGTTTTGGATTATCTTTTCCTCATTTAAAGTCAAAATTTGATTTGGTGGCTTTAAGCTGTCAGATTTTTCTTGCAGTTTGGCTTTAATTTGCTCTGTCATTGCCAAAATTGTGTCCAGTATCAGTTTATAATCAAGTGGTGGGATGTATTAATCCATTTTGTTGTTTGCAGTTAAATCTTTCATAGAGGCTATTTTAATAGTAGTCAAGGATTTTCCACCTCCTGAAGAGTTGTATTCAGTGTCAGGTGTTCCCACACTTATCTTTAAGCATAGTGTCAAAGACAGCTCTGTTATTCAGTCAGCTCTCACAATAGAAAAAGGAAATTTACTTGCTATACCAGGTTTCACCACAAGATGTCATCAATAACATATAACATGCAATGTAAGAATTTTCTTTCTTTTTTTGCAAATTAATATAGAACTTTTGTAGGATTAGTCCAAATATTTTCTTTAATTCACAGCTTAGAGAGAAAATAGGGTAGTGGATCCCCAGCAACAAATAGAAGCTTTTTAGTAAATACAGATGAAATTGCTTAACTTCTTTGCTGAATTAATTGCATTTCTTTTGAAGCTTTGAGGCTTTAAGATTTGTTCTCAGAGTAGATATTCGCCGTTTTCTCAAAAAATGGGGAAGGAGATTTTAAAGAAAGTCCCACAGGAAGATGGCTAAGGGAATAGGAAAGGTAAAAGCTAACCCAGGTCCTCCAGATTGCTTCTTAGTGCTAGGTCAGACATGTCAAACACAAGGCCCGGGGGCCGGATCCGGCCCGCAAAGTGGTTTCATGTGGCCCGCAAAGCCATCCTGGAAACAGTGAGGGAACGGCCCCCACTGCCTTGGCCCTGGCCCAGAGACCCTCCTTCTGCCAGAGAACCTCAGATCTGTCCCACTCCTGCCCAGGCCCCCATAGGCACCCTTGATGCGAACAATGTATAGCTGGCCATGCCCACCCAGTAGGCCATACGCACTCTAGCCACGCCCACCCAGTAGGCCACGCCCACCCTGACCATACCCACCCGGCCACCTGAGGGCAACCGCAATGCTGATGTGGCCCTCAGTGAAATTGAGTTTGACACCCCTGCTGTAAAGCTAAAAGAACAGCTAAGAACTATCTTCCCCAAGCAATACCAAACAAAAGTGCTTTGCTGTAGAAGTTGATATGAAATTAGACAAATCTTGTCCTGCAATGGCTGGGGGATTTAAAAAGTAGATTACATTTGGCAATGTCCCTATATTATTCTTTTGAAGATATATTGTGTTCCTGTTTGTTACCATGTATTTTGTATTTGTTCATTTGTCTACAGAATATAGAAGAGCACTATAGGCTACCCTACAATAACAATGCGAACGATGTAGAGCTGGCCACGCCCACCCAGTAGGCCATACACACTCTAGCCACGCCCACCCAGTAGGCCACGCCCACCCTGGCCATACCCACCTGGCCCCTTGAGGGCAACCGCAATGCTGATGTGGCCCTCAATGAAATTGAGTTTGACACCCCTGTGCTAGGTAGTGCTTTTGGCTTTCGGCAGGGAGCGGCTTAGTGATCGGCCATCTTTATGGCCGGTCTCTTCTTTTTCGGGCCAAAGGAGATGATCCCGGATCCAGTGGAGGGCTGCCACCCTTCTGCGATCTCAGGGAAGTCCTCCTCACGGTAATCACCCCTCCAGGGTGATTTTTGACCCTTTTCAAAAAAGAAAGAAATGGATGGTAGGAAGCAGACTGTCCCTGTGCGTCCGGAAGCGCCGCACACGCGAACCTGAAGCCCCACTTTCTATAGCTTCTTAACCTTCTGAAATGAATATTAGGACAGCAAATGTACTGTAGCTCCGCATGGGAGCTGTGTACTGAAATTGTAATAGTCTCTTTTATAGCAGATGTTTTCACGAGATACAGGTACTTTAAATTGGATTCTTACACGAGCAGCAAGATGCATTCAGTGGCTCATGCTCCTTTGAGTGTCAGGCTTCCAGCTGGCTCTTCATATTTACACGTTCATAATTCTCCCTGTGAGATGGAGTGGCAAAACAATGCAAAGCAAAGAAAGCTTTCCTTCAGATGCAAGATTACAGGGGTCTTCAAATTTGGCCCTTTTATGACTTGTGGACTTCAACTTCCAGTATTCCTCAGCCAGCTGGCTGAGGAATTCTGGGAGTTGAAGTCCACAAGTCACAAAAGGACCAAGTTTGAAGACCCCTGTGTAAGAACATAGACTGATTTTCCATTAGGGGAATACATTTCAATAATTCTGGGACTCAAATTTGAACTGGAAGAAAACATTAGGAAATTTCATTCCTGTTCTGAAAATACATGAAAGAGTCCAAAATACCCACAAAGGAGGAATGGTCAGTAAAGATGACAGAATTTGCAGAAGTGACAAAATTAACTTGCTTGATCAGGGATGACAAGTATGTATATATTTGACTGGAAACTCTTTATGGACATTTTGCTGAAAATGGGGAAAATGCAATATTGATTTATAGATTTGATGGTTAGAAAGGGTACAATATGGTAAGGAGGGAATTATGATATAATGTTAAAGAGATAGGATAGATTATATGTTTATTTGTAACTGCTGTAAAAAAGATCAGAAGATTCTTTGGTAGCAAGATGGTCAGCTTATATTAATAAATGAATAAATAAATATTTGCTTTTTAAATTTATACTGTATAAATTTGTTTTATTCATTTGTTCTGTATTTTTCTTCTTCTTCTATTTAAATCTATGTTTATTTTAATTACTGTATAAAATCCTTCCATAAAAGCAATACATTAAAAGAAGAATTTTCATTCTTAGTTGGAATTAAATTAGTGGTAATAAAATGTTTTGCCTGAACCCAGATACATTGTATTTGGTCTTAATCATGATTACATTTGAGAGTTTATGATTAAACTTTCCCTTGAAAGGGAACCAGTTTCATCTACTGGTTGAGGCATCAGGCTAGAAACCTGAGAGAATGTGAATTCTAGTCCTGCCTTAGGCATGAAAGCCGACTGGGCCATCTTGGGCTAATCACTTTCTCTCAACCCTAGGAAGGAGACAAGGGGAAACCACTTGCGAACTCTTGACAAGAAAACTGCAGACATGTCAAACTCGCGACGTCACATGATGTTGCGCGACATATCGGAGCTTTTTCTTCATTGCCGGCAATGGGGTGGGTGCGGTTTCTTCGTGATGCATCCGGCCCATGGGCTGGAAATTTGACACCCCCACCGTAGGGCCTAGTTTAGGAAGTTGTCAGCAGTCAACACTGATTCAAAGGGACACACACACAAACACACACACACACACACACACACACACACAAGATGAAAATTAAACACACAGGCATGACATCATCACATAAGGAGCTATCCTGTTTCAGCACACCATAGTCAAGCTTCAAAGCAAGATTGAAACTATGGGTAACGGATGCCCAGAACAAAAGCTTCTAGTTTTTTATGGCTCTCACAGAGAAGAATAATCAAGCTGCACATCTTACTAAATCTTCAAACTGGGCCATATGCTTGGGCTCATATTTACCTACAATTTGAAAGTTCCATTATAGATAAAAGTTCTTGGGTGAACCAATCCTTTGTATAAAGAACAGCAAGCAAATAAGAAGAGTTAATGACTTAATGAAAGTTTTCCATCTCTGCAGCGTCAGTGATTGTCTTTCCAGAGAAACTTAGTAGGAAAGTGTGTTTGCTTGAAAATAGAGAGGGAAATCATATTTCATGCATATATATACAATCCCCATTGAAGCCAAATACATTACACACACACACACACACACACACACACACACACACACACACACACACACATATATATATATATATATATATATATATATATATATATATATATATATATATATATGTAAAAATAGAACAATTGTGGCAAAAGCAAGTAAAAAGGTAAAGGTAAAGGTTCCCCCACACATGCGTGCTAGTCGTTTCCAACTCTAGGGGCCGGTGCTCATCTCCGTTTCAAAGCTGAAGAGCCAGCACTTGTCTGAGGAAGTCTCCGTGGTCATGTGGCCGACATGACTAGACGCCAAAGGCGCACAGAACGCTGTTACCTTCCCACCATAGTGGTCCCTATTTTTCTACTTGCATTTTTACTTGCTTTTGAATCAGGGCTGCCTATCAAGTAGCTGGTATGGGCAGTGTATCATTTTGTGTGTGTGTGTGTGTGTGTGTGTGTGTGTGTGTGTGTGTGTACCAAGACAATGGCGGAACGTTTTGCAAATGTACAGTCCAATGTTTTTTTAAAAAATTCTGCCTGTATCATTAGACAAAATGAGCTTGGTAGAGGGCAAACATATATAGATATCTAACAGAACTAGAGATTCTTTAGAGCAGAGGTCTCCAACCTTTTTGATTTGACGGCTCAGAAAGGGAGGCAGGCACTGCTACGTGTGTGCGTGCAAGTGGGCCACGTGTGTGAGTGTGCAAAAAATGAGACCCATGCATGCGTGCACGAATGGGCCACATGTAAGCACATGTACACACACAACCGGCCATGCATGAGCGCATGCACACATGTAAACGGCTGCACGGGTGTGAATGCTGCAAATAGGGTGGCGCTAGCACTGGTGGGATGCTATGGGCGGCACTAGTGCCAGTGGGACACTCTGGGGCAGGGTGGGACTAGCGTAGGGATGCTCGGGGTTGGGGCGGTGCTAGCACCAGCAGGATTCTCAGGGCAGTGCTAGCGCTGGAGGGATGCTTGGGGGCAGGGCAGTGTGATGCTAGTGCCGGCTGGATGCTCAGGGCGGCACTAGTGTGTGTGTGTGTGTGGGTGCAATGGCCATCCCTTCATGCGGCTCAGTGGCCAAGCAGCCTGGTAGTGGGTGTGACCCACAGGTTGGGGACCCTTGCTTTATAGTGATGTATTAGATTTATTTGAAATCTATTTTAAATTAAGTAGTGATTAAAGAAAATGAATTGGCATATATACCGTAGCAGTGCACTGTGGGGGGAGGCAGGCAGGCAGGCTGGCTTGTTTCACTCATTTGGGGGGTGGAATAGAACAATTTGGGAAAAGATAACTTCCTTAAGAACAGCTTGTCCAAAGAGAAAGAGTGAGCAAACTCTTTAGACAGCACTCATATTTTTGAACTGAAATTCTATCGTAGCTGCCACATGGCTGTGGTTTAACTGATACTCATGTGGTTGCAGTTCAGTTAGAGTCCATGGATCATTTCAGCACCTAATGAAGATGTAGAGTTTGGAAGTGCAGGTCTGGAATACCACAAAATGACTTTTTGTGTTTAGCCTCCAAAAACTCGATATTATCCTTGATAGGCCATAACAGCTTCCTGCCTCTGTAAATTATGGTATAGTTTTAAACACTTTTCAGAACCTAGCAATTTAACTTAGTCTTTTATTTTTTTTTTTAAAAAAGGGCATTTGTTATGAATAGCTGTATTAGATGAAGTGAACTGGAAACAGGCAATACTAGATTTAATCACTTGATGTCACTCTTTGAAAGCTTTGCCGCAGTGGAGTAAACATTTTTCCTTTCGGTCAAGAAAACCAATCAAATAGTTCATTTCTGTTAGAGACCTCTATAGATATAAGGCCAAATTCACAATGATCCTGAGCCAAGATTTCTTAAAATAGTATTTGGTAGATACATGCATTCCAATAAGTTATTATTTAACTGTGGCTTATCAAAAAAAACAAAAAATTATTCACTGATTATAAACTGGCTTCCAATCAACATTCTGGGTTCATTTCTTATAGGAGTAAAAATAATTATGTCTTAATACCAATCATAAAAGGAGGAGGAGGAGGAGGAGGAAAGAGGAAGAGAAGGAAAGTTGGGTGATTATGCATAATGTGGCCTGTGTGTGTGTGTGTGTGTGTGTGTGTGTGTGTGTAAATAACTTTCGACCTTCTACCTCTATAAGTCATAACTACCTGCATACGTCCTCCCTGCTATGTTTAGTTTTAGTTTAGTTTTAGTTTTATTTGATTTCTATACCGCCCTTCTCCCTAGGGACTCAGGGCGGTTCACAGGGCATATATAAATAACAATACAAAAGTTAAAAGGAAATTAAACCAGTGCCCAGTTAAAACAACAATAATAAATACTAAAAATCAATTTAAAAACCCATATTCCCCCATCAGGCCAGACCAGCTAATTCAAATAAGTGGGTCTTCAACCCGCGGCGGAAGGATCGGAGGTCTGATGCCATCCGGAGCTCAACCGGCAGTTGGTTCCATAATGCCGGAGCGCCCACAGAGAAGGCCCTCCCCCTGGGGGCCACCAGTCGACATTCCCTGACCGGAGGCACCCTGAGGAGGCCCTCTCTGTGGGCACGTACTGGGCGGAGGGAAGTTGACGCCGGCAGCAGGTGGTCCCCGAGGTAACCCGGACCCATGCCATGTAAGGACTTAAAGATCATAACTAGGACCTTGAACCTCACCTATGTGTTTGATTCACATGCAACTCTCTTTCCTGTTGTTTTCTCTTCATGACTCCTTTCCTGGTTGGTGTTTTACTTTGCAGAGCATAACTCTCTGTTTTAAGGGCTACAGGAGCACCGTTTTCTGTTGAGAAATGCCTTCTGTTGAAGGATTGTCTTGCTGGAGGGAAAAAAACAAAACAAAAGAGAGAGTAGATTTTGGGGGAGTTTGAATACTGAATACCTGGATAGCAGATGATTGGAATATGTATTCACCCTGGTCTTCTCTGCTATGGTCATATTCTTTGTATTCCCATTTAAAATAAAAGAATTATTTTCTTCCTTGCAAATTTCTTCCATGCACATTAAATACAAACTTTGTTTACTTACTGGTGATATGTGACCACTGTCCCTCCTTGTCCTTAACATAGTATATAGTTAGGCTAAAGCCAGTGGCAATATTATTTACTTACTTGCACTTAAGCAGAATAGGTAGGTGAGATATACATTGAATAAATGAAGTAAAAAAATAATATACTTCGGAAGGACCTTCGCTCCTTCCGGCGCGATCTGAAGACTCATTTGTTCGAACAAGCCGGCCTGGCCTGATGGGGAAGGGGTTGGGATTTTATTGTTGTAGTAACATTTTTACCTATTGTTTTAGCCTGGGCAGTTGCTTAATTCTCTTTTAACTTTTGTATCTTTGTATTTTTATATGTTTGCCCTGTTCACCGCCCTGAGTCCTTCAGGAGAAGGGCGGTATACAAATAAATTTTTTATTGTTATTATTATTATTATTATTATTATTATTATTATTATTATTATTATTATTATTATTATCATCATCATCATCATCATCATCATCATCATCATCATCATCATCATCTCTCAGTGTTCCCTCTGCTCCCTCTCTTGATGTTTGACATCAGAGACGTTTAGCCATCAGTATCAATAAATCAGTACCATTTTTTGTTTTTCTTTGTCTTCCCCTTATTGGCAATGGAGGAATATGGCATACTCATCTGTCCTTCTCCACTCTAGAGGCTCTAGACAACCATGTTATTTGAGAATTCTGAGAATTACAGTTCTAATACATTTGGAGGGCACTTGGTTGAGGAAGGCAAATCTGGCCGACTGAAAATCTCTAAATATTGAGATGTGACATTAGAATTATCGTTCGTTTTGTTGCCAATTGCAGTATAAATAAAATTCCAGTGGTATGTACAATTACATATAAAGCCATTTTCAGTTCCAAACTTTCTACTATCCAAGATTTGAACACGATGAGAACTCAACAAGTTTTGTGTCATTTGATCTCAAGTTCTGCATTTTCACGAATTGTGCTCAAGACAGTTAATAATACATAAAAAAGTCCATAATAATAAAGATTAGAAACAATACAAAGCATCTCAGTTTATAAAATGTCATTACCTCACATGATAATGCTAATCTGAAATTCAACACAATATAATTTTTAAGTTATACAAGGCCAAGCTGTCTAAAAATGCTGGGTGGAGGTCTCATGCATACTGAAAGCACTAAAATGGGAAGGATATTTTATTAGACTCTACAGCATGTAAAGCAAGAAATCTGTAAAATAATCACAGTAGGTGGCAAGAACCTAGTAAGTTCATTTCATTTCACTTTTCTGTACTTATTAAAGGCCTCTTCTCTCCAAAATATTTAACCTTAATCTTGCTTTGAGATAATGTATCATGGAGGGGAGTAACAGAAGACTACTACTCATTAGTGCAATTTGTCTTTCTGCAAGGAATATGTATATATTAAAAGGTAAAGGTAAAGGTTCCCCCGCACATGCGTGCTAGTCGTTTCCGACTCTAGGGGCTGGTGCTCATCTCCGTTTCAAAGCCGAAGAGCCAGTGCTTGTCCAAGGACGTCTCCGTGGTCATGTGGCCAGCATGACTAGACGCCAAAGGCACACGGAACGCTGTTACCTTCCCACCGCAGTGGTCCCTATTTTTCTACTTGCATTTTTACGTGCTTTCGAACTGCTAGGTTGGCAGAAGCTGGGACAAGTAACAGGCGCTCACTCTGTTACGCGGCACTCGGGATTCGACCCGTCAAACTGCCGACCTTCTGATCAACAAGCTCAGCATTGTAACCCACTAAGCCACCGCGTCCCTATGTATATATTACATGAAAGCTTGTCCAGAGAAAAGTAGCATTTCTCTCTCAATTTATGGAGTCAAAGCATTTGATTGTATTAAGTGCTTTTGCAATGTAGAGTTTTTGTAATGAATTTTGGGGGATGGTGTCTTTTTATAGTTTAGGGAGGGATTGAGAAATTTTAGAGGGACTAACTTTTATATTCCTTCTGGTTATAATCTGTCTCTAGCCATGAAAATGGGATGAAAAGATATCTTTTGATGAAACTGGGTAAGAATTAGTAGAGGAAAATGCAAAGAATTTCTCTGTCTAGCATGAAAAAATATGCTAATATTAATTCATTGGATTTAATTAAGTTACCTGAACTTCAATGTTAATCGGGATCTTTGCAGAAGTCTTATTGATGCAAGGTTTGATGGCTTATTGGCACTAGCCAAAGTTGCTCATTGCCTAAGCTTTTGGCATTCAATGTAGTCATCTTGATTATTGTTTATTGTTATTGTTCAATTTGTATCATGGGTCTCTTCCATATTCTGCCTTTTTCACTGTGACTTGTTTATCTATAATGGAATTATTTGCTACTCTGAATTTATATTATATGACCTCCTGGATGATTTAACTAAAGGGTGGTCATAAAATGATCTTCTCCAATCTCTCTCACTTACCAGATGGTTTAGATCTCCCTCCCCCAATTCCAGATCATCGACTATGTTGGCTGAAGAACTTTGGGTGTTTCAGTCATAGTATAATGAATTGAATGCTTTGGCTGAGACTGTATAAATCATTTATTCCAATCTTTTATTTGGAAATCTCATAAAATCTCATAATCCAGCTCCTATTTGGAAGCTTGAAGCAAGGAATCTACTTCTGTTTTACACAAACTTTCCTGCTACTTAATACAGCTATGCAAAGCCGTACCTTCCTTCTTTAAGTAGCAAAGGGGAAGAGTAATCATGCAAACTAAGTTAATGTTTATATATATTTGTAGTGCATCAATACTGCATGATGAAGGATCAAACCTGATGTCAGCAACTGGTATGATAGGGAAAGGGTCAGGGCACACATATTAAAACAGTGTCTCTTATTCTAATACTAGAATACAAAAACGAAAAAGAGAACCACTCTCTGTTTCCCTCAGGGTTTCTCATTTGCTCTCTCAAATGGCAATTGTGATGTTATTATGTCAGGAAATAGAGTTATGAAGGTGGGCAGTTGTAGTAGTCTCTTAGATAAAGGACAAAAACAAGATAAGAAAAGTGACTGTCAGGAAGAAGTCCTTGTGACTCCAAGGTGCCCTGTTGGCACAGAGAAGTTAGCATGGTTTCAGCATTATCATTTGCAATGATATCATTAGCAATGTTTAGCAATGTCCTTCCTACTTTGCTTCAGGGAAGAAACAGGGCACCACAGCTAGTGGGGATGATATGAAGCTGTATTCACCCAGCCAAGCAATTTCTTCTTCAAAGCTCTTAGAAAGAAAGTCATTGCTCATCATCACTTAAGGAGGGGAGAGACCAGCCAGCTACTAGAGAGGTGCATAGGAGATAATAAAGAGGCTCTAAGCCCAGGCTCCTAAAATCTTTGTAGAGAAAGATGATGCAAATATGCCCTTCCTCATCATCATAAACAACATAGACTTGGAAGCTGGATTTCAAAGGCATCAAAGAGATTCTTATATGTCTACTTTGGGGGGTTGTTTGTTGACTTCAGTTTGGCATTTAATACAATCATTCCCTAGCATCTAGTAGACAAACTCCTTTGTGCAACTGGATTCTTGATTTTCTTACTAACAGGCCCCAATATGTGCAAGCTGGAACAAATATTTCTAACACCATTTCTTGAGCACAGGTTCTCCTCAGTGCTGTGTCCTAAGTCCGCTGCTGCTCACCCTGTTGACTCATGACTGTTGTGCTAGGTTTGCCACCAACCATATTGTGAAGTTCACAGATGATACAACAGTAGTGGGCCTTATTCATGATGACAACAATGGTACTTACTGCAAGGAGGTTGAGGGTTTGATAAACTGATACAAGCAAAATAGCCTAGTTTTAAATACTGGAAAAACCAAAGAGATCATTGTCGATTTCAGAAAGGGCAGGCACAGCCACACTTCTCTATGCATTAATGATTCACCTATGGAGATGGTTACCAGCATCAAATTCCTGGGTGTTCAATTAACAAGTAGGCTGGCTTGGTTGGTCAACAGCGAGACAATGGTGAAGTGGGCACAGCAGCGCCTGCATTTTCTGTGTTACATAAGAAAAGCACATCTTCCTTCCCCTATCCTTACCACTTTCTACAGAATAATGATTGACAGCATCCTGTCATGCAACATCACAGTCTGGTTTAGAAGCATCACTGCTTCGGACAGGAAGGTGGTGCAGAGAGTGATGAAGATGGCTGAAAAGATTATTGGCAGTTCCCTCCCTTCCATCCAGGACATAGCATATAAGCGTTGCTTGAGCGGGAGTCCGTAAGATTGCCTGGGACACTACACATCCTCGTCACGACCTGTTTTCCTTGTTACCTTCTATTTTATTTATTTTATTTTAATTCCATTTATATCCCGCCCTTCTCCGAAGACTCAGGGCGGCTTACAAACTTAGCAGTAGCCTTCATTCTATGTATATGCCTGCTTATTAGGGCTTTCACCCCCCCAAGCGGCATTATTACAAAGTCAGCTTAATTGCCCCCAACAATCTGGGTCCTCATTTTACCTACCTCGGAAGGATGGAAGGCTGAGTCAACCTTGAGCCTGGTGGGCTGCGAACCTGCACTAATTGCAGGCAGCTGGTGTTACTTAAGGAGGCATTAGCCCACTGCTCCACCAAGGCTCTAGGAGGAAGCTCCGTGGTATCAGAAGCAGAACATCCAGATTCAGTCACAGTTTTGTTCCATACAGTATTAACCTTGTGAACTCTAAAGCTCCCTCCTTCCGTTATGTATTCAAGATGGACAATGGTTAATATTTATATGTTACTTACATGTAAGGGTGTAGGTTATATATGTTGTATATAGTATATTTAAATGTGTGTTATGTATGTGTACACTTTGAGAGCAAGTAACTAAATTTCATTTTTAATGTGTGCCATTGTGGCCACAGTAAAAAATGACAATAAAGGTTATCATCTTATCTTATCTTATCTTATCTTATCTTATCTTATCTTATCTTATCTTATCTTATCTTATCTTATCTTATCTTATCTTATCTTATCTTACCATACCTTACCTTACCTTACCTTACCTTACCTTACCTTACCTTACTTTACTGGAATCAAGATGGATAATGAGCAAGATTTTCAAGGCTAAACAGCAGCCAAGAAAAACAATCCTGTGAAATCCTAGACCAGGCCAAGTCCAAAAATGCCAGGGAATTTCTAGAAGCCTGGCACTCTGACAAATTAGCCATCAATAGACACACAGACATTAACAATACCTATAGACCAGACATGTCAAACTCACGACGTCATGTGATGTCGTGTGATGTACCGGATCTTTTCCCCCATTGCTGGCAGTGGGTGGGCGCGGTTTCCTGTTTCCTCGTGACACGTCCAGCCCATAGGCCGGCAGTTTGACACCCCTGCTATAGACTATGCAAAAGAGACAATCAACCATCCCAAAAGGGAACAAAAAGACCTAAGCACCTCTCCACCAGCAATCAGCACCCAGATCAGCATAGATTAACTCCAAGGTTAACTTCAGACCAACAATCAAGTAAACAATACCCAAATCAAGAAACTGCCAAAGAGCCAATAGTAAACAACCGGATCAAAGAAACTCTAAAACCACCCCTACCAACACTGACAGGCAAGCCACCAAAATATAAACTGACAGCAGACAGCACTGATGATGTTACCTAGTTTGGGCAATGAAACCTCTGCAAGAAAACAAGCAAGCGCAGAGACCACCAAGGACCCCTCAGCCAAGAAAGAATTAATTTCTTTCCCTCCCCCAATTTTGGCAGTGCTCCTGCAGGTCTGTTTTTGCTGAAAAGAAACCACTCAGTACAAAACTGTTTTGTTGCATTTTTGAAATGAAAGTTTATTGGCCCAAGAATCTGGTTTACGATGAGTGAAAAGAAAAAAACAAGATATTGGAACAGTTTAATCAAGTGGTTAAGATCTAATCGAAGAGGCATTAAAAGCAAAGAATGTAGTAGACCTTGCTTGATTTCTCTTTTGATTGGCATTTGTCATGAGCAGAACACAAAATCTGGAGTCAGCTAACATTTAAATACTGTTGATCTCTTTACTTTTTAAAAACAGTAAAAAAAAACAAGAAAATTTGGTTCAAGATTTTTTTTAAATAATTAAAAAATAAATCTTGAAAATAAAAGGAGGCGTTAAGAGTGGGAAAAATTTGTGCTGGCAGGGAAGAACAGGAGGAATGCTCATCTGCTTGAGAGACCTTACTTAGATCAGCAGTGGAACTATCAGGTGATGGATGATACAATTGGTCAGCAGTTGATGACATCAAGGGATGACCTGCAAGTATCAGAAATAAGAATTTAACTTGCTGACTCCCACTGCTATCCATTGGTGGCATCATTTGTTTATTTATTTATTTGATTTGTATACCGCCCTTCTCCCCAAGGACTCAGGGCAGTGAACAGTGACATAAATATCAAAATGCACAAATACAGAAATTGAAAACAAATTAAACCCTAATGCCCAAATGCAGAAGATAAGTTACATTAAAACAATAATTAAAACAAAACCCGTCAGACCAGACCGGATTGCTCAAACAGATAGGTTTTTAGGTCGCGTCGGAAGGAGCAAAGGTCGGGAGCCATCCGGAGCTCAACCAGTAAATGGTTCCATAGGTCAGGCGCGCCCACAGAGAACGCCATCCCCCTGGGAGCCACCAGACGGCATTCTCCGAACGGCGGCACCCTTAGGAGGCCCTCTCTGTGGGAGCGCACTGGGCGGAGGGAAGTTGACGCCGGCATTGGAGTTCAAACAGCACTAAGCCTTGATGTGGTTGATTAGGTTCTGCTTAAGCATGCAGAGCCATTGTACTTTATAAACCATTCCTGATGGCTTAGTAAGATAGTGGATAGAGACACGATAATTTATAAACCATGGCTTATAGCTTTGCATTGTACAAATCTGCCAGCTATATTTATTTAAATCATACTTAGCATGATGCCTGAAATTTGTCTGACTTTCTATCTACCTAGCTAAGGAACATAAAAGAATCATGGATTGGTTGATAAAAATGATGTCTGATGGAATTTAGTAAATTTGCCCAATGCTTCTTTTTTAAAATTAATAAATACAGATCTACCTGGAGCTTATATCTTCTGATCTAGACATGCCCTTCTGCAACTTAAGACCTTTAAGCTTTGTTCCACATATTAGGATGCTACAAATCATTTGAGTGACATGGACTTTATGTATATTTCCATTACAGCCTCCTTCAATAATAATAATAATAATAATAATAATAATAATAATAATAATAATAATAATAATAATAATAATAATAATAATAAGAAGAAGAAGAAGAAGAAGAAGAAGAAGAAGAAGAAGAAGAAGAAGAAGAAGAAGAAGAAGAAGAAGAAGAAGAAGTTGGAAGGGACCTTGGAGGTCATCTAGTCCAACCCCCTGCTCAGGCAGGAAACCCTATACCATTTCAGACAAATGGCTGGCCAGTCTCTTCTTAAAAACTTCCAGTGTTGGAGCATTCACCACTTCTGGAGGCAGGTTGTTCCACTGGTTAGTTGTTCTAACTGTCAGGAAGTTTCTCCTTAGTTCTAGGTTGCTTCTCTCCTTGACTAGTTTCCATCCGTTGCTTCTTGTCCTGCTTTCAGGTGCTTTGGAGAATAGCTTGGCTCCCTCTTCTTTGTGGCAGCCCCTGAGATATTGGAACACTGCTATCATGTCACTCCTCACCCTTCTCTTCATTAAACTACACATACCCAATTCCAGCAATCGTTCCCTATATGTTTTAGCCTCCAGTCCCCCAATCATCTCTGTTGCTCTTCTCTGTACTCTTTCTAGAGTCTCGACATCTTTTTTACATCGTGGTGACCAAAACTGAATGCAGTATTCCAGGTGTGACCTTACCAAGGCATTGTAAAGTGGTATTAGTACTTCACGTGATCTTGATTCTATCCCTCTGTTAATGCAGCCTAGCACTGTGTTGGCTTTTTTGGCAGCTGCAGCACACTGCTGGCTCATATTTAAGTGATTGTCTACTAGGACTCCGAGATCTCTCTCACAGTTGCTACTATTGAGCAAGGTACCACCTATACTATACCTGTGCATTTGATTTTTCCTGCCTAAATGTAGAACCTTACTTTTTTCACAATTGAATTTCATTTTGTTAGATAGCATCCAGTGTTCGAGTCTGTCCAGATCCTCCTGTATCTTAAGCCTATCTTCTGGAATATTGGCTATTCCTACTAGCTTGGTGTCGTCTGCAAATTTGATGAGTTCCCCATCTATCCCCTCATCCAAATCGTTGATGAAGATGTTGAAGAGCACTGGGCCCAGAACAGAGCCCTGGGGCACCCCACTACACACTTCCTTCCATGTAGATGCAGTTCCACTAAGGACCACACACTGAGTACGGCCTGTCAGCCAGCTACGAATCCACACCTCTTCGTGTATTTCAATGCCTTTTCTGAACATGAAACATAACCAGTTCAATCAACTTCTTAAGGTAGGGTTCAATTTCCAGGCCCAATCATCCTTATTTTCCATTTGTTTATTCTTTTTTTGTTTCATCCCTGATGTGTGGTCCTGAAAACAGGTGCTATGACTGAGTCCTCATGATTCCTGGTTCAAATTTAACCTTAAAAATTCCCAGAGTTTGATTTCTGATTTAAGGAGGCTTGGCTACCTTGACTGCCACCCACACCTTTACTACTTAACACAATTTTCACTTGGAACATTGACTTCTATATCAATGCAGTCAAAAGTAACTGCAATCAGCTTTAAACAATGTATGACTTTGCAGATAAGAAGACCCTTTGCTTCCTACTTTTTAATGATGTTTAACTCTTTCATCTTTCTTAAAGTGGTTTGAGCTATTAGCATGACTTCCTCCCATGGAAATGACCTCATCCTACAGATGATCCACAATATGATTATTCTGCCTGACGAAAAAGTCCTCTGCTATTCAAATGCCAGAAGACTGTTCCACTTGCACAAATGTTTGTCTAATGAAAGATATCAGCTTATCTGTTTGTATGCTTCTTCTCTCCCTCAAGGGCAGACTCAGACGTAAGTTCTGTGCAAAGTTCAAACTTTGTCATCTCTGAAGTGACATAAATAGGAGGCTCAAATTTTGAAAAGCTTTCTAAACCAGAATGTACCAGCCTCATGGCCATTGGCTGTGGCTCTTGTCCCAATTTTATAAGATAGGAATATTGATTAACCAATGATATGTTGATTTCTCAGGACAACCCAGCCCAGAACTGTTTACTGCTGTGGCAGATGATCAATTCCCTGTCATGTTCCATATCACTAAATAGTGGCCAAGTTACTTTGGCACCTGAGGCAGAAAATCCCACAAGCATCTCTTTTTGGCAGTCAAAGTCAGTAAGAGAACTGTAGAAATTCCTAGCCTCTTCCGATATAGTAGAAAAGCATTGCAATGAAATTAGAGTGTGGGAATAGGACTGGAGAGACCTAGATCTCACTCAAAGTTTACTGGGTGACTTTGGTTAGACACTGAGAACCACTGTACTCTAGAGTAATCTACCTTAATGCATTGTCTGTGGGAGAATATTGGAGAAATACCATGCACCTTATTTTGAATTCTAGGATAAGTGCAGGAAACCAGTGCAAATAAATAGCAAACATTTGAAACCTTAAAAGGGAACTTGGTGTAAACATTAAAGTGTGTGTTTCTTGAGAGAATAAAGTAAAGGAAAAGAAAGAAGGCAGGAAAAAAGAGCAATGATATGTAGCTACACCCAGTGCTTTTTTTGTAAAAGAAAAAGTTGCCGGAACTCACACATGTTATACAACCCGCCTTGCTTGCCCTACAAGGTTCCATCCAAAAAAGGTGCCGGAACTCCGTTCTGAGCGTTCAATGAGAAAAAAAGCCCTGACTACACCATAGATTCATGTCTGAAGGCTGCCTTTCTTTGCCTCTAGAAAAAAAAATAGTTCAAATAATATTCTCAATCAGCTTAATAGAAGTTAATAAAAGTTATCTTACAGCTCTACTCAAAGAGGAAGCTTGGTTCTGTCAATCTGCTTGGGTTGCGGAAAAGTTATATGTTTCAAGCAAATCCCTGACAAAATGCTAAAAGTTCATTCCTAGAAGAATTAAAACTCTTGTACCAAACAAATCAGGAAAAGATAAGGAGCCTTGATGGAGCAGTGGGCTAATGCACGGGTCGGCAACCCACGGCTCCGGAGCCGCATGCGGCTCTTTGAGCCGTCCCCTGCGGCTCCCAGCCGCCCGGTGCGCGTGCACCTCTTTGAACGGGCAGTGGTGCGCGTGCACCTCCCCAAACCTTTGGAGAGGTGCGCGCATACCTCTGCGCGAACGGGCAGAGATGCCGCTCTTTGAGGAAGCTGTAGCGGCCCGTCTCCGAAGCTGCCGCTTTCGGCAGCTTTGCAGAGGGGCCGCTACAGCTTCCTCAAAGAGCCGTGCCCCTGCCCATTCTGAGAGGTGCGCGCGCACCTCTCCGAACGACCGGAGGTGCGCGTGCACCTCCCCAAACCTTTGGAGAGGTGCGCGTGTACCTCCGCGCGAACGGGCAAAGATGCCGCTCTTTGAGGAAGCTGTAGTGGATCGTCTCCGAAGCTGCCGCTTTCGGCAGCTTCGGAGACGGGCCGCTACAGCTTCCTCAAAGAGCAGCGCCCCTGCCCATTCTGAGAGGTGCGCGCGCACCTCTCTGAATGACCGAAGGTGTGCGCGCACCTCCCCAAACCTTTGGAGAGGTGCGTGCGTACCTCCGCGTGAACGGGCAGGGGCGCTGCTCTTTGAGGAAGCTGTAGCGGCCCGTCTGCAAAGCTGCCAAAAGCGGCAGCTTCGGAGACGGGCCGCTACAGCTTCCTCAAAGAGCGGCACCTCTGCCCGTTCGCGCGGAGGTACGCGCGCACCTCTCCAAAGGTTTGGGGAGGTGCGTGCGCACCTCCGGTCGTTCGGAGAGGTGCGCGCGCACCTCTCAGAATGGGCAGGGGCGCTGCTCTTTGAGGAAGCTGCCGCGGCCCGTCTGCAAAGCTACTGAAAGCGGCAGCTTTGCAGAGGGGCCGTCGCCGTCGGGCAAACGGGAACCGGTTCCATTTCACTTTTTTAAAAAATGGCAACCGCGTGTGTCCGCGCATGCGCAAAAAAAGTTTTGCGCATGCGCAAAACTTTTTTTTGCGCATGCGCGTGCATGGACACACGCACGCGGCTTCCACTTTTTTAAATTTGTGATGGAACCGGTTCCCAGTGGCTATTTTCTTTTTTTAGGTTGCCGACCCCTGGGCTAATGCCTCCTTAAGTAACACCAGCTGCCTGCAATTAGTGCAGGTTCGCATCCCACCAGGCTCAAGGTTGACTCAGCCTTCCATCCGTCCAAGGTAGGTAAAATGAGAACCCAGATTGTTGGGGGCAATAAGCTGACTTTGTAATAATGCCGTTTGGGGGGGGGCGAAAGCCCTAATAAGCAGGCATATATATAGAATGAAGGCTATTGCTAAGCACATTGGTTTGTGCTTAAATTGTAAGCCGCCCTGAGTCTTCGGAGAAGGGCGGGATATAAATGGGATTAAAAGAAAATGATGGGCTGCATGGCAGTCAAAATGAATAAACCACTAGTGTATATAAATTTTTTTCCAGTTTTCATTGTCATATGAGTTGCCTTTGCTTGGGTGAGGAAAGAGATTCACACCTTCCCCCACATCAAGCATTAAGAATATATATGTTGGTCCTGTGTTTTTGTATTTTCAGTGGTATACTTACAGTCATTCTCTGGTTGCTTTAGAAAACATTTACAACTTTCTTCTGCAGCAGATCACACAGTTATTCATCATACTAATTGCACACCTGAGCAATGATACATAATACACCAGTGACATATGTATAAAGGCAGAATTTTAAGTTCAAATAATATGGGGACACATATTAATTTGTGTTTCCAGATGTACTCTCAATAAGCTTGCTTGGGATCCATGTAAGATTATCACTTCTGATTTAATAGAGGACAGTGAGGTCCCCCCCCCAGCTGCTTTTGTAATAAAATCACAATCACAAAAACCACAGGACTCAAATCATGGTTTGAAACTAATTTGCAGATGGTAAAGTTGGGCTTGCCATATTGTCTGAATAAAGTTTAATCTGTGAAGCATGAGATTTTGGAGGTATGTTCATTTTTGAACAAGGGATAAATTGCTTTGAAGTATAGACATGTTATTTGCGTTCTGGGCCTCTACCACACTCTGAATTTTAGGTCATATTGTACAAGCAATGGTGCTATCGCTGTTGCCACCTTTGCTTACAGTGTGAAAAGGAAATTTGGAAGCTGTTTATGGATATGGTCTTAGATTGGCCACACTTACCAGTGTTTCTCAGCTGTGGCAACTTGAAAATGTGGTGACATTAAAATTATGGTCTCTTAACTAGCTTTTGTTTCTTTAATTGCTACCACAGATATTGTTAGATTGTAGGGGTGAACACACACAATATACTGAATCCTAAACCTGAGGTAACAAGGTGCAATTGCTATGTTTCTATAGCACACTACCCCACCCCCCAAAAAATCTTATTATTATACAACTTGTTAAGACAATAATTGGGCTTCCTATAAAAAAAAATACCCAAAGCCATTTTAGTCTAGTGTTGCATAATTATATGTGATTAATGTACTTCTAACATTTATATTGTATTTACATCGATTATATACCATTCAATCTGTATAGCATTCTGATATAATGTATGTAATAATCTAAAAGGCAAAGATGCATGACTTCAATTCCTTATAGAGGGTTTGAGTCCAACAAAATAACATCTGGCTACCCCCATCTGATGAGGTCCAATAAAGAATGAACCGGCCATGTGGTGTCTCCTGGTGGTCAGTATGTCTGAAAATATCACCCAGGATGTCCGCTGTCTAAACAAAAATACACCCCCCCCCCAAAAAAAAAGGTCTATGTGAAAATCAGGAAAAGTTTCTCTACATGTGAGCATGACCTATTGCAACATCTCATTTCTCTCAGAGATTAAGATAAATGAATCATTTTGATTGATATTAATCAGAAATCCCTTGGAGGAAGAACAAAGCAGATATATGTTGATATGAATAAGTACAGAGTCCTTCGGGAATAGGACGGTATAGAAATCTAAATAATAATAATAATAATAATAATAATAATAATAATAATAATAATAATAATAATAATAATAATAATAATATATAATAATAGAATAGAACAGAGCTGGAAGGGACCTTGGAGGTCTTCTAGTCCAGCCTCCTGCTCAAGCAGGAGAACCTATACCGTCTCAGACAGGTAGATGTCCAGTCTCTTCTTAAAAATCTCCAGTGATGAAGCACCCACGATTTCTGGGGCTAAGCTGTTCCACTGGTTGATTGTCCTCACTGTCAGGAAATTTCTCCTTAGTTCCAGGTTGCTTTTCTCTTTGGTCAGTTTCCAACTGTTGTTTCTTGTCCTTCCATCTAGTGCTTTGGTGAACAACCTGGCCCCTTCTGCCTTGTGGCAGCCCCTCAGATACTGGAACACAGCTATCAAGTCTCCCCTATTTCTTCTTTTCTAAAATATTTCTTCTTCATAAACATCAACATGGCTAACATTGTTTTGTAAATTAAATAAAGAGAGCAGTTGTTCGGATAGATTGGGATAGGAAATCTACGTATGGCTCAGTCGTGTGGCCACCACCCTTTCTTTGCAGCCCCACAAAGCCCTCCGGATTTGTGCCAGTCTTTTCACTCAAGAACAGAGGTTTCTTGTGTAAATAAATGTTATAAATAAAATATAAATAAAGGGCTATAAGTAAATCGAGGAGGGTCTCGGATGGACTTATTTGTCAATGTTAGGACCAAAATTAATGTGGAAGTAACTGAGGGTTCCCATTACTCTGCATTGTTTGAAAAATGCGATTCGCTGCTATAACAGGACTGAACTGGGATTGAGAAATGGAGAAGGGAATGTTAACCCTTTCGCAACAAATATCCTGATAGAAAGCTTACTCTGGACTTTCAGTTTAGGAGATTTTCCACTGATAAAAACAGTACATTCAGGGGATTATTTTGATGGATGGTGAATGGGTTAAACATCTGCAATTCTTTAGTCCCAAAGCTGATCAAGCTGTCCTATAGCTGCCAATTTTGTTTTATTTTTATTTTTAAAAGACATCAGAGCAATTGGTTTTTGTGATAATTTATGGGTCTCCCACCCCCTTTAAAAAAACAAAACAAAAAAAAAAACAAAACAGGATACACTGCTCCTAACTGGGCATAAAGAATATCTATCATAACTGCTTATTATTATTCCTGGCGTGTTAGTTTGAGGTAGACAGATGTCTTGACAAAGCAGAGCCAATATTATCCAGGTAGTCCTTGATTTACAACTATTCATTCAGCAACATTTCGAAGTTACAGTGGTGCTGAAAAAAGTATGTCACAATTGGTCCTTACACTTAACGATTGTTGCAGGGTCTGTGTGGTCACATGATCAAAACTGAGGCACTTGGCAACTTGCATGTAGTTATAATGGTTGCAGTGTTCTCGGGTCACATGATTGCCATTTGTAATAATTCCAGATGATGTTTGACAAGCAAAATCAATGGGGGAAGCTGGAATCACTTATTTACAGGATTTAATGGTCATGGAAATTCACTTAA
Source organism: Vipera ursinii (assembly GCF_947247035.1). Classification (NCBI taxonomy): domain Eukaryota; kingdom Metazoa; phylum Chordata; class Lepidosauria; order Squamata; family Viperidae; genus Vipera; species Vipera ursinii. The sequence continues at coordinate 19,662,519 of NC_139516.1, forward strand.
CGGCCACAGCAAAAAAAGATTACAAAATCAAATGTGACTCAATTAATGACCATTTTACTTAGTGACAAGTTCCAGACAGTTATGGTCAAGGGCTACCTGTATGGTGAAAGATTCTCTTATGCCCAGTTAGGTAGCAGCACATAATCAACCTGCGTCAGCATTTGGATAGGAGACAACCAGGAAATATCAGGGCAACTAGACTGGGAGGTTGAAAAAGCTTCCTGGAATAAAGCCAATGGCAAAGACTTCCTCATGCTTGCTAAGAAATATTACATGGACCTGTCCATGAGATCACCAGTAAAGTAAGCTCAGCTTGAACGAGACTTTAGTTTTTTGTATTATACTATATTTCCATGTTGGAAGCTCTGAAATGTTTTGGTGGTGAAAGGATTCGCCAGTAACATCACTGTTGTTTGGGGGATACCCAGTTTGGGGCTCCTTTTGTGCCCCTCTGAAGGTGCCCACTGAAGTGATATCTTTTTATCTATTCGCGGTCACCCACTTTTGAACCATTGGGTTGCAAGAGCTGGAACATTTGACCGTAGCTTACCCTGCCCCATGGCAGCAGGTGGGTCTCGAAGGCAAACCTGTAGATTGTCAGCCCAACATTCTAACCTTGTGAGCCACTGCACTCCTATATCTTTTGTATTCATTTACATTTTAAGAGAGAAATGACCTTACAAATGCTTTGGGGCACAGCTCCCATTATAGCTTGCCCAGACAATGTTCAGGCTGGTGGAAATTGTAATCCTACATTATCTGGAGAAGTTCAATTTTTTTTGTCCCTGACATACATTATATTAGTCAATACTAGCAGTTTGGATTGCTTCTGAAAGAAATAGGTAATGCAATTGCTACAGCAGAATAGGGATTATTTAGTAATGACAGATTCAAGTCTACCGGTACTTTAGATTAATTCTGTGATGTAATTTTACTGTCCTCATTGGGATTATCCTGATTTACTGAAGTGTGAATTCTGAACTATAAATTATGTATTTATTTGAATATGTGTAATATTTAGCATCCATGTCATGAGTTTGCCTGTAGGTGCATGAAAATAACACATTTCAAAAATGAATTTCTTAGGAATGCTTCCAAGGAGCAAACTGCAACAGTGTGAACAATTTATGGTAATAATGCTGGTGATATTAATTAATATCTGTAACAAATAAATTATAATGTAAAACATTATCTTAAAACAATAGCAATAATGGCTGACGATGGCTGTTATAAGAAGATTGATGGTAGGTGCTTATATTTAATAATTTTGCTTAATTTGCCAAGGTTAAGTGAAATTAGGAAAAGAAAAACCATAAGTAACAGGGGTTGGGCAATTTCAAGAAGATTTATTCTTTTATTTATTAAAGTATATACTGCTCCTTTCACCAATTCAGTTCAAAACAGTTTACCATCCATGAAAGAAGGAACTACAAATCTATAAATATACAACCAACACAGAATACAAATATAATCAAGAAATGAATCTTATCTGCAAGGTATCCTTACTATCAAATGCACCAATTTGCTCTGAAGAATAAACTGGTCTCAATATGGCCTTCTTGGAGACAGTAAGGTAAATGATTTGTGTGATAATATGCAACTATTGTCTAGAGAAAGGGGACCAAAACATTTTTATAGTCTAGAGCAGGGGTAGGCAACCTTGGCTCTTTTATGACTCATGGACTTCAATTCCCAGAATTCCTGAGCCAGCCTGGCTCAGGAATTCTGGGTGTTGAAGTCCACGAGTCATAAAAGAGCCAAGGTTGCCTACTCCTGCTCTAGAGCAAAGTGATAACACTGAGACTTGCAAGATTATATTATTATTTATCTCAATAAAAGCAATTTTAGTCTTCCAGTGGAATTGATTCTGGCTTACCTAGTATGGCTGACATCAACCTTATAAGTCTGATAGTGCTGTCACTCCTCTCCCTACTCTAGTGCAGGAGTCTCCAATCCCCAGGCCATGGACTGGTATCGGTTCACAGCCTGCCAGGAACTGCACCACACAAGGTCCATCTGTGTATGTGTGGGATCCAGGCAGAGCATGAAACCACGCCCTCCCTGGTTCACAGAAACACTGTCCTTCACAGAACCGGTCCCTGGCACCCAAAGATTGGGGGCCACTGCTCTAGTGAATTAGGGAGGCATTTGTTTGAGTTAATTCCATTTTTCCCCAGAGTTGTAAGTAAGCCAAAGGATGAAGACCTTGCAGAAATGAATGTCACTGCTATTTCTTTTCTTTTTTGTGGCTTTGCTAAAGACATGTCGGCTTCAGGGGATTTCACAAAGTCAAAACATCTTTCCATAATAGATTCAGGGGACATGCTAGTCACTAGGCATCTGACCTCCTTTGAGGCTGAATCCAAGTCTCCAGAAATAGCTCCCTCTGCCTTGAGTTGGTCTGGGGATAATCTGTTCCAAATCATTCTCTAGATCAAAAGCAGGTTTGGAAAAAAATAGGATTCTTTCTCACTGGGAGGATTCTCCCTTTAACATTAAAAATCCTATTGCCTTTAGGGACAGAAACAGGAGTGTTTTCTTTTAAATTATTTAATGGAAAGACTGGTTGAACCTCAGACTCTACAGAGCAAGCAGGCCTTCTGAATCCAACTTCTCTCCAAGGTCCCTGAACTGCCAGCCTGAATCTGGTTCATGCAGTCACCAACCCTCTCAAGTCTATGTATGCACTACAGTCCCAGCTGGTTAAAGAACAGGAATGTAACAGTTCCCTATATTTCCCCAAAATGCCACTTTGATCCATATGTCTTGAGATAGCGCTTCCTGTTTCTCAAATCAGGTCACAGCCCTTGGTTTAAATCTGGCATGACTAAGCTTCTTTTTGTCTCTGCACTGTAGCATTGCTAGTTAGGCCATTGCTGCAGCACTAACCAGAATTGTTTTCGCCACTCTGAAGACATTCCTACCCTATTTTTCCTCAATTTCTCCAGCAAGCTCTGAACTGCCAAGAAATGTTATTTCTATAACATTTCAAATTGTCCAAAATGTGTGATGGGCAACTTAGAATGATCCAAAAGCCTAAGACAGATTATGATTTTTTTTCTTCCTTACCATGGCAGACAGGTTTTCTCCTCCTTCTCTTTCTTAACTGGTGCTTGGTCATTTTTTTCGGCCTGCCAGAGCTTCACATATGGTTGTGGTCAGGGCTTTTTTTCTCATTGAATGCTCAGAACGGAGTTCCGGCACCTCTTTGGGATGGAACCTTGTAGGGTAGGCAAGGTGGGTTGTATGACATTTCTGAGTTCCGGCACCTTTTTCTTTTACAAAAAAAGCACTGGTTGTGGTTCAGAATGGATGGGTTAAAGCCATCTTGAGTGGGTGCAGTACAGTCTATTTCAAATTGTCAGAACTGTCCTAACATTCAGAATTTGTCCAGATCTGGAGCACAGTCCTACTAAATTCTGAGTGGACCACTTGAACAGCTAGAAATTCTGTAAAACTATTCTATTATAAAAAAAACCAGATGCTAATTGCGTATTACACAGTTTTACTACGACTGTGAGATGCTTAGAGTTGTGCTGTAAGATGTGCAGCCATACAAATCTTTTAAATATAAACAATTTTTTTAAAATCCCATTTATATCCTGCCCTTCTCCGAAGACTCAGGGCGGCTTACAATCTAAGCACAAATCAAATGTGCTTAGCAATATTGCTGTCACTAAAGCTAAAAGAGATAGCTACAGCTACATATGAAAGACAATTGTGCAATATCTGAATCAGAACAATACACTAACATTAATGAAGGTATTGTTCCATGGAATTCAAAAGATTCAGCTGGCTTCTAAAGTGCTTTAGAAATGTATGCCAGCTAATGTCATAACATTAGGTTATTTTCTTATGCTGTGTACTATAGCCTAAACTAGGAATTTGCAAATGTTTAGGCAATAAGGCAGTGGCAAAGATATGGGTGTGACTGTGTAATCACCAGGAGTCAAGCTCGACTCAAACAAGATTTTTCTTTACTATTCAGAGCAATGTTTCTCAACCATGACAAGTTAAAACATAGGGACTTCAACTCCCAGAATTCTCCAGGCAGCAATTGTGAGAGTTGTACTCCACTTGCCTTTAAAGTAGCCAAGGTTAAGAAGTACTGATTTACTATAGAGGTGTAAAAAGCTCACTAATTAGATTATGGGCCCAGCTAATTCTGCTTTCTCAGAACTAACAAGCAGATGTTCCTCAGGAGTTCTCACAACAGTTGTTCCCAGCCCTATGTGGAGATTGTGAAATTTTGTATGGTTATGCACTATATGTGTTCTAAAAAGAGCCTTGGTGGAGCAGTGGGCTAATGCCTCCTTAAGTAACACCAGCTGCCTGCAATTAGTGCAGGTTCGAGTCCCACCAGGCTCAAGGTTGACTCAGCCTTCCATCCTTCCGAGGTAGGTAAAATGAGGACCCAGATTGTTGGGGGCAATTAAGCTGACTTTGTAATAATGCCGCTTGGGGTGTGTGTGAAAGCCCTAATAAGCAGGCATATACATAGAATGAAGGCTACTGCTAAGCTTGTAAGCCGCCCTGAGTCTTCGGAGAAGGGCGGGATATAAATGGAATTAAAATTAAAAATTAAATTAATTAAATTAAATTAAACACTAAATACCGTAGATTCATAGAATCATAGAGCTGGAAGGGACCCTGGAGATCTTCCAGTCCAACCCTCTGCTCAAGACAGGAGGCCTTATACAATCCCTGGTCAAATGGTTGTCCAGTCTATTTTTGAAAACCTCCAGTAATGAAGCATCTAAAACTCTGGGAGGCAAGCGATTTCATTGATTAATTGCTCTCACTGTCAGAACATTTCTCCTAGGTTGGATCTCACTTTAACAAGCTTCCACCCATTACTTCCTGTCCTGCCCTCTGGTGCTTTAGAAAACAAGTCAATCCCCTGCTCTTGTGACAGCCCCTCAAATAATGGAAGACAGTTATCATATTTGTCCCCTCCCCCCTTCTTTTTATTTGATAGGCTAGACCAGGGGTCGGCAACCTCGGCTCTTTTATGACTCGTGGACTTCAACTCCCAGAATTCCTGAGCCAGCATAGCTGGCTCAGGAATTCTGGGAGTTGAAGTCCATGAGTCATAAAAGAGCCGAGGTTGCCGACCCCTGGGGTAGACACTCCTAGCTTCCTCATCATACAGATTTAGCCTCCTGACCCTTTATCATCTTTGTTAGTCTTCTATGCCAGCCTTTCCTCATCCGGGAAGAGTCTTGGGATACTTAACCTTTCCTGAAACAGAAATCTCTTAGTCATGTTTCTGCAAACAAGCCTAGGCTGGCTTGTGCTGTCATAATGACATCAGCTTGAGAAATCTTAGCTTGTTCTCTTGCACGGCTATTTATTTCTTTGAACTGCAGATAAGAACACTGCAGACATATGCTTGGGTCTGCATGTGTACATACATTTCTTGGGTTGTTGATAACTCTGTTTCCCCACAGCAAGGTAAACAGTGTCATTGTTTATTGATACACTGTTTATTAATTAATACAATGATTAATTCATATAACATGCTGAGCAAAACCAAACATGTGAGCTCAGCTGTTGTAGGAGAATATAATAATGATTTGATGTTGTAGTTGTGTATGCCATTGGTTTATCCTACCTGTCCGAGCTTTCCTGCTTTGATCAAGAGGATCAATCTAGAATTTATAGTTAACTTGTCATCTTAAACAGCTTCCTACATAGGAGGCAGCATATGTCCTCATTTATGTAGTATTTACAATTAGACAGTAACAATATCGATTGTTATTATCATTATCATCAAGAACAACAATAATAAGGATATACAATACTTTTAGTGATGGCTGTCAGAGGATTTAATGCATCATGTGTTTGAAATGGAACTCTACACACAATATCAAGGTTCTGTTCAGGAAAGTGGATAAATAGTATATACAGGGGAAGAAGAAACTCTCAAATGCTTTTTGAAGGGCAGGACTTCCTCTTAGTAGTAACAGTATCATCACTTCATTGTTTACAGTTGTGTTGCCACTGAAACTCTAATCATGTCTTGGATGTAATAGAAGCCCAGGAAGGCAGAACATTGCAGATCACCATAGATATAATTGTACGATGAAAGACAGAATATTCACTAACTCCTTGGCTATCTCCTAAGTACAAAAATATTGCATTTCTCCATTTGTAAAAATATCAGTAAAATTCTATTCTCCTTTTAAATAATTTCTAAAGCAAATTTATTGCATCAATTTGAATGAAAATTGGTAGGAAAAATGCAGGATTTTTTTTTCTGGCATTAACTTGAAAGGCTAATCAATGCAAATATACTGTATTCTGAAGCTAAAGAATCACAAAGGGCTCGTGACCCTAACAACACTTAACAACTGGGGGGAGGGGAAACAAAGAAAATACATAGATGTCATCATGTTTGCTATTTAGCGGTTAGATGGGTGGCATATAAAGTTAACAAATAAATAAATAATAAGTAATCCCTGATTCCCCTACAGGGAATAAATAATCCCCGTAGACCATGCATACAACATGATCATGCATGCAACATTGTTTATGTCAGGAGAAAACTACTTATATATTGGATCAGAGAACCTCGGAGAGATATGCCTTCAGCTTTAAGCTTGTCATGAGAGGAAAGTTACATCTTGGGGATATTTCCTGATAGAAGGGCGAATGAAGCATCTATGAGTCAAAGTTGAGGGCTTTGAGCTCCTGAGAGATAAGAGTTAAGGTTTTGGAGTTTAAGGTTAGAAGCAAGAGATCTAGGGTCTAGCCCATCTCCAGCTCAAAAGCTCACTGAGTCACTTTTTCTCTTAGACCTATCTACTACCACAGGATCAGTGGTGGGATTCAGCCGGTTTGCACCACTTTGGCAGAACCGGTAGCTACTTTTTTGTTTCCCAGGCCCAGAATGGACTTCCAGAAGCGGCATTCATACAGAGAACCAGTTGTTCAGATATTTGAATCCCATAACTGCACAGGACTACTGTATTGTTGGAACTGCTGAAGGAATATAAATAAATAAACAGGCCCCGTGTCTTCCTCTCAGTAATGCACAATAACCTACAAAAATATTTCCTTTATTTTTAAGTCTTTTGCTAATCCATGCAACTGAAATTCATTCGGACTGTATGCAACACATTTTGCAAACTGGAGTCTGTTGTTGACAAGCTAATAATTTTATGGGAAGAAAATGTGAAGCCTTTATGTTATAAATGGTTAAAACTAGCAAAGCTGCACATACCCAAAACTAGCAAAAAAAAATGTAGATTGAAATGAGACCAAGAACACAGATACAAAAGTGATTTTTTCTTATACATATTTACATTATGCCCTCAATTTTTTTTAAAAAAAGCTACTTAATTTGCTGTCAACAATATGTTTAAACAAAACCTATTGAAAATTTGGATCAGATCTAAATAAAAATTATATGGTTTTTTTTCAGGATTAGCAGCAAAACAAAGTAAGTCCTCATTGCAGATTGGTGCCTTTTATACTCATCTAGAAAAAGGTTTTTTTATAGGGCTGTGCAGATTAGTATAAATCTGAATAATGTATCACAATCTGTATTAAACCATGTTTTAACTCCTTTCCCCCAACATCATGTTGACAAAATATGGCAGCAAACTGCCAACTGTAGTGCAAGCTCATGCCAAGTTTTAGCAGGAAACAATTAAAAAAGACAGAAAGAAAAATAGGTGTGTTAAGCCTTGGATACACAGAAGGTTTATCTCCTGAAGGAAAAAAAAGAAAGGAAAACAGTTGAAAACCCTGTCTGGCTCCACTCTTAACAGAGCAACAAGCCTTCCAAATATGCTTTCAAGTGCAGAAATAAAGAATATATGTAGCTCTGACACAAAATAAACCTTTGCATTGACAGTGTTGATTGGCTGCCTCCACGATGTCGCTAATCCAGTCCACAGTTAACACTTACCACCAAAATCCCCTTTTTTAAATGGACAAGACAGCATATGGATCAGTGAACATTAATGAAACATTTTAACAAGTACGGTACTGTATGTAATGTAATGGTGAAGGTTGCCAAGGGATGATCAATATGTAATCAATATATGCCAGTCATTTCTAGGGCTACCAGAAATGGCCTGCAAAAATCTGGTTTTTGTTAAGAGTTATTATCCTTATTATTATCTCCCCTCTCCCCTCTTATTTGGTATTATTATTGTTGTTGTTCTGTTGCTTTGCATGTACACTGAGAGCTTCTGTACTGGAGACAAATTCCTTGTGTGTTTAATCACATGTGACCAAATCATCCATCCATCCATCCATCCATCTCTTTGTTGCCATTTAGTAGTGTTCTAGAACCCATATCATCTGAAAGTTTAAAACCAGGTTTGTATGTTTTATGGTATCCCTATCTTCATAAACAAACTAGATAACTATCTCAGTATGAGAATGTATATTATATTAATGTGAAATTGCACATGAATAGATGTAGATAAGAGTCAATTTGATATAGTGGTTAACGGGCCAGGTTAGAAACCTGGAGAACCTGAGTTCTAGTCCCACCTTAGGCACAAAGCCAGCTAGGTGACCTTGGGCTAGTCATTTTCTCTCATACTTAAGAAAGCAGTGGCAAACACTGCTGAAAAATCTTGCTGAGAAAACTGCAGGGACATGTTAAAGTAGTCTTTGAGAATAGGACATGACTGACCAGAACAACAACAAATATTGATATGTGTCTTCAGGGCACTGTATTTCTTGTGTTTATCCTTAAAAATAGGATTGCCATATCCTTTTCATCTTAGTTATTATGATGTTGTACTGCATTCTTTTCAACCAGACTGAGAATTCAACCAGAATTTGCGAGCCTGCCATCCCCTCTCTTACACAGACTCTGAAATTGCAAAAATGGCTTATGACATGGATTGTGGTTTTCTTGGTTTTCTTAATGTTGAATTTCAAGCCAACTTTTGCACTCTCCTTCTTCACCTGCATCAAGAGGCTCTTTAGTTCCTCTTCATTTTCTGCCATTAGAGTGGTATCATCTGCATATCTTAGGTTGTTGATATTTCTCTCGACAATCTTAATTCCAACTTTTGATTCATCTAGCCCTGCCTTTCTCATGATGTGCTCTTCATAGAAGTTAAATAGGCAGGGCAACAGCCTTGCCGGACTCCTTTCCTGATTTTGAACCAATCAGTGGTTCCGTGTCCAGTTCTCACTGTTGCTTCTTGACCCGCATATAGGTTTCTCAAGAGACAAATAAGATAGTCTGGTACTCCCATCTCTTTAAGAACTTGCCACAATTTGTTGTGATCCACACAATCAAAGGCTTTAGCATAGTCAATGAAGCAGAAGTAGATGTTTTTCTGGAACTCCCTAGCTTTCTCTATGATCCAGCGTATGTTGGCAATTTGATCTTTAGTTCCTCTGCCTCTTCGAAATCCTGCCTGTATTTCTGGAAGTTCTCAATCCACATACTGCTGGAGTCTAGCTTGTAGGATTTTAAGCATAACTTTACTAGCATGAGAAATGAGTGCAATGGTGCAATAGTTTGAACATTCTTTTGCATTGCTTTTCTTTGGAATTGGAATGTAAACTGACCTTTTTCAATCCTGTAGCCACTGTTGAGTTTTCCAAATTTGCTGGCAAATTGAGTGTAGAACTTTTACTGCATCGTCTTTTAAGATTTTGAATAGCTCAGCTGGAATACTGTCACCTCCACTAGCTTTGTTGTTGCTCAGCTTTTCTAAGGCCCACTTCACTTTACATTCTAGGATGTCTGGCTCGAGGTCAGTGACTACCTCATTGTAATTATCAGGGATGTTAAGCTCATTCTTGTATAGTTCTTCTGTGTAATTTTGCCATCTCTTCTTAATCTCTTCTGCCTCTGTTAGGTCCCTGCCATTTTGGTCATTTATCATACCCATTTTTGCATGAAACGTTCCCTTCATCTCTCCTATTTTCTTGAAAAGATCTCTGGTCCTCCCTATTCTATTGTTTTCTTCTATTTCTTTGCACTATTCATTTAAGAAGGCATTCTTATCTCTTCTAGCTCTTCTCTGGAATTCTGCATTCAATTGGGCATATCTTTCTTTTTCTCCCTTGCCTTTCACTTCCCTTCTTTCTTCAGCTATTTGCAAAGCTTCCTCAGACAGCCATTTTGTTTTCTTGCATTTCTTTTTCTTTGGGATGGTTTTAGTTGCTACCTGTTGTACAATGTTGTGAACCTCTGTCCATAGGTCTTCAGGCACTCTGTCTATCAGATCTAATTCCTTAAATCTATTTGTCACCTCTACTGTATATTCCTCAGGGATATGATTTAGTTCGTACCTGAGTGGCCTAGTGTTTTCCCCTACTTTCTTCAATTTAAGCCTAAATTTTGCAACGAGAAGCTCATGGTCTGAGCCACAGTCAGCTCCTGGTCTTGTTTTTACTGACTGTATAAGAGCTTTTCCATCTTTAGCTACAGAGCACATAGTCAATCTGATTTCTGTGGTGACCGTCTGGTGATATCCATGTGTACAGCCATCTCTTGGGCTGTTGGAAAAGAGTGTTTGTTATGACTATTGTATTCTCTTGACAAAATTGTATCAGTCTGTGCCCTGCTTCATTTTGTACTCCAAGGCCAAACTTGCATGGCATAGCTCATAGCTTTATTGAATTATGCAAGCCCCTTTGCCATGACAAGGCAGTAATCCATGTAGGGGAATTGATTAGTAAATACAACAAGTACTGGGGGGAGGGAAATGGGACTAGCACAAATCTTTAAGTACACAAGAAATGTTATTGTTATGCCTGCTTGCTTCAGTACTTAATCAAATGTGCAGTGGCTTCACGTAGCCTCTTTGAGTTTCCTTAATATGGAAAGTGAAGAAGGAGTCATATGGAAAGATTTTTAACCGTGCAAGTTCTATGGGTAGCATTTTCAGTCTGTTTCGTTAGCATCCCCTTCTCTTAATGCTCACTCTTGCTATTAATTCCTTTAATATGTTCCAATGGTGAACAGTGTCTCTTCTTAGTAAAACCTGGTCCTTCTGCCAGGACATTATGTTCTCAGTTAGCACAGTGACGTCAAGTGGTATCTGGCTCTTGGTCAAAAAATGTTGCTGGGAAGGAATGTATGAATGAATGTGGATTTCAATTCAGATGGTAGTGGATTCCTTCATGAACCAATGACTCTTCATCTTGTCAGTATTAACCAATTGAGGGTGAGATAGGTATTATCTTGCAGGACATCTGCTTACACTCTCTGGAAGTATACAAAGGAAGAATAAGAATGTCCTAAACAAAATTTTTGAAGGGAAGAAAAACCAGTGCCTGATGTAACTCACATGTAAATGCATTCATTAAAAAAAACCCTTACATTTCTAAAAACCTCAGAAATAGTCTCCCCCCTCCCTGCTTTTTTAAGAAAAGAAAAACATTGACAGAACCATAGAGGCTTCTAAAATTACCAGTGAGGTCTGCAGGATCATACTTCCCAGCAAACTGCCTTCTCTTGAAATAGCTACAAGAGTGTAACTGCCTTCTTTACGGGTGTTCTCTGTTTCATGGTTCTGAACTTCTTGGAGGCTGCATTGTGTTTTGCACAGCATGCTGAGAGCCATCCTCCCCATTTCCGCTGCCCATTCCCTGGAATATCAATTGAATTGATTAGCACAAGCTTCCAAAATAAGCGAAAGGAATTATTTCTGCAGACAAAACAAGACTAATTACTGTGATATGAACACACAGACAAAGACTTGGCTCAAAGTTGACCTTTAGAATGTAAACTGCCCCAACAATCTTTCTGCCCATGGAGAATTTCATTAATTTGATCAGTTAGATTTCAACATATAGCAAATAAATGTCAGAGGGTGAATATAGTATCAGCCTGGGTGTGTGTGCGTGTGCTTAAAATGTTGGTTTAGGAATAAGGAAACTCAGATTCAAGTTCATTCTAAGACGTAGAAGCTCTGTGTTGACTTTGGGCCAATCTGTCTATCATAACATCTATGGAGATTCTCAGTAATCCAGGTCATAGTTATCCCAAAGATGCTTTTTCACAAGGCAACTGGACTTTCTTATTTTTCTTTGAAGATGTTTTGTTTCTCATGCAAGAAGCTTCTTCAGCTCTCGTTTATGGCCAGCTGTCTGAAAGGAGTATAAATCCTTCCATTCCCCCACCATCCAGTCAGAACTGAAGAAGGTTCTTGGATGAGAAGTGAAATGTCTTCAAAGAAAAACAAAAAAGAAGTCCAGTTGCATCGTGAAAAAAGCATCTTTGGGATGTCTATCATAGCCTAAAGTATTTTACAAGGTGGCTGTTATGGGGAAAAAATGAAGGGATATCCTTATGTAAGCCAACTGTCAGAGGAAAAGTGGGATATCAATCAATCAAATAAAAAAGTTTTGGATATTATTTACAATCAACTAGCATTACAGGTAGTCCTTGATTAACAACTGCCTCATTTATGACTTTTGCAGGTCTGTAAAGCAAAGGAAAGCTGGAATAAGATCGTAAGCACAATCACAGTTTCATTTAGCAACTGCTTTGCTTAACATCTGAGTTGCCAGTCCCAAATGTGGTTACTAAATAAAGACTACCTGTCATTTATGAAATTGTAGATAAAGGTACAATAAACCTTTGTATTTGTATATCTTTGAGTCAATCTTGATTCTTGGTGATTACCTGGATGAGTCTCTGCAGTTTTTCTGACCGCATTTTCCAAATTGGTTTCCCCTTGTTTTGTTCGTCCTGGGGCTAAGAATGAATGACTTTCCCAAGGTCACCCAGGTGGCTTTGTGCTTAAGGCAGGGCAAGAATCCACAGTCTCCCGGTTTCTAGCCAGTATCTTTAACCACTGCACCAAACTGGCTCCCTAAAGTAATTCATCAATATCAGATTCTAGCACGGCTCTAGCAAGGACAAACAGCTAGGATTATGTGCTTTTGAACTTTTCAAATGTTTGTTCTCTGTTGGAGGCAACACGCTGAAGTAGAGGGGCTGCTTTTTTCAAACAAAAAGGCAATTAAAACAAACTGAACAATATTGTGTCTTTTTACATTGTCCTGGTCACTACTAGTAAAGTGCTGGTTTCAAAGGATGTGAGAGACAATGTAAGTAATTGTGGAAAGAATAGGAACATAGTGACATCAATGGTAATTCTCCTTCAGCATTAAAATAAAAAAGTATTCTTCATGTTGTACTTAACTCTCGATTGTATTCATGTCAGTTTCCTGGCTTCTTCAATATGCTCTTTGGACTTCCTAGACTGCACATACAAATACTAACCAGATTACTTTGCTTAGCTTCTGAGCTCAAGCGAGGTAGACTGGGTGCTGCCACTTGCTGTGACCTCTTTGTTAAAACATTGTTAAAGAAAAAAAGTAGATTTTCTAGAATACAGTTTGGCAATTCCTGGGAAACACAGAGGTCCAAGGGTGAAACGAAAGCCATCTTTTTTATTTCACGCTTACTCTAAGGTTGATATTGTGACTTAGAAGAAATCTGGGTATTTCAGCTCTATAGGTAATAAAATAATACACTTTGAAGGGATCATTGAAATTCTTTTGGCAATTTGTAATACTTTATGCCTTCCAGAGGCACAAACCACATGGCCAGTGGCATCACTGGGTGTGGTAACAATGTGACTTCTTTTCATGTTTTGTCTGATGTTTGTGCTTTAAGGACTTTGCAAGGATCAAAGACATTAACCGCCTTAACCCTACAGAATTAAAAATCAGCCTAATTTTGTACTGTGGGTTTTTAGAAGTCCTTGAAATCATTCAAGTGGAAATCTCTAGATCAACATGTTAGCTCTATCCTTTCCAATAATACTCTGTATAAAAGTTGCTGCATGGTTTATGAGATCACAGGTTGATGGTTGCCCATCCTTTCATAGGCCATTGTGACCACGGAGACATCCTCGGACAAGTGCTGGCTCTTCGGCTTTGAAACGGAGATGAGCACTGGCCCCTAGAGTCGGAAACAACTAGCATGCATGTGCGGGGGAACCTTTACCTTTTACCTATTTAACATTCAGCCAGTGGAAGAATCCAGACTAAAACATCTCTAATCATTGGTGTTCAGCCTCTCCTTGAAAATATCTACCAAAGGGGAGCTTATAACTTTCCTTAATCATTGGCTGCATGGTCAAGCTTAGTTTTGCCAATGTTGAATTCATATTTGTTTGCCTGAAATTTAAGATCATTATTCTTCAAGGAAATCTTTCCAAGCCTTCTTAGGCATTAAAAAATGTGCTTAGAATCTTTTCTTCTCAAAAAGTTTCAGAGCCTCCAGTCCTGCAATCTCCCAGCTCACTCCCCATAGCTTATTATTTACATTATTGCTATTTATTCAATTTATATCCTACCTTTTTCTGCAGAAGGCATTCTAGGTGGCTAACAGGAAAGCAAACAAACAGATATTCTAGAGCAGACATGTCAAACACAAGGCCCGGGGGCCAGATCCGGCCCGCAAAGTGGTTTCATGTGGCCCGCGAAGCCATCCTGAGAACAGTGAGGGAACGGCCCCCATTGCCTTGGCCCTGCCCCAGAGACCGTACTTCTGCCAGAGACCCTCAGATCTGTCCCACTCCTGCCCAGGCCCTCATAGGCACCCTTGATGTGAACGATGCAGAGTTGGCCATGCCCACCCAGTACGCCATATGCACTCTAGCCACACCCTCCCAGAAGGCCACACCCACCCAGGCCATACCCACCCGGCCCCCTGAGGGCAACCACAATGCTGATGCGGCCCTCAATGAAATTGAGTTTGACACCCTTGTTCTAGAGGGAAGTATATTGCATAAGGAAGTAAGTTCATGAGATGACAATTTTTTTAAAAAAAAATTGTAACAGCTGTGGGAGAGATTTTATGGAAGTCACAAAAAGCCCAATTCAATACACGCATCATCTTCCAGAAATTAACACCAGTATATATGTAATGCCCTGGTTTCTTATTCCTATTGATTGATTTGTCATGCTTGTGATTATGTATTATGTATTATTGTTCCATAGTGCCTTAGATTGCATGTACTGTATATGTTGGAATTCTTGTAGACCCCATTGTAGCTAGTGAAACAAGCATGAAGAAAACTACTTCTGACTCTTGCATCTTTTCTCTGATGTGTAGAGAAAACCTAACAATGGAGTAATAGTCAAGATGTTGGACTGGGGAGTCCAGTCCCAGCCTTGGAAACTGACTGGATGACTTTGGACGAAGACAATCTCTCAACCCAACTTCTTCTCCCACTAGTGGGAGAAAGACTGCTATGTATATTGCTTTTAGCCTTTGGGAAGGGGGGAAATTAGGTATACAAATCTAATGAATAATTATTTAACTGAGAACTAAAGGCCTATCTTCCATTTATAGTATTTACCTGCCAGGGAAAAGTCTGCAAGCAGATGATAATGTGTGGGGGAAAGGAAGAGATTTTAGAAAAAAACATAGAATTCTGTACTGAAGGTGATTATGAATGGAATTTGCTGTTCACAGCCTAAGATAACCCAGTGATGTGGGTGCACAACACAATTTTCTTAATAAATTCCCACAAATGGGCTTAAGCAGAAGTTAGAAAACCTCCTCTGGTAAAAAAGAAAACAGGCTATCCTTTGCTTTTAAGAGAAATGGCTGTCTTGTTAAAAGAAGCTGAATGGTCAATTCTGAAAATCCACAGCTCGAGGGCAGCCTAGTTAAAAGCACTTTAAGCATAGCATTGAATTCATTTCATTCCGTTTACCAAAGTTGGGAACAAGAGTCTTAAGTTAGTAAGTGTACTTCATGTGACATACAAAATAACTATAAAAATGATAAAACCCAGATGGTACAAACCCATTTTTTTTAAAAAAGGAGTGGGATAGCAACATTCCACCTAAAAACAGGACTGGTCAACACTATTTCATAAGACTTAGCATCCCGAAATACCTAATGCAAGGAGACAAATGGATTTCTTTTGGAAGGCAATTCAAGAAGGCCAATTCTACCACAGAAAACAATTTGTACATGCGATCCCAAACTCTAAACAAGCTCAAATGGCATGGGAGATGTTCCGCAAAAAATAAATTAGAACTAGTAGGATGGAAAATTGTCCCTGAGAATCTCCATAGACCAGGGAAACTTATGTTCATATTTAAAGCAGCATCTTTCTATCAAGGGCGACTGTTGTATGCAAATTGGGCAGAAGTCAAAAGGGAAAGTAATTTTGCAGGCAAACACCTGCATATTAAGATGGCAACTGCTCCCTTCTACAACAAGGATTAAGCATACTCCATAGTCTTGGAGCCCAATCTTGGGCATTTTAGAAGGCCACAATGCAAAAATTAAGCAGGACAACTATTGGGGTGATGACATGAAACTCTTTTCCACTTCCAAGAGTGGAAATTTCATCCCACTCTTATCCCAACACAAGATAAAATTCCTGTGACTGATTGATCTCACACCCTTTTATGTCCAAGAGGTCTTCCTTCACAAATACATAGGTTACAGTGTTTTGGGCTGCCCTTATCTTACTGGCATCTTACAGCAGATACTAGCTACTACTACCTGAGTTTGGCTGACTTCAAAAAGCTAAATGGGGTAGGATCAATTCGTTCTTGAATGGGAGACCACTAGAAAATCTTAGAGTTGTAGACCAAACTAGGAACTAAATAAAGAATGTCCAAACAATGTAGTGCAGAAATACAAGAAACTGTGGTTGACAGGATCTAAGCCTGGTTTGAGGGAATATTTTGGTTCCATTGGCGGGTCATTTCAGGATGACCAGTAACAACAAAGCTAGCTACAACTGAACCCCCCTCCCCCCAAAAAATGTCTGCTTATGATGACCATCTAGGATTTGATGGAAATGTGGGAAGCCAAGGAGACTGCTGGAGAGGGAATTGTATAATTAAACATAGGGTACTGTCGTTTACGCACATAGAAACACATGCACATATACATATATGCTTGGTTGTTTTTTAAAGGTGTGCAAGAACGGCATACATCACCTATGAGAATTTTGGAGAAACATCCCAACAGTTGGAACATTAAGAGCAAGTTCATGACATTAAATGGAGAAAGACACGCAGGACACATTCTCAGAGTTACATTCCTTCAAAACTGCTGGAAGCTCCTTGTGGACCTGGACTGAACTTTGAATGGACAATGGACATAGTTCATTACAGTCACAAGAGTTGTTTTTAGTCATTAGCCCTCGTTATAAGAAATTACGCCTATGGACATAAAGGCTTTGAGCAGTGTTTCTCAACTTTGGCGACTTTTAAGACATGAGAACTTCAATTCCCAGAATTCCCCAGCCAGCGCAGCTTTGTGTTGGTTGTTCTTCTCTGCATTCTTTCTAAGGTCTCAGCATTTTTTTTTGTATCACGGTGACCAGAACTGGATGCAGTATTCCAAGCCTGGTCTCACCACTGCATGTTATTATTATGATATTATTATATAATAATAGAATTCAGCAAGTGTTTTTTTTATAGTTCTGGTGTAAAAAAGAGTATATGCAAGATTATGGAACATACGTTTTGCACCTATCATTTGACATCTCCAGCAGGCTATTTCTATATCCTAATCATGATTGATTTTTCCTGAACTGGCTAGTGAAGGCAGAAACTGTCTTCTATTATAGGTAGTCCTCGACTTACAACAGTTCATTTAGTAACCGTTCAAAGTTACCATGGCACTGAAAAATGTGACTTATGACCATTTTTCACAGTTACGACCTTTGCAGAATCCCCACGATCACATGATCAAAATTAAGATGCTTGGCAACTGGTTCTTATTTATGACCATTAGTGTGTGCCTAAGGTCATGTGATCCCCTTTTGCGACCTTTTCACAAGCAAAGGCAATAGGAAGCCAGATTTACTTAACCACCAAGTTACCAACTTATCAGCTGCAAGGATTCACTTAACAACTGTGGCAAGAAAGGCCATACGGTGGGGCAAATTGTCTCAATAACAGAAATTTTGGGCTCAGTTGTGGTCATAAGCTGAGGACTACTTGTACTTCCCCAGAGTAGGGGCACCTTCACATCACAGTGTGTTCCAAGACTTTTCTTAGAATAGCTGTATTATTATTATTTTTTAAAAAAACAATAACTACAACTTTTATTTATTTATATCACTTATAGCCACCCAATGCAGATGGACTCAGGGCGGAGTACAAAACTAAAAAAAAAATCCATAAAACCATGGAGACAGAACAGATTAAAATGATCTTAAAAGCAACACAAATCAAGCTTGGGCACCCATTAGTCTGCAGACTCCAGTCTGCAAAGTTAAGCAGCAAAATATATCATGAAAACTTTGTTCTCTTGGCATGTTTTCTTTTAGTCTCTGCCAGAACTTTTGATATGTAAAGTGGGAAGAAGATAATGGAAAGAAACAAAAAAGACCTCCCTAAAGGTTGGTTGGCTGTGTTGTGTTACATTGTGTTTTCTCTCTCTCTGTGTGTGTGGGTATGTGTGTGTGTGTGTATAAATGTATGTTTGTGGGCAGAAGTTCAGAGAGCAGCTCTTGGTTCAGCTTCAGCCACTTTGCTCATTTCTAAGTGGAACCAGCTGCAGACAACATCCAATATACATGGCTTTCAGCACTGCAAAACTTTTGCATGAAACAGATTTTTTTTATCTTATTTATTGTCCTGAAGATTAAAAAAAAAATCTGAAACAAAAGTCAAAGTCCTAATCCAGAACAAATTGTGCATCTACAAATACCTTGTATACATTCAAGGAATAAATATGCTGCTTTGTTCTCTGTTCACTCAGGCCTTTTCACCCTATGTGGGTGAAACATATGAATTTGGGACAAGGCTGCACGTCCTATGGCCCTTTGCCACATGTGGCCCTTCCAAAAACTGATTGCCTGTTTCAGGAATGTGCACTCTAGCTCCTACACTAAGCAAGAAGAGAGACCTTCAGCTCATCTCCGGAGTTCTTTCCTGCTCTATAATTCTTTTAACTGTTGGAAAAATCCAGGATAAATCCACAACCTTAGCTGCAAATCTACCTATTTAATAAAAGGCTATGAGAAGCTTTGATTCAAAGGCAGTTTGGTTGAAATGAACATTCCAATTAAGTAGCCATTCATTTGTGAGATATGGAATAAAAATGGATATATTGACATCGATTCAGCAATTTTAAGGATGTCTATGCCTTGAGAAAAAAATAGCTGCAGTTTGTTCTTAGATACCGTTTGGGCAAGTCCAGCCTAGGTGATGATCTGCATCTGTGGAGGACTATACAGGAGATGTATTATCTGTACCCTTTTCAGTATGAATTTAGACTAGTAATATGGAATGGAAACTATGCTGATTGTTCTGATGGATAACTATGATGGGAATCTACATCTCTTCTAGTCTTAGCTGATTTATCAACTGTTTTCAATATAATAAAATCATGGTGTTCTTCTGGACTACCTCTGGATGTGTGAATGAAATGATTCTCTTATCTTTGGGATTGGATTCAGTTGGTGGTGGGAGAGGGAGATATGTCAAGCCTTAAGGCCCCTTCTGTGTGGGATAGTCATCTGCTGGTGTTAGGTATTATTTTCTGTGCTGTTGATACTCTGCTGTACATCTCAAGCCTGAGCCAAACAGTAAATGTCACTCTAATACTTAGAGGCTGTGAAGGTCTAAATGGAAAAGAGGATTCAGGCTCAACTACACCAAACAAAGCAGATGTGGTATTAGAAACCAACTGGGACCAGTGACATTCCATCTTTGGTTCCGAATGGAGTCATGCTGAACCAGACTGAGTTGGTTTGTAATGGGGTGCTCCAGGAGTAACATCCCTGCTTGAGGAGTAGGTGGCTGTTGAACCTAGAATTACCTTTGTATACAACTCTTTGTGCACACTTGTGACTTTTTTTTTTGGATCAAGAGGCCACAATCAGTCCTTGGAGGTGAGACAGGACAAGAAACAGGAATTCCTCTAATGATCTTTCTCATAGTAAAGGTATTACAATAATCTTGGAAGGTTGTCCAAGTTTCTCTTTGTCTCATCATCTACTAAATAAAATCAAGGCAGGGTTATTTCAAGCTTCTTTCTCACTTTTCCCCCTATCTCAAAACTGTAATATTTATGCTAGTTTTCTCTTAACTGCTCTGTCCTTAATTCCTCCTTAATGGTCCAAGGTCAACTCTAAATTCCTTCACATTCATGTCTTGGTAACCTCTCAGTCTCTTGGGGTTACCCTGGAAAACCATGCAGACCCTACAGCTGACTCAGAATACAGCAGCTCAAGTAGTTAAACATTTCTTCCAGTTTGCTACTTCTGAGAAAGCTGCAGCAGTTGGAAATTGACTTCAAAATTCAATTTCAAGATTTTGATTGTCATTTTAAAAGAGCTGCATAACTCAGGAATGGGATATTTGCTGGACCAATGGCTTGGTCCAGTGGCTTCTGTCCATCTAATAAGATCTAGTAGGGAAGGCATCCTTCAAGTGTCTTCCTTGAGCAACTACCATCATCAGGAACCATGAGAACATGTGATTTTGCCTCTCCTTTGGAACTGTGCTTCACCCAAACCCAGTTAGCAGTCAAAAAGGATGCCAAATAGAATTTCAGAAATCCTTTGAGAGTTGAATAGCATAACAGTCCACTCCGTGAGCATATGATTGTTGCTGCTAGGACATTTTCCTCAGTGTGTCAGTGGCTACTGTTACTGGGGGATTGGGATGGATGGATAAATAATCTACAAACGCACTCTCTTAATTGAATCAAACTGACCCTGTTTGTTTTGACTCAGGTCTTTGAGTAGATGAATCTAATTAAATCACCTTGCTGAAATGAATCTGTGATTTAAAACAAATTCTCAAGTGATCCATGGAGGCCTAATATTTAAGGCTATATTGCATATTTACATATATAATTAAATACATAATTCATGGCATTTAGTGTTAACAGCAGACATTGTACTGCATGTCAAGGAACACCTTCTAATAATATACAGGGTAAGGAAGTTCTGTGTCTAAGAAGAGAATTAAGCTGGTTTCTTTAAGTGTCTGCAAAGCTTAGAACATCTATTTTGAGTTTCTTCCACTTTAAAACTCAACAACAGGAACGAAGGACCAGATAGTTTTACCCTCTTACTCCAAACTATGGAACCTCTGAAAGCTGCAGACAAGATGATGCACAACTAGGCTATAGTATGCCAAGGATTGCTCCATCTAACCCTTTTTTCTCCTAGGATTTTCTCAATTCCAGGCTCACTTCTACTGCTGGACAATGCATACAAAAAAGGGAAATACATCTGATAAAACTTCCCTCCGCCCTGTGCGTTCCCACAGAGAGGGCCTCCTCAGGGTGCCACCGGTCAGAGAATGTTGGCTGGTGGCCCCCAGGGGGAGGGCCTTCTCTGTGGGCGCCCCGGCTTTATGGAATCAGCTGCCGGTTGAGCTCCGGATGGCACCTGACCTTCGCTCCTTCCGACGCGGTCTGAAGACCTACCTATTTGAACAAGCCGGCCTGGCCTGATGGGGGATGTGCTGGGGTTTTTATTGTGGATTTTTATATTATTTTATTGTTTTAGCTCGGGCTCTTATTTAATTCTTTTTTAATTTTTGTATTCTGGATTTTTATATGTGCCCTGTTCACCGCCCTGAGTCCTTCGGGAGAAGGGCGGTATACAAATATAATAAATAAAAATGAAATGATAAATCAATTGTAAGGGTAACAATAGAAAGATTTCTTTATTCCATCTGAAGGTTGTACAATTATGATTGAGCCCAGAATTTATGTTGCTAAGTGAGAAATTTGTTAGGTGACTTTTACCCCATGTTTTTACTTTTCTTGCCACATTTGTTAAGTGAATCACTGCAGTTGTTAAATTACTAATGCAGTTGTTAAGTGACTGGCTTCTCCATTGACTTTGCTTGTCAGAAGCTTGCAAAAGGTGGTCACATGACCCCAGGACACTGCAACTGACATAAAATGAACCAGCTGTCAAGCATCTGAATGTAAACTATATGACTATGGTGATGGTGAGACGGTCATAAGTGTGAAAAATGGTCATAAGACACTTTTTCAGTGCAGTTGTAACTTGTAAGTCACTAAATGAACTACTGTAAGTTGAGGACTACTTGTATTGGTTTTTCCAGCACTCTCTGCTCTTCCCAGATTGAGAATTGCATATGATATTGGCAAGACAGGCTAATATAAGGTGTAAAAAATCCAGAGGAGCACTAGATGAAAGCCAAGAGCGAGAATTTCTCTTTGCTGCCATCTACTGCCTGGATTTCTGCAGCCCAGATATGGCAATCCTTCTTTAGGACATGACATGACAAAGTTTTGAGCAGGGAGCAGGGAAACATTTTTATGCACAAAGTAAAAATGATTTTGGAATTTCATGCAATGTTTGCAGGACTAGCATTGTGTCCTGGAATGCTGATTTCTGTGCTTGGCTTATGATCTTGTAAACAAGCAGATTAAGCAGGCATCATAACTCTCCGAGGCGCTCTTATATGAAGTTAAATATGCATACTTTGTCCTGGGTTTTCCTCCCACATGACCTGATGGGAATGTACAAAAATGTTTTATCTTTTTTGCTTGGGATAGTTAAATGCCTAAGGCTAGTTCTGGGCTTTGTCCTCTTCCTGCTATCAGCATGATTTGGTTGTGATTCGTTCTGCAGTCATCATCCCTTGGAGATAAATGCTTGAAAAATATGCTTCTTTCCTACTAATCAATTCTTTAAAAAAATTTTAGAGGCAAAGCAAAGGGCTAAACAATAAGGATACAATTATTGAGTGATCTGAGAATGTGAGTGAGTACAATATGGGTACATACGACATGTTTACAAAGGGAATAAGAGATATATATCTGAGGAGGCAAAGCAGAACCTCTTTTTTTCTTGTTCCTCTCTGCCATCCTAGACGAGAAACAAATGAACAGCAGAATGATATCAATGCCTTGAATGACCTGGGCTTTCTGAGGCTCCTAAGAACATTTTTTTTCCTTTTTCTACTTTATTTTTTTTATAATCCAAATAAGCATCTGAATATGTATACATTTACAGAGCCGCCTTCTTCTTCTCCTTCTCCTTCTCCTTCTCCTTCTTCTCCTTCTCCTTCTCCTCCTCAACTTACTTTAAAATAATTATTTCTATGAGAAAATGGTGCCTAATTCCTGGTAAGACTTATAACTGTTTAAAACTCCTCTCCCATTAGACAATTAAGTCCATGGCATATAATTATTTAGTTATGCCATTGGATCATCCAAGAAATCTTGAAATAAAGGAGGTGGAAAATAATTAGGGAGGGCTTGGGTAACATGTATATCTCAGCCCCAGTTTGGTGGCCTCCCTACTAATTTTTCCAACAGTAACTGTAGAATCTTGTTTGTCACCTTCAGTCAGGTGAATTGGTACATCATTGGGCAACCACTTTTGAATCAACATACCTCAAATGGGTTAACTTAAAGAATGCTGTGAAGCTGCGAAGAATGCTTACGCTGTTGCATCCATTACTGCTTCTTAGCTTGCCTACAGACTCAGGGGGAGGGAAGAATGGAATGCAGGCTTCAGACATCGGACTGCCAAGCCGTGAGAATCAAAGTCATCCAAGAACTGTTTACTGAGAAGTGAAACACACACTCATAACAATTGTTGGACACTTCAGTGCATAATGTGACCTGCACTAATAGGTCAGAGGGAGAGTCTATACTTTAATATACTGTACTGATTTAGGTGCCAATTAACTAAAGCTGGTTTTCTATTCATCTGTGCCAAAATGGTATATTCAAGAAAGTTTTGCATTAGAGATTGGAAAGTCTTAGCTGTGCTTACTTCGTTGGGATCATCAAGTCGGAACCTTGACAAATGCATTAAAAAATCTGGGATCCATTATTCCAATGGTATTGAAATTTGGCAAAGTTGTGTCTACTTCAGCACCACCATGTTGCCACAGTCAGCCAATTGTGTTTCCAAAGCTCTTTTCCAGCTTCACACAATAAAAAGAATTTGGGAAGTGGTCAGAAAATTGGAAATTGATCCCTCTCCCATTGCTGTTTTGCCTCGTAGTAATCATTCTGTTTCTCAGCTTAGGTAAGGAAAGAATGGCTCAACAGGTCATGGGTTGTCTAGTTTTCTTTAACTCCAGTTCCAATGTGATATAGTGGTACAATTGTTAGATTAGGTCCATAATCGATCCATCCTTAGGCATGGAAGTTCAGTCATTAATCACACTTTTACAAAGCATCTCCTTGATGGGTTGTACTCTAGGAAAATTGGATGGAGAGAACGCTACATCAACTGCAGGGAAGTTAAGAAGAAAGTACAATAATATACATCTAAAAAGAAATGTGCATGAAGATAAATTTAAAATAAGCCAAACGTTTAGGTTTGTCAGATCTGTTGATTGTACGAAATCTATGTATACAGATGCCCTGGCAGACAGGAAAAAATATTTAAACAAGTGTATCCCCAACTCTGAAAAAGCAATCTGTACCTAGACTAGGGCCACTCTCATCCTTTTAGATGATGTCAAAACCTTTTGGGCTCCATTTAGTAAGGAAGAATTGAAGTTGCCAACTCTAATTACATGAGACTGGGAAGCGAATGATCCTGGGGTTTCTTCCTGATTGTCAGGGAGAAAAAAGGGTATTGGACATTTCTGATGCAAAGAAATGAGGATTTGGGTCAGATAAAATATGTAACAGGAAGGTGGTCAATGACACCTCCACAAAAAGTTTGCAAAAGCCAGAGGGAAAGTGGCTGAGTATGAAGGCTGATAATCTGTATAAATAAAATATTTTGGCTTTTTTAATGCCTTCAAATAAGTGTTGACTCCTGGCAACTGCCTGGACAAATGCCTGCAGTTTTCCTGGAAAGATTTCAGAAGTGATTTGCCATTGCTTGCTTCCTAGAGCTGAGAAAGAGTGATTGGCCCAAGATCACCCAGCTGGCTTTGTGCATCATATTAAAAACAATAATGACAGCTGTCACAGGCCGCTTTATGCGGCCGCACTGACAGCTGTCAAAAGAGCGCACATGAGCAGTCTCACCCGCGGCCTACTAGTCTAACACACGGCTGTTTGACAGCTGTCAAACGCCGCGCATGCGCACTGGCTGCAAGCTGTCAAACCGCGGACTGCCTACAGCGGCAGCCGCGAACTGTCAAAACTGACGCATGCGCCCTGACAGCGGCAAGCTGTCATAACACCGGCCGCCCGCCAAAACCAGCTGACGGGATTCCCCCAGCTAACACGCTTGCGCTGTCACTGGGGAGAATGTTAAACTGCCAGCTGATCCATTGGGTACGGTCCCTCGGTGGGAAGAATTCCCGCAGCTGATTTGCTGTCCTATTCTGACAGCTACCTATATAAGGCGTGTTTGTACTGTTCTTTTTGTCCGGGCTGAGTTAATAAAGTTTGTTGCCTGAAGACGCGTCTCCCTCGTCCTTCCCTGCCGCTAATTCACCTGGCGACGAAGGTGGGATCCCGGTACTAGCTGAAGTCACGGCCCAGGAGCGTAGCTGTCCGGTCAATCGCTGAAGTCACTAGCTAAGTCACCGACCGGACAAGCTTACCATTCTGGTGCCATAGTACCGTGGACCCAACATGGCAAACCTAGGACACGTGAGGGAGTTCGACGTCCGGCACCCCGAAGGATGGGAGTCGCATTGGGGCCAGGTCGAGGGGTACCTCCTCGTGAACAAAATCACGGAGGACCGCCACAAGGCCGCTGCGTTCCTATGCCTCAGCGGGCCAGCAGTATATGACATCGCCGTTGGCCTTTGCAGCCCGGACCCGGTCGCCACTGTACCGTACGCTGAGCTCACAGATCGCCTCAGCAAACACTTCATGCCGAGGCGGTCAGAGCTGTATTGGCGACTCTATTTCGCCCGACGGAAGCAGCAACCCGGTGAACCATCCACCGCCTTCATCGAAGCCGTCAGGCACGCCGCCCGCAAGTGCCATTTCCCCGACCTGGAGGACCGAATTCGTGATCAAGTCATCGCCGGTCTCCAAAACGTGCGCCTGCAGAGGAAGCTTGTGGCAAGGCCCACAATGGACCTCGCAGAGCTCACTCTGGAGATAATGGCGTATGAGGACAGTCATCGTGACGAACCCCAGATGTTTGGCGAAAATTCAGGCACCTCCGTCCATCAAGCCAGGGAGCTCGACCAAGGGCCACCGGAGTCCGACTCCGGGGTCAATGCAATTCTTTCCCGTTTCAATCGGATGGTCGCCGGCCGGGAAGGGAACCGCAACCAAGACCGTCAGACAGCCCCCAACACGAAGAAAGCGCAGTCCAGCACCAGGGCGAAGTGTGCGAGCTGTGGCGGAGGCCATGCAAGGGCTACCTGCAGGTTTAGGAATGCGAAGTGCCACGGCTGTGGCAAGACCAGCCACATCCGCTCAGCTTGTCGCAGCCTAAACCGGGAGACCCTCCACGACCTTGACGAGATCCCTGCAGGTAGGACTGCCCTTCCCCGCCCTCCCCAGGGGGTTGTAGGGTCCGTATTTTCCCTAACCAAATCAACCGCAAACAGCATCCCCAGGGCCAAAGTCAGAGCGTGGGTCAAAATCCAGGGAATTCCCTGCAAAATGGAGGTCGACTCAGGATCCTCCGTTTCCATCCTGTCAGGGGACACTCTCCAGAGAATAGCTAGCAAAACCAATCACCACATCCCCATCCAACCCTCCAAGGTTATGCTGGCAGATTTCCAGGGCGCACAAATAGATTTAAAGGGACAGACCACCCTGAAGGTTGATTTTAAAAAATTTTCAGGACACTTAACAGCCCAAATAACTAAACAACCCAGAACCAGCCTCATCGGATTAGACTGGTTCGAGGCATTAGGCATTCGCCTCGAAGGGACCAACCGTATTCACACCCAGTCCCTAGAAAATATCTGCAAGAATTTTGCAGATGTTTTTGATGGCTCGCTGGGTAAATACAACGGAGCCCCCATAGACCTCAAGTTCAAACCAGAGATAGGACCAATTAGAATAAAAGCTAGGAAAGTCCCTTTCGCCTTAAAACAAAAAATTGACAAAGAGCTAGACCGCTTACTCAAGCTAGGAGTCCTAGAACCCACTGACAGCGGAACTTGGGAAACCCCCATCGTGACGCCTGTCAAACCAAATGGGGAAGTGAGAATATGCGCAGATTATAAAGCAACCCTGAACCGCGCGCTCAATCCCCATGCATACCCAGTCCCATCAGTAAGGGATGTTCTCTCTGAAATTGGCTCCAGCTCTAATTTTGCCAAATTGGACCTAGCACAGGGGTCGGCAACCTCGGCTCTTTTATGACTCGTGGACTTCAACTCCCAGAATTCCTGAGCCAGCTATGCTGGCTCAGGAATTCTGGGAGTTGAAGTCCACGAGTCATAAAAGAGCCGAGGTTGCTGACCCCTGACCTAGCACATGCTTTCCTGCAACTTCCAGTAACCAGGGAAACAGCTGATGCCCAGACCATAGTAACTCACAGGGGGGCGTTCAAAGTGAACCGCCTCCAATTTGGCATCTCCGTGGCACCTGGAATATTCCAGGAAGTCATGGAACGAACCCTCAAAGGCATCCCCGGAGTCTGCCCGTACTTTGATGACGTCCTCATCGCGGGCGACTCCACCACTCACTAGCAACCAGGCTGCACGAAGTCCTCACAAGGTTCCGGGCAGCCGGTTTAAAACTAAAACGCGAAAAATGCTCAATAGGAGTTCCCTCCACAGACTTCCTAGGATATAGAATAGACGGCAAAGGCATTCACCCCACCAATGCAAAAATTCCATGATTATCTCTACGGCAGACCTTTTACAATCTACACGGACCACAAACCTCTCCTGGGCATATTCACATGGGACCGCCAAACCCCCCAAATTTTGTCCCCGCGTATGCTGCACTGGACCACATTTCGATCCGCATACTCCTATCAGTTAGTTTACAAGCCAGGGAAGGAGATGTCCCACGCCGATGGCCTCAGCAGGCTCCCTCTACCTCAAATCGATCCAGACCCAGCCCCAGCTGGCCAAGTCCTGGCCATACAAGAACTTTCAGAATGCCCAGTAACAGCAAAAGACATCGCGCACGCCACAAGTAAAGATCCCACCCTCAGCAGGGTACTTTCCTGGGTTACATCTGGATGGCAATCTTCCTGCCCCTGCCCCCCCATCCAACCATATTTTGCAAAGCGCCATGAGCTCTCTACCCATTTAGGCTGCATCCTCTGGGGATGCAGAGTGATAGTCCCACCATGCCACAGAACAAAAGTTCTCCAAACACTTCACGACGGCCACCCGGGGATCACTAAAATGAAGGCTCTGGCACGCAGTTATGTTTGGTGGCCATCCCTAGACAGGGACATAGAACAGCATGTAGCCGGCTGCTATCTCTGCCAGCAAAGCAGACCCGCCCCACCCCACACCCCAGTACACAAGTGGGAAATCACAACCAACCCCTGGTCCCGCATCCACCTCGATTTTGCCGGCCCATTCCAGGGTCAGACCTTCTTGATTATCGTAGATAGCTATTCTAAATGGCTGGAGGTTCTCCCGGTTTCAAGCACCACCACAAGTGCCACCATACAAGCCTTAAGGGGAGTTTTTGCAACCCATGGTCTTCCCGACGTAATAATCACTGACAACGGGCCTCAATTTACCTCCCGTGATTTTCAGATCTTCACGAGGAGCAACTGTATTAGGCATGCGACATCGGCCCCATTCCACCCGTCCAGCAATGGCCTCGCAGAGGTCATGGTGAAGACCACCAAGGACTCTCTCCGCAGACTGGTCGTCAGGAACTGGCACCGTTGACTCGCCCGCTTCCTTCTCGCACACCACACCACTCCCGTATCCACCACCGGGAAATCCCCCGCAGAACTCAGATGGGGCCGCCGGCTGGTAACTTGCCTTGACAGACTGCACCCTGACAGGCCAGCAGCAGAAAAACCAAACGCTCTGCCACACAAAACATTTACTCAGGGACAAAATGTCTGGGCCCGAAATTATGGGGGAAGGGATAAATGGACCCAGGGGGTAGTTCTCGATCAAACCGGCCCCTTGTCTTACACCATCAACGTTGGCAGGGGACTCACACTGTGCAGACATGCCGACCAACTTCGACCTAGAGCTCCCACCAACACCACACCAGAAACAGCAACGGAAAATCCCGAACCCCCCAGCACCATTTGCCCAGAAGTCATCCCTACTCCCACCGATCTCCAACCCATCACCCCCGAGGAGGACCCCACGACAGAAGAGAGACTTTCACCACGCAGATCCACTCGACCGAAGAGGCCTCCAGCATACCTGACGGATTTTGAATGGGCCGGAAGTTCGCCAACGTGCTCCAACACCAGTTAAAACTTAGTTCAAGTTTATTGTTCATACCAAGGGGGGGGGAAAGGGGTGCATCATATTAAAAACAATAATGACAGCTGTCACAGGCCGCTTTACGCGGCCGCACTGACAGCTGTCAAAAGAGCGCACATGCGCAGTCTCACCCGCGGCCTACTAGTCTAACACGCGGCCGTTTGACAGCTGTCAAACGCCGCGCATGCGCACTGGCCGCAAGCTGTCAAACCGCGGACTGCCTACAGCGGCAGCCGCGAACTGTCAAAACTGACGCATGCACCCTGACAGCGGCAAGCTGTCATAACACCGGCTGCCCGCCAAAACCAGCTGATGGGATTCCCCCAGCTAACACGCTTGCGCTGTCACTGGGGAGCATGTTAAACTGCCAGCTGACCCATTGGGTACGGTCCCTCGGCGGGAAGAATTCCCGCAGCTGATTTGCTGTCCTATTCTGACAGCTGCCTATATAAGGTGTGTTTGTACTGTTCTTTTTGTCCGGGCTGAGTTAATAAAGTTTGTTGCCTGAAGACGCGTCTCCCTCGTCCTTCCCTGCCACTAATTCACTTTGTGTCTAAGATGGGACTAGAACTCAACACCTCCTGGTTTCTAGTGTTAACTTCATAGTTATAATTATGTAGTCCTCTGACACCCTTTTGCTCAAACACAGCAAAATTTAGATAATATGTGTCTGCAAAATCTGTGCTCTGCTGCAAGTCTTTGAGTTTATGTTATGTGCTTATGCATGCATAGAACCTTAAGGTGGCACAGAATTGCTTTAAATTTTTTATGGTAATGTAGTTAATTATGAGTGCTGTATGAAGTATATCCCAAGGAGAGCACAAAAAGCACTTGTATCCCTGCAAAACATAAAAAGAACATAAGTGTTCCCAGGGCTATAACTTACCTTCACAGTGGTAATTTTCCTTTCTAAGAATCAGCTGCACTTCCTGTTTATACCTTTTCAGCTTAATTAAACATAATTAAATGAGCAGTGAGTAATTGAATATATATACTTAGCCCTCTGGGATCACAGGAAGATTTGGACAAACTGTACCTGACAATTTTTGCTATAGGGTTACCCTATTTTTTCTATGGGTTTGCCATACTTTTTTCCTCCATCCTGAAGGCATGGGATAATTTGGGGTGGGGTGGGTGGGAGGTTAGATGGATCTTGCTGAAAGGAAGTACAGTTATTAGATTTAAATGATTTGAGGAACATCCAGGTTTTTCTATTACACTCTGAGGCCAGGTGAAGGAAAATCTCCAGTTAATACCAACTATATTCTTTACATACCCTCCCAAATTTTTGCCATTCAGTATTTTGATATTCTATCTGAGATACCACCAAAGAGAAGAAACAGCACCAGCTCCTACTGTTTGAAATTGTGACCATAGAATCTTAGAACTAGAAGGGACCTCTTGTGGTTGATTTCAGTGGATTTGTTCCCTCTTCCATAAGCCTTTGCTCCCATTCTTCATAGACTTAGACTTAGAATCAGAATAGAGTAGAATAGGGAATAGGAATAGAAGAGTTGGAAGTGACTTGGAGGTGTTCTAGTCCAATGCCCTACTCAGGCAGGAAACCTTATATCATTTCAGACAAATGCTTGTCCAGTCTCTTCTTAAAAACTTCCAGTGTTGGAGCATCCACAACCTCTGGAGGCAACTGATTAATTTTTTAACTGTCAAGAAATTTCTTCTTAATTCTAGGTTGCTTCTCTTTTTGGTTAGTTTCCATCCGTTGCTTCTTGTCCAGCCTTCAGGTGCTTTGGAAAATAGGTTGACTTCCTCTTCTTTGTGGCAGCTCCTGAGATATTGGAACACTGCTATCATGTCAGCCCTAGTCCTTCTCTTCACTAAACAAGAGCCTTGGTGGAGCAGTGGGCTAATGCCTCGTTAAGTAACACCAGCTGCCTGCAATTAGTGCAGGTTCGCATCCCACCAGGCTCAAGGTTGACTAAGCCTTCCATCCTTCCGAGGTAGGTAAAATGAGGACCCAGATTGTTGGGGGCAATAAGCTGACTTTGTAATAATGCCACTTGGGGGGTGTATGAAAGCCCTAATAAGCAGGCATATACATAGAATGAAGGCTACTGCTAAGCTTGTAAGCCGCCCTGAGTCTTCGGAGAAGGGCGGGATATAAATGTAATAAAAAAAAAAAACTAGACATACCCATTCCAGCAACTATTCTTTATATGTTTTAGCCTCCAGTCCTCTGATCTTTGTTGCGCTTCTCTGTACTTTTTCCAGAATCTCAACATGTTTTTTACATAGTGGTGATCAAAACTGGATGTAGTATTCTAAGTGTGGCCTTACCAAGATATTATAAAATGGTATTAACACCTCATGTGATCTTGATTCTGTCCCTCTGTTAATGCAGCCTAGAAATTCTGGTCTGCCTGTCTATCTGTCTGTCTGTCTGTCTATCTGCCTGCCTGCCTGCCTGCCTCTTTCATCTATCTATCTATCTATCTGTCTGTCTGTCTGTCTGTCTGTCTGTCTGTCTGTCTGTCTGTCTGTCTATCTATCTATCTATCTATCTATCTATCTATCTATCTATCTATCTATCAATCATCAAATTTATTTGCTGTCCATCTCAAATCCAACAACACAGTCACCTCAAAATTTATTTGCTGCCTGTCTTGTATCCAATGGCTTAGTCTAGCTCAGTGTTTCTCAACTGTGGCAACATTAAGATGTGTGGACTTCAACTTTCAGAATTCTCCTGTCAGCATGCATCTTAAAGTTTTCAAGGTTGAGAAATATTGGTATAACTAATTTACTTTTTACAAAATACCTTTGCAACCTATCTTACTGCAGTTTCATTTGCTTGCTAAGCAACATAGTTAACCAGCCGAAGTTTATAATTATATAATAGCAGTAGTAATTATACACTATTACTAATATTTTTTGACTGTTTGGCATTCTTCACATAGTAAGGCTATGGATGCTCTGGAAATAATGCAGAATATGAGTTTTGGACCTCATCTGAAGGCAGCACGTCACCTCTCTGCTATTCACTAGACCATTCCCCCCTTTTTCAGGCTTTGACACAAGCCTTTTGAAAGACTTTCTCCTCAAAAAGAAATACATTGCTGCTTTAAAAATTGAATTGGATTCCTTAAAATAGCATCATCTTTCTTTCCCAGCTTATGCTGAAGCCTGGAAAAAGGGAATTACTGTAGTGAATAGACAGGATGTACTCTGCTCACGTTCACAAGAGGTCTGAAGCCCTAACATAGAATCCCTGATATAAAATCTCAGTCACCATAATAAGCCCTCATAGTAGGACATTACTATTATTAAATCATTGTAAGAGAATCAATATTGTTTGCTGAATCTAGTCTGGGAATCAAATATTGGCTCAAATTTTAAGATGAAAACTTGAGGTTTAATTCCTTAATTTACATGACAATTTCTACTTGGTTTATTAGGTATGATTTTTTTCACGTGAAGGAAATGATATTGTACTGATGTGGCACTGGTATTGTAAAAAAAAATAGCATGGTGGGATTGCAAAATTTAATTCTCTCTCTCTGCTGAGTCTCTCCTAAGCTTCCTTTATACAAGGAAGAATGATCTATTTAGTCTATCTTTGCAGAAAATATATTACACTATAGCAGGGGATCAGTTTTGGGTGGGTAGAAAATGGACTAAGAAATATCCATGTTCTTTGAGACAGCAGTCTGTAGAAAGTTTTAAAATTAGTTCCCATTTTAGGCTTGATGATACAGTTTTGGATATGTACCGCCTCTAAATATCAGGAAACCATGCCACCAATTTTTAGTAATTGTTTGGCTGAAATTTGGCTGCTCAGTGATGTGGGATGTAGTAGTCCCACAAGAAAGATTCAGGGCTAACCAGTTGCCTTTCTTATGCCTCAAAAATATCTAATGAGCCTTCAAAATGTATACTAATGGAGAGATAAGGGTCACAAAAAAAATTAATAGGAGATAGGTGGAATCTAAGCACATCTTTATCTGAACACTTGGAAAGCGTGATATATGCAACTGTCCTACAGATAAATTGTTCTTCTATATGCAAAATACACTTTTATCAGGCAGATACCGAAAGTCAAAATTCAGTGGTGATGCAAAGATAACTGTGATGTGATTGTAATTCATATGAAAAAAATAATGTTGACATAAAGCAGAAGGAACACTCTTTCTGTCCTTGGCAATTTCCCCACTAATGACTTCCAACATCTTTGGAGCATCATCATCAACCAGCTATCACTCAAGTGATATAAAAACTGTCCTTGTTATTTTTATTTTGGCACAACTCTAGCTGGATAACTCTGGAAGACAGTGAGGAAATGATCCTTGTCAGTAGAATTGAATAATAATTCTGAGGATTTTGGAAATATTAAAAAGAGAGGAAATCCACTTCAGAAATAACCTACTCTTGACATTTTATCTGGGAGAAGAAAGATCTTCCAAGGAGCAGCCCTAAAACTCTTAAGAGATGATTATCCCATGGTTCAAAGGTTTTATAACAGTGGTCTTGCAGCAGTGACTGATTTTAAGGTATCCCCAAGCCAATGATACTGAATCTATGAACAGAACATTCCATTTCAAGGTAACAAATGTTGTTTCAGAACATTCATACCTCCTGTCCTTGAGGGAATTCTCCCTAACTGGGATCCCTTCTCTTACCTCTTGGGAGTTGAAATCCATGAGTCATAAAAGAGCCGAGGCTGCCTACCCCTGCTCTAGAGCAAAGTGATGGCATGGACATGATCCATTGTTGTTTTTGTTAGTTGTGAAGTCATGTCCAACCCATTGTGACCCCATGGACAACGTTCCTCCAGGCCTTCCTGTCCTCTACCATCTTCTGGAGTCCTTTTAAGCTCACGCCTCCTGCTTCAGTGACTCCATCCAGCCACCTCATTCTCTGTCGTCCCCTTCTTCTCTTGCCCTCAACCTTTCCCAGCATTAGGCTCTTCTCCAGTGAGTCCTTCCTTCTCATTAGGTGGCCAAAGTATTTGAGTATTCATTAAAGGAGTACAAATGCAGAACAGATCCAGAATGGATAGTTGCTGTGTTGGTGGTTCAGGAACATGGAAACACTAGCAATTGATTCTTTTTTATTTTTGTAAATAAGGAAGGGGATGGATGTTGAGGTACTGTCTGAGAGGTATAGAATGAAGTGCAAAGTTACTCACTGATAGACAAGCACTGATTGGTTAACTCTGTCTATCTGTGTCCTGGCAACTGGACTTCTTTTCTGTTTTGGTTTGTGATGTTTCGCTGCTGATCCAAGTAGCTTCTTCAGACTTAAACAGTGAAACATTTCAAGCCAAAAAAGAAAAGAAAAGAAAGGAAAAGAAAAGAAAGAAAGAAAGAAAGAAAGAAAGAAAGAAAGAAAGAAAGAAAGAAAGAAAGAAAGAAAGAAAGAAAGAAAGAAAAGTCCACTTGCCATGACTGAACTTCCAGACATTCTACCAGGATGACTGAAAATCTTCAACCACACCAACTTTATTGTAAGGTTACAGTAGCAGAATCTTGCAAGTCTGAAAGCACTTGTCCCCTCCTTTACTTTCACTTTCCAGAAAACTAGGGTAGGTCCCTTCTGAGATGCTTCTCGTGCCTGTTTTCATTCTGTGGGCTGAGATACATTTTGCATGATGGTTTTCTAGAGTCTGTGGCTCGTCTTCTGTGCTCATAGCATCCTGATACCCAAACAGATTTGAAAGGGTTCAGAGATTTAATATTCACCTGGCAGTGCTCCAAGTGATTAGATTGAAATCGTGTGGTTTCCATACCAAACATAGCTGAGATGAGCAGACTATGGGAGTCATTGCATGTTGCTCTGTTGAACATGAAGACCAAATCTTAGCCCTCGATTGAACTGGAGTTCTGTTGATTGCAAAGCAATTGTTACCTCTCTGGCCAAATTGGTCACAGATACGAAAAGTATGGTCCAACTAAGCATGACCCAATGAAAAGTGTGTAGTCATCATTACATTGATTAATCATATTGTTTACACTAGGGCAGAGGTCAACGAAAGCAGGGCCAAATAGCCTTTGTGCTGGAGTGACTGGTTAGTGGGGGATAGTTGAGGGAGAGGTTTTGTTTAAATGAGGATTACTAAGTATTCTCAGCTTCAAAAATGCGTTAGTCATCAGAAGGCATCCATTTATTATGGTATAACACAGGGGTCTTCAAACTTGGTCCTTTTATGACTTGTGGACTTCAACTCCCAGAATTCCTCAGCCAGGCATACTGGCTGAGGAATTCTGGGAGTTGAAGTCCACAAGTCATAAAAGGGCCAGGTTTGAAGACCCCTGGTATAACATGTCTAAGGATAGAGCCTGCTTTGTCAGATAAAATAAATGGATAGAAAAAAAAATAGCCTGTTCAGGTATTCTGTTCATAAATCAATTTAGCAGGTAAGCAGCACTGGTTAGCTCTTCTCTGCTGTAGCTGAATTGATGAGGTAAGTGAAGGAACAGTTTTCATTCTTGTAGGGCAATTTTGGAAGCAGGGACACTTGGTGTACCTATGAATGTTTCCACTTAGCTCAATGTTTCCCAACCTTGCCCACTTGAAGAGGTGTGGACTTCAACTCCCAGAATTCACCAGGTGGCTGGAGACTTTGGGGAGTTAAAGTCGACACATCTTTAAATAGCCATGGTTGAGAAATACTAATTTATCTATAATGGTTTCCTAGTGATGTCCAGTCTGAACACTATACCTGAGGAATTAATACCCTACATTACTTTTGTGGTAAAATATTTTACTTCTGTAATGGGTATTGGCCTATATTTCTTGAAGGAAGGAGGAATAAAAGTGAAATTAGCCATTCATTGTAACCTATCTATCTGGAAATATCTACCTTCACTACCAAGGCTCCTGATCAAGAATATCACATAGATAAAGGGGCTTTCTACTGGTTTAATTTCAGGAAAGTTGGTTTAACATGTTTTTGTGAACTCTCTAAAGCACATTTGACCACACTGCTAGGATAATAGATCATATTCCAGTTATATTCACAGACACTTTTTGAGTATTTAAAGCCTCAGCTCTTATGGCCTAATTTATAACCCCCAGGAGGAAATGACAATTAAATTATGTGCAATGCCTGGAGAGGAATGTCTCCCCCACAGCTCATAAATGCAAGTGAGAGGGGAAGAAACATTTCTGAATAAAATCAAAGCAATTCTCTTATCTGGATTTTTCCACTTGGGAGGATGAAGAAAGAATCTGCACTTCTGTCCAAAATTTTTTGTTATCTTCTTCAGTCAGTGGATTTTAACAGGAACGAAGCACAATTTTGGAATAAGTCAAGTCATAAGTTCGTTTGAAATAAAATGAAAGTATTATTTTTGGCACATGTGGACCCTAATGCATTGTGCTAGCTTTTGTGCAATTACACATTTCTGCTGATCCCAGTACCAGAACTGGAAGCTATTGTGCTCTTATGTCACAGCTAAGTAAGCTA
Organism: Vipera ursinii; assembly: GCF_947247035.1. Lineage (NCBI taxonomy): Eukaryota > Metazoa > Chordata > Lepidosauria > Squamata > Viperidae > Vipera > Vipera ursinii. The sequence goes on from NC_139516.1 coordinate 19,699,180, forward strand.
GTCATATTCTCCCAAATAATAAAAAAGTACAGTTTAAGGCAGTTTTGGGTTCTGCCTTAGACATTTTTCACATCTAAGGTTTCACTTTTATATAATTAGCAGTACTAAAAAAAGACAAGGCTGGCCCCAGTGGCTGGAAAGGTGAATTAAAGAGATCAGTTGTGGTGCTCCATCACTGGAGGCTTTCAAAAAGAGATTGGACAACCATTTGTCTGAAATGGTATAGGGTCTCCTGCTTGAGCAAGGTCCCTTCCAGCTTTATTGTTCTATGTTCTAACTGATGTGATGATTTGGAAGCCATAAAACCCATATTTTCTGTATTAATTCAAATCCTCAAACTAGAACAATCTGACAATTCAGATTAAACCAACAGTTTGAACTGGATCAAAACTGAGATCCATGACCTTGAAGAAGGTTGGATTGGCCCCTTTCTGCTACAAGGACTACCAGACCCACCATCAATTAAATATAAATTCATTCTCAAAGGTTATTTAGCTTTTAGACTGGTAAAGTTCATTTTCTGTAGCATGCAACTTGTGCTTCCTTCATGAGGAAGGAGAGTGATTATTAGCATAATTTATTAAAAAGTTTCTTGATAAGATAGGAGACAGAAGTGAAAGATACAAATTCTGCAAAATTCAATTTTTGCTGATGCTTATTAGGTATTGCCTTATTCTGGAATATTGCTTCACTTCCCATCTAAATTACAGATGGAATTTCCCAGTCATATTGTCATGGTTCTGACAGACAGAGATGAATAAAGCAGAACTCCAAGGCTTGTAAATTCTTCAAAGAACATGTTTATTAGTTACAAAGTATTGGCACAGTCAAGAGTGAAACCAAGCCTGGATACACAAGTAAAAACTTTCCAATACAAAGTTAAATGTCCCACCTATAAAAGCTATCCAAGCAACTACATTTCCCAATGTGATTATTCGGTGGGCTTTTTATGCAATGCCCAGTTCCTAGTCTCAGAAGCAGCCGATGACCTTGGTTCCCACGGCCCTATACCATTTCAGACAAATGGCTGGCCAGTCTCTTCTTAAAAACTTCCAGTGTTGGAGCATTCACAGCTTCTGGAGGCAAGTTGTTCCACTGGTTAATTGTTCTAACAGGAAGTTTCTCCTTAGTTCTAGGTTGCTTCTCTCTTTGTTTAGTTTTCATCCGTTGCTTCTTGTCCTGCCTTCGGGCACTTTGGAGAATAGCAGAGCCCTTTCTGTGGGCATGTTTACCGTTGCCCCAGTCCTAGGCCTTCAGCTGGGTTTTATAAAACCTTTTCACTTTAGGCCTCCACCGCTGTGTGCAAAAAAAAAATTCAATCAATCAATCAATCAATTTCAACTTCTCACAGGAAAAAAAAGATTTTGTAAAGTTGAAATTGATTGATTGAACTTTTTAGTCCCAACCAGTCTACCATTACCTCTTTAGCCATGCCCACCCAATGGGCCACACCCACCCAGCACCCGACGATACATAAGTGGGTTTTGGGTTGTAGTTTGGGCACTCGGTCTCTAAAAGGTTCGCCATCACTAGTATAGAGTTTCCTGCCTGAGCAGGGGGTTGGACTAGATGACCTCCAAGGTCCCTTCTAACTTTACTATTATGATTATGATTACAATGCCTAGAATTCCCACCAGCATAGCCTATTTAGAACTAAAAATTATTTATTCCTTGCAAGTAATGTTTTCCCAAATTCTCCTCTTCCCTCACTATTAATCTTCCTCCTTTCTTCCTCCTCAGCCTTCCAAATCTTACATTTTCATAAGCTGAATGTCACAGTTTGCCAGTGAAAAACCTCTTTGAACATGTGCAGATCTGATCTTTTCAAAACATTCTCTTTCCACTGTCTGTTCATATAATGCTGTTTTAATATTTCCATTCTTTACATTTTTAGTTAAATGCATAATGTTTCTAGTATCACTTTTTAAAAGTTTGGGTAATGGGAAATCTATTCAAGCCCCAGCTTGATCTTCTGCTCATGTAATCTGAAAGACTGCATTTATTTTAAATGGGAATATTTTACAGGCTTTTACAGGGAGCCAAAATTACTTGGAGGGCAGATATGAGGAAATGAGGATAAAAGCTTTCTGATCGGTCCTGGCTTCAGAAACCAAGAATGAATTTTGTCACTTGATTTTTTTTTTGAGCCATGAAATGGAAATGCTGGCAGACTTCAGGCTATTATGATGTTGAGATGAAGAAAATGTATATGGCAGTGAACAAGGTGAAAATGCTTAAGGCTTTCTTTTTTCCAGAGTAGTTACATCTGTTTGAATTCCAAGGAAACAAGCAACATCCTGATCAAACAGAAAGAAAAATGGAGTATTGAGTCCAAGCAAAACATCTGGATTCAAGTGTCAGTGCCAGCATGGAGTTCCTTTTCTCAGTAAACACAGGGGAAAAAATCCACTATAGAAGTTAAGTGGATCAAAAGAGGTATCTGGTACAGAATAATAGACTGAACAATCAAGCTTCAATCTAGAGAGTAGTGTAGAATGATCACAGGGACAAGACATCAGATAAAAATATGTATAGAACAAATGTTCCAGATAGCTTAAGTAAATGAGCAAGTTGAATTACAAGGGAAGCAAAATCCTCATGATGTCATGACTTTATCTGATATGCAGAAAATATCCCCAAATATGACATATGGTCAACCGAACAAAAATTTTGCTGTTGTGTCCAAGTGTCCCACTCGCTGGATATTCTGGACTATAATTTATTTATTAAATTTGTTGTCCACCCATTTTAGCACAGGTGGCATTTTAGCACAGGTGGCTTACAATGTTAAAAAGAATAAAGCTATACAAAACATACACATAACACAAATAAAATACTATAAAAATACAAAATATCAACTCTAATTAAAAGAAGGGAAGGGAGGGAGTAGGCTAAGCAGTGTGTGTGTGTGTGTGTGTGTGTGTTTGTGTGTGTGTTGAGATGGGAACCATCTCCACTGTGACGCTCCTCCAAGTCAAATGGCAGAGCCAGGTCTTTAAGCTCTTATGGAAGGTCAGGAGGGTGGGAGCTGACCTCAGTCATGCTCTTAATCATTCAACTTCAAAGCCACTCAAATCCTAAAAACCTTGGTGCAACTGCTTCACTTGTGGTAGAACTTTTTTGGGACTGGTGTGGAGGTGTGGAGAAAACCAATAAGGCAGTAAGAAATGTACAAAATATTTATTTGAAGCTTCAGACATGGCAAAGAAGGACTAGATGGGTATTTTTCTCCTCAATCCTTATTTGGAACCAGAAGTAAGTTAGCACGGTATTCTTTGGTCGAAATGTAGCTGGTCTCTGCACACTTCATAATGCTTTAGCTCTGCAAATTTTATTAAAATATAAATGCTACTCAAGTTTGTTCTTCCTTTGCAAGAGCCCTCCTTACAGAACAATATTCACATAGTGCATTCCCTTGGAAAGAAAGCTGTGTGGACCTCCTGCCTCCTTCCTGCTCAATTTGATCATGGATTCCTTGATTGCAATTCAGTAGTAAAAAACATAGTGCAATCTTCTTACAAATCCACTGATTTCAGATACAGGTAATCCTCAACTTACAACAATTCATTTAGTGTCCATTCGAAGCCCAAAATTTCTGTTGTAAAGTGAGACACTTGTTAAGTGAGTCTTGACTCTATGACTTTTCTTGCCATGGTTGTTAAGTGAATCATTGTAGTTGTTAAGTGAATTTGGCTTCCCCATTGACTTTGCTTGTCAGAAGGTTGCAAAAGGGACACTGCAACCATCATAAAGATGAGTAAGTTGGCAAGTGTCTCAATTTTGATCTCATGACCATGAGGATGCTGCAACAGTCATAAGTGTGAAGAAGTGTCATAAGTGTCATCTTTCAATGATGTTGTAACCATCATTAAATGAACTGTTGCAAGTCAAGAGCTACCTGTTCTTGGCTGTAGTGTTTAATTTCCATACAGCTAATTCCAACAGTTCATGGCCTACTTCACAGAAAAAGTCTATGGAGATAGTCATCCAGGTCATGGTTGTCCCCAAAGTACTTTTTTTTCCACGTGGCACCCTCCAATCAGAGCTGAAGAAGCTTCTTGGATGAGGAGTGAAATGTCTTCAAAGAGAAACAAGGAAGTCCAGTTGCCTTATGAAAAAAGCACTTCTGGAATTCACAGAGAAAGGAACAGACCTTTAATAAAGTCATTACTCTCCATTAGCACTCCTTTGGTCACTGTAACAGTACAGTCAGTGTAATTCTGCCCTTGGTTCCAAACCTAGCAGGAGTTTTGTTCTTAAATCATTACTTTCTCTTTAAGCTTCCTACTTTTGTCTAGACTTTATTATTATTTTCTTCATAAGTGAAGTTCTACCATTACATGGTTTCAACCCCAGATACTATAATTTTTGCAGAAGAGATATTATTGTTCATAAATTCAGAGTTACTACTTCGGCTTGCAAACAGTATGCATGTTTTTTTGTGTATGATAGGAGTAGAGAAAACGCTGATTTGATGGCAGACCCAAAGTGGAAGATTAGTCCAGCAGTTTAAAGACATAGGTTTGCCCGAAATATGTTTTTTTTTCTCAACCTTGTTTCAATGACACATTTTACTAATTCTTCAGCAAGTTTGCTTGAAAATAAATCTCATCAAATTCAATAGACCTACTTTCTGATTGGAGAAGCATAAAATTGCACTGCTAATCCCTAATTATCTCCTCCAGAATGAACACAAGATACCATTTAATTGCATGAGTTTTATTTTGGGGGAGAATTGTTGTTTTAACAAAACATGTTTTTTTTTAAAAGCACATTTCAAGATATTAAGATTCAGTTGATTTTTTTAACAATTTAAATCATGACCTTTCTCTTCCTCCTCTTCCCAATCCTCTTTCTAAAAGTGTGGGAAAGGGTTGGCATCAGCCATGTTGAATTTCCCAACATTCCAAACACACCTCAGAACTGAACACTGTGGAAAAAATAATATAAACCCAACTCCCCTTCCCTTTCACTGGCTCCTCTCTCTCTTCCCTAGCAAATACAGCCTAAAGAAAACACCAACTTTTGGTTTGTCAAATACAGGGGAGAAAACATCCCTTTCTAGTGTAGTCCTAATTAGTCATTACCCATCTACTGTGATGTGATTGTTGAAATATAATTCAACCACACTGATCCCAGAAGACCACACACCTGTCTTTTCCCTGTAAGTCACTTCTAGGTTTCCTGAGAAACTTGTGCCCATGCCATTGTTAAAGGTCTTGACTTCAGCAGAAAATATCCATCTGTTTTTTCTGGGAATTAGAAAGGACAGCAGGAGCTACTCACATGGCAATAAATAGAGGACAAGATTACTTGGCTAGGCATGAAGAGAAGGTGATCTAATGCTAAGTCATGATTTCATCAGAAAGTTGTTTTAGAGGAGGAAAACATTTTAAATATGCCTGCATTTAACAACTTCTGTGCCAGCATACACACTCACGTGTAGACAGAGGAGAACTTTGATAAATGAGAAAGGATTGTTTCTAAATACAGCTGTATTTAGAATCATTCCATAAAATAGGCAGAATTTAGGTAAGTCTCTGTTCCTATTATTATTATCATCATCACATCCCTCTCTGAGGTAGGACTGCCTTCCAAATATCTTTGACTGCAACTCATATGATTCCTAGTTATCATGACTTGAGAGTACTGACCCAGAGAAGGCTGTGAAATTTACCTACCTGGAAGTTAGTTTCATTGTACTAATTATTTGTGAAGATGAATAGTATTGTACTGTATGCCTGAGTTTCATCAATTTCAGTGAATTAACTTTAAGCATAGCTAAATCCTGAATGCAAACCACTGTGGTTGCTGTTCTTGTATTGTCACATCCATGTGGATGTTATTACAGTATAGAAAACAACCCATTGTCAGAAAAAAAAACATTGCTGAAGTTAGAGGAAGCGTCTGTGATCTTATTTTATTTGACTTGATTTGTTGATAGGAATTCAAATCAGAAGACATTCCTCAGCTACACACAAACTTTACAGCATAATAAATGACTTGTTACAATAAACTAAATCTGGTATTTTATATCCAAAAGTGTCCAGATGTGTTCAGGATACTTGCAAGGAAGTTGAAGTTGTCTTTTGTTGCTTAGCATCATAATACAGCAACAAAGGTTATAATGCATCAAAATGTGGAGGTTTCATTTAAAAAACAACCCTACTACTTTATAGCAAGAAACCAATTTTTTCATTAATTTTGCCTAATATCCCAGCAAAATGCAGACGAAGAACTGTGGATTACATTTATAACTACACTGAATTAAATTGAATGGATGCACCTAATCTCAACCAGGCTACCATAGATCCCACTATAATTTACAACTTATAATATAAATTATAAATTATTTATAATTTATAATATAAAACTAATTTGAACCCAGAAGTATGCTACTTGCATTTCTGGAATATTATTTTAAATTTGTTATTTATATATACATTTTTTTATCTTGTTCTTCTAAAATATATGTTCTACTCAGTACCACTTAAACTTCTCTAGGGCAATGGCCTTGATTCATTCATGGAATTTATAGGAAGCTGACACAATCTCTTGTCTGTTTGCAGGATTTCTTTTTCAGTTATTTTCCTTTCCTTTCCAGAAGAAAGTGTTAAAGAGAAAAAGTTCATGTAGCTCTACATTTGACTGATGGCAGAAAGTGCAACTCATTTGCAAGCAATCTTGCTTTGCTTTTCGTTATGATTAGTGATACAAAAGGGATGCAGTGGCTCAGTGGGTTGGGATGCTGAGCTTGTCGATCAGATGGTTGGCAGTTTGGCAGGTCAAATCCCGAGTGCCGCGTAACAGAGTGAGCGCCTGTTACTCATCCCAGCTTCTGCCAACCTAGCAGTTTGAAAGCACGTAAAAATGCAAGTAGAAAAATAGGGACCACTATTGTGGGAAGGTAACAGCGTTCCTGCCCCTTTGGCATCTAGTCATGCCGGCCACATGACCATGGAGACGTCCTCGGACAAGCGCTGGCTCTTCGGCTTTGAAAGGAAATGAGCACCGGCCCCTAGAGTCGTAAACGACTAGCACGCATGTGCGGGGGAACCTTTACCTTTACCTTTAGTGATAAAAAAGAAGGAGAGGAAAATAATTAACTGTGTAGTTAATTTATTTTGGGGCTGTTATTTAATTCTTTTTTAATTTTTGTATTGTTGTTTTTACTGTTGTTAGCCGCCCTGAGTCCTTCGGGAGATAGGGCGGCATATAAGTCCCAAAAATAAAATAAATAAATAAATGTTCGACAACAAGATGGAGGGAGAGAACCAACCTAGAACAGCAAGGAGAAATTTCCTGACAGTAAGAACAATTAACCAGTGGAACAGCTTGCCTCCATAAGTAGTGGGTGTTCCATCACCAGCCAAGCATATAAGTAATCTGTTGAGCCTGGATTATCTGCCATGGTGTCAAGGCCCATGTAGCTAAGCAAGACAGAAGAAGCAAAAATTACACCGAACTCAGCAAGGTCTCTTGGGTGTTAGTCTGTGAGTAAATGCAGAACCTCGGAAACTGCAAGAGGAATTTCAAAACCTGATTTATAATGAATTCATGAAGGTGCAATCTTTTTTTTTATTGAAAAGTTTTAACATACAATTTATCTTTAACAATCCCCCCTCCCCCTCCCTTCTCCCTCCCCCCCTACCTCTCCCCGCTCCCCCTCCGACTTCCCAGAGCTAAATACAAGGTATATATATAAAAAAGCAATCATAAACAACCATATACTAACAACCATAAACTCTAAAATCCATCACTCTCTAGCTTATATAGGATAAGACAAACCTTAGTAATATTAAATATATATAGAAAAACTAAAATAGAAAAAGAAAAAAAAGAAAGAAGACTTATTCAAATGCTACATGAAACTTCTTAACCCTATACTTGTTCTGGATAAACTCAATCCATTTTCTCTATTCCATAATATAGCGTTCTTGCGAGTGATCTTTCAAATAAGCCGAAATGTTCGCCATCTCTGCCAGGTCGGAGACCTTTAAAGTCCACTCTTCTATGGTCAGCAGTTCCTCTTTCTTCCAATACTGACCTATCAAAAGTCTTGCTGCCGTAATTAAATTTAACATCAACTTAGTGTCCACAACCGTAGCATCCGTAATTATTCCCAACAAGAAGAATTACGGACAAAACTTTATCCTTTGCTTAAAAATCTTCTGCATATTCCACCAAATTTTTATCCAAAAAACCTTGATCTTTTTACAAGTCCACCATACATGAAAATATGTTGCATCTTCATCTCCACATCTCCAGCATTTTGGCTGATAATTCGGATACATACTTGCAAGCTTTTTAGGATCTAAATGCCATCTATAAAACATTTTATAAAAGTTCTCTCTTAAGTTTTGAGCTTGTGTAAATTTTACGTTCCTCACCCAAATCCTTTCCCACGTGTCCATTGTGATAACTTCCTGGATGTTTTGGGCCCATTTTATCATACAAGAAGGTGCAATCTTTTTGCATGGTTTGAAACATCTTTTCAAGGTTTTCTTGCCATTTTGGCAGACTTGCCAATTACCTTAAAAACTACCAAGAGGTTCTGTTTTCGTTTTCTTCCTTTTCTTGTGGCTTGTGTTTGCTCTCCCTTCCTTTACTTTCCCATCTTCCTCACAATCTTTTACATCATGAGAAGAGGGACTGAAGCAAGTTGTAGTCAGACCCAGAACTGCAAATGGGCACGGTGCCCCTTTCTGACACTTTCCTTTACAGGACTTTTTTTTTCTCTGCCTTTTTTTCCTATTGTCCACTCTGGATCTAACAATTTTGGCATCATTATGGATAGCAACAGATGTGTACAGTTCAGAAAAAAGCAAGCCTCAAGTACTGAGAGAAACACTCATCAGAGGGTGCAGAACATGATTATATAATGGTTGTTTGGAACTTTTACTTGGAGTCTTTCATTCCTGCACACTATTTCATCCATGGCAGACTCCTGAGCCTTCTGTAGCCCTTCAATTACTAAAACACCAGAAAGAAACTGCATAGGCGGCAGCATCAGTAGGAAAATGCAGATAATTCAAACCAAAGGCTACAGCTGCAGGAGACAAATATTATAGCAGGGGCCTACAGAAGATCAGCCTTAGGTAACTTTGAAAAAGCAGGGACATACTAGCAGACCATCTGGAAAACCCAGGGTTACGAGCTAGTAAAAAAAAAATATCATCCTGCAAGAAGGAAATGGCAAACCATCTTTGAATTCTTGCCAAGAAGACTACATGGTCATAGCATTTGATGATGATGATGATGATGATGATGATGATGATGATGATGATGATAATAATAATAATAATAATAATAATAATAATAATAACAACAACAATAATAATAATAATAGGGGGAGGAGGAGGAGGAGGAAGGGACCTTGGAGGTCATCTAGTCCAACCCCCTGCTCAGGCAGGAAACCCTATACCATTTCAGGCAAATGGCTGTCCAGTCTCTTCTTAAAAACCTCCAGTGTTGGAGCATTCACCACTTCTGGAGACAGGTTGTTCCACTGGTTAATTGTTCTAACTGTCAGGAGGTTTCTCCTTAGTTCTAGGTTGCTTCTCTCCTTGACTAGTTTCCATCCATTGCTTCTTGTCCTGCTTTCAGGTGCTTTGGAGAATAGCTTGACTCCCTCTTCTTTGTGGCAGCCCCTGAGATATTGGAAGACTGCTATCATGCCATCCCTGACCCTTCTCTTCGTTAAACTAGACATACCCAATTCCAGCAACCGTTCCCTATATGTTTTAGCCTCCAGCCCCCCAATCATCTTTGTTGCCCTTCTCTGTACCCTTTCTAGAGTCTTAACATCTTTTTTAGATCATGGTGACCAAAACTGGATGCAGTATTCCAGGTGTGGCCTTACCAAGGCATTGTAAAGTGGTATTAGTACTTCACTTGATCTTGATTCTATCCCTCTGTTAATGCAGCCTAGCACTGTGTTGGCTTTTTTGGCAGCTGCAGCACACTGCTGGCTCATATTGAAGTGATTGTCTACTAGGACTAAGAGGAACAAGTTGTAAATTTTTAAGATTGACATCTGAGAGGGTATTGGACAATTGGACAATACCTGACATAGTGAAATAAAAATATATAACCAATGCATGAAGCTGGTTTTGAATAAAAAAATACATTAAAGCCCAAAGACTGATGAGCAACCAAGATTGATGTCATAGCATGTAGAATTTTTAAAATCACCATATTAGGAGGAGGAGATTTTTTCTTTACCTAAAGGAGGCCTCAACAATGCATGGGACAGCTGATTTTCTGTTACAAGAACATTGGAAAGTTGCCACTAACACAGCATAAGAGACTGGATTAACTGTTGCATTGTTGAAGTGATAGCAAAAGCATGGTTTTCTTATAGTTAGGAAAGTGCTACAGAGAGAGAAAGACAGCCAGGCAGACGGACACTCATTCACTCAAAATCCAACTTTTTTGTTTGTCTAAAGGTTGCTTTTGGCTAGAGCTGAGATGGCTCCATGGGATGAGGCAAGTTATAAATAGGCAAACATTCAAAAATGTCAATAAAAATAATGAAAAATGATGGCATATAGGAATATGGGACATGCACTTGGAAACCTGTATATATGGCTACATATTAGAGTAATGTGGAGCATCTTGGCTGCTGTATGTATTTATTTTTTGGACATTTTTATTATTTTTTAACTGTTTCATAGTTTTAGAATTGTAAGCTGTCATTTGGTTGAAATGGGAAGCTACAGAAATTGAATAAATAAATAAATCTCGCATACATGGTTTTGCCTGTGTTTAAATGGCTAATTGTGGATTGGCAACTTTAAGGCCCCAATTCTTCCTTCATATCATTTTTTTCCAACCTTGGAAGGAAACGTAGATTGGAAAGATGCTTGAACAGAGAATGACACTGTAATGTAGATCTGTGACTATTTGTCACATAATTAAGAAGTCTAATTTACATACTATTATAGTTACTGGACTTAGGGATTTCTCAATTAGGTTTGTGAACAGAAAAAATAGATAAAATTCTCCAGGGAGAGGAAAAATTTCACAGGAGTGGGACTCTCATTTAGCATCTCTATGAAAAAAAAATCCAGTGGGAGGGTTTTTCTCATGTTTAATTTAATTTAATTTAATTGAAATACCAGAATCTAGGGAAGTGGCAAGTTATTGGAAACATCGGTGCACAGTGAAAACTAGGACATTTATTTATCAAGGATTTTTTTAAATGCCCTGTATGACTCAGACTATTTATTTATCTACTCAGTATTGTGTACACCAGGGCAATCAGAAATAAATTACAGTATACATAAAACAGAATAACTACTAGATGGCAGCAAAAACATACAACTCCAACCCTTTGCTGCCACCTGATGACTGCATGAATCTTTACATTCGAGATATGAGAACCCTAGTGTACATTTGATACCATCATTTTTACTAATCCAATTCTTTCCTATCACTTGATGCTTAATTCTTTTAACTGAAGATACCAAGAATTGAATATGGGACTTTGGCTCTGAGTTAAATCTGAGCTGCAGTTAAAATTGGTAGCAGGAAAGAGTCTGGAAAACCAATAAAAGTCAGGGGAGACAATTTTGAGCTAGATAATCTGTGATATATTCTATCTTTGGTTAATCATTGTGTTCAGTAAGATCATATCCTGGCTTCAGTTGAAGTTATACATGCCAACAATATTGCTAGTTACATTGATGTAGATTACAATGTTTTTTATGGATAATATCTCTCTCCTCATAAAATTTGATTGTTGATGATAAACAACAAAGGCTGTTTCAAATACCTGGGAATCATATCAAACTCTGAGCTGAGATAGGTGGTTATTTGGTTCTGAAATCTATCTTGACTCAAACCAGATATGCAAATAAATCTTAGTCTGTTAAAAGCAAGACCTTTGGGGATCCCTTTGGGGATCCCTTAAGCCATATATATATATATATATATATATATATATATATATATATATATATATATATATATATATGTATGTATGTATGTATGTATGTATGTATGTATGTATGTATGTATGCCCTTTATCCCCAATTTTTTTAAAATCCCATTTATATCCCGCCCTTCTCAGAAGACACTCAGGGCGGCTTACAATCTAAAGCACAAATCAATGTGCTTACCAATAGCCTTCATTCTATGTATATGCCTGCTTATTAGGGCTTTGGGGGGGGCAAGTGGCATTATTACAAAGTCAGCTTATTGCCCCCAACAATCTGGGTCCTCATTTTACCTACCTCAGAAGTATGGAAGGCTGAGTCAACCTTGAGCCTGGTGGGACTCGAACCTGCACTAATTGCAGGCAGCTGGTGTTACTTAAGGAGGCATTAGCCCACTGCTCCACCAAGGCTCTTTGAGGGCCACTTCAAATTTGGGGCACGTTTTCTTGCTGTGAGACTTTGGCAGTAATATCATTTTTGGCAATCCTCTTCTGCTAATATGGCAGTTTGTATTGTTGTCCATCTGCCAATTCTCTGGGAGGAATTATTAGTGCAATGTACTTTCTCACTATGTGAAATTCTTCTCTGGAAATTAGCCTTCACTCTTGTTGCTGGAAGCAGAGTTCAACAATATCCTTGAGAAATCAAATGGGAGTAGCCTAGGTCAAAATGGCCTGGGTTGAACTTCGTCAGGGTTCTTTGAGGATATCAAGCTGTGTTAATTTACTATTATCATCTGATAGAAAGTTAATCTTAATAAGAAAGACTGCACTTCTTTGTACCTGTGACCAAAAGTCCTGATTCACCTCAAAATCCACTTAGCAGTTGAACTGTTCAGACATTTGAAAGGGTGCTTCTGGTTTAAGAAAACATTGGCTGAAATATCCTATCAAAGGAGCTTCATAAACTGAAATGGGTTCCTGTTTCAATGCAGTGAATGGAATCAGGTGCCTGCAAATGACTTAATGGATTCAGAGGCTTTTCTGCTGTTTCCAGGAGGATTTCAGACAATATTACACAATTAGCTGCCATCAAGTTCAACCCAACTCATGTCAAATGTATGGTCAAATGTCTGGTGCTGTTCCTTTGTAAGTTTGCTTTCAAAATGAATTGGTGCAAAGGTTTGGTAACTGTCACTTTCTTTTGCCTCTCTGTTCTTTAGAATAAATGTATATATAACGATCTTTCTCAATCTCTGTACCACACAGTCTTGCTCTACATATGTTGACAGAGAGATGTTAGTACTTTAATTGCTTCTGCTGCTGCTGTTTTAAACAGTTCAATGGACATTTCATCAGCATATTTAACTCATGTCATATCTCACTTTGCCATGGAATCACTTTCTGAATATATTCTCTCTCTGCAAATATTTCTGTCACTCTAAAAACCTGTTTGTAAGAGTTTCAATATAGCCTTTCCATATTTTTTAAAAATCTCATTGACCTCTACTATATTTCTCCTCTGACTGCTCTTGAATAGTCTTATTTTAGCTGTAAATGTTCTCAATTTCCTTAAACACATCACTCACTTTTTTTCTTGTTATTTTTTCTATTCATTGATGTTCTTGAGTGAGATAGTTTTATTTGTCCTTGCTCATCCCTAGAAGTCTATGTCCAATCTTTCTATGTCCTTCTGGTTTCCCAAGGTTTTAATTTTTCATCATTGTTATACTATCATGATAGCTTGTTCTAAAAACTGTTTGCATTTCTTCCATTTTGAAATTTTGTCATTTTGTTAAACTTTTATTTTTACTATGTCTCTTATCTCTCCTCCTCCCAGCCTCTCAAGTTCTCTTTTGTTTGCTAAGCATACTTACATTAATTTTATATTATCATATCTAGTTGCTTTGGGGAAAGGTAAACCATTACAGGTAGTCCTCAACTTACAACAATTTATTTAGTGACTATTTGAAGTTACAACAGCACTGGGGAAAAAAAGACTTATGACCATTTTTTACACTTATGACTGATGTAGCATCCCCATGGTCATGTGATCAAAATTTGGATGCATGGCAACTGACTCATATTTATGACAGTTGCAGTATCTTAGGGTCATGTGATTAGCTTTTGTGACTTTCTGACAAAAGCAAAGTCAATGGGGAAGCCAGATTCACTTAACAACTGTATTACTAACTTAACAACTGCAGTGATTAATTTAACTGTGGCTGGAAAGGTCATAAAATTCACTTAACAAATGTCTTGCTTAGCAGCAGAAATTTTTAGCTCAATTGAGGTTGTAAGCCAAGGACTACCTGTAATTCATGGTTTATGCATATATCAATAACTCATGGTTTGTTCCACTGCTGCTCCAGAAATGTCCTGGATAAGCAGGTTCTCTGTAATTGATATCATTTGGATTTTCCAATTTCCTTGCACTGAAGGGCAGCCTGCATTTAGGTTGCTTAAAGTGTTGGCAACAAAAGAAGAATTATCTTCAAAAATCTACAATAATATTTCCTCTTATTGTTGTTTGCCCAACCCAATTCTGGGTTCCTTAATCACTTCTGCATTCCAACCACCCTTTGATAGCACCATGACTCTATTTTACAATGGTTGCAGCATCCCAGAGTCATGCAATCACCATTTGCAACTTTCCCAGCCAGCTTCTGACAAAGTCAATGCAGGAAGCCAGATTCACTTAATAGGCACATGATTCACCTAAATGCAGTGATTTGCTTAACAACTATAGCAAAAGAAAAGGTCATAAAATCAGGTGTGAGTTGTTTAATAACCACATTGCTTAGTAATGGAAATTCTGGTTCCAGTTGTGATTATAATTTCAGGACTGCCTGCATTGGCTATATTTAATTACATTGCTACTTTTAAAGATGGAGGTAGGGAGGGTGGGGGAAAGAGAGAAAGCAGGGCTATGAATGCCAGTTTCTCTATCCCAGCCTCTCCTCCTATGGTTCTCTGACACTGTTTCTTGCTGCGTAAGTAAGACAATATTAGTACTGCTGGCTCTGCTAAGTGACTAACAAAGACTATTGATAGCAAATCACAACCTTGACTCATCCATGTCCTACAAAGAGGAGGCCAACCCTTGCCAATAATGAAAGATAAAGCTCTACAACCCGCCCCCCTGGAATTGCACAAATCTCTGGGATCAGAGGCAGCCAAAGCACACCATCCAAGCAAGGACACGTCAAGGGATATGATGCAATCTCACGCCACTCTCATGCCTGTCATTCCAGAAAAGCAAATGGAAGAATTTCTATTAAAACAGGTTTTATAAGTTTTTATTTTTAAGTTGGAATAAGTGATTTTCTTGATTAGTTCAGCCAAATCTCATAGGCTGACTTGCACAAACCTGCTGTGTGTTGCTTTATAATAAATGTAATAAAGGCAAAAATTGGAACTCTGTTTCAAACATATTGTTCAGTTTAATTTAAAGTTACTCTACAACGCTGGGTTTAGTCATTATTTTCTTTCAGATGTTCCTACTTCCAGTTAAGACTGAATAAAATTTTCAAGTTTGTCCAACATCCTGTTGTCCAGTTGTGGCCAGCCACACATTCCTGGAAAGCTCACAAAATGAGTTTGAAAACAGTAGCATTTCCTTGTGAATTCTCCTTCTGCCAAAGTAAGTACTGGAAATTTATGTCAAAGGAGAGTCCTCTTAATATTAAATAAAAGAGAATGCCTGCTGTAAAAGTAAAATTGTAAAAAGTCCATACTTTTGTCCTTCACAAACAAATATTTTAAAGCCGATGCCTATTTTTCAAAGGGGTAAGAGATTTGTGCTGGATCTTCATTAAAAAACACACATCTGGTTTATCTGCCACCGTTACATGAAGGAGCCGTGATGCCCTTTTTCATTTTTTAAGAATATCATCTGTGCATTTCCACTTATCCTTTATATTGTGGTTGATGCTGTTATTCATTATTATTAATTAATTATGCTGGCCATCTGCTAGGTGAATCTTTCTAGGCACCTAAGGCCAAGACTTCTGTTCTGAGTTTGTGGAAGATCCTATGAATGTTTTGGAATATCTTCTGATAAGATTTGAAATGACGTGGCCTAAGGGAGGTTGCCTTGTTGGTTTAGCATGAATCATTAACAGTGGACACAGTGTGAAAATGGATAGTGTGGCTGAAATCCAGTTCAAAGATAAAGTCATGCTCAAAAGAACATAGTGGCCTAGACAGTAAAAACACCTGATCATCATAAGAGCTATTGATCTAAGGGGCAATTTTTAGTCTATTTTGTACAACATCCTAGATTAAGCTATAATGAATTTGAGTAGTTGAGGTGGATGAGATCTAGCCATTCCCTTAATATGTTGTTTAAACAAAGCTATGGCATTTAATTGTGACATGGTTTATTTAATTGGAGAGTGTACATTACATGAATGTAGCAATTCTGTTAGTGAATCTGGTTTTAAAGACTTGTCTAGAGATTACCTATCTCATTACACTAATTGTCATTTATTGTAATTTATTTACAGAAGAGAATATTTGTGGCTCATGATTAAACAGTGGGCTCTTTGATGCTCTCTAAGCTTGGTGGTTTTCTTGCAGACATTTGATTACCAAACTAGGTAACCTCATCAGTACACTTCAAGAAAACTATGAAGCTCAGACAGCACCAAGGGTCCCAAGTGATACTTATTTAACTGACATCCTTCCTTTCCTCCAAAAGCTTGAGGCATTTTACTTGGGCCCACAACAAGTCCCTAAAACAGAGGGTTTAGCCGCTTTTTCAATTACCGAAAGGAAACATTGCAGGTTCTCCAGGGCAATGAGTGTGGTCTTGCTTCACTTCATTCCATGCTCCCATCTTTTGACCTGTCAGCCAGGCTATCTGTAGACACATGCAGTAAAGAAGAACAGAAATAACCTTAATAAAAGAATAAAAAAGAACTGTGAAGACAAAATAAATTAGGAAGGTGCTTTTTTAAAAAACAACAACAACAACCCTTCAGTCTGGGAAAAGAAGATGAGAAAGTGACTTGTTTAGCTTCAGAGGAGGCAGAGGGCAGGCTTTCAAGATGTTGTTATTATACCCTAGAACAGGGCTGTCCAACTTTGGCAATTTTATGATTTACGGACTTCAACTCCCAGAATTCTCCAACCAGCTTGTAGGTCATGCTGGCTGAGGAATTCTGTGATTTGAAATCCACAAGTCTTAAAGTTGCCAAGGTTGGACACACCTGGCCTACAACAATAATATGTAATTAATCCTTGCAGTAGGGACACGGTGGCTCAGTGGGTTAGGACACTGAGCTTGTCGATCAGAAGGTCAGCAGTTTGGTGGGTCGAATCCCGAGTGCCGCATAACAGAGTGAGCACCTGTTACTCGTCCCAGCTTCTGCCAACCTAGCAGTTCGAAAGCACGTAAAAATGCAAGTAGAAAAATAGGGACCACTACGGTGGGAAGGTAACAGCGTTCCATGCGCCTTTGGCATCTAGACATGCCGGCCACATGACCACAGAGACGTCCTCGGACAAGCGCTGGCTCTTTGGCTTTGAAATGGAGATGAGCACCGGCCCCCTAGAGTCGGAAACAACTAGCACACATGTGCAGGGGAACCTTTACCTTTACCTAATCCTTGCAGTATCTCTTTTTTGACTTGGTCTACTTTGAGGACTGGTACATGTTTAGTGCTCTTTCAAAATAACCCAAATGACAGGTTTGGAAAAGGAGTCATAAGGAACATTGGAAGAGCTCTTTATGTTTGCCCCCATGTCCCACATCCTCACCTGTGATATTTCCATTCAAGCTTATAACAGGGAAAGGAGCATGGGGTAAATGCTTGGAAAACCAGTGGGTTATTTTGAGAGTTGAGTTAGACTAAAAACATCCAAGTCCCTTTCAACTCTATTATTCTCTATTTTGCTGCTACTGTAAATGTGTTGGTATTGAGGAAGTATTATTGAATGTTTCTCAATGTTGGCAATTTGAATGTGTGAGAATTTTAACTCCCAGAATTCCCTGGCCATGTATCTTAAATTTGCCAAGGTTGAGAAAAATTGATTTAGACAATGAATTTTGGATAACACTGTGCTATATTAGTGTGTTTTCTTCCCTGACTTCTATTTTTCTACTTTATTGTCAGAATAGTTGATTATTTCTTTTGTTTTTAATTCAGTGGTTCTTTTGAATGTACTGTTGGAAATAGAAGATAGTGCTGATTTTTGAAGACATCTGTTCATTCCTCTAAAGCAGTATTTCTTAGCCTTAGAAACAATAAAATATGTGGACTTTAAATTCCAGAATTCCCTTCTTGGGTGATTTTCATGCATATGTTTCATGGTATGATGAGTGGGGAATTCTGGGAGTTGAACTCTACACATGTGAAAGTTCCAGAGGTTGAGAATCTTATTTGTCTCTTGAGAAACCTATATGCAGGTCAAGAAGCAACAGTGGGAACTGGACACGGGACCACTGATTGGTTCAAAATTGGGAAAGGAGTCCAGCAAGGCTGTATAATGTCACCCTGCCTATTTAACCTATATGCAGAGCACATCATGAGAAAGGCAGGGCTAGATGAATCAAAAGTTGGAATTAAGATTGTTGGGAGAAATATCAACAACCTAAGATATGCAGATGATACCACTTTAATGGCAAAAAGTGAAGAGGAACTAAAGAGCCTCTTGTTGTGGGTGAAGATTGGATTGAAACTTAACATTAAGAAAACCAAGATCATGTCATCCGGCCCTCTCAATTCCTGGCAAATAGATGGGGAAGAAATGGAGGTAGTGACAGATTTTATTTTGCTGGGCTCCAAGATCACTGCAGATGGGGACTGTAGCCAAGAAATTAAAAGATGCTTGCTCCTGGGGAGGAAAGCCATGGCAAATCTAGACAGCACACTAAAAAGCAGAGACATCACCCTGTCAACAAAAGTGCGTATAGTCAAGGCTATGGTCTTCCCAGTTGCAATGTATGGCTGTGAAAGTTGGACCATAAGAAAGGCTGAGCGCCAAAGAATTGAGGCCTTTGAACTATGGTGCCGGAGACGACTCCTGTGAGTCCCTTGGACTGCAAGGCAATTAAACTGGTCAGTCCAAGAGGAGATCAACCCTGACTGCTCTTTAGAAGGCCAGATCCTGAAGCTAAAACTCAAATACTTTGGCCACCTAATGAGAAGGAAAGACTCACTGGAGAAGAGCCTAATGCTGGGAAAGATTGAGGGCAAGAGAAGAAGGGGACGACAGAGAATGAGGTGGCTGGATGGAGTCACTGAAGCAGTAGGCGTGAACTTTATTTATTTATTTAGTTATATTTATATACCGCCCTATTCCCTGAGGACTCAGGGCGGTTTACAGGGAATTAAAAATCCAAAATACAAACATTAAGAACCAAATTAAAAAATATTAAATTGACCCTGTACTCAATTAAAAAGAACCCCAAATTAAAAATTTCTCCTCAGCCTGGGCCCGAGAGCTCAAAGAGCCAGGTCTTCAGGCCCCGGCGGAATGATGAACTTAAATGGACTCCAGAAGATGGTAGAGGACAGGAAGGCCTGGAGGAACATTGTCCATGGGGTCGTGATGGGTCGGACACGACTTCGCAACTAACAACAACAACAATCAGCAAAATCTCCATGGGAGTTTTCCTTACAATTTAATTGGATCCAATGAGGTTGGACATTGCTGGAGAGACTTAATGAAAGCAGGACAGACTTTTGGGTTAAATTAGTACAAGAACTTAACTCCTGATAATTTCATCAAGTTTTTATGAAATAATTTCCAAAGCATGTTCTCAGGTTTTTATAAGAAATGCCTATGCAAATTGTCATGTGGCTATTAAATGACTTTTTAAACTTTAGGTACAGAGCAGCAGAAAGAATGACTGAATCATCAGGAAATCTAGAAGGATTCAAGGCTTTCTTCATCTCTTCCTCTTATTAAAGGGAGGAGAAATAGGACAATTTTCTTTCTCAGAGTAAAGGTGAAAGGGAGAGATTGGGGAATTAAAGGTACCCCTATGTTAACCAATGGCATCAAGCACCAGCATTCCAGAAGGGGTGGAGTAACTGTCAACATGCAATCACTTGGCATTCTATCCACTTTCTTGATGGCCAGCATGTTTGGTCTGAGTGCACAGGGACAAAAAAGATCAGGTCATCTCAGTTTGAACTCACCAAACTCTGCAGTCAGCAGTCACAAGGTTGCCGCTGATTAAATATGAATGCACAGCACAGCAAGTCATTGACCCTCCACCATCCATTGGTACAAGAAAGGATTCACAGTCCAGATGAAAAACATGGAATCTGACCATGCCAACTTACTGGTGTTTGCTTCTGTGTAGCACAGAAGGCTCAAGGCTGCATCAATGTTGTTTGCCATAGTTGAGTCAATAGAAAATTCCAGTTGAATGGCAGTGAAATTTCTTGAAAGGAATCAGGCCATGCATAAAAATAATCCAAGAAGCTGAATGGAAGGCTCAGATTTTTAATTAAATGAGGAGCCTCAACTTGATGATAGGATTTCTGCTTATGCTGTATTGAATCTGTTTTGGATGTTTCCATAGAGAAATGCATGAATGTTCTTGTGCATTTAAGATCCTGATTTGACTGCTGGTTTACCTCCCAAAAGTCTTCTGGTTAGAAATGAAAACAATGAAAAATAATAAAGAGATATTAGCCTATTCAGGAAATTGGGAAAGAAGGAAAGAAGGAAAGAAAGAAAAAGGAAGGAAGGAAGGAAGGAAGGAAGGAAGGAAGGAAGGAAGGAAGGAAGGAAGGAAGGAAGGAAGGAAGGAAGGAAGGACCCTTATTTCTCCCTCTAAAAGTCAACAAAGAAGGAGTGGATGGGTATCTACATGGGTATCTACAGTGCTGTGATCAAAAAATTCAAGATGGCCACTACCACATATGGCCAGAACTCTGCCTACATTTTATGTGCATCATACCACTGTGGTTGCTATTTCAACTTTTCTTTAAAAAGCATACCACATGGATCCTGCTAGATTGTTCTTTATCTGTGGGATCATAGTGGTGAAATAAAACATTCTGAAAAGGAGTCAGTTGGATAACCAAAATCCTGAACAGGAGTATTTCAATTTTTCGATTTTTAAGATTTTATTGCAGATCTAATTATTATTGTGGAAGATCTCCCTCTCCCTCCCTCCCTCCCTCTCTCATCTACTATATATATCCTATACTGATGAGTTACCTACCTGCATTTGTTTCTGTAATAGATATGTAAGTAAGCGAGTTCTAAGCAATGTATTTTCATTTCTAACCATAAGTGTGATCTTCTAGAGAATCCTATTTTGTTTTTTATTTTGAAAGCTTCATGGTTACCATAGAGGAACAATAAAACAATCATACCACTACAGTATGATTAATATGAATGGCAGTGATGAAAGGAATTCTAGTAGGAACACAAATTTTGGACACTAGTAGGGATACAAATATTGGAGCTCTGTCATGTTGTCAGTCACAAAGCACATACATACACAGACACACACACATAGACACACAGACACAGACTCTCTCTCTCTCTCTCTCTCTCACACACACACACACACACACACAGAGAGAGAGAGAGAGACAGAGAGAATTTTACTGCAATTCTTCCTTGCATTGCTCTCACAGCTTGAGCTACCACGACAATGCTGCAAAAATATCCTATGAATTGGGAGGCACCATTCCATCAAACAAGCGCACCATTTCAGGATCACTAGGAATCAGGCAGGGTGGCAGAAGATCAGAAAAGAAGCAGGTTGCTCAGGCAGGACTGTTTCTACCTCCCACTTCTCAAACCATAGCAGACAACATGGGGAGTATTTCACCATCTGTGGGAGACCTCTTTGTGTGTATGTGTGTATGTAAAATATATGTGTGTGTATTCCTGTGTATATATGTATACATGCAAAACACCTCTGCCCATATCAAATACAGATTCACAGAAAACATGAAATAGAGGTAATCCATGGTAAAAGCTGATTTTTGATTCCTGGTGATTTCTTGTATAAATAAGTTCTTGTGCATTGTCTTGACAACAGTATGAAAACTGCACTATGGCCTTTCCCCCCCAGTAAGATTCTTTTCTTTTTCAATTTCCAGTCTAGAGAGCACATGAATATGGCTTGGTGGTGTCCTATAGAAGTACTGACACTGCACAGCTTTTTGAGATCACTCAAAGTTGGCTCAGTGCTGCAAACATGGGTTATTAAACTCATATGTCAGCTTTCCCCAGCCTAATTTTTTTCCAGATGAATTAGGGATACTGATCCCAGACTTTCTATCCACTTAGTAAGAGCCAAAATGAGCCTATGTCACAGTTTTGCTACTCCTCCCATTTGACTTCAGAGTCATTATACTCTTGTGTCACTCTCATTCCACCCCAGATCCTTGGGGGGTAGGGGTTGAAAAGAAAGCCACAGAAAATTTGCATGTAGGCACATATTTTAATGCATTTTTGCACTCAATGACCATTTCTCAATGTTTTCTTACAGAAGACATACATAAGTCTTCCAGTCTCCTCCAGAAAGAAGAAATAATTTTGATTTGAGAACTACACTATTTGGGAAGGGGAAAAAGGCAAGTATGAGCAGAGAAAGACAGAAAGTGCAAAGAATGTTGGTTCTCTTTAAAATGCAGACCATATGAAATGCATACATCTTAACCTTACATGTAACATGCTTTGATTTTCTGAGATTTAACATTTTATAGTCACAACCTGGACAGTGCTTTATTTTCCACAGTTTAACCTCTGTTGTTTTTTTAGGATCCTGAAATCCCTTGCTTTGAGGTGGAGTCAGGGTGGCTGAACGGAGCTGAGCGTTTGCTGGCCAGATGTCCTTCCTGACACCTACACAGGGTTCACAGCAGATATTTTCTTTTTGCACCCTGATAGAGAAACATCTGTCACTGCCTAGGATTGAACTCTCAACCTTCCAATTGCAAGATGAGCATTTTCACCTCTAGGCCATTGTTTAACCTCTGTAATTGTCTAATATTGTCCTGTGGCTATTATTTATTATTATTTATAAGTAACTCAAGAGGGTGAACATACTCTTTCCTCCTCCTATTTTCCTCAAAAGAACAACCTGTGAGGTGAGTTGGCCTGGGAGAGAGTGACTGGTCCATAATCATGCCCAGCTGGCTTTCATGCCTGAATCAGGATTAGAACTCCGAGCCTCCTGGCTTCAAAACCAGCACCTTAACTGCTACACCAAATTGGCTCTCTCTTAATTGCTGTTTTACCATTTTAAATATAGTGATTGTTTGATTTCATTATTTTATGTTATGTTTGTCATGATTACAACCCATCTCGAGAGCTTTAGGATAATGGATGCAGGCTATAAATGTTTTAATAGAAAATTCAACACTGTAAAAGCCCCATAAGGAATGAATAGCACCTCCTTCCACTACCTGTTAGCCTGCAAAAGATACCAATAGTATCCAAATTCAGTAGAACAGTTCCTATTAACCATAGTTCCAATTGGAAAAAATATGACCATCCTAGATCAAGCCAAGTCCAAAAATGCTAGGGAATTTCTAGTAGCCCAGCACCCTGACAAATTAGCCATCGATAGACATATAGACATCAACAACATCTATAGATTATGCAAGAGACAATCGACCAGCCCAAAAGAGAGGGGGGAAAAAAGACATCAGCATCTGTCTACCACCCATCAGCACCCAGATCAGCATAGATTAACTCCAAGGTTTACTTCAGACCAACAATCAAGTAAACAATACCCCAAACAAGAAACTGCCAAAGAAGCCATCAGCACACAGCCCAACGAAAGAATCTCTAAGACCACCCCCACCAAAACTGACAGTCAAGCCACTCTAATATAAACTGAGAGCAAACCCTACTCCATATAAGCACTGATGATGTTACCTAGTTTGGGTAATGGAATATCTGCAAGAAAACAAGCAAGCAACAAGGAATCCTCATTTCAACCCTGAGCTACAAATATTCTCCTTTATTAGTTCCTATTAAGTTTTATAATGTTCAGAGTTTGTCCTCCTCCTCGTCATCATTCTGCTCCCCCTCTAGTTCACAGCACTATTGCTGAACAAACGTTTTTAATGTATGGAGGGTTCTCCCCTCCACTCATCTTGCAGGATATAATGTGCCTCAAGATGCTTACTCTGACATGTTGCTGTAATGACCCTGCCCTGAGGTTCCCTTTTTCCCCTGCTTTTGCTTTTCTCTGCATGCAGAGCCCAGACTAAGTGACTCTAATTCCCCAGAATTGCAACTGAGTGTCTCTGGTCTTATGAAACCAAGTGACTATGCTGAGTGCTACAGGAATATTCTAAGTATTATATCCCAGTATCAAAGCATAACAGAAGCTCCACCGATTACATCACTGGCCTTCTATCTTCATTTCTAAATTATTATTTTAAGGATGTGTTTCACAATAATACCATGAAGTAAGTCATTAATAGCCTAGCAACGTAATTTGCCTGGCATGTACGATTGCCTCATTATTTATATTGCTAATTATAAATAGCGATAATCTGACATAATCTCCTGAGAATTAACACAGAAGAACACACCCTATGCTAAATTTCAAGGAGCAACAACCCTGCAGTGCAATACACACACACACACACACACACACACACACACACACACACAATGTCTATGTGTGTAGGTGTACATAATGCATGCGCGTGCACATACACACACACTCTTCACACCATATGCTTGTATTTTCATCAGAACCTGACAGAATAAGATCTAGAAGGATTGCACAACGGGGGCTGTCTTGCCACTAGAGAGCTGTCTAATGCAATTGAACTTAAATTTTATTGCTGAGCTGTAGAATCCATGAATGCACATACTGCACACTGTACAACTCTCTGAATCTGCACTGTTGCAGAATGAGAGTAGGGGTTGCACAACAACTGCATCCCTTTGCCAAAAAAAGGTCTCTCAAAAATAGTTCAGCAAGGAGAGGATTTCACTTTTTATACTTTACTCCTCAAGTTACAGATGTAGGCAAGCTTGCGCGCGCACACACACACACACACACACACACACACCTCATTGAGTAAAGCTCTTTCCCCTTCATTTGGAAATAATACTATCCTAGGAGCACAGCAATATCTAATTTACATGTTTCCCTGAATGTGCTTACCATAGGATGGCACTACAGACTAGCCGTTCCAGGCCTGGCGCCATTTCATTCCATAATCCTCAATGATTATCAGAGTCTGAAACAAAAAAGAACTAGCACATCTAACTGAATGAAGTTTTTCCACAGATTTTTTCCCCCCCAAATAGTCTAGAAAGTAAGTTTCTAAGCCTGGAAACAACAATCTTCAAATTTTCAAAATGTTTGTAAGCATGTTGTTAAAAACTTGAACAGTTGTCCCTAATTTATTATTATTATGGTTCATTGCACAGACTGAATCTGGTATTTTTGCCCACCTATCGAGGCCTTTCCAAGGATCTGGGATAGGCAGATCTGGATATTTAATTGTGTTACAGATATCATCACAAAATATAAGTTGTTCTGAGTAAAGCTGCCTTTTGCAATTGACTGATGGCAAATTTGTCAATTCCGATGGTGTTCAAGTGGTGCTCCAGTTGTTTTGGGATTGTACTCAAGGCCTCTATTACTATTGGTACTACCTTTACTTGTTTTTGCCACAATCGTTCTATTTTCATTTGTAGGTCTTTGTATTTTGATATCTTCTCCAGTTCTTTCTCTTCTATTTTGCTGTCTCTAGGTACTGCCATATCCACTATCCAGACCTTTTTGTCTTTCTTAACGGCAGTTGTTAAGTCAGGGGTATTATGTGGCAAGTGCCTGTCTGTTTTAATCAGCTTTGCAACCACATTTCCATCGTTTGTGTAATTTAATCATTTCTACCTACTTTAAGCATTTGTTTTGTTTCTTCTGTTTGAAACAATCTTTGTTCATGGTATTAAGGCAAATTCTCAACAAAATTGGCAGTTTTCAGAACAATTTTCATTTCAATGGATTTTAGTACAGCTGCTGAGTATTAAGTGACATATAAATTTAATAAATTATAATTACTATTATAATTATAAATATATGTTTCAGGCATACACCTTTTCTTATATGAAAATGAAATTCTCAGGAAATATTTTTCTACACGATCTTCTCATTTTAAGTGATAATCAAGTGTTACCAATAGTTTGATATCTTTAAACCTTAAGGGACATGTTTAAAAATGTGCCTGCTTGAAGGCACAAGCTAGTTTAGAATTGGGTATTCTTAATTTATATGACTCAGTTGTAATCTGATTTGGGTGTGCCCATCAGATATTTATGAAATGCTGCTAATTGAAGACACACAATCCTAAAATCATAATGTCAGGGAAGCTTCATAATTCCCTGGCAAAGGTCTGTGCAAAGAATCCAGATGAAAATGACTGCAAATTGCAGTTACACAATAACTCTTCGAATTACCCATTTCCCTTAAATTCCGAAAGAATCCCAAACATGTACAGAATGGATGAGTCAAACAGCTTCTGTCATTGTTTCTTTTCTCATAATAACTGCAGTTGGTTAAAATATTACAACTTTATTTAATCACTAAAATCTACCATAGGTATAAGATCTGCACAGTCAATTCGGCGTGAAGTTTAAAGCAGAGTTCCTCAACCTTTCTGGCTTGGTGGCCCAGAAGCAAAGGGAGCAGCAGGGAAATGTGGCACCAGTGTGTGCTCGTATGCATAAGTGGGCCATGTGTGCCCATGGCATATGTATTGCCACCTGTGCGCATGTGCAAATGGGCTGCACATGCCCATGTGATGCTGGCGGCAGTGCTAGCATCTCCACACATGTGTAAATGGGGCTGCTAGTGCCCACACAGCAGTGCTACCACAAGAGGGGTGGGACTTGCCAGCTATTCCCAGGGCCCGGTGGCCAACAGGCTGCAGCCTGGTGCCGGGTTGCAGACCATAAATTGCAGACCCGCGGTTTAAAGTGTCAGTCTAGGATTGGAGAGGCTCAGGGCTCAAATCTTTTCCCATCCGTGAAATCTTTCTGGGTGACTTTGAGTTGGTCATGCTCTTTTTAGCCAAACCTATCCTATAAGGATAATGAGGGAATAAAACTGGATGAAATAATACTGTACCCAGAAGAAATACAGGATATATATTTAATAAACACATAACTAAAAAAAAGGATGCATGCAGACCATTGGAATCAGATCTTGCTATGGGCTAAGATGGAGTGAAGGGACGCGGTGGCTCAGTGGGTTAGGACGCTGAGCTTGTCGATCAGAAGGTCGGCAGTTTGGTGGGTCGAATCCCGAGTGCCGCGTAACAGAGTGAGCGCCTGTTACTCATCCCAGCTTCTGCCCACCTAGCAGTTCGAAAGCACGTAAAAATGCAAGTAGAAAAATAGGGACCACTACGGTGGGAAGGTAACAGCGTTCCGTGCGCCTTTGGCGTCTAGTCATGCCGGCCACATGACCACGGAGACGTCCTCGGACAAGCGCTGGCTCTTCGGCTTTGAAACGGAGATGAGCACAGGCCCCTAGAGTCGGAAACGACTAGCACGCATATGCTGGGGAACCTTTACCTTTACCTAAGATGGAGTGATCTTATTTTCATTCTGATCCACAGAGGGACTTCTCAGCCAACCTGCACTTCCATACTTCACCACTTCAGATGGATGATGGAGATTCTTTGGCTGCTTCTTCTCAATCACAGCGATCAGTGTTTCCATGGTCTACAAGAGATCTACAAGCAATCTTTTCCTCCATTTTCTTGCAATAGACAATAAGAGAACCATAGAATACAGCTTCACCCTTCATCCTAGGGACTTCAAGATCTCCAGGGTGTCTGGTGCTGGTAAATTAGGCCATTGCTTCCCTGGTTGTCTGTGTTTAAACTATCTTTAAACAAAAAACAACCAGACTGACAAATAATGAGTCCTCTTCCCTTCACTTGTTTCAAATCATGTGGTTTGTTTTGTTCTATTTGGATTGGATTGGTGTTTTTTCACTACGATAGTCAATTAGCCTGAGGACATTAGTCCCAGGCTATGTGATGTAGATAAGTAACTGTAAAAATAAGAAAGATGTTATGACAGCAGCATGTAAACAAATCAAAAGGGTCAGGTCACTTTTGAGGCTTAGAATTTTTAGAACTAGATTTTCTTTTTTTCATATGAAAATTGAAGTTGAACAAAAGAAAGAACGGTTGATATTTTGGATTTTTTTCACATTATTTAATTATTAGCAGATATTACAGCTAGATTGGTCATTGCAACTCATGCTCTATTTATTTTGTTAAAGTAGTGCAGGGGGAGCTATTCATTTCTCTTGGTGCCTCTCAGATTTATTGCCCACTCCTCTCCCTTTATTATTATTATTTTTTGTTTAATCCTTTTAATTAAAAAATAAGGAAATGTGAATCTGGCATACTGCAAAATGTGACATCTGCCTCCAGCATCCTCTTTATTTACAACAATATTTTGTTTGAAAGTTGGTTCCTTTCCAGGTTTAAAGGATTGTCATTTAAGATCTCACTGGCAAGTGATTTAATACAGAGTTCAATGGAGCATTAGAACCTTAGAACCTCCAGATCTATTGAATTATAACCTCTATTTGCCCAAAATTGCACTCCACAAGATCTAGAAAGTGCCAGATTGGAAACAAATGAGCTTAGAATCAAAGAAGTACCACTGAAGTTGCATGCAGTTGAGAACAACAACGATGAGGAAGAGGAACAGGGAAAAGCCCAGATACCTTCCCACAAGCCACTTGAATAACTTGTCTTGCAGCCTCAAGTGTTTGTTGTTTCCATCTGAGTCCACCCTTGGCACACATAAAACAATCTTTACTTGGGCTCACCACTAATAACAAGGGGAATGGAACTTTATGGAGTGGAGACAATACATTTGTAAAACCAAGCAACAGGCAAGACTATATATTCAAGCCTATATATATAACTCCAAACACAACAGCCATAGATATGCTATGTGTCTTTGAGCTATAGCTAGTAAAAAAAAATCTATGTAGAATCTGTATAAAGATCCACAACATGTAATAAATCTATCCTTAAAATAATCATTTAATTTGTTAGAAATGCAAGTATATATGGTTGAAGGGTACTCTGCTATGGAGTAAGCTGAAAAGTATGCACCTATTCTCTTTTCTTAACCTGCTTTACCCCCTATTTATTTATTTACTCGGTTTTATATACTGCTCCTACCAAAAGACTCTGAGCACCTTATCATCTATATAGTAATCAGATTCATAATATACAAATAATAAGGGGTAGCCCTTTCTCATGATATCCTGCTTCAAATGACAATGGAAGGTCTCACATATCACAGTATTCAGGACAAGCTCAGTTCCTACATAGTTCTTTGGCTCTGTGTTGTTTTCTTGTCAACGTGTGGCTGGCCATTGTTCAATCCTTCTGAGCCTTTTCCAGCTTCCCATTCCAAATCACAGGCCTGGAATCTCCTAATGATCCAGCCTTGCTTGGTTTTCTAAAATCAGCTACATTCAGTTAAGCTCATCTGAAGCATGGTTCTATATATATATGAAGAAGGCCATGTAGTTTTCTTGGAAAAAGTTGGGAACTGGTCTGCTATTGGGCTTTTTCCAGAATGATGTTGTTATTTTTGTTTTGTTTTGTTTTGTTTTTAAAAAAAAACATCTACGGTCTTCAAATTTCCTAATCAGGGGTAAATAGTACTTGAACCCAATTATTACTTTTAGAGGTTTGACATCAACTAAGTTCAGAGAGGTCTTGCCATAATCTAGAATGGTATGTAGAATGGCCTGGTGGATAGGAAGGACCAGCTTCCTCTATCTTTTATAGAAATGGGAATTTTAGTAGTTATTGCTTACTCAAGAAATGGATACCTGCCCTCTTTGGAACTCGGTCACCTTACTCAAGTATGGCTGGTATGACCAAGCATAGTTCCCAAGCTGTATCTTGTATGTTCTTCATTTATAATCAAGAACTCTAAAATAGAAGAATAGGACTCTTGAACTTATCCTATTAATTCTTTACCAGATTCTCCCTTTTTGGCAGTATGGAAAAGTCTACCAAATGTCTTATAATTTCATCTAGCTTCCATTTCTTGGATACAATAAATGTTTAACATAGCTTTAAAAAAAGTGTAAAATCTGTTGAGTTTCAAAGGAAATTGTATTTGTATACAGCAATTTAGAAGCAGGTAATGTACAAGTGACTGTACAAGGTGGTAGTGAGTGGGAGAAATTTCAGGAGTTCCTATGAAACTGTGGCAAGAAAATCATTATTGTGTTTTTGCACATCGGTACCTCCAAGGGAATCTTATTCTTTGGATGCCAATACTAATTTGGTTGGCCTGTGTAAGTCAAGAAAAGGAGAAATAAGAAAAGGAGATGATGTGAAGAAACCCAGAATGTTTAATATGACAGTAAGAGGTTCTGCTTGGTTTTAAAGGCCTCTCCCTCCTTCTCTGAGTTTTGCAGATGCCCTTTTATTTGCCTTTTTCTATGAACACATCTGGACCATCTCCAGGGAGAAAAGATGAGGCTTCTTACTCTTTCTTACTGTTTTGTTGTCTGGATTGAGCAGATGAAACGAAAGCAATCACAACAGCAGCTGCAACACAGCCAGAAGACAGCAGATGTTGCATGGTGATTGCATGAAATGACGCTATCTCTGAATGTGATGGCTTCATTTTTCAATATATCTTGCTGCTGACTATAATGGCCTGTCAGGCTAATTTCTTTTAAGTCTTGATATATCAACATATGACCAACTTCATCTGCACCATAAGAGGATATCAGAATGGTTAATAGAACATATAAATAACAGAATAATAACAGAATAACTCAACTGGAAGGGACCTTGGAGGATTTCTAGTCCAACCCCCAGCTTAACCAGGAAACCCTATACCATTAGACAAATGGTTGTCCAATCACTTGTTAAAAACCTCCAGAACTATAACACCTACAACTTCTGGAGGCAAGTCATTCCACTGTAATTGTTCTAATTGTCAGGAAATTTCTTAGTTCTAGGTTGGTTCTCTTTTCTGAGCATATAAAAACCTCCAAGCATATAGAACTGTAACAAAATATACATCAAAACATGATTTAGCAGCACATTGTGGGTGGAGGCCATGCTGGCTGGAAATCAGCTGAACTCCTAACCTGAGGTCAACCTGAGAGGATTGAAATTATTTAATAAGATATCTGAATGGTGTTATGAATTCCCTCCTGGTTTCTGCTCTTACCAGAGCAGAAATCATAAAATTATGGCTGAGTTCCTTTAGCTGTCATCCAAACTTTTATGATACACAAAATTACAGCTACAATTATCAAAACAGCAGCACAAGCAGCACCATAAAAAATTAATGACAAAAGTGCCAAAACCAGGATGTTTTGCCATCTTTCACCTCTTCAAAATCTTTTCTGTGTTTGAAAATTGCTGATTAATGTTGTCCTGCTCAGGAGAAGCCCAAATACATTTCATCCTAGCTATAGAGGTGGAAAACTGATATAAAGGATTGAACTCTCTCATGGCAGCTGCTAGACTGTAGGATTCACTATTGAAAAAAACATAGCTGGATTTAATTTATTTTGAAAAATGAAATTAACACAAAACTCTTAATCAGAGAAGATGTGGCCAGACCAAAAGCAAAAACAATCAAAGAGTAGGGAAGAAGCAAGAAAGAAAAAAAAATAGATTACAGATTAGATTAGATCAGATGAGATCAGATACTTTAAATTTTAAGACTGTCCTAAGATGGCCTTAGGTAAAGGTAAAGGTTCCCCCGCACATGTGTGCTAGTCGTTTCCAACTCTAGGGGCCAGTGCTCATCTCCGTTTCAAAGCTGAAGAGCCAGCGCTTGTCCGAGGACGTCTCCGTGGTCATGTGGCCGGCATGACTAGACGCCAAAGGCGCACGGAACGCAGTTACCTTCCCACCGGAGTGGTCCCTATTTTTCTACTTGCATTTTTTACGTGCTTTCGAACTGCTAGGTTAGCAGAAGCTGGGACGAGTAACAGGCGCTCACTCTGTTACGCGGCACTCGGGATTTGACCCACCAACTGCCGACCTTCTGATCAACAAGCTCAGCGTCCTAACCCACTGAGCCACCACGTCCCTTTTAAGATGGCCTTGGGGACTAAATATAGAAGCAGTGTTAGATAGTACATGATAGAATTTACTCAACAATGGCTGCTCTCCATAGCTCTGAGTACAGGAAGAATACAGATCAGTCCCTTCCCTGTAACAGTGCACAGGAAGTAGAAACAAAGCAACAGCCATTTTTATTTCTACACGGTCAGAGATAAAATTCGGTTGCAACACTTGTTTTGGCAGGTGTCCAACCTTCAGTTTATTAAAAACAATGATACAAAAAAGAGGAAAGGAGAAAAAAGGGAAAAGATAAAGAAAAAGAAAAAAAGAAAAGTACTGAAACATATTATGTCACATATAGAAAATCATTCAGCCTAAGTTATAAGCACATCATTAAACTTGACCAGAAAGAGTAATATTGATCAGTCATTTCATTCCATCAACAGATACTCAGTTCATAAGTAGAAAGAAAATACATATCTATGATCCTGGATTGTAAATCTTGTGCCAAACTAGCTTTCCAGTATTAGAAATAAAAAAAACAAATCCATAATTCTTCATATAGTCAACAGTTCAATAGATAATATAATAAAGCCATGACTAAAAATTGAGCCAAGGTTCTGTCATAATGTTATAAAAGCCACATGATAACTTTTTAATTTGTCCTCAGTGATGTATTTTTTTTAATCAGATTACTTGTATTTCACTGAGAAATAGAAAATGTATGAGAATAAATGTAATGTGTAAATGTAGAAATTAAAAACCTATCACAATATGATAGCTGTTATTTTGATAAAAAATATAAGGGGCTGTGTGCTCTTTTTAGAATATCGTACAATCTGCTTAAAATAATACATTTTTTTCTTCCTAGCATTTTCCCCCACAAGTGCAGATTCTGCTCTTTTTTCTAGTTCAATCGAATGTTGATTGGTTGTGATAGGAAGGGACATCACTTGAGCCTGATTTCATCAGCTGAGACAGAGTGACTGGCTCAAAGTCGCCCATCCAGCTTTCATCCTTAGGTCAGGACTCACAGCCTCCAGAGTTCTAGCTTGGTGCCTTAACAAAATACTTTGGAATAAATCTATTTTTAAGTAATATTCATTTTTTACACTTCCCTTCCCTTATCAACACAATAAACCCAGTGTCAATCTTATCAGAGATTTGATATATTAATATTTGCAAATGATATTAATGTTCCAAGTTCTCTTGGAATATTTTTCCTAAATATTTAAAAACAACATTTAAAATTACAATTATTATAAATTTTCATTGAAACATTAGAGCCTACTGAATGTAAATGAGAGTTCAATTAATCCAATGACTTGATAAATTACTAAACTGTTGTACACTGTGCATAATTCTTTGTACAGAAAATATGTAATAATCTATAAAGCAGAGCATTATCATATAAAATCTGTTTGTTCAACTGCAGTTTGTTCAACTGTTGTGTGAAAATATCATCTGTTTGTCTAAATCAAGAAAAGTAGTGTTTCAAATTAAAAATAAGGGGATGTAAATGAGA
This sequence comes from Vipera ursinii, assembly GCF_947247035.1. Classification (NCBI taxonomy): domain Eukaryota; kingdom Metazoa; phylum Chordata; class Lepidosauria; order Squamata; family Viperidae; genus Vipera; species Vipera ursinii. The sequence continues at coordinate 19,732,628 of NC_139516.1, forward strand.
TCCATGATGAGTTTCATAGAGAGCTTGATACAGGAAGAGACAATTCCATCTCTAATAACTTGGCCAAAGGTTAGAAAGTGATATATTAATCCAATTAATAAAATGGGGAAATTCATATTTAGGAAAAATTCATTTAATAAATTTCCTCTGTTATGTATCAGTTCTTTTCCTTACTACTTTGCTGATTTCATTTTCCTGAAGGTATATATAAAATAACAATTAATAATTGCATATTATCAGATGCTCACTGTCCTTTTGTTAAAAACATATTGGCAGGATAATAATCCAAAATAATATAATCTGTAATCTATGTACCCAGTATCCATTTTTTTTGTATCACTATTTAATAAGTAAATATGACAACTGCTTCCAAGTCAGCAGAAACTTTACTAGTCCTCAGAAACTAATGTAAGGCTCTCAGAAGGAAGATGGAACAATGTATATAACAGATTTTTTTTTGGTTTTGCTAACAAAGAATTAAAGGGATTTTGTTAGCAAAACCAAAAAAAAATTACACAAATATGAGCTGTCAATGTGTGACTGCAAGGTAATCTAAATACTTAACAAACATTTAACATATATATATATATTCCAAATTTTGTGACTGACAAAGAGTTAAAGGGAGACTAGTATAGCTATTTCAAGCTCCTTAGCTCTCATCAACTAATCTTACCTCTCTGGGATTCGAACCTAGGCAGCTTGCATGCTAGGCAGCTGTATTAACCTTGAGGCCACAGGCTCCCCCTTACTCCTGACAATAGAGACCATAGCATTATAACTTGTAATACCATTGCGGCAGTGGTGGGATTCCAATATGTGAACAACCAGTTCTCTGTGTGGATGCCGCTTCCGGGAGTTCATTCTGGGCCTGGGCAACAAAAACATTAGCTACCAGTTCTGCCAAAGTGGTGCGAACCAGCTGAATCCATCACTGCAGTGGGGCAAATAAATTAGTGTACATCTTATAATAGTCAAGTAACAGAGCAGTTTTTTAACCGTTATCTCTTTCTTGAAGAGATAAAGAGATGCACTCAATAGGCAGTTTGATGATAAGTAACTTAACTTAATTCTTTCTTGATCACACTTAATTCAGTATTATGCAATCAAGAATACAACTTTTTCTAAAAAGCTGATTTATTGAGTCAAATGTTCTATAATTCAGTGTGCGTATTCTTCATACTAGCTAGATTACAATTTTATTATAACATGGATGGGAGACAAGCAGAAAATCCCAGGACTCTACTTTAGTTTAGGAAATTTTAAAAAAATCCAGAAGAAAGGCAAAGAAAGTCAAGCTGAGTTTGAAAGATTCTTTACTTTAGAACAGAGGTCTCCAACCTTTCTGGCTTTGCAGACTGGTGGGTGGGAGGGAAGGGGATGGTTCCTCATGAGTAGTGGACAGGCAAGTGTGTGCACGCAGCTCATCTGTGCACTGAGTACTCAAGTGTGTGCTTGCCTCCACTTCTGAGACCTGGTTCTGAACAGGCCACAGCTTGGCAGTGGGCTATGGTCTGGGGGTTGGGGACCTTTGCTTTAGAAGGTATAAAGTTGCAATAAAACAAATGTAATAATATTACACATTTACAGCAAAAGCATGCAGAGCAGTTTTGTGAAGCTTTTCCAACACTTTGATAAGATCTCTGCTTTGGGTCACCTGACCAGGGAGAAGACAGGAGGAAGGCTTAGAACGGACAAATGGATTACTTTCTGAGCAGCTACCCAGCTGTAAGGAATATTTGAGGGACTTTTTCTTTGTGGTTCACAGACAGCCCAGTCCCCTTTCACACTTGATCTTTCTTTTGCCAGTTTCTGTTCCCAACCAAATTTGGCCCATTTTATACAAATTTTCAGAGTGCTATCATACTGATGGACAGTCAGAGTCCCAACACTCTTTATGCAATTTCTTTCCAACATTCCATTGTGTTGGAAGAGTAAGAACTGTTTTAAAAAAAATGGACTAGGTCCTCTGCAGCCATAGATAACTTGAAAATAATTCTTTTTTTCAGTTGGCTCTGTATCTGTGGGTGAAAAGTCATGCTAATTGTTTTTTCTTTGTTTATTGGTGAAAAAACAAAAGCAATGTGAATTTGTGATGAGAACATAAGTGGAGAAATTTAGTTAGGTTGGTACTAGTAGATTTGGCCTTCACATTTCATCCTTAGACAGCTGCCAAGACCCTGTTGTCTTGGCACTCCTTTTGACATCTGTCCGCCCAACTCCTTCAGTATTTATATCCTACTCCATACTGAGCAGTATTAAGTATTAAGTAGCTGGGTCTAACCATCATGAAATTAAATTAATGACTACACCCAGTTATCTGAATTTTTTGTTATGGTGGCTGCTGATTCTCTCCCACTAACAAAGGAAGAAGAGGCTGATTAAATCAATTTTCCCCATTCAGAGGTAGCCAGAAAAACAGAGTTGGAAGGGACCATGGAGGTCTTCTAGTCCAACCCCCTGCTCAATCAGGAAACTATACAATTCCAGAAAAGTGGCTGTCCAGTCTCTTCTTGAAAGCCTCCAGTGATGGAGCACCCACAACTTCTGAAGGCAAGCCGTTCCACTGGTTATTTGTTCTCACTGATAGGAAATTTCTCCTCTAGTTCTATGTTAGTTCTCTCCTTGATTAGTTTCCATCCATTGTTTTTTTGATTTGCCTTCTGGTGCTTTGGAAAATAGGTTGACCCTCTCTTCTTTGTGGCAACCTCTCAAATATTAGAACACTGCTATCATGTCACCCCTAAAACTTCCTTTCACTAGACTAGACATTCCCAGTTCTTGCAAGTGTTCTTCATATGTATCAGCTTTCGGGGGCCCCCCCCATCTTTGTCGCTCTTCTCTGCACTCTTTTCAAAGTCTCTACATCTTTTTTATATTGTGGTGACCAAAACTAGATGCAGTATTTCAAGTGTGGTCTTACCAAGGCAATATAAAGGTATACTATCGCTTCTTGTGATCTTGATCCTATCTTTCTGTTAATGCAGCCTAAGACTGCATTGGTGGTTTTTTTTGGGGGGGGGGCAGCTGCAGCACACTGCTGGCTCATATTGGAGGGATTGTTTACTAGGACTCCAAGATCCCTGAACGGCCAGAGTTTTAATTGCTAGCCTTTATTCAAACATCCCAGGAGACCACTGACGTTTTCTCAGAGTAAGGGACTTAATGAAGATTGGCCATATGTTGCTTTTCAGACATTGTAAGATTGTGCGCTAGAATAAACATGCCTTCAATGGCTGGTTTCAGTGAACTGTCCTGAAGGCTTTATGGGGATTCTGCAACAGGAGATTACAGCTTAAGAAAATCTTTTTTCTTCTGTAACAATGAAATGAGTGTCACTGGGAAAATCACAAATATACCCAAGGTATAAAGCACAGGGGATTGTGGACTCTATGGTCTACTCCCAATAAATAGTTTCTCATCTATGGACTATGGTTTAAACTCCTATGCACTTTTCTTCCACAACTTCTCATGAACACTTTGTATTTTATTAATCAAGACTGTGGGATGGGAAGCTCTGAACAATTCATTTCTCTTGATGTCGGAGCATGAAATAATATTTTTCCATAAATGAGAAGTACAATATAACTCTAATAAAAAATAAATGAAATATTTGCAGCCTAAGAGACTTTATGTTTTTCTTTGCGGGAGAACTGGTTTCACTCTGGCAGGTAGCACTAAGATTTCATCACTGGAGGTTCAGATTTAATTTCAACATGTCTAAATGATCACTGGTATTAATTTAATACTGATTTATATATTACAGATTCTCCAGAAGCTCCTGGGGTTGTAGTTTGGCTGGACCTAAGAATGTTGATTTCTCATCCTGACTGAATGGTTATCTAGAATAGATTACTGTATGTTAAAATAGCTTAATGGTCTGTAAGGTTTTGAATGATTCTTACTTGACAAATCAGAGGAGACCGTGGAACCAAAAGGAATGTGCGCAAATGCCACGAAGAAGCAAAATCATTCTCAAAATGATATTGTTATCTTAGAAACAATCTGAATTTCCAAGATTTAGGGTTCACTGAGTGTATTGACATGCAATAGTTCTCACTGCTCTTGTCTAAATAAACATATTTATCAATGTGTTTTCTGCCTCAGTCACCAAAGTAATTCTAGGTATCCCTCATGAGGAAGGAAAATAATGACAAAATACATATTACACATCTGGGGAGGATAAGTACTTCAAGGGTATTCCCATCAAGCAAGATGGAGCATTAGAAGGAGATCTACTCTTGAATCTGCTAAAAAGGCAGGTTTTTTACAATTATATAAATGCTCAACAGGATCAGGGCTTTTTAAGCTTCAGGGAGACCCAGTTCTGCAGGGCAGATAGAAGTAAAGAGAAGTTTTCTAAATAAAGATTTCCCAAAGCTAAGTAAATGAACTGATACGTTATTTCTTGTATTGAGTTTAGTATTTTTTTATTATTTTTATGCTGAATATATATTAAGCAAGGTGGATTAGTGTCATGGTTCCGACAGACAGAGATAAATAAAGCAGAACTCTGAGGCTTGAAAATTCCTCAAAGAATATGTTTATTAGTTACAAAGTATCAGCATGGTCAAGACTAAAACCAAGTCTGAATATACAAGTAACAATTGCCCAGTTACAAAGTATAATGTCCCACCCACAAAACTATGCAAGCAACTACTTTCCCCAATATTTTCATTTGGTGGGCTTTTTTATGCAATGCCCAGTCAGTGGTCATGAGAGCAGCCAATGACCTTGGTTCCCATGGGACAAAAGATTATTTTGATTAACAAAGCACCTGGGTAAACCCCCTCCCTTCATTCTATGTGGCAACCTAAAATGAGAAGAAAAAATGGCTGCAGTCATGCTCATTTGTAGAGTTGACAATTAGAGGAAGATGAGCATGGATTAGAAGGACTTGCATGAAAAAACATCAGTAATCTACCCCACACTGATGATACTATTCCAATGACTGAAAATTATCTACAACTTCCAGTGATGGAAGTCGAGAAGCTCTGTGGAAAAAAAAATGTCATTATGTTTATTTTTTTCCCTTCCCTTCAATCATGTCCAGTTCTTAGAGACTGCCTGGACAAGTCCCTGTTTTTTGTGGCAAGGTCCTTCAGAAGCAGTTTGCCATTACTTCCTTCCTAAGGCTGAGAAAAACTAACTGGCCCAAGATCACCCAGGTGGCTTTGTGTCTAAGGTGGGACTAGAACTCATGGTTTCCCAGTTTCCAGCTTAATGCCTTAACTACTACACCATGGTTCTCATATGATTAAATATGACAAGAACCAAAACATGACAACGGGTACAGCAACCAGCTTTAGCAATGACAATGAAATCAATAAACAGTTTCTGCTTTTTAGGATTATCAATAGTAAAGGAACTAGCAGGGAAGAACAGAATTTGGTAGGGTGATAACAAAGTGCTTGGGAAAGATACTCAGATGCTGTGAATTGTCTATATCTTCAAAGATCAGAATCACTCAGGCAATGATTTTCATGGTGACATTATGAAAGCAAAAGTTGGACTTCAAAAAAGGGAAGAAACAATATTGACACTTTTGGAAATTAAGTGTTAGAGAAGTTTGTTAAGACTACCATGGATAGCCAAGAAAACAAAAAAGGGACCATTGAACAAATCAAGTCAAAGTTTTCACTCAAGGCACAAATGATGGGGTTTTGGACACAATATCCAAATTGTGGATATCCACAATATCCATATTGTGGATATCCACAATATCCCTTGAGAAGTGCACAATTCTGTGAAAGGGGAAAGAAAAGGAAAAAAAAAAACAAGGGCAACCAATAACAAAGTGAGGGGTGCACTATTGGAAGATTTGGGGTTAGGAAAGTTAATTCTGGTGAAGGCCTATCTAGGTAACCCTCCAAGAGTTAATACTGGCACATAATCAATCAATCAATATTATTGTTGTTTCTATTTGCTGCTGTATTTTTCATAACTCCATGGCATATTTAAATTATCTTTATGGAGACATTAAAATGTACTTACATATAAAATAGGCATACGTGGGCCAGAGAACTGAGATTGATGAATAATTTAAGAATAAAATAAATGCCATGCCACAATATAATGTGGTTTGTTTGGTTTTTGTTTAATCATTTGCGTGCATTTGTGAACTGCTGCGCGCTTAGTCCTTTCATTATTTTTGGAAGCTTCTTCCAGCTTTCTTACAATGTAAAAAAAAAAGCAGGCAAGAACAAGGGAAGCATTTTTTTTTCCACTTGTGGAATGCCAGGCACACCTAATCCTGACATTAATGCCTTGTGAGTACCTGAAAAAGACATTCTTCTTCTCCCAGACACTTTTATAGATTTGGCATGAAATGCCTGCTGTACACCTGAATAGCAGATTGTTGTTGTTGTTTTTTGCTGTGTATTACTTGTATATTATTGTTTTTCCCCTGTTTAAAACATTTTAGAAATTTATTAAAGGAAAGTTGTGATTTGCCCAAAGAATTCCTATTACTAGATGGAGGTTGAAACCTATAATTTACGTGTGCATGGTCTTGCATATTGTGCACATGTGCACATCCAGAAGCAGTGTGTACAAATATATTAATTTCGTTGTGTTTCATGGCAACATGCTAGTCCCTTCAGTTGAGAGTTTTAAGTGTATCCAGGGAGAAGAACCGACAGGTGCAACTGACCTCTATAACCTCCATAACTGCCACACCTTTTTTATATTATATTACATTTTGTATATAATTTTTTTTTCATATTTTATTAAGTTCATGACTACTGAACTTGACTACTCCTGACTACTGTCCCAATTTAAGCTGCCTGGAAGTTAAGTTATATTTTACAAATTGAACTAGTCTGAATTTGCAAGGCACATCTTAACAACATTTAAAATTTAAAATGGGTGTAATTTGAACCTATAGTTATAATGTGAACCCTAAGATTTATAATCTCCTATCTGGAAGTACCTCTTCTCTCTTAAAAAAAGTCCATTATTTCATAAAGTATACAGATATCAGTAAAAAGAATAGGAAAAAAAAGAAACGGGCTGATCTTAAGACATTCAAAATGATGGTGCCCATAGGTTAATTTTAAACTATATCTAGATAAATATAAAAATAAATATCAAAGCTCCTTCTTGATGTATTAGATTTGATAAGCTCACATTTTCAACATGATGCTCAAAAGTGGGTCTCCAAAATTTGTGCATAGAACTCCAGAGGTGGAAAAAAACTGGAAACATGAGATGAGGCTGGTCAAAGTCCTATTTTGGGATAAGAAGTGACCGGAGACAAAAGGATGTCACAGACGTTCAAAACTTCCTCTTGCCCATTTTCCTGCTCCATATTATCTTCCCAAACAGGTTTCTCCAAGATGTTTTGTTTTATAGGAGTCCTTGTGCCATGTAAAGTTTATTACTCTACTTTGGCTTTCACTTTAAGTCTTGTATCTGTTTTTTTCCTCTTCCCACTGAAGTGACATACTGTAGGTACTTTCCCACCTAGTTCTAATGTTATATTGGGATTATACTTGCATAAGTTAAAAAGAGATGTAAATGTGTAAATAAACACTACATTATATGCTAAGGAGATTTCTATGCATATTCTGTAGGCCTCGATTATCGTATTTTATAATTCATTTAAATAGAAATAAAAGACATTAAAAGGGACGCGGTGGCTCAGTGGGTTAGGACGCTGAGCTTGCCGATCAGAAGGTCGGCAGTTTGGCGGGTTGAATCCCGAGTGCCGCGTAACAGAGTGAGCACCTGTTACTCGTCCCAGCTTCTGCCAACCTAGCAGTTCGAAAGCACGTAAAAATGCAAGTAGAAAAATAGGGACCACTACAGTGGGAAGGTAACAGCGTTCCGTGCACCTTTGGCGTCTAGTCATGCCGGCCACATGACCACGGAGATGTCCTCGGATGAGCGCTGGCTCTTCGGCTTTGAAACGGAGATGAGCACCGGGCCCTAGAGTCGGAAACGACTAGCACGCATGTGCGGGGGAACCTTTACCTTTACCTAAAAGACATTACTGCTTGGTATAAAAGAGCTATCCTGGGTTGTATAAACAGAGGCATAGAATCAAGATCACGCAAGGTATTAGTACTGCTTTATAAAATCCTAGTACTGCAGCCAATTTTGGTCACCATATCACAAAAAAGATGTTGAGAGTTTGCAAAAAAATTCAGAGAAGAGCAACTAAGATGATAATAGGTCTGGAGACTAAAACATATGAAGAACAGCTGCAGGACTTGGGTTTGGCTAGTCTAAAGAAAAGAAGAAATAGGGGAGATATAATAGCAGTATTCCAGTATTTGAGAGGCTGCCACAAAGAAGATGGGGTCACATTATTCACCAAAGCACCAGAGGGCAGGATAAGAAAAAATGGTTGGCAACTGATCAAAGAGAGATGTAAGCGAATTAGAGAAAAAGGAACATGATATGTACTATGTAACATTGAATATATACTAGTAAGAAAAAGACTATTGAGCGATTAAGTAACCTATCGATTATGATAATATAGAAATGCTTACTTATTGCTTTTTAAATACATGAACCCAGACAATATGCTGTTTGCTAACCCTAACCCTAACCTTAACCCTAACCCTACAAAAATTAATAAAATATATATGAGAGAAAGAGAGAGAGAGAGGGGGGGGAGGGAGGGAGGGAGGGAGGGAGGGAGAGGGAGAGAAGCAACCTGGAATTAACGAGAAACTTCCTGACAGTGAGGACAATTAACCAGTGTAATCCAGAAATTGTGGGCAATCCATCACTGGAGATTTTTAAAAAGAGGCTAGACAGTCACTTGTCTGAGATAGTATAGGTTCTCCTGCTTGAGAAGGGAGCTGAACTAGAAGATCTCCAGGGTCTCTTTCAGCTCTATTCTATTCAACTATTCAGTTGCTAAATAATGATATATACATTCATGTTTATTCCCCTGCCTTATCTTCAAACTGGACATAGACTGCACAATCTTTCAAACAGAGGATTTCCTCTGTAAAATATGACTGCGATTATGGCTAAATTAAACACATATGACCCAGTATCAGACATATGATACTGATATTGCTGAAAATCTGGTGCATTTAGCACAAGAACCTTAGTTCAGGGGATTTTAATGTTGTAAGTGAAGATCACTATTCAGTATGGAAAAAGAAGGAGGTTCCCACCTTCACAGGACTTCTTCCTTTAGGCACTTACATTAAATACTAAAAGTACAGTGTACTCCAGGAGAATCAGTTTCATATATTCTGAGTACCGGTATGTAGATCTAGTCATCCACTCTTATGTATGCAGTGTTCAGAACAATTTTCAGAATGCCTGGATGGCTTCCATTCAACAATATGGAGAATGGTTGTAGGAATTGGATTGTTGTTGTTGTTAGTTGTGAAGTCGTGTCCGACCCATCATGACCCTATGGACAACGTTCCTTCAGGCTTTCCTGTCCTCTACCATCTTTTGGAGTCCATTCAAGCTCACGCCTACTGCTTCAGTAACTCCATCCAGCCACCTCATTCTCTGTCGTCCCCTTCTTCTATTGCCCTCAATCTTTCCCAGCATTAGGCTCTTCTCCAGTGAGTCCTTCCTTCTCATTAGGTGGCCAAAGTATTTGAGTTTTAGCTTCAGGATCTGGCCTTCTAAAGAGCAGTCAGGGTTGATCTCCTCTAGGACTGACCGGTTTGATCGCCTTGCAGTCCAAGGGACTCGCAGGAGTCTTCTCCAGCACCAGAGTTCAAAGGCCTCAATTCTTTGGCACTCAGCCTTTCTTATGGTCCAACTTTCACTGTCATACATTGCAACTGGGAAGACCATAGCTTTGACTATACACACTTTTGTTGACAGGGTGATGTCTCTGCTTTTTAGTGTGCTGTCTAGATTTGCCATGGCTTTCCTCCCGAGGAGCAAGCGTCTTTTAATTTCTTGGCTACAGTCCACATCTGCGGTGATCTTGGAGCCCAGGAAAATAAAATCTGTCACTACCTCCATTTCTTCCCCATCTATTTGCCAGGAATTGAGAGGGCCGGATACCATGATCTTGGTTTTCTTAATGTTTAGTTTCAACCCAACTTTTGCACTCTCCTTCTTCACTCGCAACAAGAGACTCTTCAGTTCCTCTTCACTTTCTGCCATTAGAGTGGTATCATCTGCATATCTTAGGTTGTTGATATTTCTTCCAGCAATCTTAATTCCAACTTTTGATTCATCTAGCCCTGCCTTTCTCATGATGTGAGGAATTGGATATGCCTAGTTTAATGAGAAGAAGGACTAGGGGTGATATGATAGTAGTGTTTTGATATCTAAGGGGGTTCCACAAAGAAGAGGGAGCCAACCTATTTTCCAAACCATCTGAAGGCAGGACAAGAAGCAATGAATGGGAACTAATCAAGGAGAGAGCCAATCTAGAACTAAGGAGAATTTCTTGATTGAACAATTAATCAGTGGAACAACCTGCCTCCAGAAGTTGTGAGTGCTCCAGCATTGGAGGATTTTAACAAGAGATCGGACAACCATTTCTCTGAAATAGTACAAAGTTTTCTGCTTGATTAAGGGGTTCAGCTAGAAGACTTCCAAGGTCCCTTCCATCTCTGTTATTCTGTTAAAAATTTGGCAAATAATTGGGATTATACCGACGGCTGCAGAAGCTCCTCTTTATTTCTAAAAAAAATGACTCATTCTTCTCTAGAAAATTAAACAACAAAACATTAATGGCTGCCTTCCCTTATCAAAGAATAATCTTTAAACATACAACTCTGTTTAACAAAAAAATAACCAGCTTCCTCATTTGAATGCAAAAACCTCTCTGTCTCTCTCTGTCCCTCTCCTTTCCCTTTCTCAAACTGATACTTCTGAAATGAATGCTTTGGTAGCTAGATTATTGTGATCTAAAACACAAACATGACAGTGTGATGTGCTACATTTGCTAAACAAGCAAATACAGCAACATGAAGTCTTGACATTGGGTAGAATAGACAGGAATGTAACAAGCTGAGAAAATAAAGCTTTCTTTCTTTAAAAAATCCTTTCAGCGATTAAATGCAATGAGTCACAATTCTTATTAAAACAGCAAGCAAGGAGAAGCATAGAAAAATACAAAGGAAGGGTTAACAAAAGCATGAACTGAGATCACATAAAAACGTTGACAGCTTAATTGCTATGTTGACAGAACTTGCTGTTTTGGAGCTGATGGTACTTTCCTCTTCAAACTTTTGTGCTGCATTGTAGAAGAGGCCTAAGCTCAGAGACACTCCCTCTTAATGCACCTGCTGGCAGACAGGATACGTGTAGGTGGCTCACGGAGCCCCAGGAGCAGAGAGTAACTGGTTGAAGCTCCACCGGAAAGATACCTGTGATTCAGAAGAAAGAGGGGTTGAAGATAGCTTGATGGACTTAGATAGTCAAATAAATTATGTGTTATAGTTGCTCCAAGCCCAGATCATAACTCAGAGAGAGACAGTTCAAAATATACTTTTATTTACCCAGGGTTGAGTAGATGAGTCTGATGTGCTCAGTTCACATTCTGGGTCTCCAAAAGATTTAGTTTATTTAGATTATTTTTCTGCACAGAGTTGTGCTGAGCTGTAAGGAGCAGTACTGTATACAACAGTATACAGTATTGTATGGTGCTAATTTGTTAGCAGGGGATTCTCCAGTCAGAAATAGCAACAGAATTTGGGTGAAAAAAAACTTTAGTTGGATGTCTAGGGAAACAGAGATATGCTGTTACTCTGTCTTCATCTGGAACCAAGAGAGACAAGAGTGACGAATATTGTCAAGGAACAATGCAGGAGTCCATTCTCTCTTGAATCTCCCCCAAGGGATTTCCCATGTGGCATTTCTTTCATAGGGTCAAGTTGTAGCCATTGCAGTATCCACTTGAGCTGCTTCATGTTTGTGGGTGCAGCTATGCTGCTGTAAGCAAATCCCTCCTTGATGGGCCTCTTCCCATTGTCCTCTATCATCTTGATCGCAATACTAAATTTCATTGAATATATTTTTTTACAATGGACTTTAATACTCCCCTCAATTTAAAGAAGGGTCTCCTCTAGAATTTGTTGTTGTTAGTTGCGAAGTCATGTCCAACCCATCGCGACCCCATGGACAACGTTCCTCCAGGCCTTCCTGTCCTCTACCATCTTCTGGAGTCCATTTAAGCTCACGCCTACTGCTTCAGTGACTCCATCCGGCCACCTCATTCTCTGTCGTCCCCTTCTTCTCTTGCCCTCAACCTTTCTCCTCTAGAATCCTACTAACCTAAAAGATGACCTCATAGGAAGAAAAGGAGTGAGACTATTAGAATTGATGACATAAAATCTGCCATATAATTAGTACAGTTTTGTGATAAAATCCCCCTTTGGGATCCCCCTTTGGGGGATTTTATAGCTACCACTTTCTTTTCTTTTCTTTTTTCCATCTCATTGTCTCCCAGTCTTTTATTTTTAGAAACTGTTTGATCAGGGAAAATCCAGAAGACTCCATGCTTTACCACAGGAGCTGATCTTTGTTCTGCTCTGCTCAAATTTATTAACTACCGAATTTGCTCAACTACCATCCTAGGAGCATTCAATACCCCCCCTGCTGCCCACAGTCTGTTTATTTATCAATGTACATTTCTTGACATTTCTCTGTGGTTTACAAAATATTTCTTCTATAATAGTAGTAATAATAAGTTGGAAGGGACCTTGGAGGTCATCTAGACCAAACCCCTGCTCAGGCAGGAAACCCTATACCATTTCAGACAAATGGCTGTCCAGTCTCTTCTTAAAAACTTCCAGTGTTGGAGCATTCACCACTTCTGGAGGCAGGTTGTTCCACTGGTTAATTGTTCTAACTGTCAGGAAGTTTCTCCTTAGTTCTAGGTTGCTTCTCTCCTTGACTAGTTTCCATCCATTGCTTCTTGTCCTGCTTTCAGGTGCTTTGGAGAATAGCTTGACTCCCTCTTCTTTGTGGTAGCCCCTGAGATATTGGAACACTGCTATCATGTCACCCCTCACCCTTCTCTTCATTAAACTACACATACCCAATTCCAGCAACCGTTCCCTATATGTTTTAGCCTCCAGTCCCCCAATCATCTTTGTTGCTCTTCTCTGTACTTTTTCTAGAGTCTCGACATCTTTTTTACATTGTGGTGACCAAAACTGGATGCAGTATTCCAGGTGTGGCCTTACCAAGCCATTGTAAAGTGGTATTAGTACTTCACGTGATCTTGATTCTATCCCTCTGTTAATGCAGCCTAGCACTGTGTTGGCTTTTTTGGCAGCTGCAGCACACTGCTGGCTCATATTTAAGTGATTGTCCACTAGGACTCCGAGATCCCTCTCACAGTTACTACTATTGAGCAAGGTACCACCTATACTATACCTGTGCATTTGATTTTTCCTGCCTAAATGCAGAACCTTACTTTTTTCACAATTGAATTTCATTTTGTTAGATAGTGCCCAGTGATGCTAGTGGCTGAAATGAAAGGTTGGTTTTTAAACTACTGACAAATGCAGAAAACTGTAAAAAGCCATCTGTGGCATTTGCTGTGGAATCACAGTAAATCCATAATATATTATTGCATAAAATGGTGGCAAGGGAGGATTGGTTCATGAAACTATTATCAAATGATAGTGGGAGGTTGAGATGACAAGAAGAGGCTTCGGAGTTTCAGAATGAAAAAGTGGTATTATTTCATATATCATTATCTCATTATTCGTATAGTATTATCTCCCCTCTGAATAGTTGTTATGAAGTAAGCAAAAGAAATAGTTTCATATCCAACTGCCGGTGTGTGCACAGCACAACTGCCTCATGTACCTCTCCCAGAAAGAACAGTTTCATTCTCAAGAGAGTTTCCCTAAACAGTGAAATGAGCTGTACAGGTACTCCTTGATTTACAACCATTCATTTAGTGACAGTTCAAAGTTACAATGGTACTGAAAAAAGTGACTTATGACCATTTTTTCACACTTATGACCGTTGCAGCATCCCCATGGTCACATAATCAAAATTCAGATGTTTGCCAAATGGTTCATATTTATGACGGTTTCAGTGTCCTGGGGTCATGTGATCCCCTTTTGTGACCTTCTGACAAGCAAAGTCAATGGGGAAGCCAGATTTCCCTAACAACCATATGACTAACTTAATTGCTGCAGAGATTCACTTAACAGGGTGCAGTCGGCCAGACAATGTCGACTGGCAACGCCCAGGGGCAGGGCCTTCTCTGTGGGGGCACCTGCCCTTTGGAATCAACTCCCCTTAGAGCTCCGGATGGCCCTGGATCTCCATTCCTTTCGTCGCAACCTTAAAACATGGCTTTTTCAACAGGCCGACCTGGACTGATGGAAGAGAGGTTTTCTTAATTTTGTTTTATTGTGTTTTAATTGGACTATTTATGGGATAATTTGATTTAATACCTTTTAATGTTTGTATTTTGTGTTTTTATCGTTGTTAGCTGCCCTGAGTCCTTTGGGAGATAGGGCGGCATACAAATCCCATAAATAAACAAACAAACAAACAAACAAACAAACAAATAAATAAATAAATAAATAAACAACTGTGGCAAAAAAGGTCATAAAATGGGGCAAAACCCAATAAATGTCTCGCTTAGCAACAGAAATTTTGTGCTCAGTTGTGGTTGTAAGTTAAGGACTACCTGTATATAAAATAGCTTACTAACTAACTAGCCTGAATATTGTTTTCTCCTAGCATTTCTAGTATCTCATTCATCCTCCAAAATTCACTGTAATGACTCTGAGCTGTGGTGACTATCTTGGAGCAATATTATGACAGCGATAGCTTTGGGAATTGGGAGGCAAGATAGAATAGATCAAGAGAAGTATGGGATTCACAAAAGAATGGAAACTAGAATCAGGATAACATGGGAAACATGGCCAAAGCCACCCCACTGCAGATTTTCATATCCTTGCAATACTGTTTGCCAACATAAACTCCATATAAAATAATACACATTTCTCCAGTTTTTGAGTTGGACCAGTAAAAAAAAAGTGTTTCTCTGGGACTAATACAATCAGTTGGTGGGGCAGATTTCAAATGACTCAGTGATCACTCAGGAGCAACATCATGAAACAGATGGGGGAGAATCCCATCCTACATCTATGTTATAATAATCTGGGGAAAGAGCTGAGGCAGATAATCAATTAATCATTTGGGGGTGTCAATAGGCACTTTGAGAGCCTTGTCAACTCTAGTCATACAGGACTTGCAGGTTTTTGAAGGAGCACCTTCTCACATATCACATTGCCAATATTCTAATGGTTTCTGCCAAGACACTTTCCCAAGCACCTGTTCCCAGAACAGATCAAAACTTGGAATGAACAGAAGTCTAAACCAGATTGTGCATCAAGTTCTGATGAGTCCTCAATCTGAAACTAAACTGATCTGAGTCATACCTGCCTGGATCAAAGCAGGAGTCTTCTAAAATAGTTTGAACTTGAATTTGAGAAATATTTATTTATCAAATTTGTATGGCCATCCATCTCACAAAAGAAGTGACTTTATAACAATTTAAAAAAACCAATGAATATATAAAACATTCAGTTTTTTTAAAAAAATCCTATTATTTATTTATCAAACTCATATGGAAGTGTCATAGAAATACCACTATGAAATCATTCCCTTTCCTACCCATATTTAGATTATTTCTCTTTAACATCTGAACAGGTGTATGGAAGTGATTTATTTCATTTTAGCTAGGAATTAAGTGGACTTAAGTATAGGAATATAAAACTAATTTTCCCACCAGTTCTCTTGGGTTATGATTGGACATTCTGCAACAATTCGACCTTGCAACAACAGGAATTTGTTGTTGTTAGCTGCAAAGTCATGTCCGACCCATCGCGACCCTATGGACAATGTTCCTCCAGGCCTTCCTGTCCTCTACCATCTTCTGGAGTCCATTTAAGCTCACGCCTACCGCTTCAGTGACTCCATCCAGCCACCTCATTCTCTGTCATCCCCTTCTTCTATTGCCCTCAATCTTTCCCAGCATTAGGCTCTTCTCTAGTGAGTCCTTCCTTCTCATTAGGTGGCCAAAGTATTTGAGTTTTAGCTTCAGGATCTGGCCTTCTAAAGAGCAGTCAGGGTTGATCTCCTCTAGGACTGACCGGTTTGATCGCCTTGCAGTCCAAGGGACTCTCAGGAGTCTTCTCCAGCACCATAGTTCAAAGGCCTCAATTCTTTGGTGCTCAGCCTTTTTTATGGTCCAACTTTCACTGCCATACATTGCAACTGGGAAGACCATAGCCTTGACTATACGCATGTTTGTTGACAGGGTGATGTCTCTGCTTTTTAGTGTGCTGTCTAGATTTGCCATGGCTTTCCTCCCGAGGAGCAAGCGTCTTTTAATTTCTTGGCTACAGTCCACATCTGCGGTGATCTTGGAGCCCAGCAAAATAAAATCTGTCACTACCTCCATTTCTTCCCCATCTATTTGCCAGGAATTGAGAGGGCCGGATGACATGATCTTGGTTTTCTTAATGTTAAGTTTCAAGCCAACTTTTGCACTCACCTTCTTCACCTGCAACACGAGGCTCTTTAGTTCTTCTTCACTTTCTGCCATTAGAGTGGTATCATCTACATATCTTAGGTTGTTGATATTTCTTCCGGCAATCTTAATTCCAGCTTTGGATTCATCTAGCCCTGCCTTTCTCATGATGTGCTCTGCATATAAGTTAAATAGGCAGGGTGAAAGTACACAGCATTGCCAGACTCCTTTCCCAATTTTGAACCAATCAGTGGTTCCGTGTCCAGTTCTCACTGTTGCTTCTTGAACCACATATAGGTTCCTCAAGAGACAAATAAGATGGTCTGGTACGCCCATCTCTTTAAGAATTTGCCACAGTTTGTTATGATCCACACAATCAAAGGCTTTAGCATAGTCAATGAAGCAGAAGTAGATGTTTTTCTGGAACTCTCTAGCTTTCTCCATGATCCAGCGTATGTTGGCAATTTGATCTCTAGTTCCTCTGCCTCTTCGAAATCCTGCCTGTACTTCTGGTTGTTCTCGATCCACATACTGCTGGAGTCTAGCTTGTAGGATTTTAAGCATAACTTTACTAGCATGAGAAATGAGTGCAATGGTGCAATAGTTTGAACATTCTTTGGCACTGCCTTTCTTTGGAATTGGAATGTAAACTGATCTTTTCCAATCCTGTGGCCACTGTTGAGTTTTCCAAATTTGCTGGCAAATTGAGTGTAGCACTTTTACTGCATTGTCTTTTAAGATTTTGAATAGCTCATCTGGAATACTGTCACCTCCACTAGCTTTGTTGTTGCTCAGCTTTTCTAAGGCTACTTCACATTCTAGGATGTCTGGCTCGAGGTCAGTGACCATCTCATTGTGATTATCGGGGACGTTAAGCTCATTCTTATATAGTTCTTCTGTGTAATTTTGCCATCTCTTCTTAATCTCTTCTGCCTCTGTTAGGTCCCTGCCATTTTGGTCCTTTATCATGCCCATTTTTGCATGAAACGTTCCCTTCATCTCTCCAATTTTCTTGAAAAGATCTCTGGTCCTCCCTATTCTATTGTTTTCTTCTATTTCTTTGCACTGTTCATTTAAGAAGGCATTCTTATCTCTTCTAGCTATTCTCTGGAATTCTGCATTCAATTGGGCATATCTTTTTTTTCTCCCTTGCCTTTCACTTCCCTCCTTTCCTCAGCTATTTGCAAAGCTTCCTCAGACAGCCATTTTGCTTTCTTCCATTTCTTTTTCTTTGGGATGGTTTTGGTTGCTACCTGTTGTACAAGGTTGTGAACCTCTG
The DNA here is from genome assembly GCF_947247035.1 of Vipera ursinii. Classification (NCBI taxonomy): domain Eukaryota; kingdom Metazoa; phylum Chordata; class Lepidosauria; order Squamata; family Viperidae; genus Vipera; species Vipera ursinii. The sequence continues at coordinate 19,750,354 of NC_139516.1, forward strand.
TCCATAGTTCTTCAGGCACTCTGTCTATCAGATCTAATTCCTTAAATCTATTTGTCACATCTACTGTATATTCAACAGGGATATGATTTAATTCATACCTGAGTGGCCTAGTGCTTTTTCCTACTTTCTTCAGTTTAAGCCTAAACTTTCAAATGAGAAGCTCATGGTCTGAGCCACACAATCAGCTCCTGGTCTTGTTTTTACTGACTGTATAGAGCTTCTCCATCTTTGGCTGCAGAGCATATAATCAATCTGATTTCTGTGTTGACCGTCTGGTGATGTCCATGTGTAGAGCCGTCTCTTGGGTTGTTGGAAAAGAGTGTTTGCTATCACCTTCGTATTCTCTTGACAAAATTCTATCAGCCTGTGCCCTGCTTCATTTTGTACTCCAAGGCCAAACTTGCCTGTTATTCCGGTTATCTTTTGGCTTCCTACTTTAGCATTCCAATCCCCCATGATGATAAGAACATTATTTTTTGGTGTTAGTTCTATAAGGTGCTGTAGGGCTTCAAAGAACCGGTCAATTTCATCCTCTTCAGCACCGGTGGTTGGGGCATAGACTTGGACTACTGTGATATTGAATGGTTTGCCTTGGATTCGAACTGAGATCATTCTGTCATTTTGAGGATTGTATACCAGTATTGCTTTTCCTACTCTTTTATTGACTATGAAGGCTACTCCATTTCTTCTGAGGGATTCTTGCCCAAAGTAGTATACCTGATGGTCATCTGAATTAAATTCACCCATTCCTGTCCATTTCAGTTCGCTGATACCTAAAGTGTCGATGTTCAGTATTGTCACCTCTTGTTTGAGCACGTCCAGCTTTCCTTGATTTATGGATCTTACATTCCAGGTTCCTATGGAGAAAAAAATCTTTACAGCATCGGACTTTCCTTTCACCAACAGACACATCCACAGCTGGATATGCTTTGGCCCAGTCGCTTCATTCTTTCTGGCGCTACTAGTACTAGTCCTCTGCTCTTCCCCAGTAGCATATTGGATGCCTTCCGATCTGAGGGGCTCATCTTCCAGTGTCATATTGTTTTGCCTTTTGGTACTGTCCATAGGGTTTCATGGCAAAGATACTGGAGTGGGTTGCCATTTCCTTCTCCAGTGGATCACGTTTTGTCAGAACTCTCTGCTGCGACCTTTCTGTCTTGGGTGGCCCTGCACGGCATAGCTCATAGCTTCATTGAATTACACAAGCCCCTTCGCCATGACAAGGCAGTAATCCATGAAGGGGAACAACAGGAAAGCCTCTGTTTAATGAAATCCGGCTGATACTTATTTTTTCTCAGTAAGCAAAGGAAAACAAATGTTTCTTGAAAGAAGCTGTTGAGAATTAACAATGGCAATTATATATATTTTTTAAAAAGAACTTATATCAAAGAAATGTATGTAAGAGAAGTCCTTGATGGGGAAATATATATGTCAAAAAATGAAAGCAAAACAATTTCTATACTTGGAACAAAATTCTCAGGAAGTTTAAATATAGCAACTATGTGAATTAGAGTAAAGTGTGTAGCAATGTTCAATACTTTAGGAGACACTTTAAATGTACATTATTCAAAAGGTTCTACAATATTTTAGCCAGATTCCACACAAAAGATGTACCAGATTCGAATAGTTAGTAAGTATGTCAAGTTCAGTTTTTGGTGACCACATGGACAAATACTTGCCATTTTGACCTGTTTTTAGTAATAACCTATATGTCAACAGTGCAACAAACTGAACTGAACCCATTTTCACTTTGTTTTCTGTTGCCACATATTTAGAAAAGAAGGATGTAGGGGGTGAAGTTCTAAGTTAGCCAAAACAATTCTCATGTATGGAAACCAAGGTCATTACTGATAACATTTTAGTAGGCTAGAGAGCCGGTAGGAGTGCTCACATTTCTAACAATTAGTGAATGTGATTTATGACATCTAATTGGAGTGGGAATTGCAACTTGTAACTTTGTAACCACTGCGAGGGGAATTTAGTCTTGGGTTCACCTTTGTATGTGCCATTATTTTGTAGCCAAATAAAAATATTCTTGGAGGAAAAATTCCTTGCCTTGAAGTTCTTTTAATTGGTCTCATCTACCAGAACCATGACTCTGTAGTTATTCCGGTAACATTCAGTAATCTTTTAAATCCCATTGCTTTTCCTTCTTGTACTTCCCTAAAACCTTGCCAAACATAAACATATTTTCTGGGCTATCATTTTATTGCATCACTTGAACCTTATCCTAATAATGTAGACCATAAAGATGACTAGATGCTTATTGACCCAAACATTCCTCTTTAGCTTTGGCTTCCATTGCTCACAGCAACATTTTTCCATCTGGTGCCTTTGGCCATCTTTCCTGGGAATTTTAGGAGTTGCAGTCCCAACATTTTTCGTGGTTGCCAGATTAAAGAATATAGGCTGAACTATAGTATAGGGATAATACTAAACTCTTGGCCATAGGATCATGACATTGTGGGAATTGTAGTCAAACATACCTGGAAATGTCAAATTCAAGAAAGTGATTTATTGTCTTTTGTGCATCATCTTCTGGGAAGATGACCTATTTAAGATTGACAAGATGTCAATATATTACCAATCAGTACTTTTCTAAAAAAATTAATCATGTGAACAGAACACCAGAGTATACTTTCCTGCCACTTTGTTACTGAACAATGGGTGAAAATGTGATAAATACTAATTTAGTGGTTTAAAGCAACAGACTAGAAACCTGCTTGGAGTCAAAGCCAGCTGCCTAACTTTGGTACAGTCCCCTCTCTCAACCCTAGGAAGAAGGCAATGGGAAGTCAGTTTTGAAAATATCACTATGAAAACTTCATGGACTTGTCTGTGTAGGTGCTAGGAGTGAAGACTGACTCTAAAGCACACAAAAAGAAAACCATATTTAGTGCAATGAAATAATGATATTTGGCAAATAGGAAAAAATAAATTGAGGGATACCTGATTAGTTTATGAGTGAGCAAAGTTCCTTCCTTCCTTCCTTCCTTCCTTCCTTCCTTCCTTCCTTCCTTCCTTCCTTCCTTCCTTCCTTCCTTCCTTCTTCTCAGCAGTGGGCAGTTCCTGGCCAATGGTATATGAATTTGAAAGCTCAGTAGAGCTGGGACTCTTAAATGGGATACTTCTAGGGCAGTTTCTTAACCTGTTGAGAAATACTGTTCTAGAGAATCCCAGGGCAGCCGGCTAGATTGGGAAGTTGAAAACATTGCAAAAGGAGGCAATGGCAAACCTTTTCCAAGGAAAACAGAAGTCAAACTTGATTTAGGAACCTCTTTTCCTTTTTAACTTTCTTGCCATCTTGTATAAGGTTTCTTTCCTGGATCATTGAAATCTTGATATTGTATCATATATGTGTCTCAAGTATCAGAATGCACCATCCTGGATATAGAAAATTAAAGTTTTTCAATTAGATACTGATAGAGTGTTCTTATGGTAGTTTTAAGTAGATTAATTTTAGAGAACAAGAGACAATTACAACATTAATGTGTGGAAACAGATTACAACTCATATTCCAGGGTATATGGGATAATTTATATTAGAACCAAAGAATGAGAAAAGTGTCTAGAATAGATTGCCTAAATATTTGGGTATAATTTATACATATTATTTCTGAGTAGATGTATGCCAGATATGGTGTAAGCTAGGGCTTTTCAACCTTTTCACCCATTGTACCACTTTTAGGATATGGCAACATCTGAGTACCACTAGTCACCTAGCAAGGTGTCAAAAACTTGATGACCAAAAAAAAAAGGGAAAAAGTGATGAAGTACAGGTAGTCTTCAACTTACAACACTTCGCTTAGTGACTGTTTGAAGTTACAATGAAAAAAGTGCCCCCCAAGCCACAGCCGAGCAAGACACCTACCTGCCTGTCCAGCGGTGCTCTTCCTCCTGTCCAAGGTTTTCATTGTTATGAGCATTTCTGTTGAGGATTGGCAGCAGGGGTGGGGTGGGATGGGGGGTTGGTTTTTATTCCCCCCATTTGCTGGGTGGTCGCAGCAGGTTTTGGTCACTTCACATGATCCTGCGACACTGTGACCATCATAAATATGCATTAGTTGACAAGCATCTGAATGTAAATCACAAGTCCCTGGAGATGCTGCAACATTCCAGCTGATCGGCGATTCTTCTGGGCTCAGCAGAAGTGCCAGGATCAGCGCCAAGCTCCAGCTGGAGCCTGGCGCTGATCCTGGCATTTCCGCTGAGCCCTGACAGCCCTACAGCTCCAGCCATCTCTCGCTCAGGCTTGTGCGGTGCTGCCACCGGTTCAGCTCATTCCCCTTCCCCGCTATCACTTTTCTAGGATGCTTGCGTACCACCTGCCAGGTGCCAATGTACCTCTGGTTGAAAAGCCCTGGTGTAAGATACTTAGAGTGCTAGTGTGTGTATTTTCTGTTATAGGTTTTTTCCCCCTTGAGAAACGAATATGTAGCTGAGTCCATTTCCTTATCAATTTAAGTATGAATGGGGCTAACTAGAAAGGTATTAGCAGCTGTGGTCAACTGCCCTAGGAAAATGAAAGAAACAAGAAACAATTCTCTGGAAAAAAATAAGATTTCAATACAATTGTATGTCTCCTCTCCTCTCCCCTCCCCTCGTCTCCCTTCCCCTCCCCTCCCCTCCCCTCCCTTCCCTTCCCCTCCTCTCCTCTTTTTCTTGTTCCTTTGGTAAATATTTGAGCAGTTTTTTACTGGTCCAAAAAAATCAAACTAGGCCAAGTTTAGAAGTGGAATTTCATGGCTAATAAATGATTAAAACAGCTCCTTTAAAACTCAGCTGAGAACAGAAGCACAACTGACCTTTTGTATTTCTAATCTTTGCTTTCAGCCCATTAGACTATCAAGTTATTAGGCATAAAAGTTCATTATCCCTATTCGGTGCATAACACAGATTATGTTGAAGATCAAACATTACAGCTCAGAATCTTCCTGAATGTACCTCATTTTCCCAAGTAATAGAGAGTGGTATGGGGTGCAAGAATTGCTAGGGTCACAGATGTAGATATTCTACCTATATTCTATTAGTCAAGCTATAAATAGTCAAACTATAATTATTGCAAATGTATGTTTCCCAGGCATCATATTTGATAACTGGTTTCCCATCAAAAATATCATCCTTTGAACCTAGAAATGACCAGCTAAAAGAGGCCACAAAGAAACAGGGTGCATGCTTATCTTTCACCAACACTGGGAATATATTTGAGCTAACAGAAGTTTATGTTAACATTTATCGGTAGGGCATCAGTCATCTAAATACAGAAGAATATAAACAGGATGAAAAGGCAATCAATTGTTAACCAACAAATCTTAATTTATTATATCATATATAGATATAATAAATTAAGATTTGTTGGTTAACAATTGATTGCCTTTTCATCCTGTTTATATAAAGTATTGTTTTGCTTCAAAATATTGATTCAGTGCTATTATATTGAATATCTATAACAAATTTGCAATTGCCTTTCGTTCAAAGCTTCTTTACCATTTTCTCCCTTATCATAGTATGGTTCCATTAAAGATAGGTTAAAATGGATTAAATTGATGGACATTGTCCCAAGAGCCAAAAATAAATTTATTTTTAAACAGCTTCATATGTATAAATCTATCTAATGACCTTAATGAATGTCTAATGCAGTCTCTTCCAAGATTCTAGTACAAATCCAGTTATCTTACCGGAAGCTTACTAAGGCTTTTAGATCTGGTTTTAAATCTCCTCTCTTCATCAGAATTCTAAAATGGGATTGGGGAAAAAAATGATTTTCCAGCATTGGTGGCTGGATGTAGACTTGATCCATCTCAGAACCATCACCAACCAAATTAAGGATTGCATGCATCTTTGAGTGTAGGCCAGTTCATTTTAACATAAATATTACAGATTTACTGTTCCTAAGTAAGATCTTGATCTAAGGACAAATTTCTGGGACAGCGTACTACAACCTGGGTACCTGTATAACATTTTCTAGTCACCATAGTCATTTTGAAAAGTGAAATTCTGACTGTAACAGACAACTAAGTTGAGGGAACAATCAAGTTGTTCTAAGGATCTGAAAGGCATGTTCTGGGATCTAATTGGATTCCAAGTCATTTGGAAGATTTCTAAAAGTATTCTATACAAAACTTCAGATTGTTTGCACACATGCAGCTCCATTATCAAAAGGGAAGGAAAATGTTATTTTGTTACCCTGTAACCAATACATCTTCCTCACCAGAGTTCAATAAAGCTCTTTTTTATTATTATTACTATATTCCCAGAGGTATAGTCTCTGGGTTGGACCATGAGACTATTATTAAAGATAACTCCATCACCTGGAGAGTTATCCTAGTAAATAACTTGTTCTAGGCAAGCACCACTACAAGCAACTTCCATTAATTTGCTGTCAATTGAAGCAAATCACTACCACTAAATTTCAGACTGCTTGACCCAGGGCTTTTTTTGTCATAGAACGCTCAGAACGGAGTTCCGGCACCTGTTTTGGATGGAACCTTGTAGGGTAGGCAAGGCGGGTTGTATGACAAATGTGAGTTCCGGCACCTTTTTCTTTTACAAAAAAAGCACTGGCTTGACCTCATCCTATAGTATGAAATGTTCATTGTACAAGGCCTGCCACATTTAATTGCAAACACAGTCCTGAAAATTACATGTGGAAAAGGTCACATCATGAAGTCTTTGAAGGATTTTGAATGATGTTTAAAAAGAAATTACATGCTTATCCCCACAGGAGATTTAAGCAATGAAGCTAGTAGCCAGCAAAACCCAATATAACTTTATCTGGCTGCACAATAAAGTATGTGCCCAAAGAAATGTGATTATATTAAATTATACTGAAGTTCCACTTCAGTCAGGATGCTGCCAGAATAAAATAAACAATAGTAATTAGAACACAAAAGTGGAAACACTTAAAGCACTTTACGATGACAAATTATTTGAACTCGGCTTCAGAGGAATTATATGTCATCTTTCATCGGTGCTGAAAGACGCATCAAAGAACAAGGGAGAATGCATTCATACATATTTATTCTCATCGTGCCTAAAAAAAAAAGGATGATGGAAAGCCTGTTGCCCCTCAGGCATTGAGAAACCATAAAACTTGACAGTTTCAACTATCATGGTCAAGAGAAAGGAATTATGGGAGTTGTAGTTTAATAATACCCAGAGTCTGAATTTTCATACCTATTCCTGATTTAGGTCAAGTGGTTTTCTCTTTGATACTCAAAGAATTGCATTCAGTTTTTAGAAAGATGTTGTGTGTCTGCTAATATATGTCTGCTAATATCTGTAAAATCTAAGCTATTTTTGTAACAAAAAATAACTTTTTATTTTTATTTACCTCTGAGGGAAGTTGCAAGGAATATTACATGCATGTAGTAAAGACAAGATATATAAAACACAATGTATATTCAAGAGCAGACATGTCAAACACAAGGCCCGGGGGCCGGATCTAGTCCACAAAGTGGTTTCATGCGGCCCGCGAAGCCATCCTGAAAACAGTGAGGAAATGGCCCCCACTGCCTTGGCCCTGGCCCAGAGACCCTCCTTCTGCCAGAGACCCTCAGATCTGTCCCACTCCTGCCCAGGCCCCCATAGGCACCCTTGATGCAAACGATGTAGAGCTGGCCATGCCCACCCAGTAGGCCATGCCCACCCTGGCCATACCCACCCAGCAGGCCACATCCACCCAGACCATACCCACCTGGCCCCCTGAGGGCAACCGCAATGCTGATGTGGCCCTCAATGAAATTGAGTTTGACACCCCTGTTCAAGAGCATTGCAGATAATGCTGCATATATTGGATAGCAAACTCCGTGCTGGCATGATCACATAAACTGCAGAGGGAAAACATGGCAAGCTACAGGGAAATCTCTAGATTTGGGGTAGATTTAAAAAACTTAAATTAGACAAAATGGAACACTGTGTAATTACATGTGATGATAGTACTAATTGGATTTTACTAATTTGGACTAGAAGCTGTGCCTGTTGGGGTAAGCATTTTACTTCTGGGAATTTTATTTCTGGATATCAGCTTTGTGCTGTTTTGCCACTTTTTGGTGTTAAAAAAATTAGCAATAAAATTAGCAACAACAACAGAAATATTAGCTATTATCCCCATTTTGCCTTTATTCCTTCTCTATAAGTAATAAGATACCAGCTAGTACTAGTCAAAGTATCTGTCTGTCTGTCTGTCTGTCTGTCTGTCTGTCTGTCTGTCTGTCTGTCTGTCTGTCTGTCTGTCTATCTATCTATCTATCTATCTATCTATCTATCTATCTATCTATCCATCCATCCATCCATCTATCTTCTGTCTATCTCCTCTGTTCCTTTTCTGTAAAGAATAAAATACCAGCTAGTACTTGTCAAAGGAATGAATTGAATCTGAGGGCACCAAGCAACTAATAACTACATCACAATATTCATGGATTAGGAAATCCTCTGGCAGGATTTTGTTTCTTGTACATGAAACTTGACTTCTTCAGGTCATTACTTTTCTGGCTGACAGGGTTGTTATAAGTAAAAAGTATTTAAGAATCAGCATGTCTTTGGCCGTTATCACCTAGGGAGACAGGCAGGGCAAAACTGTGTTAAATATCAACAGTTCAATATAATATACTTATATTTATTTATCCTAAACAGACATTTAGCTCAAAGAGGATTACATCAAATGGGAGACAATCCATCTTTTGGCTAAATTGTCCCTGAACAATGCTCTGTGTGAAACTGCCCTTCCTGCCCTTCCTTTTTCCTGGTCAGGTATAATTGGACTCTGTTTACACTGAATCAAGAGCTCCATTGTAAAAGATGACGGGATTCAAGTGGGAAGAAACTGCTAGCAAGTATTATTTGTCAGGTCTTTGGTGAGTTCTTTCCTGTCTTATACTCACCTCAAAGATCTGGATGGAGTCCAACCAAACCTCAATCCTGCTGTACCTTTTTTAAAGAAGAGATGCTTGTTTACAGACAGAAGCTAAAGGGGGAGAGAACAATCCACTTATCCCTTTGCACCCCCTCCCACCTGTGACCTTCACTTCCCAATAATAACCCAAGTTAAGTAACATGAATAATCTGACACAAGGAAGCTAAGAATAAGGTTGGGAAATGACCTTGCCTGGCGCACCCATACTTAGTTTTCATGCCTTTGAATGGAATCTTACCAACCAGCCTCAGAGGCAGAGGGGGAGCAGTAAGGTCAAGTAAACATGGTAGTTCCTTCTTGTGGATTGATATCATATACCCTAATTGTATGTATGAAAATTAAGGAGGGTCTAAACCAGTGTTTCTCAACCTTTGAGAAGCTTTGCTGGCAGAGAATTCTGGGTGTTGAAGTCCACACCCCTTAAAGCCACCGAAGTTGATGAACCTTGATCTAACCAATACCTATCTTTGTTCTAGATATCTTTGACCCCCTTTTTCCTGTACCTAAATGAATACGCTTCTGAGCTGAATATTCAGGGAAGGCCCACATACTAATGGAACAGCTGAGTAGAGGAAGGACAAAGAAACTATTAATTAGGAAAGTAATAAAAGGACATATAAAGAGCATCAGGCTCTTGCACACTCCATTGATTTCTTCTTATTGGAAATAATATTTTTTATTCATAAATATGTCTTCCTGCCACTCCCAAAGGAAGGTCAGCAATTTATTTACGGTATTTATTTATTTAATAAATTTAAATGGCTGTCCATCTCATATACCTGACTCTGAGCAGCTGACAAGGTGCCCAGAGAAACGGGCCCCTTGTCAGTCGGCAGGAGTGCTGATTTACCACCAGCTTACCAAGAGCTGAGGACTTGGCAACAAAAGGAAACAATAGCCAATAACTTAATAACCAGTGATCAATGCTCCAATGAATAACTAAAAAGCCACATACAACAAGGCACCACATAAATACTATACATAGAATAGTCCAAAGTGCACATTCTGGTGATAGAGAAGGTCTCTGAGGATGGGCTCCAGCACAAATCTGAAAGCTCGGAAGACTAAACCTCTGGTCCCGGTGACTGATTCAGATTAAATCTGAAAACAGAATAAAAACACAACCAAAATGATCAACATAAACAACATGAACATAGTAGCTGAGAACATTCTCAACATCCCACAGTCAATGTAGCCAAGGAATGGATTCCCCATAACAATTAGGGCCACAGATTCTGATAGCGCAGCCAAGTATTGTAAACCTTGGAAGAGGCCAGTAGGGTTGGGTAAAGTCTGATGTTTCAAACAGCGGGCACCACTGTCAATTGTTTGGGTTTTTTTGGACAATTCATGGCTGGTAGGATTATCCATACTTTTGAAAAGGTGCTTTGATATGAAGAATCCATATATCTTTTTGTATATGTGTCTGAGACTTTCATATGACAGCTTTGGACACTGGAAAGAACATGTCCCTGCACATGTGTACAGGCAGAAAAATTGTGTTCCTCCTCATCCCAAAGAAAAGAATTTCATTTTCTTTATGGCATAAAACAATTTGTTATGTGAAAAAGCTCCCTTGCATGGGACCAATAGCTAGGAGACTTTGGCAATAGAGGGATTGACATGAAGAGAGGACCTTCTCACACGACTGCCATTTTATCCCCATGGAGCCATATATTTTTAAACTGATGCAAGTTAGAAATCACATTTGTATCAAGTATTTCCTGTAGATATACCCAGAAACAGTTCGAAATCCGGAACTCATACCATATTTAAATCTGGGTGCCCATGGCTTCTCAAAATTCAGAATTCTCCTATCTGTGGTAATGAAGAGATAATTAGAGAAATTAAAGAAATTTCTTCATCCAATATTTCTCTGGAAGAGCTCAGGGTCTTTTCTCCCAGTTCAGAACTAATAGCCCACAATTTCTCTGATTTAACATAATTCCAAACATTATTCACATAAATAACTCAGCAAGTACAGGGCACATGACTGGACCCACAAAAAGTGTGAAAATTCTGTAAAGCAGGCTTATTTACTAGACAGGGTGGAAAGTCGCACAAAAGGATTAACATTTTAAAGCTGGGTTTTTTTTCAGAAAAGAAAGAATTGTCAGAAATTTCATCATAACTTACCTTATAGTGCTATGATTGCTTTTAAAAGAAAAACTATGATATTAAAAAAAAACAATAAATGCATTTAATGATCCTTCATACTATATCTGCATACAACATCAGTAGGACTTTTGTCATTTTCTTGGGAATCAATGCTTAAGCTCTGGAACTTAAGTAATTACTTTACTGGTTTACTTCAGAACGCAGTTTTTAAAACTGCATCCCCCGTGTATTGATATTGCTTGCATTAATTTCAACTGGCTGTAAGTTGCACAGAAATAAACTATGTTTCTGTTTATTTCTTGGATGACTAAACTATCCAGAAGTAATCCAGAAGATCAGGATATATTCTAGGCAAGATCCTGGTGACCTGCCCCTGGTGTGCCATTGTGAATAGATAATAACATAGTGTTTCCAGTGTTATTAATATAAAGTATTGACCTTCCCAGATCAATTCAGATCAAGTCTCCAGGAATCTGAAAGAATTCTCAGTAAAAGCATGTGCCAGAGTTCACAGTTTTCATTATGTTAATTCTAGATTCTAGCAGACTTCTAATCTCAGTCCCCTCTCTCTAAAACTACATGACTACTTGGACCACACAAGCAGTTTCTCATTGTTCATAACCTACATGCATGCATCACGTAATCCTCTCAGAACACCTCAGTATTTATCCCAAGTTCATCTTAATTAGATTGGTCATGTGATCCAAACTTGAAACTATCTTTTAACTTGGTGTCTTGAGACTTCAATGTCATCAATTATCTGTCAAGGGCTTGTACACACCAGTTACCTTCCCAGAAAACTCTGCTTCTCCCCTTCTCTTTCATACCACACCTTTAAGGCTGTGGCAACCATTTATTACTTCTTAATCAACTGTCTGGGGTGTTTACTCATTGCTGATCAATGCAAGGCACTCCCTTCTCCCCCAGGGCTAAGTACATTTCCTTCAGAGTTCTCTACTCAAACCCAAGGAACAAGAAGCAGGGGTGGGAACGAAACCCAAGTCTTCTGCATGACAATGCAAAGTATTATAACCTGGGGCTTAACATTGACTTCCTTCTCCTTACCAACCCCTTTTTCGACCCAAGAAGAAGACAAGAAAGGCATACCTAATGTATGAGATTTTAAAGATTAATAAGTTGCTGTCTTAGGGTTTGGATCTGTGCTTGTTTCCAAGAAAACAATGCAAATACCATCCAATTATGTTTGGGATAAGATTTTGCAGTAGTCTGTTCTTTCTTGACTGCCTTAACAACAGAGTGAGAGGATAGTGAAAAGTAATCTCCAGGAACAAAGCAATCATTCATTTTTCATTTGTAGTAATCCTCAACCTAACTCAAAATGGCAATGTGGACCAGAGGAATGCTGTAGATATAATTTACTTGGACTTCAGTAAGGCATTTGATAAAGTAGATCACAACCTACTACTTGAAAAGATAGGAAAAATGTGGGTTAGATAGCATCACCACCAGATGGATTCGTAGCTGGCTGATTGGCTGTACTCAGCATGTGGTCCTCAATGGAACCGCATCTACATGGAAAGAAGTGTGCAGTGGGGTGCCGCAGGGCTCTGTTCTGGGCCCAGTGCTCTTCAACACCTTCATCAATGATTTGGATGAGGGGATAGATGGGGAACTCATTCAAATTTGCAGATGACACCAAGCTGGCAGGAATAGCCAATACTCCAGAAGATAGGCTTAAGATACAGGAGGATCTGGACAGGCTCAAACACTGGGCGCTATCTAACAAAATGAAATTCAATTGTGAAAAAAGTAAGGTTCTACATTTATGCAGGAAAAATCAAATGCACAAGTATAGTATAGGTGGTACCTTGCTTAATAGTAGCAACTGTGAGAGAAATCTCGGAGTCCTAGTGGACAATCACTTCAATATGAGCCAGCAGTGTGCTGCAGCTGCCAAAAAAGCCAACACAGTGCTAGGCTGCATTAACAGAGGGATAGAATCAAGATCGTCTGAAGTACTAATACCTCTTTACAATGCTTTGGTAAGGCCACACCTGGAATACTGCATGCAGTTTTGGTCACCACCATGTAAAAAAGATGTCGAGACTCTAGAAAGAGTACAGAGAAGAGCAACAAAGATGATTGGGGGACTGGAGGCTAAAACATATAGGGAACAGTTGCTGGTATTGGGTATGTGTAGTTTAACGAAGAGAAGGGTGAGGGGTGACATGATAGTAGTGTTCCAATATCTCAGGGGCTGCCACAAAGAAGAGGGAGTCAAGCTATTCTCCAAAGCACCTGAAAGCAGGACAAGAAGCAACGGATGGAAACTAGTCAAGGAGAGAAGAGCAACCTAGAACTAAGGAGAAACTTCCTGACAGTTAGAACAATTAACCAGTGGAACAACCTGCCTCCAGAAGTGGTGAATGCTCCAACACTGGAAGTTTTTAAGAAGAGACTGGCCAGCCACTTGTCTGAAATGGTATACAGTTTCCTGCCTGAGCAGGGGGTTGGACTAGATGACCTCCAAGGTCCCTTCCAACTTATTATTATTATTATCCTTAAACAACAGGAAAGTCTTGGGAATGCTACAAACATAATATATCTTAATTTCAGCAGAGCGTTTGACAAAATATCTTATGACCTTACAATCTGCAATCTAGTTAGGTGCAGGCTAGATGGCATGAAAATTAAGCCCATACATAGCTAGGTAATATTGTCTCAAAAATGCTCATAAAAGATAGACCAAAGTGAGGTGCCAAATTCATTTCTAAGCCCTCTACTTTTTATTTTTTATTATTGACTTGTATGATGAGCTGGAAGAATTGTTTATCAAAGCTTACAGATGATACAAAATTGAGTGGGATAGCCAATGCCCTAAAGTACATAAATAAAATCCAGATAAAACAGGGTAAGTGAGAGAAATGGGATAGAAATAACAGAATAAAATGTAATAGAAACAAATGCAAAGTTCTTCACTTAGGCAACAACAATAAAATGTGCGAGTATCTGGCGTGGAATACATGATTTGGTACCTGTGAAACAAGTCTTGGAATAGTAGGTGATTGCATACTGAAAATGAGTATAGTATGGCTGGGGGGAAAAAAACAAAAGCTATTTTAGACTGCACCAACAAAATATAGTTTCCATATCCTGGAAGATGATTGTTCCGATTTGTTTAGCTTTGGTGAGTAGCAAAAAGAGTTCTGGGTCCACTTATGAGTATCAGACTGTCTTCTGGATGCAACAGTGAATGTTTAGCTTTGAGGGGGAAAAAATCTGAATTGGAATATGATAGTGAACCAGAAGACCAACACCTGCTGTCTATAATTCCAGTGGAATGGAATATGTGATTGCAGTTATAGAAAGGAAGGTTTTGTTTGATCATTAGGGGAAAAAATTCCAAAAAGAACAGTAATAGCATAATCAACAGAATAACATGTTGAAGTATTGCAAATCTAAGCAGCACTCTGCCTGAATGTTTTAATTCAAATTCCTGCAATAAGCAAACAGAATTGAGGCCCTACATAGCCCGTTCCAAAGAAATGATTCTACTCTTCTTCCTCAACAAAGGTATAGCATTGCACCCGCTTGTCTGTAATTTAATGCATTTTATTGCCAGACAAGTAAAGTTCTTGATAAGTGAATATAAATGCAAGTGCTCTGTTTTTTTTAAAGTCAAAATGTTAGGTCTACCCATTTTTAAATCCTTGTCTCAGGTCGACTGAATGGTATACCATGCTTTATCCTAGCATCATGATTCTTGTGCCTGTTTTCCTGCACCCTCAGACTGGTGAACCAACTCTTTAAAAAGAAGCTTAACTATTCCAAAGTTAGTGGCAGCAGTGTGGGGGAAGAATAGGAAGAAGGTAGTGTTAAGTCATGGGCTCTTGGGAGCAGGAATGATGACACGATGCTGAGTACAGAATAACTCATGCTTTTATTCTTGCTGGAACTGTACTGAAGGCTTGGGCCACAACCAGCCACAATATATAGACTAGCCTCTAGGCGGCATCAATAGGGTTGAACCCACTCTTTCCGCCTGGGCTAACCAATTGCAGGACTGGAGACAGCTTGTCTGGGTTGCTGGAGAGCCATTAGCCTTTCCAGCAACGCACGTGGTGTAACACCTCAAGCCCAATACGTAACAGGTAGAATTGGAGAGGAGCTCCATTTTAAGATTAAATTAGTAACTAATAGGATAGAATCATGGGACTATAGAAAGAAACAAAGAAATGCTTATCTTGAAAAAGAAATTGGTTAAGAGAAATTGAAATATCCAATTTCATACTAATAACTTTGTGAAACATTCGTACTAGAAAGCTTTCCTTATAGTAATTATTCTGATTCTTCTGTGTGGATGCTGCCATCCCAAATGGGGAACCTACACAATTTGGAGTGCTGAAGATTCAGACCATACAAAATTGAATGGCCTTCAGATCTGTCCACATAATTTTCCAAAATGGTGTCTAAACTGAACTAGAGAAACTTATTCTTGAGGCTGAATATAAATGGGGCCTAATCCCACTGACCTTTTGGGCAGGAAAAAAGCTGGTATACATTTGCTGCTTGAATAGACACATATCAATTTTATTGATAGTTCCATGCTATTTCCACATGGGATTCTTTGAAATTCTTATAGTAACACATAATGAAGAATTGCCCTATTAGACCTGATAATGTTTATTTGAAAAATGTAATGTATGAACAAAGTCCACCCACTGTTCCTGACAATGAGTAAGCTAATCTTCTTTGAGTGGCTTCCAAAACTGTAGTTGACTGACAGCACCTTCAGGAGATATACTATAGGTTCTTTCAAAAGATCACTGTTCTTTCTGCAATTTCATTTTCCTCCTGCATGCATAATGATGGACATTTTCTAATATTTTCTACATATGCAGGGCAGGTTCATTGTTATCAGACTCTGATAGAAAGACATTTACTAAAGCATTTCTGAGTTTTAAAGTTAAAGGTAACTTCTGAGTTCAATTGGGTCAGCAATCACACTGACCTATCCAAATATTACATGACTTTATCAGTACTTTATGGAAGGCCTCAGGGAAGACATTTTTATATGCATTCTTTGCATCAATCCCTTCTTTCTTATCAGTCAGTGTCACAGATATGGAAATTATTTTTGTTGGCATTTTGTTCCTCTTTAGTTCAGTGATAACCTTCTTGTCTTTGTCCCTTCTCCTGTATCCTCAAATTCATCCTAATGGTTTCAGTGCAGCATATGCAATCTTGAAAATAAGCATGGATGCTTAAGTTACAATGAAAACATTCTGCAATGTTAAAGAAGCTTGTAAAAATAATTTATCTGATTTTATAAAAGACTTCAGATCAAGAATTCTGAATCAGGAAATTTGACAATTTGGGCTTATGTCTTTTTCCCTTTTATATACATTGGCAGGTAGTTTTCAGGGTCTGCAATAAGATTTTTCCCTAATCCAGGATAAACCTTGGTATAAGCTCCATCATTGAGCTACAGTCCTTCATGGATCAGTATAAAAATAATATGCTTAAATTGTCCTGGAAGCTGGCAGAAACAGATTGGAAAGGTTTTATTGGAACTCCCATAGGATAGTTATTGATTTATCCTAGCTGTAAATTATCTATTTTATAAATATGATGGATGGAAAGGGAACTAGACAAGGATAAGGAGAGCTGATAATGACATTTCTGGGAGAATAGTGAGGCAAAGCACAGTTTCAATCAAACAATGGACCAAAGTAGCAAAATGTTCAAAAGTCATTAGTAATCCCAGGGTTGGAAGCTACTCAACAGTATAAACCAAGAGCAGCTGTTTGCCGGGAAATAATGTTCCATTTGCCAATATGCACAGGAGATTTTATGTTCCCCTAACTGGGAATTCCACTAGCTGTGCTTATCATATATTACTAATAATATGGGATGAACTGCCAACATTTTGATGGGCTGTTAAAAATCAAATCCAGATTCTCTAGTCTCCACTGCTACATGTTTCCCTTGCTGGATATTCATCTCGCCGTCCTCATCATCCTATATCAAGATTTCACTCTGATCCAACCAACCTGCCCCTTTGATCAGAGTGGGAATCATTGTACAAATTCCCTGGCATAATAAATCATGAGTTTATGTTTTACACAGAAGCACTATCAGATAAAGCATGGGGTGTCCTTTGAATTTCTGTATTTTTAGTGCAACTGTAAACAAAGAAATATATATATATATAAAACTCCAGGACAGAAGTGAGGATAGGATAAATTGGAACTAAATTCAGGTTGATACACCTGTTCAGGTTTAACAATACTGTGGCTGTCAGAGCTGCATTGCAAAAATAAAATTGATCATTAGAGGGTAGAAGAGAGATGGACAAAATGTTAACTCTTTGCTACCATTTAATGATCATCTTCAGCCCAGATTGGGAAGATTTAGACAATGCTAAACTATTATAATTATTACTATTTGTAAGTTGTTGAATCATTTTGATTCCTGAAGGACAGATCAAGAAAATTAAATATAATGAAAACACCCAAGAACAACAAAAAAAAAACTTCCATAAGAAAAACAAAACAAAAATGGCCTGACAGATTTATAACTCTAAAGTTCAAAGTACAGTAATTAAAAAAAACAAAAATCAAAAAGTAACAATATAAGAACCATAAAATAAAAAAGCCATAATGAAGAACAAATTGGGATGCTGAGAGTTCACAGCCTTCCAGAACATTTAGCCTTCACCAACTCCTCAGAAAAAAATAAAAATGCAACATAATGAAATTTAGTAGCCAGAATTACTGTATATTGCTTACAAAAATCTGTGCAGAAGACATAGGTCAGTGATGGCCAACCTTTTAGAGACCGAGTGCCCAAACTGCAACCCAAAGTGCTGGGTGGGTGTGGCCCATTGGGTGGGCGTGGCTGCGGTGGTAACGGCAGACTGGGTGGGACTAAAAAGTTCAATCAATCAATTCCAACTTTGCGAGATCTTTTTTTTCTCGCGAGAAGTTGAAATTGATTGATTGATTGAACCTTTTTTTTTTATACACAGTGGCGGAGGCCTAAAGCAAAAAGTTTTTATAAAACCCAGCTGAAGGCCTAGGACTGGGGCAACAGTGCACATGCCCACAGAGAGAGCTCTGCATGCCACCTGTGGCATGCGTGCCATAGGTTTGTCACCACGGACATAGGTATTTAGAACGGGTCTAAAGCCAAACAAAAAAGCTATATTGTCCCTTTCCTAACACATCTCCAGTACAGGAAGTCTTGAATTTATAACCATTCATTCAGTTATCCTTCAAAGTTACAACAGCACTGAAAAAAGCGACTGGTTCATATTTATGATGGTTATCTGATCACCTTTTGCGATCTTCTGACAAACAAAGTCAATGGGCAAGCTAGATTCACTTAACAACCGTGTTACTAACTTAGCAACTGCAGTGATTCATTGAACAACTGTGGCAAAACAGGTTGTAAAATGGGGCAAAACTCACTTAACAGCTCTCTCACTTAGCAACAGAATCTGTGGCCTCAATTGTGGTTGTGACTTGAAGACTACCTGTATTAAGCTGACAGAACTCTCCTGTTTCACCCATAGAAGATATTCACATACTATTTTTAAAGGTAAAGGTAAAGGTTCCCCCGCACATGCGTGCTAGTCGTTTCCGACTCTAGGGGCCGGTGCTCATCTCTGTTTCAAAGCTGAAGAGCCAGTGCTTGTCCGAGGACGTCTCTGTGGTCATGTGGCCGGCACGACTAGATGCCAAAGGCGCACGGAACTTCCCACTGCAGTGGTTCCTATTTTTCTACTTGCATTTTTACATGCTTTCAAACTGCTAGGTTGGCAGAAGCTGGGACGAGTAACAGGCGCTCACTCTGTTATGCGGCACTCGGGATTCGACTCGCTGACCTTCTGATCGACAAGCTCAGCGTCCTAACCCACTGAGCCACCACGTCCCTTATATACTATTTTTACTCAGTTGCTATCATGAGATTGTTGCTGTCTAGCTTCCCTCCTTCCTTTTGCATGAACCACCACCTCCAAAACCATTTAGAACCACTTCCAAAAGTTCAATGTCTTCATCACAAAAAAAATTTCTATGCACCAATCACCTCTGATGCATACATCTAATTAAAAATGAAATCCTGTTAGCTTTTCTCTCAATATTACAATCTGTGAAGTCAATGATTTACAGCGCTCCATGAAAATGGTTTCTGTGTTTATACCCCAATTTATATCTGACTTATTTCAAATCAGGAATTCTGGCAGAGCACTGGTAAAGTAAAGAAACAGGAAAACAATCAATATTTACATTCTACAGGTGAAGAGAATTGGTTGATAGAAATTATTCACCTGGTCCCTAGCTGTACTGTACTGTACCTAAAACAACTGGGCATCAGAAAAACCTTACCTAGAGACCTCCCAGTAAATTTTTGCCCACTTCTCATTCACACACACACACACACACACACTCACAGAGAGAGGGGGGGAGGAAAGAAGGGAGAAAGAAAGAAAGAAAGAAAGAAAGAAAGAAAGAAAGAAAGAAAGAAATTGAAAGCTATCATTGAACTGTTCAGATTGTGTAAGAATCTTGAAAACTCTTAACTGCATCAACAGGCAAAAGTAAAAAGTTTTGGATTCTTCCCCAAGCTTTCTCTGAGAACTCTCCAGAGACAAACAACATGCCTCAAGATTTATGGTGCTTGTTTGTTCTTTTCCCACTTTTGATAACAGCTTCCCCAGAATGTTCAGAACTTTCTAAATTCTCTTGTCTAGTTTTATATCTTATTCTGGCAGCATAAAGAACAGGAGAAAGAAGTCAAGCAGGTTTGTTTAATCTCTACTGTGACTAATTATAACGTTCTGGGCTTATTTTCTACTTTGCAATTTGATGCTTGTAGTAATCCCTCAGGGAATTTAGAGATATATCTGCCCTCTTCTGCTCAGGCATCATAAGCCAATGAAATAGATCTTGCTGCCATTGGTCAAACCCAAACTTCAACCTGAATTTGAATTAGGTTCTCTGTACTTCTAGCTTCGTTTTTAAAGGAGAGTCTTGACATAACAAATTCTAGAAATCCTCCTCCCCACATGGCTAAGTTACTATAGGGCTAACTGGCAAGAAAGATAGACAGTTCCAGAAAGTAAGGAGGTGTTTGGAGTCATCTCCCCTGAAATAGTCCACAAGTATCACAGTGATGTTTCTCTGCAATACTCCTGGAAATGTAAGCAGTGATGTCTTTGATACCTGGTGGTCATTAAAACTCTGGAAAGAGTCCTCTCCTGAGTTATGTCATGTTTGCATTTAATATGGATAGCACAGGT
Source organism: Vipera ursinii (assembly GCF_947247035.1). Classification (NCBI taxonomy): domain Eukaryota; kingdom Metazoa; phylum Chordata; class Lepidosauria; order Squamata; family Viperidae; genus Vipera; species Vipera ursinii. Next base: position 19,770,650 of record NC_139516.1, read on the forward strand.
AGTTTTCAACTTACAACAGTTCATTCAGTGACCGTTCAAAGTTACAATGGCATTTAAAAAAGTGACATACGACCTTTTTTCATACTTACGACCGTTGAGACATCCCCCTGGTCATGGGATAAAAATTCAGATGCTTGGTTGCAGTGTCGTGTGATTACCTTCTGCGACCTTTTGACAAGCAAAGTCAATGGGGAAGCCAGATTCACTTAACAACTGTAAGTTAACAATTGCAGTGATTCACATGTGGCAAGAAAGTTCTTAAATGGGGCAAAATTCACTTAACTAAACTCACTTAGCAACAGAAATTTGGGGTTCAATTGTGGTCATATGTTGAGGACCACCTCTACATTATTTTTAAGTGAGTTATCTACAACACAGTTTCTATTATATATATAAGGTCTATATTATTCTTTGAGTACTCCAGTTAAGGGTCTCTGAATGGTTTGAGGTGGGAGAAGAACTCAGTTGATGGAATCTTAACTGTAGTAAACAAAAGGTGTGGTCTAATCTTTAATGAAGGATGGATAATTGCCTGACAGTATTCTTTAACTTGGTTAACACTCCTTCTCTCCCTCCATCCCTTTTTCTTCTTTATCCTCCTGAAGAGACAGCATCAACATGACTAATTAAAATAGATTTATAACACAGCAAAAACAATATCCTCCAGGTCCTTTCCTGTTGCTCTTTGACTACATACACAGACCCACACACACACACACACACACACACTTTTTTTACCATGAAACTAAGTAAAATGAAGCAAAGCTTCATATAGGAGCTGTGACTAGAGGGGCCTTCGCCCAGGTTCGTCTGGTGCGCCAGCTGCGACCCTATCTGGACCTGGATGCCTTGCGTACAGTCACCCATGCACTTGTGACCTCTCGTCTTGACTACTGCAACGCTCTTTACATGGGGCTGCCCTTGAGAACCACTCGGAAGCTTCAGCTGGTGCAGAGTGCAGCTGCACGAGTGCTTTTGGGGGTCTCCCATATTACACCTCTGCTCCGTGAGCTGCACTGGCTTCCAGTTGCCTTCTGGGTGAAATTCAAGGTGCTAGTGATGACATACAAAGCCCTACATGGCATGGGTCCGGATTACCTACGGGAGCACCTAATGCCAGCGTCAACATCCCTCCGTCCTGTGCGCTCCCACAGAGAGGGCCTCCTCAGGGTGCCACCGGTCAGAGAATGTCGGCTGGTGACCCCCAGGGGGAGAGCATTCTCGGTGGGTGCGCCAATCCTTTGGAACCGCTTACCAGCTGAAATCCGGATGGCCCCCGACCTTCGCTCCTTCCGGCGTGATCTAAAAACTTATCTATTCCAACAAGCCAGCCTGGCCTGATGGATTTGGGTTTTAAAATTTTCTCACTTTATTGCTTTATTGTATTCTTACTTTATTGCTCTGTACACCGCCCTGAGTCCTCCGGGAGAAGGGCGGTATATAAAACAAACAAACAAATAAATAAATAAATAAAAGCTGAGGATGAGAGCAAGATCCAGGCTAGGGATCTATTTTCAGGCTCCTACTAGTTAGTTGGAACTACTCCTGGGTAGCAATGATAACAATATTTGAAAGGCAGTTTGAGAGTTCATTCTACTTCTCTCCAACCATAGTCTAAAGCAGGGGTCCCCACACACCGGTCCGTGGACCGGCACCAGGCCACAGCATGCCAGAAACCGGTCCACACAAAGAAGCAAAGCCCCTCACTTGCAACCTATTCCCCCCCATCAGTTTCATCCTTCTCCTGAAATTACTCTCTAGTTCTAGAGATGCATTTACCATTCTTTTGCAGATCGGCATGGCCCTGTTTAACAAATGCATTTAGTACTTTTTTCAGAGAAGTCTGGAACCACGTTTAGGAACAATCTTACTAACAGATATTGGGAAACTTGAAAGGTGACAAAACCCTCTGTCTTAGGCATCTGCTTACGCTTGCCCAACCCTGCCACACAACAGGTTATTGATTTGTGGTTATATGTCCTGGCGACAGCTGAGGATTGGGGAGGATTGGGGAATCCACCAAACCATTTCCTCAACTTGTCCCCTGTCAAAACTGTAAGGATAGAACCAGTCACCAGCTTCATTACTGAGGCAAATTAGAACTCAGTTAGGGGAATTGCTTTTAAGTAGGGATACTTTCTGCTGATTCATGGACTGGAGAAATGCTCATTAACATGGCTGTGAGAAAGAGTCCAAAGAGGGATTCTGAGAGTTTGGATTAGGAAAACATAGTTCTTGTTTCTGATGTAGGGAAATCAATTTGCCTTTGCTAGTCCTTATTATAGTTACAGACCCTTGAATACAATAACTTTAAGATCTTTCCCCACCAGATCCTATTCATGGCACAAACTCGTGTAATCTCAGCTTTCTATCATGTCTTCTTGATATTTCCCTCCATTCATCTCCAATCTATGCTTGAGGCACCTTAAAATTACCCTTAACTGTCAGCTCCAATCTAATCCAGTTCTAACAGCCATGTTAGAGCAGGTGACTAGTAGATATTGTTTTGTTGTTAACTGTAGGCATTTGGTAGGACTGAGAGCAGTAGGAATTCCACCAATCTCTGTCTTTAACTTGCCCTGTGCAGTATGAATAAGGACACACCATTTGCCAGCATAATGCATATGACTAGGTTTAAATGGAGATGCTCAGTCATCCAGGTCATAGTTGTCCCAAAGGTGGTGTTTCAAAAGGCAATTGGACTTTCTTTGTTCTTCCTTGAAGACATTTTGCTTCTCATCCATGAAGCTACTTCAGTTCATCAAGACTGAAAAAACAAAGAAAGTCCTGTTGCCTTTTGAAAAAGTACCTTTGGGACTGTGACAAGGTGAGAATCACCAATGGTAGCAGCAAATTTTATACCAGGGTATTTTCTTCTGGCTCAGGATTTGGTGGATGGTATTTGATTTAACTAAGGACAAGGCTGCTATTGTTACAGGCTTATATGTTTGCTTACCATTACCTATCACCAGGTATAGGCTATCTAGAATCCAGAGGGCCTTCTCTGTCGGGGCGCCTGCTTTTTGGAATCAGCTCCCCCGAGAACTTCGGATGGCCCCAGATCTCTGGTCCTTTCGTCGCGACCTAAAGACATACCTTTTCCAACTGGCTGACCTGGACTGACGACGGGGTTTTTAATTTTGTTTTATTTTTATTGGTTTTTAGTGGGGCTTTGTAAAATTTAATCTCTTTTAATATTTGTATTCATTGTTTCTATTGTTGTTTTATTGTTGTTAGCCGCCCTGAGTCCTTCGGGAGATAGGGCAGCATACAAGTTCCATAATTAAATTAAATTAAATTAAATGTTTTAAATTATAAATGTGATAATCCACGAGGGCTGCATTAATGGCAGATGCAGTGCAAAAAATCTTGAGGCCAGTTTATTTATTTCTGCCCATCATCCTAATGGGAAATCTTACATGATCTTTTTATCTTTGTCAGACCTTTAACATGCAGTAATTGTCTTGGCAGGTTATTTAGATAATATCATCTTTAAGTAAGGAGGCTTTGTTGATGGGATTGTGTTAATTTAATGGCAGCTATGAATGCAAGGTTTTGTTCACGCGGGCCCAAGAATTTTTTATTTTTGTTGCTGACCTCAAAATTGTGTTATTTAAATGAATGTTTAAGATGTCATTTAATATTTAAAAATAGGGTCCTCTATATCTGCATTTAACTAGGACAGTCACCCATGCAAAAACTTCACATTATGTCCATTGACTCTCTGAAATCATGATGAACTAAATCAACTTTACTAACCTTTCTTGTTCCCTGGGAATATTTATTTGTTATTCCAGGCATCTTAATGTACCAGACTGAGAAAAGTAGGCCTGATCAACTTGCACATCTGAACTGCAGACACTATGCTTTGTCTGCCTGCCTGCCTGATTGACCGATGTGCCATTAATTCAAGGATGACTCTTAGTGATCACTTAGACCTTCTCCAAGATTTTCTATCCCTTCACATGATCCAATCACTGCTGTGATTAAGTCCATCCATAGAGGGAAATGGATGGCAATTTGAACATGAATAACGAATAACAGAGTTGAAATGAACCTTGGAGGTCTTCTTATCCAACCTTCTGTCAAGCAGGAGTCCATAGTATTCCATACAAGTGGCTGTCCAGTCTCTTCTTAAAAGCCTCCAGTGATGGAGCACCCACAACTTCTGAAGACAAGCTGCTCCACTGGTTAATTGTTCTGTCTGTCAGGAAATTTCTCCTTAGTTCTAGATTGCTTCTCTCTTTGTTCAGTTTCTGTCGCTTGTCTTGCCTTGACCCCCTCTTCTTTGTGGCAGCCCCTCATATATTGGACAGCTGCTATCATGTCACCCCTTACTTTTAGACAAGAAAAATCAATTTGTAATGTTCCTGATTTTATGGCTAGTTCATAAAATCTTTCTCTCCCACCACTTTACTATTTTTGCTTCCATTACATTCATTGGGATGTAATTTTGCACCTTTGGCATGGTACCCTATGATAGTGCTGCTATACTACTTAAGGACACTGGTCATATTCTTTATTAGCTTCTTATTTTCCATGTTTTGTAAGATTTTATGTTGGATTCAATGATCATTGGGAGGGTGTTTTTTTTAAAAAAAATGATAAAAATGTCATTAATCAGTGCATTTCTAATGCTGGATACCGCTAGAAAAGGTCATATTAGACAACTTTCATTGCACAATATAAGCATGTCAAATGATTGAATCATTGAATGAATATTTATCAGCAAGCTTTCAAAAGTACAGATTTTGAGAGCCAATATATTGAAGTATGATTTAACATGCTTATTAGAAAGCAAATACATTTATATATGCATGGAAACATGACTTTTTATTGTAATAAATTGTATTATCCTTAATACCAATTTATTAAACATGCCTGTGATTTAGTATTATTGTTTGATTATCTTAGTTTCCATGCATGAATACGTTGTAATTCTTGCAGGCTCTCTGGAGTTAAATATTTCAGAGTTTCTAATCAAGCAAGCAACAGAAACAACTCTAATGTCCTTTATTTCCCCAAACATATATGACAACTGGGTATCTTTTTACTGGTCAATTCTTGTCCTTCTTTCCCCCCTTTTCAGCATTAGAGAAACAAGAAGTGTTTGCACACATTTTCTCCACTTTTAGATGTTGTGATAATGGCTTTTACATGTTCTTTCTTATATTACTTATTAATATAACCAAGATCTATTGTTTTATTATGTGTCTGTTTCTAAGGCTTTTAAGTAACTTTGTGATTTGCCCAAAGGACTTCAGCAACATTGCTTCATCATCATCATCATCATCATCATCATCATCATCATCAACAACAACAACAACAACAATTCATTAAACCACACTGGCTTGGGAGGGATTAAAGAAGCAAATTACTTGCCTTGTGTTTCTAAACATAGAACTATTGTAGAAAACTTCTCTTTTTGTGCCAGATTGCCCCATAGGCATGGCTGAGAAAGTGTGTTTTCCTTCAAAGTTGTTTTCAAAGAATCATGAGGAGAAGGGAAGATGGGGAAAGGAATAGGACTATGGAATGCTGGATTCTCCAACTAAAGGAGAATGTTTTCTATGGAATATGCCCTGTGTAAAGTGAACGCTCAGAAGACTGTACACAATTTATAGTTCCCTCTGTGTTTGTAACCTGGAAACAGCAGAACAATTGAAACTGTGAGGCCAGCTGGCAAAAACCTCCTGAGTTCATAGGCTCTGGCAACCCAGCGTTTTGCGTCAGAGTGAAACACCTCCAGATACTTGCTCTTTTTCACTCCCCTCATATCAGTCAATCCTGTAACTGGATACCATTTGTAAATATTGTGACGCTTGCAAAAGTCAATGGGCACAAACATAAGCCATTTACATGTTTGCTGTGTACTGAATCTATTCAAATTCTCAGAAATTAGGGGACAAAATTTGTCTGTTGAGGCATAATTGATTTAGGCAGGACTTCCTCTCAGATGGTAGTGGGTAAGATTACAGTTAGGGTAACAAAGGTTGTGTGAGAGGGTATCTGAATCAAGCTCATATAAAACTGTAGTTTGCACAGATTACCCTTTAGAATTCAAGTTGTGATTTAAGTTTTTTATATACATATAGACAAACTTTGGCATAGCTCTGCTTGGCATTTCCTATTTCTAATAGGGTGAGTGGTTTGGAGGTGGACCTGTGACAATAATTATTCTTTCTCTCTCAGAAGTTGCATTAAATCAGAATGATTACCTAACTTGGGGCTATTGTTCCATTTCAACCATGGTTTCAGTTTCAACATCCTGGATAATGACAATCTATAGTTTGCCTTTCTGGCATTAGACCAAATCTTGGGGATAGTATGGATATAAGTGTCTGTGGAGATTTTCAGTCATCCAGCTCGTGGTTGTCCCCAAGTGCTTTTTCAAAATGCAACTGGACCTCGTTTTTCTTTGAAGACATTTTGCTTTTCATCCAAAAAGCTTCTTCAGTTCTAGAATCTTCATCCAAGAACTGAAGAAGCTTCTTTGATAAAAAGCAAAATATCTTCACAGAAACACAAAGTCCAGTTGCGTTTTGAAAAAGCACCTTTGGGTGTGAATGTAGGCTCAAGTCAGAATGGACAAGCTTTCTACACCCATGTGAAACAGTTTGTACAGACAAAGCAAATTTCTCTTCCCCACACGTTCTTTTTTCCCCAAAATCTCAGCAACCAATTTATAGCTGTTTTTTTAAAAAGGTGCTAAATCTTTTAAATGCACCAAAATTTCACTGAGAATAATATCAATAAAATGTACCAACCTCACCTAAGAAATCATCCAAAACAATCAAGAGAAACCAATTCCCTCAAAATCTCAAAAGATTTCAGCATTTCTGCAGAAGATAGAGATTTTGATGATCCCTTGAGATTTAGTAATTTTTAATTATGTTTACATATTTTATTTAAAAGAGAACATACTCTTTCGGGAAGCCTAGAGTCTCTGGAAGCTAAATAGAAATGAGTGAAGCAGTGTAAAACTACTGCATTCAATAATATACTTCTGGAGCTGATTTCTGATTCAACAAATGTCCAGACCAATTTTTCATTTAAAATCTATGACAGTTCAGATGAACAGAAAAGAAGTGGGGGAGGATTGTACTTCCTCTTGTTTTAATATTAAAACATCTGATAGCCCAAAAGTAGTACTTTTTTTAAAAGGCAAATGCCAGATTTTTGTTTTATTTTTTAAACCCACCTTTGAAACCATCTAAAGTCAATGCAACTCTGTTATACACTTTGCCTGGAGAAAGATGCAAAACCAGCACCCCTCATGTTCTTTTATCATTAGAAGCAAAATACTCAAACTGGCTAACTCCAGAATTCCTGGTAGAATTCATGTTAATCCTTATTCTTGGGCTAGATTATTTTTTCAATGAAGGAGATACCCAAAATGTTTTTTCAACGTGCTCAGTTTAAAGAGATTTGGAATATTTAGATGCATTCCTGGGTCAGAGATTGTAGAAGAACATTGAAGAGGTGAAGGTATCTTATGTTGCTTCCACAAAGCTAATTTCCAGACTCATTGGATTGGATTCAGAGTATTGCATAGCAGGAAGGAAGGAAGGAAGGAAGAAAAGAAAGAGAGACAGAGAGAAAAGAGAGAGAGACAGAAAGAGAAAGAAAGAAAGAAAGAAAGAAAGAAAGAAAGAAAGAAAGAAAGAAAGAAAATGAAAGAAAATGAAAGAAATTGTATAATGTGTATTGACAGCAAAAGTTGGTTGGAAAAGTTAAAGAAACAAGGAATGGTTACAATTAACAGAGACTGGGAACATTCAGAATGATTTAATGAAAGGAACTTGCTTTCAACATGCTGTTAAAAATGCTGAAAAATGGTAATACAGCAGATGAAACTAGAGAAGTATTAAAATAAGGATGTGATTTGATTATGTGACTTCTTTAATATGTCCATGAAGACTGCATCTCTGCCTGCCAATTGAAACAATGCTAGTGTTACCATGGACAAAGAAAAGATAGTAAGAATGAATGGTAAAACTGCAAGTGAAAGTAATTTGTTAAATGTGCCTGAGAAAATATTGGTAGAATCCTGATAGAAAGGATACAATAGGTGACAGTACAGGTTGTGCTGGGCAAAGAATATGCAGACCAGTATTTTGCTAATCAGCAAATATATAGAGGTTAAAAAATATTTAATGTTTGTGGATTTAGAGAAAACATACAATAAAATGAATAGGATGAAATTATGGAACATTATAATTGAAAGTTGACTGAGCTAAGAGTACAATATACTGTATGGTGTAAGTAAAGTGTGCATGTGACATAAGCCTGATTACTTAAGTACTACACCAAACTAACTCTCATAAAGGGGTACAATTAGTCAAAAAGAAAATGTGCAGAATTAAAATAAAAGAAAAAGAAAATTAGCTGATACAGGGAAACAAAAAGGAAATTTGCTGAGCTGTGGGAAATTAAGTCTTACCACTCATGCTAGTGTTACCTCATTCTTTGTAGTGAAATAAAGGAAGGAGTGATGCATTTTGAAATTCCATATAGCCAATATTGATGGAATTTGTGCCGTGATAGTGCAGTGATTAGAATGCAGTATTGCAGGCTAACTCTGCCCATTGCCAGCAGTTTGATCCTGATCAGCCTTCCATCCTTCTGAGGCCAGTAAAATGAGGAGCAATATGCTGACATTGTAAACTGCTCAGAGAGTGCTGTAAAGCACTGTGGAGTGATATATAAGCCTAAATGCTATTGTTATTGCTAATTTGTGGATACTTACAGTTGAGGTTGTAAGGGATTGTGGATTAATAGCAACAACAATAGCACTTAGCACAAGGTCCCAGGCTAGAAACTGGGACACTGTGAATCCTAGTCTTAGGCCAGCTGGGTGACTTTAGGCCAATCATTTTCTCTCAGCCCTAGGAAGGAGACAATGTTAAACCACTTCTGAAAAACCTTGCCAAGGAAACTGCAGGGACTTGTCCAGGCCAATTCCGAGACACTTAAATTGAAAGAAAGAAAGAAAGAAAGAAAGAAAGAAAGAAAGAAAGAAAGAAAGAAAGAAAGAAAGAAAGAAAGGAAGGAAGGAAGGAAGGAAGGAAGGAAGGAAGGAAGGAAGGAAGGAAGGAAAACAGGTTATGGGCCATTTGAAACTCTGCAGGGATGCTGTTCCACAGGGCAGGTGCACTTACAAAGAAACCAGTTGCTTTTGGGACCAACACAATGACACTGCTTAAAGGAAGAGATTTGGAAAACGTCCTCCCTGCCAGATCTGGTGCAACAAGCAGAAACTATCAGAGACAGATAGTCGCATAAATAGACTACCCTATGCCATATGGAGTTTTAGTAAATAATAACCAGCACCATAACTAATAACCAGCACCCAGATGTCCATGTGCAGCATATGAGATGCCAAATAACAGCTTCAATTTCTGAATGCTTTTCAAGCACTCCATGTGGAACCTGTTACAATAGTCTAAAAACTGAAGGTGAGGAAGACCCAAGTTATCATGACTAAAGCCTAACATTTAGTTGCTAAGAATCAAGTGAAATCTGTGGATTTATTAACATTGATTATTTTTGTACGCATAAAAAATATTGTGTGATTGATATTTGGGGAATAATTTCATTACATTATTTGCCATAAATCATCTATTATGTCATGGGCTCTAATGAGCAGGAATGAGAACACGCAGAGGAGTACAGACAAACACATACTTTATTTAAGCAGAAACTGTACTGAGAGATTGGAGTCACCCTGCCTCAATATATAGCCAGGCCCTATGGTATTAACCAATCAGATTGAGGCTATACTTGCCACCCATAGTTGACCAATAGCAGGACTGGAGACGTCCTGTCTGAGTTGCTGGAGAACCGTTAGTTCTCCAGCAAAGCACATGTTGATATTCCAAAAGCCCAGTACATAACATCATCCTTCTATTATTCTACCATTTCCTACTATTCTACACTCTACTCTTTCATGTGTTGATCTTCAAAACTTAGTATGAACTCAAGCTGCTTTTGTTAGGAAACTAAACAGGGAAGAGACTTAGCCTGTAAGATGCCAGGCATTTTACTTAACCCATTGTTAGTTTCTAAATGTGGACCTTTTCAAGCATTTCTGTAATCCTGTATTGGAACTGAATTAAAAACCTGATTTTAGCTTTCCAGATAGTTGTGTGATTTGCTGTAAGCTGCTTTCTGTACTAATTTCTTTTCTTAAACGAAAGCAAGACAGGTGGTAGAAAGAATCATATCATTAATTAACCCACCGAGACCAAGAATCACAAGGCCACACTTTTTCAATTACAGCCATTTCAAACTTCAAGCCATTTCTTTTCATCTTCTTCCCAAGCAGGCTGTGACTAACATTCATAGCATTTATAAGTTCTGCTGCGTGGCTGATTCTAGGCATCCTTGCTAAACAGCCAATGATCTCTGCTTTAACATTCCCAATTTTCAGGGGGATTAAAACAAAACCAGGAGGAACTTAACACATTTAGGAAGGTAGAAATAGACCCAATGAAATACGGAAAAACAGAGTTTAAAAATTTCCTGAAATTGATCCTTCAGATGATGGTATAAAAGTAGCGACTTGCACATAGAATATACAATGTACCCCAATATAATTGCCATCTACCCATCTGAGAACAAATCAATCTGATTTGTATCTATGTGTAATTTGCATTACATTGCCAAGCAGGGAGAAGTAAGTTCAGACTTTTGGCAACTGATTCATATTTATGATATTTGCAGTGTCCCAAGGTCATTTTTTGTGACTTTCTGACAAGCAAAGTCAATGGGGAAGCCAGGTTTATTTAACAATTGTGTCACTAACTTAATGACTGCAGTGATTCACTTAAGAACTGTAGCAAGAAAGGTCATAAAATGGGGGGGGGAAACTCACTTAGCAAATGTCTCACTTCACAGCAGAAATTTTGGGCTCAATTGTGGTCATAAGTCAAGGACTAGCTGTATTTACAACCAGTCAGCAAGTTTACTTCACTGCCTAGCAAATAATTGGCTGAGCGCTTTGGTCCTGTCTGACCTTTTTCTAATATAAAGCACATTATTAAATTAAAGCAACCTCAAGGCTATGTAAGAAATGCTCTTTTCTCACATTCCTTCTTTCTATTTCCTGCTAAGTACAGAAAAATACCCTCTCTTCATTTTGTCTGAGGTAATTGCAGTTGTTAACTGAGTAGACAACATGGCTTCAATTTGCACAACTGTTAACTGAATACATAATATGACTTTAAAGAACTTAAGTAATTCTGGTCTGCCAGAAACAAAATAATTTGAAATGAAAAGAAGGCTGACATTTGCTTTACAATTATGTGATTCATAATGTTAATAAGCTCTTAGTTTTTTCATTGGCCAGAACTCTTTGCTCACTCTTTGCTTTCTGACTGTTGTGATTCAGGGTCAGCCTGTGGGTTCGGCAGTTGGGTCAGACGATTCAGAGGAGGAGGAGGGGGTGTTGGAGAGGTTGCTGTTGAGAGCCCTCAGCCAGGCCCCTCCCACCTGGTCACGACGCAGACCCAGCTATGTGAGCCTGACAGCGTGGATGAAGATGACCCACAGCTGACCCTGTTCAAGGACGCCCGATGCAGGAAGCAGTCAATCAGGAGTAAACAGAGGAAGGCAATGGGGCAGAGAGAAGCCACGCCCTGAACTATATAAAAGGGGAATGCGTGGGAGGGCTGGTTTGCTGAAGGCAACCGCTTGAATAGTTCCTGTTTCATGGTTCGTGTCTTGTTCTGTTTGCTTTTGTATCCATAAATTTGGCAGGCTTAGTTCCAGCTCTTGCCTTCTTGTAAAAGGGGTTGTCCCTGCCTTTTCTGCAGGGCCGGTAGCAGGCTGGTACAGAACACTGACTCTTAAATTCTCTGTACATAGTCCTTGAGTTACAACCATAATTGACACTGGAATTTCAGCCATAAGTCAATGCAGTTGTAATTCGAGTCACAATGTGACCAGACATAATTTTACAATCATTTTTATGGCAGTTGTAAAATGAATCATGTGGCTGTTAAGCAAATCACATAATCCAGTTTCCCTAATGGATATTCCCCCCCCCCCAGAAAACCAGCAAAAAAAGATCACAGATTGCCATCATATAACCCCAGGATGCTGCAACAGGTCATAAATACAACCTAGTTGCCCAAATGTCTGAATTAAGACCTTGTGATCACAGGGATGCTGCAAGGTAGCTGTGGAAGTAAGGGTCATAAACCACTTTTTCCATGATAATTGTAACTTTGAATCATTGTTAAATAAATGGTTGTAAGTCAAGGACTAACTTGTACCTGGTTCCCTTCTACCACCGAGGCTCCATTTCCTGTTCTTGCAGCCTGTCTGCATGGCTCATCCATAGCTGGTTGCAAAACTGTTGCAATGCTTTCATTCAACTTTCAGAGGTTTTAAGATGCCTTGAAAGGATGGTAGCAAGACAGCTTGGGTTATTTTTCAGTTAAACTATTGTGATTTGGCATTATTAATTGCAATGTGTATGAAGGGAATGACCCCAGACATTTTTAAAAAAACTTCATTTTGCCTGGAGTAGAGGTATGAAGATTTTTGATACTCCGGGAGCTGTGGTAATTAAGGGGACTGGCCACTAATTAAAATATGTATTTTTATTCCCGTTGTTTGTCCTTCAAAGGCTAAAGTTTGCATGCAGTGAAGAAATTGTCTATGGAGATTCTCAGTCATCCAGGTCATGGTTGTCCCAAGTGGCAACTGGACTTCCTTGCTTTTATTTGAATACATTTCGCTTCTCCTCTAAGAAGCTTCTTTAGCTCTGACTGGATAGTGGGGAATGGAAGGATCTACTGTATATTCCTTGCAGACCGCTGATCACTTGCATTCTTTTAGAGCAGGGGTGTCAAACTCAATTTCATTGAGGGCTGCATCAGCATTGCAGTTGCCCTCAGGGGGCCGGGTGGGTATGGCCTGGGTGGGCGTGGCCTACTGGGTGGGCATGGCCAGCTCTACATCGTTCGCATCAAGGGTGCCTATGGGGGCCTGGGCAGGAGTGGGACAGATCTGAGGGTCTCTGGCAGAAGGAGGGTCTCTGGGCCAGGGCCAAGGCAGTGGGGGCTGTTCCCTCACTGTTTCCAGGATGACTTCACGGGCCGCATGAAACCACTTCGCGGGCCGGATCTGGCCCCCGGGCCTTGTGTTTGACATGTCTGTTTTAGAGAGTCATTGAGGCCACTTGGAGGTTGATCTGTGTCCTCAGGGTCACAGATAATGGGTGTGAAACTACTACTGCTAATTGTTTTATATTGTTGGTTTAGTACACTGTAAGCCGCCCAGAGTTACTTGATAGTGAGAAGGGCAGCATATAAATTTAATAAATAAATAACACATAGAAATCGGCTTCTCTTACAGCTTTTTTTTTACGTTAGCAGAGGAGGAGGAGGAGGAGGAGGAGGAGGAGAAGGATGAACAGGGGTCAGGAACAGAAGAATAGTCATGTCATTGTTGGCACTGGGGAATCGGGTAACCTGTTTCAAATCATAGAGGGGTCTATTGCAAATTCCCAAGCTATTTCCCATTGTTACGGTAATCCAGTTTCTGGAAAATGATCATGAGATCACCCTGAGTATATATATAGATTATGATTTTAATGCAGGATATATAAAACATTGTGGGGTGCTTTGTTTTGTTTTTAGCTGTGTCTCTTCCCTGCTCTGTGACTTGTTTTAGCTTTCCCTGTTATCTTACCCTGAGCCTTTAATCTGGAACTGAAAACAGCCCCCTGTTTGACGTAAGGGGAGAGCCGGGCCAAAAGGAAAGAAGAGAGAAGCCTGAGGGCTTCTAGTTTTGAAGCCAAGCACTTCCAGGCAGGAAAAAACACACACACAGAGTTGGTGGCTTCAGAAGGAGCCATTGTGTCCTCCCATTTGCTGACCCACAGATGCCTCTGTTCCTTTAAGGTACAGCTTTTCTAAAGTGGGATCTGATCTGGAGGTGAAAAATCAAGTCACAGCTCATCCGGAGCCGTGTTAGTTCTCATAGCGGTGATGGATGGGAGACAGATTTTTTCAAACCCCCTGACCATGTTCAGTATGTTGTACTGTACACTGATGAATCACTTCCTGCCTTTGGTCTTTTCTTGTGCTCACTGCTACATCACAGCAGCCCGACTCTCCCACTGTATCCCATAGCCCCAGCTGAGATGTTTTGTGAGCTCGGTCCTGGCGCCTACTAGAACGCAAAGGCAAGGCTAAACTGCTGTGTCATACTTAGTTATTAATGACCAAAGAACCACATGATACGAAGTTCTGGGAAACTTAGAAAAGATTCCAAGAAAGGGTCAACCAGTTCAGTAAACAGATTTTATTAGAACTTGCAGAGACCAACATGTTTCCTTTTTACCGAGCAGTGCTTCTTTCTTTCTTTCTTTCTTTCTTTCTTTCTTTCTTTCTTTCTTTCTTTCTTTCTTTCTTTCTTTCTTTCTTTCTTTCTTTCTTTCTCTCTCTCTCTCTCTCTCTCTCTCTCTCTCTCTCTCTTTCTCTCTCTCTCTTTCTCTCTCTCTTTCCTAACTTTTATCCAAGGGACTCTTACCAGAAAATAAATAAAAACAACCCATACATTTCCTCTAAATGCCCTTTTTTCCTTGTGCTTTTAACTTTGTCCTTTATAAAAACCCTTTTAAAAGATAAATACAGGAATTTTGCTTCTTATAGGCTGCTTGTTCTCTTGTACTCATGTTCTGCACCATAATAAATCCAGCTGATTCACTACCCACAGTAAATCTTCAATTTAGTAAACTTATTTTATTTTTAATTAGAGGCCACTCAACACATAGAGATACAAGTGAGAAAAGATGTTGGTTGACTAGAAGCGTGATATTCTAGCCATTCCACATATGTAGCAAATGTAATGAAAAGAGAACCTCCAACAACTTTATCTCAAAATCTGGGAGCACATCCAGGTTTTTAACAGTTTCCAAAATGCCACAAGGGTGGCATTTGAGTGAATCTCGGGGGGGGGGCACCATTCCAGATGGCAGGTGCTTCAGCAGAGAAAGTGCGCTTCTCTACACTTGGCCCCACAAGTTGAAAGTGTTTAATGGTCAGGACCTCAAATGGACCCACTCTGCCTGATGATATAAATCAGGCAAAAACAAATGGAGATGGGAGATTCCTTGAGAAATCAGGCTGAAGCCATGAAGCACTTTACAGGTGATAATCAGCAACTTGAATTCCATCTGGAAGCCAACTGGTACCCAGTGCTGCTCATCAAGCATTGGAGTCATGTGAGCATCATGCAGTGTTATGGGCAGCCTCATGTACAGTGCATTACAGCAATTCAGAAATGAGGTGACCAAGGTGATCAAAGTGAAGGCAGTACAAGAAGCAGCGAATGGAAACTAATCAAGGAGAGAAGCAACCTAGAACTAAGGAGAAACTTCCTGACAGTTAGAACAATTAACCAGTGGAACAACCTGCCTCCAGAAGCTGTGAATGCTCCAACACTGGAAGTTTTTAAGAAGAGACTGGAGAGCCATTTGTCTGAAATGGTATAGGGTTTCCCTGCCTGAGCAGGGGGTTGGACTAGATGACCTCCAAGGTCCCTTCCAACTTTACTATTATGATTAAGGTGTACTGTCCGAAGAGTGTACTGGTCCAAGAAAGGATACAAATAGCACACTAGGTGTACCAATGCAAAGGCCCATTAATGAATTCCTGAGGCAGTGATAAGGCAGCAGAGATGAGCACCGGGTCTTGCCAACCACAAGGTGCTTCAAGATTGAGCAGAGTTGACCCATCAGATTTCATAGTTCACAAAATTGAGATCTGTTAACATGGTTTATGTGTTTATACTGCTCTGACCAAGGAACTACAATTGAGCTGAAGTTTGTAAACAACAACGCAATAATCAAACTAACATATATCATTTATTGCTTTCCAGGGACACTGAAAGACCTTTTTAAGAATCTATTGTTTACTAGCAGAGAGGAGATTAGGATGTGTGCATTGGGTTTTAGTTTTTTAAATCCTACCTTATTGTGTTGAACAAGAAGTTCTGTTTGGGCAAACATGGTTGACTTAGAGCTTGACACAAATTGCCTTTATGGGCAATGGTTTCTCAAGAGCAGGATTTCCCTTTGGTGTAGCAGCAATGCCACTACATTACTACTCATCATCCCCTCATGGTGATTTCTTTTCATATTGAATGGAAGCAAGTGATGGAGACCAAGTATCTGCCCAACGTATGATTGCGTACAATGAATTACAGGACATTAATATATACTCCTTAGTCACTTAGTAGCTAAATAAAGTACAAGAAAATCACATGCCATCTATAAGAATGACTCTGTTGTGACTCAGGGCCAGCCTGTGGGTCCGACAGCCGGGTCCGATGTATCGGAGGACTCAGATGTGGGGGAGGAGGGAAACGAACCGGCTGATGATGATTTGGAGACTTTGCAGAGTCCTCAGCCGGGAACCTCTTCTCAGCTGTGTGAGCCCGAGAGTGCGGAGGATGATGACCCACAGCTGGCCCTGTTCAAGGACGCCCGACGCAGGAGGCAGACGAGCAGGGACAAACAAAGAAAGGCTATGGGACTCCTCGGGAGGAGGCACAGGGAGACCACGCCCTGAGCTCTCTATAAAAGAAGTGTTTGGGGAGGGGCTGGTTGCTGAAAGCAACTTTTCCGTTTGAGAAGTCAAGCTCTTGTATTCTTGTAACAGTGTAATTAAAACTTGGCAGAAGCCTTTTGGTCTTGGACGCTTTCCAGACTCTTCTTTTGATTAGGGGTGCGAGAAGAGGGCTGGTTCAGAACAGTTTGCTTTCAGCCACCCACCCCTTAATACTACGATGGAGCAGCTTCTTGCCGAGAATGCCCAGCTCAACCAGCAACTCACCTTGCTGGCCACTCAGGTGGCACAACTGCAGGCTCAGGTACATGCTGCCCCCCCACCCAGGAGGAAATGTCAGATAGCTATGCCGGATAAATTTGCTGGTAATCCAGAACTGTTTCCTGCCTTCCTGGGACAATGCCAGCTTTATATCAGCGTGAGAGCAGCTGATTTCCCCACTGACCGAGATAAGGTGGGATTCGTATTGAGCCTTCTGTCGGGAGATGCAGCTCGTTGGGGCACGCCTCTGTTGGCACAGCCTAGCCCTTTGTTGGATAACTTTGGGGGGTTTTGTGACCATATGCGCCTCATGTACGAGGACCCGATTAAGGCGCAGACGGCCACCCGACGCCTGAAAGCTTTGAGGCAGGGTCAGCGCCCTCTACAGGCCTATATCAGCGATTTCCGGCTGCTTAGCCAGGATTCCGCCTGGAATGAGGCTGCGCTCGTGGATGCCTTTCAGGATGGCTTGTCAGAGGAGATGTTGGATGAGCTGGCCCGCGTGGACATTCCCTCAGACCTGAATGGGCTGATCCATCTTTGTCTGCGGATCGATGCCCGGCTGCAGCAGCGTAAGAGTCGCCGTGCCACCCCACAGACCCCTGCCGCCCCTGTTGTGCGTGAGCCCCCAGTCCAGAGGGAGGAGCCAATGGAGCTGGGTGCCGCCAGGTCCCGTCTATCGGTGACGGAAATGGACAGACGACGATCGGAGGGGTTGTGTTTTTACTGTGGGGACCCTGGACATTTGGCTGCTTCTTGCCCGAAGAAGCGTCAGCGGGCGTCAGTGACCAAGCCTGCCCCGAGAAAGTCCCCTGCTTTGCTATCGGGAAACGGCCCGAGCCCGATCTAGACGGTGTGAAAGATCGGGCGACCCACAACATCCACACCGAGCGACGTTGTTCCGACGGTGCCTGTGAACCTCCACGGCATTTGATTTTGGAGGCACGACTGATCCTTCCTGGCAAGCCAGAGGGGATTCCGGTCCATGCCTTAATTGACTCTGGGGCTACCACTAACTTTATGGATTCGGCCTTTGTGGCCAAATGGGCTGTTCCCCAGTGTCCAGTGGATCCGCCCATGCTTGTGGAGACCATCGATGGTCGAGTGCTCCTGTCCGGGCCTATCACGGCCGCCACGCAACCCGTGTGTATGGCCATCAGTACCCATGTGGAGGCCATTCAGTTCTACGTCACTTCGGATCTGCACTTCCCCGTGGTCTTGGGACTGGCGTGGCTCCGGGCGCATGATCCACAGATCTATTGGTCTCAGAACTTGGTCACCTTCCCAAGTTTGCAGTGCGTGGACCACACCCGCCATATCTGTGCCGGCCAGGTGGAGGGTTCCCCAGGGGTTTCCTTGCCTCCCGAACTGTCCGACTTTGCTGACGTGTTCAGCGAGTCAGAGGCGGACCAATTACCCCCGCACAGGCCCTACGACTGCTCCATTGACCTAGTCCCTGATGCGCCTCTCCCAGTGGGGCGTTTGTACTCCATGTCGGAGCCCGAGTTGGCTGCATTGCGGGACTTCCTGACGAAGAACTTGGCTCGTGGTTTCATCCGGCCCTCGTCCTCGCCAGTGTCTGCGCCCGTGCTCTTCGTCAAAAAGAAGTCGGGCGAGTTACGGCTTTGCTGTGACTACCGGAAACTCAACGCTATCACGGTGCGTAACCGCTACCCGCTGCCCCTCATCCCCGAGCTCTTGGACCGACTCCGGGAGGCTAAGATCTTCACGAAACTGGACCTGCGTGGAGCTTACAACCTCGTCAGGGTTCGGCCGGGTGATGAGTGGAAGACGGCGTTTGGTACTCGCTATGGACATTTCGAGTACACGGTGATGCCGTTTGGCCTGACCAACGCCCCCGCTGTGTTTCAGCATTTTATGAATGACATCTTTCGGGATCTGTTGGACCAGTTTGTTGTGATTTACCTGGACGACATCCTGATTTACTCCCCGTCGCGTGAAGCGCATCATCAGCATCTCCGTCAGGTCCTGCAGCGCCTCCGGAAACATCGGCTGTTTGCCAAGTTGGAGAAGTGCCAGTTCTACCAGGTGACCATTGATTTCTTGGGTCACCGCATTTCTCCTGAGGGCATCGCCATGGAACCGAGTAAAGTTGAGTCGTTGCAGAGTTGGCAACCCCCGCGTCGCGTGAAGGATATTCAGCGACTTCTTGGATTTGCCAACTACTATCGGACATTCATCCCTGGCTTTGCTGCCTTGACAGCCCCCCTCACCCGGCTCCTGCAGAAGAAGACTCGGTTCCAGTGGAACGCCCCCGAACAACAGGCGTTCCAAGCTTTGAAGGACGCCTTCATGAAGGAGCCCATCTTGAAGCATCCTGACCCGCAACGGCCGTTTGTCGTGGAGGCGGACGCCTCCGACATTGCCATTGGGGCCGTGTTACTCCAGGCAGCGACGCCCAACGGTACCCTTTTCCCTTGCGCGTATCACTCACGGAAATTGAATCCCTCGGAGCGCAACTATACCATCTGGGAGAAGGAGCTGCTGGCCATCAAGGCGGCGTTCGAGGCTTGGAGGCATCATCTGGAGGGGGCGCGGCATCAAATCGAGGTCCGGACGGACCACAAGAATCTGGAAAGCCTGCAGACCGCTCGGAATTTGAACCAACGCCAGATCCGGTGGTCCCTCTTCTTTGCGAGGTTTGACTTCCGGGTGCGGTACATACCAAGCGGGCACAACCAGAGAGCGGATGCTCTGTCCAGGAAGCCCGAGTACACCCGAGTGGAAGACAAGCTTCCGCCCAGGACCGTGATCCCCGTCGAGTCTTTTGCTGCGGTGCGGGAGCCGGTGGATATACGGGCTCGGATCCGGGAGGCGCAGCAGCAGGAGGCGTGGGTGGCTCAGCGGAAGGAAGAGGTGGGGCCAGATTCGCCTTGGTCGGTCACGGATGGACTCCTGTATTATCGTGACCGGCTCTATGTTCCAGGAGGGCCACTCAGGGGACTCGTCCTCAGCCAATGTCATGATAACCCGGCTGCGGGGCATTTTGGCCTGTTCAAGACTCTGAACCTGGTCTCCCGTACATTCTGGTGGCCCCGAGTCTGACACGATGTCCAGTCTTATGTCACCTCCTGCGTCCCATGCAGGCAGGCCAAGTCAGCGACAGGGGCCCCGCCTGGTTTACTGCAGCCTTTGCCAACGCCCAAGAGACCCTGGGGGGCTGTGTCCATGGACTTTCTGACGGATCTACCCCCATCCTCCGGCTTCACGACAGTGTTTGTGGTGGTGGACATGTTGACCAAGATGGCGCACTTCATCCCCTGTCGCGGCTTACCGTCAGCTCGCGCCACTAGTCGCATGTTCATCCAACAGGTGTTCCGGCTGCACGGCCTTCCCGATAGAGTCGTCTCCGATAGGGGGGCCCAGTTTACAGCCCGCTTCTGGCAGGAGTTGATGCGGGCGTTGGACATTAAGGTTTGCCTCTCGTCCGCGCATCATCCTCAGACCGACGGGGGTACCGAGAAGGTCATCGGCATTTTGGAGCAGTATCTGCGCTGCTACGTTAACCTGCAGCAGGACAATTGGGTGGACTATTTGGCCATAGCCGAGTTTGCCTTTAACAACTCGCAGCACACCTCCACGCAGATGACACCGTTCTTGGCCAATGTGGGTTATCACCCTCGGTTTTTCCCCCTTTCTCCCGTGGACTCACCGGAGCCGGCAGCGAACGAATTCATGGCGGAGTTACAGGCGATCCATCGGTTGGTGCGACGGCAGCTGGAGAAGGCCAAGGCCGACTACAAGAGGTTCGCCGATCGGTCGAGAAGGGATACGCCTCCATTATCGGTGGGGGATCGGGTCTGGCTGTCCACCAGGAACCTACCATCCACTCGGCCGGCGAGGAAGCTGGACCACCGTTACCTTGGACCGTTCCCAGTCGAGGCCGTCATCAACCCGGTCGCCTATCGTTTAACTCTGCCACGTTCCCTGCGCGTGCACCCCGTCTTCCATCGGTCCTTGTTGGTCCCCGAACAACCGGCTTGTCCACTTCGCCAAGCGGAACCTCCCCCATCAGGACCTCGTGATGGCGACAGCACCCCCGAGTACGAGGTCGCCAGCATCAGGGATTCCCGCTGGCTGAAAGGTCGCTTCCAGTACCTGATCGAGTGGAAAGGGTACGGGCCGGAGGACTTCACATGGGAAGACGCGACCGCCGTTCATGCCCCTGCGTTGGTGACTGCGTTTCACGAACAGTTCCCATCCCGACCGCATCCGGATCGGCAGACCCGGGGGAAGGGCCCTGCGGTGCGGGATAGTGTTGTGACTCAGGGCCAGCCTGTGGGTCCGACAGCCGGGTCCGATGTATCGGAGGACTCAGATGTGGGGGAGGAGGGAAACGAACCGGCTGATGATGATTTGGAGACTTTGCAGAGTCCTCAGCCGGGAACCTCTTCTCAGCTGTGTGAGCCCGAGAGTGCGGAGGATGATGACCCACAGCTGGCCCTGTTCAAGGACGCCCGACGCAGGAGGCAGACGAGCAGGGACAAACAAAGAAAGGCTATGGGACTCCTCGGGAGGAGGCACAGGGAGACCACGCCCTGAGCTCTCTATAAAAGAAGTGTTTGGGGAGGGGCTGGTTGCTGAAAGCAACTTTTCCGTTTGAGAAGTCAAGCTCTTGTATTCTTGTAACAGTGTAATTAAAACTTGGCAGAAGCCTTTTGGTCTTGGACGCTTTCCAGACTCTTCTTTTGATTAGGGGTGCGAGAAGAGGGCTGGTTCAGAACAGACTCTGAAATCCCCTTCTCCTTTGAAAGACTCTGTAAAGCAAAGCTGTTTTATCTACTTGAAAGAGATTGCTTTGGTAATTAGGAATCCTGAATGTTCCTGATTGAATGGAGATTTTACTGTGTTTATTGCTACAGTTCAGACCATTCAGTCAACCATGGAGTGGAAGGCAATATAGATGCGAGGCAATATAGATAATATGAAGTTCATCATTATGATTTCTAATTCCTAAAGAGGGATATTTGTATGCAACAGCTATCTCATGAAGGTCTTATCTACCTGACATAGTGCTGGTGAATTTCTGCATTGCTACCCCCTGTCATATTTCTAGCTATACACATTACCAGCTGATGATCTTTTATTTGTCTGTTCTCCATTTGCAATCCCAACATTACATTCTTCTTTGCAAAATATTTCAGCGATGCCACATCTGTCTCCTCCATCAAAGCCCATCTTTGCCTTAAAAGCCACTCTTGAAATGAAATGCAAGTTGCATAGATAGTCCATCTTTCCCTGTAATGGAGAACATTCTGCTCATCTCTCCATACAGTTTGTATATTTCTCACTGAAGAACTTTTTTTTAAAAAACCAGGAAAATATGGAGTTCCCAATTCTTTTTCCACAGTAATATTAGTATGGGAGATAGATGACATACTTGAATTGGCTCAGGGGAGAGAATGTTGAGTCTTGAATAGAAGACATTGCAGGCCACTTTTACAAGAGCAGCTGCCCAAAGCAGTCATGGGGCATTAAAGGACTTTCCATTTTGGTCTCCTTGCTTTGCATAACCACTGTTTGATTCTGAAGGGCTTCCTTAGCTATAGAGAAGTGGGAAAACAGTGGGATCATACCTATCAGAGGCCCAAAATGAGTCCTTTGTGTCTTTTAATTTTTGGTAATAACTCTCAGCTGTTTGCCAGAATAAACCATTGTACAGGAGAGCCATATACAGTAAACCAAAATTCAGAAAGAGGTTATTAGATTAACACACTTTTCAGATTAACACATTTTATTAAAAGGCAGAAGATTTTGTGAGCGATAACTCACATTATCAGATACCCTGATAAAAGTGCTATTAAATGTTGATTCTCAGAATAAGGCAAGAATTCTTTTCCAGTTCAGCTTCTTAACTTTCAGTTTATAACTTTTTAATATAAGCCATGAGTAGAAACTGAAAATTGAATTTCCCCAATCCACATTAGTCAAGAATGTGGGAATATAGACTCTGTCCCCTTGTGCAAAGACTCATCTTGTTCCCAGCACTTAATATCTTAGGTGATATTGAAATATTTGTTGAGAGACTCAACAGAGATTCAGTGAGGAAGTGAAGGCATTTGCAACTCTCTGAAAAATAGACCGGGAATTTTAGGTAAGCAGAATGGAATTACCCATGGCAAGAAATATGTTCTGACAACAGTGAAAAATTTATCTAAATCCTTGGTGCCTTACACACTTTGGTCAGGGTTATTCCTACTTCAAGCTGTTATGACTTCAGAAATTTGGGGTCATTCAGTTTGTTTATGTTTCTAACATTCTGCTGGAAGTAAATACATTCAATAATTTAAGAATAATTATATTATTATTCTTCAATAATAATAATTGAATAACTAACAGATATTGAAATCTAGTGTGGGGTGTGCAAAATCGCGTGGTCGCACAGAGAGACGGACACTTGAGCTGGGTAGTATTTCTTTTATTCGGATCAGGAATGAATCTGGGACAAAGGGGTTTGCCTGGTGTTTCTTATACCTGCCCAGGTGAATGATGACCAATAGAATTGAACCTGGGCTTCCCGCCAGTGCATGTGGCCAATAGGTTTAAACCCTGGCTTCCCGCCAGAGCTGACCATGCCGGGGGCTGTCAAACTTGCTCCGTCCGGCTTTTCCCGCCTCAGCGGTTATCGCCTGGAGCTGACCAGCCCCCTGCTGCGCTAGCATTTCCTGTGTATGCTAGCAGCATACACTACACCCCTTCCCCCATAGTGAGGATTTTTCCTCTGTCATACCATCTCCAACTATATACACATATTTACAAAACATGGTTACAATGAATACACTTGTTGATCTGTTGCCCCCTTATGAACGTACATAGTCAGCGAGGTAGCTTGGCGCTTTGTGTGGCCTACTTGACCTTCTTGGTACATGATCTTCCGGAGGTATGGTGGCGTGGCTATTCATTCCTTCCTGAAGCTCCTGTTGAGGAAGGTTGCTGTGTGTCTGTGTGTGTGATTTGCTGGTTCCTGGTGACTGCCTGGTTTCTCTATCAGACTCCTGCCTGTACAGGGGTTGCCATTGCTCCCCCCCAACCATCCTCCTTGGTGAATGTGTTTGTATTGGCTTTTGTGTTGGATCTTCCTCCTCACCCCCCAGTGTGTCCTCTGCCACCCTTTCAGGAGTCCTTTTCCTCAGTTGATCCAGATGCCTTTTCCACAGGAGTCCCCCCTCCACCCTTACTCTGTAGGAAAGGGGCCCTGTTTGCTCTATAATTTCCCCTGGCACCCATGGATAACCCGTACTGTAGTTCCTGGCCCAAATGAGGTCCCCTGAGGTAAAATGTGTCTTGATGTTGGGGTTCCCCGTGTCTGCGGCTACTCTGTCTGGATGGAGCTTGTCTAAAGTTGTAATGAGGCGTCTCCCCCATCTGAGTTCCGCTGGGCTTTTGCCTGTGGCAGTGCAAGGTGTTGCGTGTTGGTGAAGGAGGAATGTGGCTAGTCTTTGCTTCCAATCTCCCTGTACTATGCGCTTGAGTGCATCTTTTGTTGTTCTCACGAATCGTTCTGCCAATCCATTACTGGCAGGGTGGAAGGGGGCCGAGGTGACGTGTCTAATCCCCAAGGTCCTCAGGAACACCTGGAAATCCGAGGAAGTAAATTGCGTTCCATTATCTGACACGATTACATCAGGCAACCCATGTGTAGCGAATATCCCCCTCAATGCTTGGATGGTCCCTGCTGATGTCATGCTGCTTACAGGTACCACCTCAAGCCATTTTGAATGACTATCCACAACTACCAGAAATGTGTGACCTTGGAATGGGCCAGCGTAGTCTATGTGCACCCTGGACCAGGGTGAGTGTGTTTCCTCCCACTTATGGACTGGTGTCTGTGGTTGTTCTGGCCGTGTCCTCTGGCATGTGTAGCACCCCGCTACCTGTGCTTCTATCTCCTTGTCCAACCCTGGCCACCACAGGTAACTCCTTGCTAGAGCCTTCATTCTTACTATCCCTGGGTGTCCTTCATGTAGTGATTGGAGAACTCTTTCCCTGAGCCTTGTGGGAATTATGACTCTGTTTCCCCACAAAAGGATCTGAAAACATATTTATTCGAACAAGCAGGCCTGGTCTGATGGGTTTGGGGTTTTAATATTGATTTTAATTATCTATTGCATTGGGCATAATTATTTAATTTTCTTTTAACTTTTGTACCTTGTATTTTTGATATTTATTGCCCTGTACACCGCCCTGTACACCGTTGTCCATAGGGTCGCGATGGGTCGGACACGACTTCGCAGCTAACAACAACAACAACAACACACCGCCCTGAGTCCTTCGGGAGAAGGGCGGTATATACATCAAATAAATATAAATATAAATATAAATATTTTAATGCACTCAATAACCAATATTCCTTGGAAACATTACAAAGTTGAAACATTGAAAGTTACTGAAAACTGTTACCTCAGGAAAGAAAATAGAGTAAAAATTCTAGAGCACAGGAAAGATATAAAAGATATATAACCCATGATCTTAGTGCAGAGCAGATGATTAAAATGAAATAAACTCCAAAACAGTATAAGTGTGGGTATACGAGGAATGCTTCAACACCAGGCAAGTCTTCTGGGGGGAGAATTTCAAGTAGGGCTGCACAATGAGATGCCTTTCTCTCTTAGACCCCCTTGTCAGCTCTGAAGGGCCTGGCAGGTACTTTAGGGAAGAGACCTTCCTTGAAACATTTTATTCTGGATTTTGAAATCAATATCTAAAACTTCAATTGGGCCTGGAAATGGACATAGGGAAGGGAACTGATAAATAGGTAAACATTCCAAGGTGACATCAGTTGGTCTTGGTCAGGGATCAGCAACCTGAAACAGTGAAAGAGCCACTCGGAACCGGTTCCCTCACAAAAGGAAAAACTGGGAGCCGCAAAAAATGTGTGCGCATGCGCGTACATGTACGCATGTGCAGAACAGGGTTTGACTGAAGAGTGGAGCCAAGGCGAGATATGCACCTACCCTGCATATTTGAATTAACTGGTTGAATTTTTTAGTCCCACTTTTTTTTTTTTTGGACTGCACATGGCAGAGGACTGGGAGCCGCAGGAGACGGCTGAAAGAACCACATGCGGCTCCGGAGCCGCGGGTTGCAGACCTGTGGTCTTGGTTAATCATCATGCACTTCTATATTGCCTTAGTTAAGTTTTCACATTCTTTCGAAGATTGTTCAATATACAGTACATTGCATTAATATAATGCAAGTCTTCTTTCTATCTAAGCACCAGAAAGTGTGTAGAGAACAGCAACAAAGATTATTAGGGGGCTGGAGGTTAAAGCATACAATGAACAATTGAAGGAACAAGGTATATCTAGTCCAGGAGTGTCAAACTCGCAATGTCATGTGACGTGTCGCGACATATCGTGACTTTTTTTCCATTGCCGGCAATGGGGTAGGCGCAGTTTCGCTATGATGCATCTGGCCCGCGGGCTGGCAGTTTGACATCCCTGACCTAGTCTAACGAAGAGAAGGACCAGGGGTGAAATGATAGCAGTCTTCCAGAACTTGAGGGGCTGTCACAGAGAAGAGGGAGTTAATTTATTCTCCAAACACCCATGAGGGTAGGACAAGAAGTAATAGCAGGGAAGATCATTAAAGAGAGATCCAACTTAGTACTAAGGAAAAATTTCCTGACAGTGAGAACAATTAATCAGTAGAAATTGTGGGTGCTCTGTCACTGGAGGTTTTCAAGAAGAGATTGGAGAAACAATGCTTTGAAGTGGGGTCTCCTCATCCACTCCTTATCAAACTGGACTAAAAGACCTCCAAGATCTCTGAGACCTTGTTATTCTATGTTGTTCTATGTGAAATAGACACAAGGTTCTCTCCTGCCTAGAAAAGCTCACAGGTTTTTTGCATGTAATTTGAAACTCCTGAGTAAATGTAAACTGCTCTGAGCAGTGCCATGTCTTTTTTGTTAAATGATTTGCAGCCACTGCCAAAGCTTGGCTCAGTCATTGAAATTGCCTGTCAACAGCTTAATATTTAAAATTGCCCATCCGTAACTCAGTGGTTAAGCCACCCAGCCTCAAAGTTGCTCATCAGTAGTTAATAGAACTGGATAGCACATTGGAATAGGCATGCTGTTTGCCTGCCTGTGCTTCTGCTCACTATATGGAAAGTGTAATGAAGTATTTTGGGTGCTAGGATAAGGAAGATTCAGTTCAAATCCCCACTGAGTTGCAGGTAGATAGGGGAGCAGACACTATTTCTCTTAGCTCACACGATTTCATAAGTTTGTTGAAGAGATATGATTCTAGAGTGGGGAAGTAATATGCATTGGATTCCTAAAAGTAAAGTGATAGTACGTACATATGCAATCAGCATGATCACCAAACAGGAAAGAAGAATGCTTTTCAAAAGAAGTGATGGCTGTTATTGTAGACCGAACCTGGAGCTAGCCAATAAACAATGGTGAATGTGGTAAGAAGGGAAATTCCCAAAGCCACTGTAATTTTCTTTCTCCCTCCCCCCCAATCTCTCTCTCTCTCTCTCTCTCTCTCTTCAAGGCATGCTTCAAGGTTATGCTTTGCTAGTTTTTCCATTCATTTTCTTTTTCAAAATCGTTTTTTGAAAAATAAAATTAAACATATCAGTTTAGATCAGAATTCTGGTCAGAACTAAGGAAAAAAAAATAGGATTGTTTTTAAAAAAATCACACCAAAGGTATTAAAAATTATTCCACAAATCTTCTAATGGCAGCTAGATAATCACCATATTTCTGAAGGAAATCAAGATCCATTTACTTTATTTTTATTTCATTTTTATTATTATTTTTTAATTCAAGGCAGTGAACATACCTAACACTCCTTCCACCTAGTTGTTCCCACACCAACAAACCTGTGAAGTAAATTGGGCTGAGAGAGAGAACTGACGAGACTAGAACTCACACTCTCTTGGTTTCTGGCCTGATGCTTAAACTACTAGACCAATCTGGCTCTAATTTGAATTTTGGAGGAAGCTATAAAGGGTCTTAGGGTCCTTTGGAAGAAAAAAACATGAGCCACAGCTACAAAAAGTAACATAGCCTATAGGCATATGCTTTATACATGGTATTACATTTTAAGGAGGTACCTGTTTGATACCTAGGATGCTGGCAACAACCCGTGTCAACCATCAGCGCCAGTTAATTTGAATGTTCAGTTGACTGAGGTTCATGTCTAATGAATACATTATTATTATTATTATTATTATTATTATTATTATTATTATTATTATTATTATTATTATTATTATTATTATTATTATTATTATTATTAATTATTATTATTATTATTATTATTATTATTATTATTATTATTATTATTATTATTATCCCCCACAGCTGGATTAATGTGTGTTTGGAAAACTTTGGAACCAGCAAAAACATCTGCACATTTTTTAAAGCAAATATGCAAAAATGGAAAACAGTATTAAGAGCAAATGGGGAGAACATTGGTGAAATTAACATCAGACAAGGAATCTTCTAAGGGGACTCACTTTCTCCACTACTGTTCAACATCACATTAATTCCATTGACAATAATCTTACGAAACACAAAACTGGGATACCACATCTCAAGCCAGCATGGCAAGATAAACCATCTACTATACAAGGATGACTTAAAACTGTATGTGAAAAGCCACACTGAACTTGAATCAATACTCAACACAATTCAACTGTTTAGCAGTGACATCAGAATGGACTTTAGACTTGGAAAACATGCTATACTATCCATGGGAAAAATGGGAAAAATGGGAAAAATAGAAGGAATAGAACTGGTAAATGGAAGTATTGTGAAAGCACTAGCAAAGGATGATGGTTACAAATACCTAGGCATATTGGAAGCAGATAACATATTGAATGGAAAAGTCAAAGAGTCAACACAAAAGGAATACATCAGAAGAGTCCGCAAAATGTTAAAATCAAAGCTGAATGTTGGAAACATAATTAAAGCCATTAATACATGGGCAGTCCCAGTGATACACTACCCAGCTGGAATTATCAAGTGGACTTTGGCTGAACTGGAAAACCTAGACCGGAAAACACATAAACTTTTGAATATGCACCACACTCTACATCCATGAAGTGACATCGACAGGCTGTACCTGCCAAGAAAACTAGGGGGCAAAGGGCTATTGCAAATACACCAAACTGTAGAAGAAGAAAAATGAAGTTTGAATGACTATGTGAATCAAAGTACAGAAAAACTGCTGCAGGCTGTGAAAACAGAGAGCATTATCAAAATAACAGAAATAAAGGCAGAATATAAGGAAAAACGGCTGGATGACAGATTAAATAGATGGAAAACCAAAGCTTCGCATGGACAGCATTTGAAAAACATTGAAGGAAAATGTGATAACAACTTGACATGGGTATGGCTTAAGGTGAGAACCATCAAGAAAGAAATGGAAGGCTTAATACTGGCTGCTCAAGAACAAGCACTACAAACTAATGCCATGAAAGCAAAGATAAAAAAAAATCCACTGACAATCCAAGTTGCCGACTTTGCAACTACAAAGTTGAAACTGTTTCACATCTAATATGTGAGTGCAGTAAAATCGCGCAAACTGATTACAAAGCTAGACATGACCAAGTTGCTAAATTAATCCACTGGGCATTTTGTAAAAAATATGACTTGCCTGTGTCCAAAAAGTCACGGGAACATAGGGTGGAAAAAGTTGTTGAGAACGAGAGGGTGAAGATCTTGTGGGACTTTTGAATACAGACAAATTGCCATTTGGAACACAACACGCCAGATATCGCAGTTGTAGAGAACCGAAGCATACATCTGATTGATATTGCTGTACCAGGAGATGCCAGAGTCAAAGAAAAAGAACTGGAAAAAATTACAAAATATCACAACCTGGCCATCAAAACTGCATGATTATGGATGAAACATGTAACAGTGATACCCATTGTCATCGGGGCACTGGGAACTATGTAGATCGATGTAGATAGTGTTGTTATAGCAAGCTAGCTGGGATTTGATTTTATCCCTTTTCATAACAAGGAGGTCTAATTGATAGGAAACTATCAATTATGATTTAAGGCCTGAATGCCAACTGGAGTTTATGGAGGGAGGATGGTAGAAAGGCAAATCAATTTAACTTCTCATAGCCTGTTGTTATCTTTAAAAATAATAATAAATTGGCAAAAAGAGAACTCAATGTATACCTAAATAATAAATTGCTTCCATATGAGGCTACCCCAAAATACCTGGGGGTCACCCTAGACAGGACTCTGTCTCTTAAAAAACATATTCAGAATTTGGCTACCAAGGTTAACAGCAGAAACAACATTTTGCAAAAACTATGCGGAACAACTTGGGGAGCTTCAGCTCCAACTCTTCGATGTGCGGCCCTTGGGCTTTGCTACTCTGTAGTGGAATATTGCGCACCTGTATGGATAAACAGCTCACATACAAGACTTGTCGATGTTCAACTTAACCATACGATGAGATTAATTACTGGGTGCATAAAATCTACGCCTATTCACTGGCTACCAGTTCTTAGCCATATACTTCCCCCGCACTTACGACAACAAGAAGCTCTCATTCGGGAGTATAGTAAGATCCTGCTAAATTGCTCCCTACCCATTCATGGTTATACCTCTGTTCTCTTAAGATGTCGATTAAAGTCAAGAAATCCACCACTCCTCACAGCGCTTAAGCTGCTGGCCGAACATCAGAGCACCACACAAAAGTGGATGGAAGCATGGAATAGCTATACCTCCCAAGATATTTTCGAGCATATTAATCCTAATAATATACCTCCAGGGTTCAATTTACCCTGATACATATGGGTGACATACAATAGAATTAGAACGACTCATGGGGTGTGTGCCGACTCTTTGTGAAAGAGTCTTGGTGAAAGACTTCTTCAGCACAATGTGATTGTGGGGCTCCCCAACAGACTATCCAACATATAGTGAGGGAATGCACTAATAGAAAATACCCAGGAGATTTTAAGGACTTCCTCTGTGTAACAATGGTAGCTACTGACTGGATTTCCAAACTCGACATCAAACTCTGAAATGTTATTTCTGTTTTCCTCTTAGGTTTTATTACTGCTTCTTTTTAATTGTTTTAACTGTTTTAACTTGTAAATATGAAATGTTTTTAATATTGTGTGTGACCAGCCATACGCTAAATAAATAAATAAATCTTTTTTAAAATCTAGCCTTCTTTCTTTTCTTTTTTTATTTGAATTTCTGAATTTCCCCCCCCAGAAATTCAAATAATCTCCGAAAAGAAAGGCTAGGGGTGACATGCTAGTGTTCCAATAGTCAGGGGCTGCCGCAAAGAAGAGGGGGTCAACCTATTCTCCAAAACACCAGAAGGCAAAACAAGAAACAATGGTTGGAAACTAATCAAGGAAAGAAACAACCTAAAAGTAAGGAGAATTTTCCTAACAGTGAGAATATTTTGCCTTCAGAAGGTCTGGAATGAGCAGGGAGTTCGCCTAGAAGACCTCCAAGATCCCTTCCAACTGTTATTCTGTTATTCTTCCCTGAAGTGTGGAAGACTTTCCTCTTGCCTCACCCACTGTTGTCAACTTATGAAATTATCATGTTACCACACAATCATCATCTGACCACATTTATGTTGCATGGTCAGATGAGGGTTGCATGATCAGCAAACCATTGGTGGAAGGTAGAAGAGGGAAGCACTCTATTGTACATTTATCACCCATAGAGTGGGAAGCTTTTTTTTAACCAATGAGGATAACAAATCTTAAGGAAGTGAAAATGTTCTTCCCTTCTCCATCTTGTTTTTTCCCCCAGAAGGCTTTTATTCCCTATGAAACAAGATAATAATAGAAAGAAGAGGAAAATACAGAAGGTAAAGACTGTTTCACATGTCAGTTTGGCATTCTAGAATTCTACAAGAGACTTTACCTCTAATTTTAAATTACCCTTATCTGATCCTCAGTTACTGAATAATTGATTAATAGGGACAGTTACAAGCACCCATATATTTGGAAATACTCAAATCTATGAAATATGAACTAATCAGGATGTAGCAAGTTGGACACTTGCACAAATGAAAGGGAAAAGTTATCAAAAAGGTCTCAACACCTGGCCAAGCATTTCTGCCCCTATATGTTATACAAG
The DNA here is from genome assembly GCF_947247035.1 of Vipera ursinii. Lineage (NCBI taxonomy): Eukaryota > Metazoa > Chordata > Lepidosauria > Squamata > Viperidae > Vipera > Vipera ursinii. Next base: position 19,802,602 of record NC_139516.1, read on the forward strand.
ATTTGGCATAGTTTATACTCATATTGTAGACTCCATTGGCCTGTATCTAGACTGGGAAGTCTAAAAAACATCCTCGAGGAAGCTAATAGCAAGTCCCTTCTATTCTTTTGTTTTAAAAAAAAATGTTTAGATATGTTAAGAAGTTAAACTGAATTCAAGACATTTTTTGTCTTGGTCATAAAAATGAGGAGAACAAAGCTATAATGTTGTTATCTAGTATACCTTAATGTGTGGATGTGTTCATCAGAATAAATTACTATCCTATGTGAAACTTATATGAGATGGTTATGCAGTTAAATCAGGAAAAAAAAACCATGTTCCCCTTAATTGCCATTAGGTGACATGTTAAACAAGACTATATACAGGAAATAATCATCCAAGATTCTGGTACAAGATACTTGGGAAGACTATATGAAGTAATTTAGGTTCCTTCACTAAACAGTTCATGTCATGGAAACAATGTGATTGGTTTTGCTGAAGTAAAGAGGCAGCCTAACTGTCCCAAAGAAGGAATTTAGGTACCTTGCATCTCTTTGGGCCAATATTATGGACCAAAGTTCCTCTCAGCTTTCTCCTCCAGCTTTGGCCAAAGATTTTCCAAGCTGAGTAGCTTCAGAAGAACTGAAGAACTTCGGCAAGCAGTGCTATGGAACATTGCCACCAGTTGCTTCTTCTGGACCACTCACCAATTTCCACTGCTATGAAACTGTTCAGCCTGGAAGGGCACTCCATCCTGGGAGCATTTGCCAAAACTACTTAATCTGGAAAAACAAATCCTTTTGAAGCTTCGTACAGCCCTAGAAATCTTGGGTCTTTGAACCAGTGTTGGATTTGTGATTTCTCCAATGAGCTGATTGGATGTGATGGAATGTAGCCGGGAATTGCAGGAGGGAGGGGGAAGGCAGATCCTCCCTAGCAATCCACAGAGTATATCTATAGTTATTGCAGATAATTGCTTTAGTCTGGCAAGATTATGTTTGTAGGCGAAGAACAATAATGAATCTACTTATTAATAACTTCACTTGTCATTCTTGGTTCCTTGGGCCTGACATTATCTTAATATAACATATACCATGCTAGCATGCAATGTTCAGGTAAACTAGGCCATGCACAGATAAATTTAATCCACCCCCAGTTTATTTGGATAATTAGCTGCAATCAAGACCAGACATATAATTTAGCCATGGAGCCAAGCTGAAACATACCACTTTGCCACGAACTGGCAGAATACACATTTCACAAATATAACTACCCTCTGTTTACAAGCGGTGAGGCACTCCGACCCTCTGGTTCCGCCCCGAGGTCCCGGGAGTGAGGATGAGCAGCCTCCTGAGCTCCGGCTGGTGTATTTGAATGCCAGGTCGGTCATTAATAAGGCTCCTCTCGTTCGAGACTTGGTCGAGGGTGAGCAGGCTGACCTGGCTTGCATCACGGAGACCTGGTTGGGCCCAGAGGGCGGTGTACCTCTGGTTGACCTTTGCCCACCAGGTTTCCGGGTGCTGCACCGGCCTCGGGCTCAGGGTAGGGGTGGGGGAGTGGCTGTTGTTGTGAGGGAGACCTTGTGTCCGCGGGAGGCCACCGTTCCCCAGACAGTCGGGTGTGAGTCTCTCTTTTTGAGATGCGGCCCTGGTGCGCAGTTGGGCTTGCTGCTGGTGTACCTTTCGCCTAGTCACGCAGCAGCAGCCCTGCCTGAGCTGCTTGATGTCCTCTCTGGGCTGGTGGTTGAGTTCCCGAAACTTATAGTTTTGGGGGACTTCAACCTACCATCGCTGGGAGGATCATCTGAGTTGGCTCGGGAGTTCATGGCTTCCATGACGGCCATGGACCTGACGCAAGTAATTACGGGACCGACTCATGAAGGAGGCCACACCCTTGACCTTGTTTTCTTGTCTGGACGGTGGTTAGATGATCTTGGTGGGGGCTCTCCAATTATTATGCCCCTGTCATGGACCGATCATCATCTCCTGCGGCTGGTCTTCCGTTTTGCCACCCCCCGCCGTGGGGGTTTGGAACCACTCAAATGGTACCGCCCCAGACGCTTAATGGATCCCCAGAGGTTCCAGGCGGCGCTGGGGTCCCCACCTGCCTCCCTCGCTCACAGCTCGGCCGAGGCCTTAGTGGAAGCCTGGGAAAGGACGGCCACTGAGGCCCTTGACCGAGTTGTACCCTTGCGGCCCCTGACCCGGTGCAGATCCCGTCGGGCTCCATGGTTTTCTGCGGAGCTCCGGGAGATGAAGCGTCGGAGACGGGGCCTAGAGAGCGGTTGGAGGGCCAGCCGATCCGAACCCGACCGATTGCGACTAAGAGCCTATATTAGGTCTTATCTCGCTGCAATTAGGGAGGCGAGGTCCAACCACTTCGCCACCCTTATTGCGTCCGCAGATAATCGCCCGGCTGCCCTGTTTAGGGTGACTCGCTCCCTCCTAAATCAGGAGGTGAGGGAGGATCCCTTGCAGGGACGTGCCGAGGAGTTTAACCAACATCTGTCGGACAAAATCGCTCGGATTCGGACCGGTTTGGATTCTGACTGGGCAGAGTCTGACGATCAGGACACGGGTGGTCTTGTCGATATCATCTGGGAGGAGTTTGATTCTGTGACTCCGGAGGAAGTGGACAGGATCATGGGGAGGCTGAGCACCACCACATGTTTACTGGACCCGTGCCCTTCCTGGCTGGTTTATGCAGCCCGGGAGAGGACACGCAGCTGGTTCCAGGCAGTTATATCGGCTTCTTTGAGTGAGGGTATCTTCCCCGCCGTCTTGAAGGAGGCGGTGGTGAGGCCTCTCCTCAAGAAGCCTGCCTTGGACCCAGCTGTATTGAACAACTTTCGTCCTGTCTCCAACCTTCGCTTTCTTGCGAAGGTTGTTGAGAGTGTGGTGGCGCATCAGCTCCCTCTGGTCCTGGATGAAGCGGATTATCTAGACCCGTACCAATCGGGTTTCAGGCCCGGGCACAGCACGGAGACGGCATTGGTCGCGCTGGTGAATGATCTCTGGAGGGCTCGGGACAGGGGGCATTCCTCTGTCTTAGTCCTATTAGACCTCTCGGCGGCTTTCGATACCATCGACCATGGTATCTTGCTGCGGCGTCTCAGGGGACTGGGAGTGGGAGGCACAGTTTTACAGTGGTTCTCCTCCTATCTCTTGGGACGTTCGCAGTCGGTGTTGGCAGGGGGGCAGAGGTCGACCGCGAGGTCTCTCATTTGTGGAGTTCCTCAGGGGTCGGTCCTCTCGCCTCTCCTGTTCAACATCTACATGAAGCCGCTGGGTGAGATCATTCGTGGCTTTGGAGTTGGGTATCATCAGTATGCTGATGATACCCAACTTTTCTTTTCAACCCCAAACCACCCCAGTGATGCCCTCAACGTGATGTCCCGTTGCCTGGAGGCGGTTCGGGTCTGGATGGGGAGGAACAGACTCCAGCTCAACCCCGACAAGACTGAGTGGCTTTGCATACCTTCATCCCGGGTTTACTCGGACATTCCATCTCTAGCTATGGGGGGTGAATCATTACCCCCCGTAGATAGGGCTCGCAACTTGGGGGTCCTCCTAGATTCACGGCTCACCTTGGAAGATCATATAGGAGCCGTGACTAGGGGGGCCTTCGCACAGGTTCGCCTGGTGCGTCAGTTGCGGCCCTATCTTAGCCGGGATGATCTATGCACAGTCACTCATGCGCTCGTGTCCTCTCGTCTGGACTACTGCAACGCTCTCTACATGGGGCTGCCCTTGAGGACCACTCGGAAGCTCCAACTGGTACAGAATGCAGCCGCGAGAGTGGTGTTGGGAGTCTCCCGATACTCCCACGTTACACCTCTGCTCCGTGAGCTGCATTGGTTGCCAGTTGCCTTCCGGGTGAGATTCAAGGTACTGGTAACGGTATTCAAAGCACTCCATGGCATGGGGCCGGAGTACCTCAGGGAACATCTGCTGCCGGCATCAAGCTCCCTGCGCCCTGTGCGTTCCCACAGAGAGGGCCTCCTCAGGGTGCCACCGATCAGAGAATGTCGATTGGTGGCCCCCAGGGGGAGATCCTTCTCTGTGGGCGCTCCGGAGCTGTGGAATCAGCTACCGGTAGAGCTCCGGACGGCGCCCGATCTTCGCTCCTTTCGTCGCGATCTTAAGACATTTCTGTTTGTACAAGCCGGCCTAGCCTGAGGGGGAGTGTTGGGGTTGTTTTATCTCTCGCTTTTTAATTTTTCTGGGGGTTTTTAGCGTTGTATTTATATTGTTCTTAACTAGGGCTATTGTTTAATCCTGTTTTAATGTTTGTATTCGCTATTTTATTCTGCCCTGTGAACCGCCCTGAGTCCTCAGGGAGAAGGGCGGTATATAAGTGTTATTAAATTAAATTAAATTAAATTAAAACTACAACCAAAGCAGGAAAGGCTGTAAGGTATACTCTTGAAATTTAATTGCTACCTCTGCTGATAACAAGTGGCTGCTTCAAGATTGAGGAAAAGAGAAAGAAAGATTGGTCCATAAATTGCAGTATATTCCAGTTGCCCTCTGGGTGAGATTCAAGGTGCTGATGATGACCTATAAAGCCCTAAATGGCTTGGGTCCGGGATATCTGAGGGAACACCTGCTGCCAGCATCAAGTTCCCTTCGTCCTGTGTGCTCCCACAGGGAGGGCCTTCTCAGGGTGCCGCCGGCAAAGGATTGCCGGCGGGCAACACCCAGGGGGAGGGCCTTCTCTGTGGGCGCACCTGCCCTCTGGAACCAGTTACCCGTAGAGCTTAGGACTGCCCTTGTTTTTCGTTCATTCCGCCGGGACCTGAAGACCTGGCTCTTTGAGCTTTCCGGCCAGGACTGAGGATTTTTTTTAATTTTTTTAAATTATTGTAATTGGGTTTTTAATCAGAGATATACGGGTTTTAGATTTTAATCAAGGAAAATTTAATCTATTTTAATTGCTATTAATTTTTGTATTGTAATGTTGTTTTAATTGCCTTGTGAACTGCCCTGGGTCCTAAGGGAGAAGGGCGGTATATAAGTTTAATAAATTTAAATATAAATATAAATATAATAGGAAACAAGAAGATACCTACAAGTGCCTCATATTTTGGCAGATTGGGTTGGAAGTTGCGTATTAGATCTTTTAAAGGACATTAACCTTACTAGGTTTCCAAAGACATTAAAGGTTTCAATGTAATAAATGTTTGAATTGTACCCTCAACTAGCCAGAAATAGAAAGAATGAGGGAGGAATAACAGAGCAGTTTGTGCTATGTTGAACTAATGCAGAGAGCACTCTATTCTAATTTTAAAATGCAAATATTCAAAGTTGTTTAAAAGGATTTACTTTCCCACTTGCTTTTCTGGAATGCTAGACTTGGCATGTTACTAACAAAAAAGCCAGTTTGTATCCATTCTTATAAATTGGTATAGTTTCCGGCTTCTAGTCAGTGGGTATGATGGGGTGCCAGGACAGTTGGCAAAGTTAAGTGAACATTGTCCTTCCTGTTGAGGATCTCCTAATTACTGGTTTCTGTGAAGGCATGTCAGGCTTGGCAGGACATATTGGCAATTCTTGACCTTTGGGGGATGCTATATGAATCTTTCAGGGCAATATCTTATGGCAATTAGCAGAAGTTCCTGGGAACACAGAAAGTGACATTAATAGTCTTGCCCTTCCCCTATTCTTAAAATCAGTAAGCATTAGGGTCTATGCTTCTAATTCTCATTGTCAACTAGTCAATGCAATTACATTTGTTCCAGGTATGCATACTGGACTGGCTATTTGCAAGTTGCCCTCTTTGTTGCATTGGCTGGACAAACAGAAAAGCAGACTTACTTCAGCACAGGAGAGAGCAAAGTTGAGACTTGACACTGGTTGCATGCATGCATGCATGCATCAGTCAATGAAGCTCAAAGCAATATGGTTCTTGTCACTCCAATAGAACTCTGATAACCAGAGAGATGAATGAGAATTCATTTACCAAATCAACGTTAGGCAGTGATTGCATCATTTGAGCCCATCCTTCAGCATTTTCCATTTAAAGAATTGAACTTGCGACATTATGCACTGCCTTGTCATAACTTGGAAAACATAACCAAAAAACAACTCAATCACCAGATTTGAGTTGTTCTGCCTCTCTAAAAGGTTGCATGGTCCTGCTGATTATTTAATTTGGAAACATTTAACCAATCATCTGTTCCCTCTCCAATGGAAAAGTGTGCTTCCATTTTGTTGTTGTGATTATCCCTAAATGATCTTCATTTTGTTTTTGTTAATGAGTCATGGACTGAAGTTTATTGAGACTTACTCTGAAAATTCAAGCACTCTCTTGGCACTCCCCCTTCTCCCAGTTTTGACTCACAAGCCCACAAAATATAAACAGGACACTGCTGCTTAGATGACTTCTGCATTTTCTTTGTTTATGCAAGGGCCAAACCCAAGTGACCTTCTTTGGTGTCTCCTCCTTCCATCTATATTTCCACAATTCACCTCCATAAACAGAACTGTTCTGGGCATGGCCCAGGTAGCCAAAACAGAAGCCCTGCATGTTTCTTTTAGGCTGATGGCAGGTAAGATCTTGCTCCCCTTAAATCTGTCTCCCCTTACTACTCTCCCCACTTTTCCTTTTCCCAGAAGCTCAGTTGCTTCCTTTGCAAACCAACAGTGCAGGTGCTTCAAAGGAAACACGTTTCTGAGTTAGGAATATAACCAAGATGACAAAGTCCAATATCCCAAGCAAAGAGAAGAGGGGAGTCAGCCTATTCTCCAAATCTCCTGAAGGCAGGACAAGAAGAAATAAATGGAAAATAATCAAGAAAAGAACCAATCTAGAACTAAGAAGAAATTTTCTAACAATTAGAACAATTAATCAATGGAACAACTTCCCTCCAGAAGTTCTGAGTGCTCCAACACTGGAGGTTTTTAAGAAGAGATTGGACAAGCATTTGTCCAAAATGTATAGGCTTTCCTGCATGCCTGGCTGAAGAATTCTGGGAGTTGAAGTCCACAAGTCATAAAAGGACCAAGTTTGAAGACCCATGGACTAGACAGAAGTCCTCCAAAGTCCCTTCCAACTCTATTATTCTGTTATTCTCCTATTGAGAAGGCTTTCCCCCTGGAAGAAATGGGCTTTCTGGGATGGCATATGTTAAGTACTAGGGGTTGTTTGTGCATTTAGCACAAATAATATTTCTATGCTACTGAAAGAACAAATCTGACTTCAATCAGTGTTGATATTTCTTCATAGTTTATTTATTACACAGGCTTCTATGCCATTCCAATCTGTCAACTCTGAATGGCTTACGAACTTTAAGATAGTAAGTAAAAAAAAATGCATACACAGTACAGTGTAAGTCCAAACAAATCATAAGAACAGTAATCTCAATCATTCATCTCTATGATGTCACTTCTTCAAAAGAACACTCATTTTTCCATTCCCTTTCTATAGAGGTTCCTAAAAAGGCAAATATTCCTGGCCCTCTGGAAGGCTAGTAAGGGAAACAAGACATTCATATATGGATATAAAAGAGGTCATCACAGAAAAGGCCCAGGGTCCTTGATGCTGACCTTCTCTCAACATAGGGATCTACCATAAATTGTCCCTGTTGGAATGAAAAAGGAGATTTTACATGGAGTGGATAGTCTCACCCAGATCCTAAGTCATGAAGTGTTCTTGAGCTGCATCTGGAAATGAAGTATCAACTACTGGAGGTCCTTTACTAATGTTGCATGAGCAAAATGAACTACAGGGGTTCTTGCCTTAAGGCCAGCCCTTATTGACTGAGATGCAACAGTCAAAAGATGAAACGACAAGATCACAAATGACAATCAGTATGTATTCTTTATCCTCCTACAGTAAATTCTTCATGGCAGAAGGTTAGGGAAAACTGTTTTATGATTGTATGCTTAGCATTATATAGTATTACGCATACTTTCATTATTTTCCTTTTTCTTATTTTTTTTTTTCAAATGGAATCATCCTATTAATTTACTGCCCTTGGGAAAAGGGTGGTATATAAATCTAAACAAACAAACAAACAAACAAACAAACAAATAAATAAATAAATAAATAAATAAATAAATGTCATATTTGAAATATATAATATTTGCTACTTGTAGTTATAGATTTCTGGTGGTTGTTGACATTGTTTCTGCTTAAGAAGCAAAAGAAAAAAAGAAAAAGAGCCTAGTGTTAGTCCTAAAATACAGTCCATGATGCATACATTCATACACATACATACTGAGTTTTCAGCACCACTGCTTGCCTCTCTTCCTTTTCCCAACGTAAGTTACTAGGTATTGGGAAAAGAGGGGAGTGCTCTGAAGTCACTACTTGAAAACCATTTCTGAGTGGTCTGATAAGAAGCTTGCAAAAGGCCTGAGATTTTGAAAACACTCAACTTTTAAACTGATATTTACTTTTTTATACTTATCATGCCATTATTATTTTATATAAATAACTCAAGACAGTCAACATACTTAATACTCCTTCCTCCTCCTATTTTCCCCAGAACAACAACCCTGTGAAGTGGGTACATTGAGGTTAGAATCCCAGAGTCTATGCAGGTGGACAAAATATAAATGTAAATAATTAAATAATAATCAGGGGTATTTGCAAAATCATCCCCCTTTTTGCATCAGATTTCAAATTGCTTGGGAGTTCTTATAGCCTTCCCATAGCATAGTAATCATGAGTCCATTAGTATTTTACTCATGTTAGCTGTTGTAAACTCAATGTGCTTAAATGTCCAGAAACTTGCTCTTAATAAAAGAGGAAGAACATGCTAGTGTCTCCTATGCTGAATTTTCTTGCATGAAAAAATTGAAGATTGGATATAAAATATTATTATAGGGTTTTTTTTCCTATTCCCCCCCATGAATTGGGAGTTGTTTATCTAGATGCATGTGACAATTCATTCAATATATGGCCCTTAGAACAAAATGAACAAAATTGCTTCAAGGGTAGAAGATTGACTCAGAAGCATTTAAAACTGATTGCTTTTTGAATTGCTCTAAAATCTGGCATGGAGATTGCTGGACATGTATATGCTATTCAAAAAGACTATTGGCTGCCACAGACAGATCTGTTTTATGGATTGAGTTATGATTCAATATTATTATTTTCTTTTTAGGCCATTCAGGTGCACAACAGAACAGGCATGCTGAATTCACTTCCCACCGCTGCCATTTTGTTTATATGCTGATGTGGTGGAGGCCATCTTCTGCTTCCTAGAAGAAGGAGGAGGTAAAATACCACAGATCACAAGTCAGAGACTTTAAAATACTGCAGATTAGGGGAAAAAATGGCCTGCATGAATAGACTAAGTTTTTCTTCCTGCCTCAGAAATGGTCTTCGAAAGGCTTGGGTGTTATTACAGATACTACTGTTATAGATATAAAGTTGATGTTGAATTTAATTACGGCAGCGAGACTTTTAGTAGCACAATATTGGAAGAAGGAAGAACTGCCGACTATAGAAGAGTGGACTTTGAAAGTTTCTAATTTGGCGGAAATGGCAAAGATTTCAGCATATTTGAAAGATCAATCGCAACAGAGATACATTTTGGAATGGAGAAGATGGATTGAATATATTCAGAACAAATATGGGACTAAAAAGTATCATTTAGTATTTGAATAAGTAGCGGATTTTTATGACGTATAATTAGTTAGTTATTTTATTAATATTTTGAATATGGAGAGTTAAAGTGTGATAGAATTTAATGTTTTATTATTGTTGTTAGCATATTTTAGATTATGCTTGTTTGTATTATTATACCCTGTATTCAGCTCTGGGAAGTCGGGGAGGGGGTAGGGTAGGGTAGGGGGGGGTTGGGGAGAGGGGAGGGGGAGGAGGGGGTCTTTTGTATTCAAAAATGTATTGTAAAACTTTTCAATAAAAAAAAAAGAAATGGTCTTCGAAAGGCCAATTCACAGAAAAAATTCCAGTACTGGGGAAAAAAACCCCTATCTCTTTGCTTCTCATAGATTCAAGCTTACACCTAAAGGTGCTCTTTGAGGTGGACATCAATTACTGAAAAGTTAATTGATGACAGAATTATGATAGCTATGTACAGCTTTTGGGTTGCTTCTCTAAATTTTATATAAAATATTCCTCCAGAGCTACTTCATGAAGCAGGACAACCCTGCTGATACATAACAAGTGAGCTTCCACAATCTTCACTAGCACATTTGAATAGCACAATCTTCACTAGAACATTCTGTGAAGATATAGCACAGAGGCAGAAACATCTTCTGTAACTATGAGTAACTGCACAAAGTCAAAGAGCTTCTTCAAGACAAATTGTGTCTCTCTTGAACACTCCTGTTAAATTGAGTCTTTGAGCTTAGTAGTCTTCTGTGTGCTGTAGATAGTCTACTAGGAATGGCTTTCAGCTTGTAGATTCCCAGAGGCATTTCTTTAATGCTAAAAAACAGAAGTCAGGGTTACCATTATTAATTTAGAAAGTATCTTACATTTTCAATTCCAAGGTGGCCTGACATACTTGAATATATTTATACCAGTTATAATTTCTGTTGACAGGAGGGAAAAGTTGATCTGAAAAATATTTATCCAGAATGCAGTTGTAATATGAAACCTGAAACCTGAAACTACACAGTTCTTTCTGTGGATGTTCCAGAGCACATGCCAAGAATGTGGGATGGATGTCCTGCAAAAAAACCTTGGCACATCATAAATTAGTCAGATAGGTAACAAACCGTCACAAGTTGCATTTAGGGGCAGCTGAGAAAAACAAGACTTTCTAATAAACTTTCCAGTTCTGAGTACATAAATCCAATGAGAAACATATTGTTATTCACTGGGTAGAACAAACTGTCATATTCCAGAGTAGGAACACACAGAGTAGAATGCAAAGACCAGAAAGAATGCAAGGAAAAAAAACTTTGGGAAAATAAGTACAAAATGGAACCCAATTTAGAGGCGGTGTTGATTGCAAAACCTCCAGGTTGTATTTGTGGGACCACCAAAATAAAGAAAGAAAGAAAGAAAGAAAGAAAGAAAGAAAGAAAGAAAGAAAGAAAGAAAGAAAGAAAGAAAGAAAGAAAGAAAGAAAGAAAGAAAGAAACATTAGAAAAAACATTTACAGTCAAAATCTTCTCAGATCATCAAATCTACTTTTATTTTTGGGATGCAAATTATCAAATTCCCATTTGATGGTTTTCCATTTTTAGAAGGAGAGGGTGATCACACTATGTAACACAACACCTGAACAGATTATGAAGCTGTGTGTTAAGCTATATATTTTTCAGACCAGGAATAAAACAATATAAAGTGCAAGACAAATACATATTTTGAGCATTTTTTCCAAAATAAGAATTAAGTTTCAGTACCCAAAAAGAACCTCCAATCAATAGAGGAGGGAAATGCTTCTGATAGCAATAGCACTTAGACTGATGTTAGGAGTTCCCCAGAATTAAAGGTAAAGGTAAAGGTTCCCCCGCACACGCGTGCTAGTCGTTTCCGACTCTAGGGGCCGGTGCTTATCTCCGTTTCAAAGCCGAAGAGCTAGCGCTTGTCTGAGGATGTCTCTGTGGTCATGTGGCTGGCATGACTAGACTCCAAAGGCGCATGGAACGCTGTTACCTTCCCACCGTAGTGGTCCCTATTTTTCTACTTGCATTTTTACGTGCTTTTGAACTGCTAGGTTGGCAGAAGCAGGGACAAGTAACAGGCGCTCACTCTATTACACGGCACTCAGGATTCAACCCACCAAACTGCCGACCTTCTGATCGACAAGCTCAGAGTCCTAACCCACTGAGCCACCGCGTCCCCAGAATTGCACATTTGCAAAAATGCACACAATGATTGGACCTGCAAGCATACGAAAAACCAGGGAATGTGAAGACAGCCCTAACTTTGTCCCTGGTTGCCAATTTTCCTTGTTAAAAGGGATGTTCATGAGTCCTTGTATCACTCACAGACAAAATATTGTCTATCACAAGCCTCTGTTTGAAGAACAATCTTGCTTTGAGAAGCAACTCAGTCTATATATTCCTCAGTTTAAGGAATCTGGAGGAGACAATGGAGTTGTTAGTCAGTTATAAGAACTTGCTGAGCAGATGACAAATCATTAATTCACCCAGCAGATTTTCATGGCTAAGATAGGACTAGGACTCACAGTCTCCCACTTTCTAGCCTGGTGCTTTAACCACTAGACCAAGCTGGCATCTTGAGGAAAGGAAGAATATTTCTACTTAACTACACCAATTTAGTACTATTTAAAGTCTATAAATCTATTTCTCTTTAAATTTTAATAATTTTTAATTTCTTACGTATACACGGTCATCTCACAATTTTTCCTCCTACAGGCAAAAAAAAAAAAATGATTGGGGAAGGTAATTTTTAGACTATTTATATCCAGTACTATTTATGTATCTTTGCTTCCTCTGCTCCTGATTACAGCCTCCTGTGGTTTTATTTGAATGAAAGTTGGAATAAGGTTATAAGAACTCCATATAATGTGTGTTTTGGCCCTCAGTTGCAACTTAATACTCAATAGCCTTGAAAAATGAAAGCTTTGGAAATCTAGAAGTAAAATATGAAAAATGAATGCATGTGTGTATCAAACTTAACTTACAATCAGATATGACATGTGCATGATAAGAAAACCAGTCAGAGCTGTTGCATAATAGAAATGCACACAGCACCATAATAAATGTGTTAAATAATGTTCAGAGGGAATTCTGGACAGTGGAAATTCATTTGAATGCCTAGTAATTACCGTACAGATTTCTGCAGTGAAGAATAATTGGGAAAGGAGCAATCACAGAAGAGTTGAGCAACCACCAAAAATTTAGAACATATACGCAAGTTTTAATAATCCAAGAATTAATCTAAATACTCAAGCCTTTGTGAAATTGATTATGTGTCTCATGCATTTTACAGGACCTTTGGCTATTGTTACAGCATAATTTTAACAACAACCTCTAAAATGATGGAATAAAACCTTGACATTTTGGAAGTTTAGCTATGTTTCATTAGTACTGGCGCCAGCACTCCAAGGCGCCCTTGCTCATACCTGCTGATTCCTCCCCTTTTCTGTCTGTTCATATGTGGTATTTTTCTTTTTAAATAATATGATCGGAATGGAGAAAGGGTTAGCACAGAACAGGTAATACTGTCTGAAACTGGGTCAAGTGATCCCTAAATTATGGAAACATCTTAAAATTGTTTTGTTTAAATTGCATAGATTATTCCAGCGACAGCACTGATTTACAATAACCTGGCACTGAAGGTTGGCTAGATAAACTGCAAATTGTTTTCATGTTAGCTATTATGGTAAAGAATGTGAAATGCAACTTGTTGGGGGGAAGATATGGAGGAAAAAAATGTAGTTCAAAAAGGTGATGGTGATAAGGCATTCTAAATAGTTTTTACCCCGATTAACCTTTCAAGAATTTAAATTCTTCTCATTCAGCTTTCCCCCCCCCCCTTTCCTCCCACATCATTGCCAATTTGTGGAGGTGTTAAATGTTTTGCCATGGAATTTAGTTAGCAGAAAATAGCGTTAAAGTAGAAAATCCCTAATATTGAGCTTGATTCCTGGTGATTATAACTATGTGGGTTTTGAGTGAACAATACAAAAACTCTTTGCCATTGCCTTCTGTTGTCAAGTCTACAACTGTAACAGTCTCTGGAGTTCTCTCTCCCATTCAAGTACTAATCAGTCCTGATCCTGTCTGTTGCAAACACAAAAGAGCAAAGCAATGGGCAAATCAAACATAAAATTGCATGTACTATACATTCCACCAAAACACGTAGTTCTCGACTTACAGCCATTTGTTTAGTGACAGTTCAAAATTATGACAGTGCTGAAAAAATGGACTTATTTTTCACACTTACCATTGCAGCATCCCCATGATCACATGATCAAAATTCAGTCACTTGGTAGCTGGCTCATATTTATGATGGCTGCAGCGTACCAGGCTCATGTCATCACCTTTTGCAACCTTCTGACAAGCAAAGTCAATGGGGAAGCCAGATTCACTTAGCAACCCTCTTACTAACTTAACAACTGCAGTGATTCATTAACAATTGTGGCAAATGTGTAAAATGGAGCAAAACTTAACAACCAACTCACTTAGCAACAGACAGTTTGGGCTCAGTTGTGGCCATAAGTCAAGGACTACCTGTATTAAAAATACACTGTATAAAAAAAGAGATGGCAGATTTTTTTCAAAATGCACATTGCCAGTTGTCTATAACTCCTTCGAAGGGGTTTGCATGAAATTCACTTTTGCTACAGTACAGTTGCAATAGCCATGTACAGTTGCAATAGCAATAGCGTTTAGACTTATATACCACTTCACAGTGCTTTTGCAGCCCTCTCTAAGCAGTGTGCAGAGTCAGTAGTTGCATATCTAGATATAAGCTGGATAATTAAAGCCAAATCTACACAAGTGGTTCACTGTACCATTTTCCCACAATAATCTCTATCTTGAAGTGCCAAGATGGTCAGGAGCCAATTGGTGGCTTTTCCAGATGACCAATGAAAAAGTATCAGAAGGACCCAGGAAGGCATGCACAGCATTTGGACAAAGAGGAGTGAAAGGAATCAGGGTGAAGTGAATTTCTAAACAATGAAAGATTGGACCACCCATTTGCTCTGCAGAGCTGCCATGTTGCAATGGGAAAAAATCAGCTTTGGTCCACTTTCCAAGGAACCAGCAAGAGTTAAAATAAAGCAGCCTAAACATTTGATGTAATGTAATCAGATCCACAGCAACTTTGGAATGAGTGTAAAGACTCCATATGGCATAGAAATAAATGACATCATTAGATAATTGGGCAGATTGTGACCAGGTGCTCTCTTTGCTTGCCTGCTAGTGGAGAACTTCAAGTCCCTCTCCACTGTTTTTTTAAAAATAATACAAAAAGAATGGGGAAAGTGTTGGCACAGAATGGTTAATACAGGTTTGTTATTTTCAAGCCAGTCCTGCATTTAAAATAACATCCGTTCTGTCTTTCAGAATGAGGCTAACATGGGATTTTTAAAAAGAAAAGGAGGGAAAGCAAATACTATAGGCAAGAAAGTGAAAAGAGAAATCCTGAGTCGGCTTCCAAACATTTCTGAATCCAATTAGTGCATTTCTTGGGGCACCCCTAATCAGTCAGGGACAAAAAGGATTACTGTATAGGAGATGGGTGGTTAAAAAGTTTGATGATAAATAAATAGATGAGAGAGAGAGAGAGAGAGAGAGAGAGAGAGAGAGAGAGAGAGAGAGAGAGAGAGAGAGAGAGAGAGAGAGAGAGAGAGAGAGAGAGAGAGAGAATGCATATGCTCTGCAAGGGGTCTTTGCCCCAAAAAACTTTGCCAAAGGGAGACAAGAGTAAATGAATAAGATAAGAGTAAATGAATTAGCTACTCTGAAATCATCTCCATTCTTGTCCAGTCTTTTTTTTTATTTTTTTCTTAACATATCTTGTTTCCATCCCATTTGGATTTTCTCTTGCAGAACTAATTTTTTAAAAAAGCCGCATTAAAGTCTCCTTTTATACATTTGGAATTTCCTTTTCTTATAATCTCAATCCCTTTGGAAAGGTCAAGTCAGATTTCTTTTGTTGGCAATCCATAACCTCCTTACCTTTCCTTCTTTTATCTCATCCTTTCCTCCCTGCATTTGAAAAAGTTGCTTCTTATAGGGTAGGATAGTGAAAGGTCAAAATGATCCAAATTAAGAAGGGCTGAGCTAGCTGTACCCTGGAAACTGAATTTAGGGTGCGCTGACATCTGCAGCGAACTATGGTGATAAAAAAAAATTGTGACATGTCATGGTCTCAACCCTGACAGTAAATTGTGGGGTTTTGTTATGATATTTAATCATGGGTTTTTCATATTCTCACCAAATACCTATGTCACCATTTGCCTAAATGGGGTCCTGTTGGTATCCAGATGGGCTTTCTGAAATCTTCTGGTAGGGCTGCAGAATTTCAGATTTGAAACTCTAGAGACTGGTGATGATGGTGGTGATGATGATAATGATGATGGTGGTGATGATGATAATGATGGTGGTGGTGATGGTGATGATGGTATCCATTCTGTCGTGTTCGAGTCTTGGTGATTCCATGGGCCAAGTCTCTCCACATCTCCACATCTTCCAAGCTAAACGCATAGAGAAATTGACAATATTCTTTGCTCCATTGCCACTAAAAGTGAATGAATGAATAATAATATTATTATGGTCAGCAACCAACAAAATTAAAATAAGGCAGCCAAAAACAAAGACAAAGCAACCCAAGAACTAAATCAGAATCATATGTAAGCAAAACTCATTAATGTAATGTAAACGGTACAAATAACCTACTCTTATATAATTTTGAAGTGTCCATTCTACAGTACTGAATTTGGCTACCTGGCCGGAAAAGGCATTGGCTGGATATTATAGATTAGGAGTCCCCAACCTGTGGGCCAAGGCCCACTAGTGGGCCATGAGGGGTTTGCAGCTGGGCTATGGAAATGGTACATCCTCTCTTGCACCAGCAGCAGGCATGTGTGTGCGTGTGCTCAATTTAAGTGAGCGGCAGGCACGTGTGCATGCCACTTGTGCAAATAAAGCTGCCCATACGCTTGTTGGCCACTCATGCAGAACCATCCCCTCTCCTCCCCAATGGTCCACAAAGCTGTAATTGTTGGGGAACTCTGTTGTTGAGGTTTGAGATAGGCTTACTCTGTTTCTGTAGAACTCATTATATAGTAATATCTAACTGTTTATACTTAGGCTGACTTGTTCCTTCTAAAAAGACTCTTTTAAATACAGCCCTCCAGCAAACAGATGGGGAAACATTAAAGCCGGCTAAAGATAACAAGGAAAAAATTAGTTATTTCCATAAATTCCCTTCCAGTGCTAGAAGGAGCTTCCTCTGGAGGAAGTACAGCTTTGATTACAACCAATGGTTTCCCTTTTATAAACTTTATTGTAACCAAGGCACTAGGATTCTTGACACAAAAGTATAAGTTTATTGGCACATGCATCAAAACACTGGCAAAAGTAAAGAAATACATTTCCCAGTTTTGGCCTAGACCTCATGCATCTCATTAGTACTTCTGGGCCATTTTTGGCAGCTTAAAACCAAAGAACTCAATGTTCTTCTCCTGCTCAAAAACTCTTAATGCACTTTTACTATTCACAGAGAAAGACTGAGCTAGGAAACAAATGGTCTTTAGTAAATGAAGGCCCTTTATGGTTTTAATTTCTTTCTTCTTTTTTTCCTTTCTTTCTTTTTCTTATGCTTTATGAATGTATGGTTCAAGCAATCTGGGAGGCACGTGTGGTGGAAATTTTTAATGCTGATATTGCTATTGCATTAAAGAAAAAATAATGTTTGCTATTTCATGAAGAAGCTTCTTTGGAATTAGTTCAGCCACTTTGAACCTTTCCTTGCTTCCATTTAATGGCAGCACCACCATGCCGCTGTGGACCTTTTTTTAATGCTGGGTCCAAACAACAAAGCCATCATTCAGTACTGAGCCTTAAGTCACGCTTAACTCTGTCAGTGTTCAGTATTGCTTTCCTTTTATTCTAATGCAGGATTTGCTGAAGATACAATCTGATGCACTTCACTGGACTACACCATTAGAGGTGCAATCAGGTGATTCCTAAAAATTAGGGCCAATCCAGCACCAAATGGTCACTTTGGGTTGTTCCCTGTTATCTTCCAGGACCATTCTGCTTGAGGCAATGAAGAAGTCTACTTCTTTCACACCACACTCTCCCGCCTCCCCCCATAACTGCTAGGTTTCCAAACCAATTCTCAATCCATATGCAATACATGGATCAATCTGACCAGTGATGATGAGAAGTGGATCCCTATTATGAAGCAGGATATCTCTCCCTTCCTCCCTCCCTCCTTCCCTCCCTCCCTCTCCCTTTCTCTTCATGTTAAAAATTCTTGCACCTGTTAGCTACTTTTGCGTTGGCTCTCTTCTGGAACTGGGTTTTGAATACACCTACGTAAGCCAGCCACATGACCACGGAGATGTCCTTGGACAAGCTTTGGCTTTGAAACGGAGATGAACACCGGCCCCTAGAGTCGGAAATGACTAGCACGCATGTGCGGGGGAACCTTTACCTTTACCTTTAAGACAGACCTATATAAAACCAAAACAAGTTACAAATGATATTAAACCTTGGCCAAAATTTTCCTCCTCCCCAATTCTAATTCCATCCATATTAAGGAAAATGAGTGGTGGATGTGTTTGTATCAGCT
Source organism: Vipera ursinii (assembly GCF_947247035.1). Taxonomy (NCBI): domain Eukaryota; kingdom Metazoa; phylum Chordata; class Lepidosauria; order Squamata; family Viperidae; genus Vipera; species Vipera ursinii. The sequence continues at coordinate 19,820,788 of NC_139516.1, forward strand.
GGTGATGTTTGATGGGAGGGAATGAATCAAAGCTGTAGGAATCTACCAATCTGCTGTTAACCTGCCTTGGACAGCTGCAAGAGCTGAAACAGCTGAAACCAGGCAAAAACACTATTTAAAGAGGGAAAACAGATGTTACCCTTCCAGGCTGGAGAAATAATGGCTAAAAATCATTGATCCAAAAATGTGGGAGATGAAGCCCTAGGATATATATCCTTAATTTGACTTCTTTTATACTTAGAATGAAAGCCACTTATCCAACCCTGGCATGCCCTTTAAAGCACCAAGTGTAGGGTTGAGTTTCTGGAGAAACTTTCTATTTCCAGATCCGGCATGAAGTCTCACAACAATTTAAATAAGCAAAGGTTAGGATGGAGACATTATGGTATAGGTCAGGATTGCCAGTGGGGACCGCAATTTTATGCCATTGTTTTTGATGCCTCATAGTCTGGGAAAATAGGGTGTCGTGATGGTTCAGTGGTTAAGACACTTGAGCTTGTCAGCTGGAAAGCTTTCAGCCCATGTTTGAGACCCAAGTGCTGGGCAACAGGGTGAAGCTCCCATTTCTTGTCCCAGCCCTGCCAACCTAGCAGTTCAAAAGCATGCAAACACGAGTAGATAAATAGGTACCACTTCAGCAGGAAAGTTTATTGCATGTCCCATATTCTCATGCTGGCCACATGATGATGGAAACATCCCTCAAACAGTGCAGTCTCCCTTGGCTGAGACTCGGAGATGAGAGCCGCCCCTTTGAATTGGTCATGCTGGACAGGGGAAATATTTAATCTTTTTAAATCTGAGGAAATAACCCTTAATACTAGCAGAAAAGAAGAAGCCTTTCAACTAACAATTCCCTCCAGCTTGGGTAAGAAACAGTGGCATAGCGTGGGGGGTGCAGGGGGGGTCGGCCGCACCGGGCACAACATCGGGGGGGGCGCGCTCGCACTCGCAGCTCTCTGCCCCTGCCTGGCTCACTCACTCTCTCTCACTGCAGTGCTGGCTGTGCGAATCTGATCTGAGCCGCCGGGTCGCCGCCCACTGTGGAGGGGGGGTGCCAGACGTGCGGTGCGGTGCACGGGTTAAGGGGCGCAAATTACTTGCCTTGCCCCGGGTGCTGACAACCCACGCTACGCCACTGGTAAGAAATGCTATAGAGAAGGAAGACTCTGAAAACTCTACAAGCCCCTCTCTGAATTTCTCCCTTTTAAAGTGAAATCACAAAATCCCTCCCTTTGCTGTTTGAGAACTGTGGAGATACCTCCATCTGAAGTAAGAGTTTGGTGTCTTCTCAGCCAAAGCCATGGAATACTACTGAAATGAGTGAGGTCTTTGTAATGAGAAACATATCTGGCCCTCACTGAATTATGAACAGTGACTCCATGTAAGGTTTGGTATAGTTTGAGCCAACAGCGTCTAATATAATATGTTTTATGCTGCCCTTTTGTTAAAGAGGTGTCCCAAAGTCCTTTTAAGTAACTTCCAGACCCACCACAAATTCTGTTTTGTTTTTTTTCAATTTCATAACTAACCACCAAGAATTAGTAGTTTCCTGCCAGTTTTCTGCAGAAGAACAAAGAGGTGTTGACCTTCTTTTGCCAAATAAACAATGTTCTATTTTTCCAGAAAAGTCTGGGGTAGAAGGTCTGGCCTCTCAGACTTTTATGACTACCACTGTTTTTGTTTTATTTTTTTTTAAAACGTAGGGCCTAGAGCAGCGGCTCCCAACCTTTTTTAGACCCCGCACCCCTAGAATGCTTCTGTTATATTCTTGCACCCCTTACAAACGTTCAAAATAACAGCAACAAACTATTCATATACACAATAATCTTGAAAACCCAAGTTTTTGCACCCCCTGGAATATTATCTCGCACCCGCAGAGGGTGCGAGAACCCCTGGTTAGGAACCCCTGGCCTAGAGACAAAGCACTGCTAGGTCAGATATGAACAATCAGCAGAAATGGGCAACCTTGTTTTGGTAAAGACTATATAGTAGAAATGAATACTTGCAGATTTCTAATTTTGTTTTCAGCATTTCAAGAAGAAATTTGGACAGGTAATGTATTTGCATTCAAAAGCTTTCAGTTAGGCAATGTCTTTGCTTGTTTTACATGGTAAACCATGAAGCTTTCAACTGAAATTATTCTAAAGGTCATTGTATATAGGTAATCCTCAACTTACAACTGTTCATTTAGCAACTGTTCAAAGTCACAACAGCACTGAAAAAAGTAACTTACAACCAGTGCTTGCACTTAGAACTATCACAACATACTCATCGTCATTTGATCAAAATTTGGGCACTTAGCAACTGGCATGTATTTACAGTGGTTGTAGCATCCTGGGTCATATGATCACCATTTGCAGCCTTCCCAGATGGCTTAGAAATAAAGTAATGGGAAAAACTGGAAAAACTACTTTAATAAAAGTGTGCGTTTTTTTTAATAACTACAGTACAGAGATTTACTTAACAACTATAGCAAGAAAGATGGTAAAATCTGGCATGACTCACTTAATGGTGGTCTTGCTTAGCAACAGAAATTCTGGTCCCAATTGTGGGTGCAATTTGAATGCTTTCTGTGTTCTTTATCAAGTTATTGACAAATAAACAGCTATGATGTGCTTCCCTGTGTGTATGTTTCACATAGCCAAGCCATTCCAAAATCGTTGGGCAGACGTCTTTCTTATCACCAGATATTTTTTTTGGCAGTTGGAAATATCCAGGACTGAACCAGGGATATTTTACAAAATATCTGCAGTAAATAGCAGTATGAGGATGCTTTATGTTGCCCTCAACATTAAAGCATATCCTTCATAGTTTTTTAAACCCATACTTCAGTTACAGGAAGATTATATTCCTTGGAACAAAAGATCCATTGTCTATTCAGGTTTATTAAGAAAAGCCTTGAAATGTGGAATGTTTTGAACCTTGCCTGGATTTTCTTTTGTTTTGGAAAGATATTCCAAATATAAAGGCTGGAACAGATCATCTTAGAAATGGGGAAAGGGGCTCTGTCAACAGCCCAAACCAATAATGCAGTATAAGGTGCTTTAGCAAAAGAACAGTCTGCAAGAAGGACCTTAGCTTTAGAGAATAATTACTGCTATTTTGCAATCCCAGACTTAATCGGAAGAGACTAAGAACAAGATTGTAAAACTAGTATACTTCCAGGTGCAATTCAAGGTGCTGGTACTTATCTTGAAAGCCCTCCGTGGTTTTGGGCCAGGTTGCTTACACGACCATCTCTCCCCATGGGATCTACTTTTGTCCTATTAGATCCAGCATGAGAGACATGCTGTGGATCCCATTCACTAGAGAAACTGGATCCAGGAAGAAAGCTTCTTCTGCTCTGATATCCACCCTATGGAATATCATCCCCCCAAGATTAAACTTGCCCCAATCCTATTGTTTTTTTGTAAGGCATTTAAAAACATGGAATGTATATTTATTAAATTAATAAAAATAAGTATGTAGAACCTATTGCCATTTGAACGCTGAAACATACATTAGAGAAGGCAAGCAAACGCATACCGCTTTCAGATATATCCTTTTAACAAAAACTGGAGGAAAAATAAGTTTTGTTGTTATCTTTATAATCATTGTACAAGCCGATTACCTATAAAAGCAATGCAAAATTAGATCGCAGAGCTGATTAGGGCACCTCAGAGCAAAAAACAGATGTAGCAAGAAGCAATAGTGGGGACATTCACAATAGCAAGTACATTTACGAAATGGTTCAAAAATGCTTCTGAGAATTGGAGGATACAGTTGATGGCTATGTGGAAATGCCCTAAGCTGTGTGTAGGAGTGTGGTACACACCCCAGCAATTTATTCACTATACTGCAACACATTCTTAGCAGATGGCTGTTGACCATGTCTGGACTTGGAACCTAAGCAGGGCTGGTCATGGTTAATGGGAGACCTCCACGGAACATCAGGGCTGTAAACTAGACTGGAAAGCAAAACTGCATCCCAGAAAGAAATGGCAAACCACATCCACCACACACAGTTATATCCATGATGTTGTCAGAAACAGCACTCAGTTTGATTGCAATAAAATGGGAATAGAAAGCTGGAGTGGACAAGAACAGAAATCACTCAGGAAAACAGAAAGTAGTCATTTCCTTCTTTTTTAAATCTGTATGTTTATTGTTAAAATATTGAAACCTAATGTAGAAAAAAAGCGAAATACCAAAAAAAGATTGATATATATATATTTAATTCCATTTATATCCTGCCGTTCTCCGAAGACTCAGGGCGGCTTACAAGCTTAGCAATAGCCTTCATTCTATGTATATGCCTGCTTATTAGGGCTTTCATACACCCCCCAAGCGGCATTATTACAAAGTCAGCTTAATTGCCCCCAACAATCTGGGTCCTCATATTTGAATTAAAAAGATTCTATGGCGGGGTCCCCAACCTGTGGGCTACAGCCTGGTAGTGGGCCATGGCCTACTGGCCACTGGGCCACAGGACAGGCTGGCCAGTGTGCATGTGTGTGTGCACATACCCCCTCACGTATGCTAGTGCATGGCCACGGGGTGCAAAAACAGGACACTGAGCCACGGGGGGCAAAAACGGGATGCCGCTGCACCTTGGGGTGTGAAAATGGGATGCTGCCGCTGTGCCTCAGGCTGTGAAAATGGGATGCCGCTATGCCATGGGGCACAAAAATGGACACTGCCACACCACGGGGTACAGAAACGAGCCACTGCCATGCTTCAAGGCACAAAAATGGCCACTGCCACACCGCGGGGTGCAGAAACAAGGCACTGCACCATGCAAGAACAGGGCAGCGCTAGCGAGTATCATGCAGGTGCTAGCACTGCCCCATTTGTGGCACATAAGTGCTCGTGGCCCCATGCACACGTGCACGCACGGACGCATGTAAAATGCTTTCCCTTCCCTTTTTCTCCGGTCCACCAACCGACAAATGTTGATGACCTCTGTTCTATGGTGAAAAAGAAAAAGTACATTAATTGTTTAGTAATGCACTCTCCCTCCTTACCTTTGAAATGATCACGTTATAAAGAGCAAACTATTTTGGTCAGCATACAGTATCAGCCTATGGCACATCAACCATTAAAATAGTACCTTACTTCTAATAGTCTGTGAAAAAGACAGCATCTTCAAAGATGACACTTATCAAACAAGGGATGAGCATAAAAAAATGCTGCTGAAAACAGCAGACCTGAGAAATAAAAAAAAAAACCTGATGGGTTTGGAAGAAGGAACCATGTATACTTATAGGTAAAGGTAAAGGTTCCCCCGCACATGTGTGCTAGTCGTTTCCGACTCTAGGGGCTGGTGCTCATCTCCGTTTCAAAGCCGAAGAGCCAGCACTTGTCCGAGGACGTCTCCGTGGTCATGTGGCCGGCATGACTAGACGCCAAAGGCGCATGGAACACTGTTACCTTCCCACCATGGTGGTCCCTATTTTTCTACTTGCATTTTTACATGCTTTCAAACTGCTAGGTTGGCAGAAGCTGGGACGAGTAACAGGCGCTCACTCTGCTACGCGGCACTCGGGATTCGACCCGCCAAACTGCCGACCTTCTGATCGACACGCTCAGCATCCTAACCCACTGAGCCACTGCGTCCCTTGTATACTTATAGGTAGGGTTCAAATACGAACCTGAGAAATCTGGCTTAATGAGCATACTTCTGGTTACATAAAGATTATTAGCCCCGCTTTGTGGCTTTACTAGCTTGCCAAAACCTGAAACAGCTGGCATTTGTTACTTGCCAAGCTGGGATTCATTCTTTTTTCTAGAAACCCAAAATAATGGTTGTTTCAAGACTGGATGATACAGTAACTCAGAGCTGAGTTGAAATATTTTTCATGGCTGGGATAAAAGAATAGTTTGCCTGTGTTTCTTACCTAAAAATTATTTGCTTAACACAAATAAATATGTTAGTATTGCTTCCTTCTGAGCAACAGAGAGAGGATCTATTGATCCCAGATACACAGAGAAACACTTTCAGTTTTTAATCAGTTTTAGAAATCAGGGGAGAGGTTCACATTGCTTAAGCACAATTGGATACTAACTTGCCCACAAAAAGAACAGACGTCCCAACTAAATTGGAATTTTATTTTTTGAGTATTTATATCAAAGATGAAAAGAGCAATAATCTGAACAATAATCAGGTTCTTCAGGACCTGAACCCCAAACAAATACTTTGTATACTTTGTAATAATGCCGCTGGGGGGGGAGGCGAAAGCCCTAATAAGCAGGCATATACATAGAATGAAGGCTACTGCTAAGCACATTGATTTGTGCTTTAAATTGTAAGCCACCCTGAGTCTTCAGAGAAGGGCGGGATATAAATGGGATTTAAAAAATAGGTTAGTCAATAAAATTTAAAATAAAAATCTTTTATTAAGGAAATGGATAAACATGGAGACAAACATGGAGATCTGAGGGAAAGGGAAATGCAGGAGGACTAGGATTAATCCATACTCCAGAATTAAAAATCTTAATGGTATGTGATTCTTTTCATCATGCTTTAAATTTTCTGTTTGATCGCTAGCACTGGTCCCGGAAAATGAGTATCTGTATCCAATAACCCCCAAAATAGAAAACTCTGGTACTGAAGTAAGAGTTGTATATAGCGGTGTGTTAGTAGGGGGAAAAATATTTTTTAACTTGGAAAGTTATGGGGATCCTTCTGAACAATGAAGCAGCTGGAGGATTCAAAAATAGGAAAAGAAGTCTTCTGGCCCAAGAAGTCAGAGCCAAAAAAGTTTGTAATTAATGAGCTTCAAAAACAAGTGAGTCCTTGGTAGAACTTAAAACTGAGTTGAAACTCATGGATAGATGTTTATGCAAAAGCAAAAAGAAAAGAAAAAGAAAAGTTGCAAAAACCTGAAAAACACTGAAACACAAATTAAGAAAGTTGCCACACCTAAGCTTCCACAACTGAAGAATTTAGTATAAAATTATTGGTTCCTTTGGGGTTGCAACATTCCCAAACCTACAAGCTAGGGGGGGTGGGGGGTGGAGAGAGGGAGGGAGACATCAGATCTGAGCAACTGGAGAGCAGATTTAAACTCTTTTAAATAAATTCTTGTATGTCAAGTGGAAAACTTATTTGCAGTTTTGATGATAAAGCATTAGATGTGGATCATACATCTGCTCTTTCTAAAACAGAGCGAACTCATAAGCCAGGGCCCACGAATATACAGTAAATAAAAATACAATTTTCAGATATACAGCATGGGATACACTTTAATGCTTTTTGTTGTCAATTGATGAATTAATCGGTCAACAGCATGCATCTTTAATTGCTCCCCTTCTTACGAGTACACAAGTCAGATGGTTATGACATTCCAAAAACAGAAAATGCAAAAATCTTAAGAATCCTAAAAGAAGACGTAAAAATCCTAAAATCAACAGACTGCTGTTAAAGAAGAGTTGTTTCTTGTGACTGGGGAAATTGCCAGTTGTAACGAAAGGGTAGGTGAGCTTCCTGGCATATAGCTCACTCAGAGAAGCCAGCAGGAAAGGCTTAGGAGACAGAAGAATGGACAAGCAAGAGCAGAGCAGAACTGCTATATTCTCCAGTATTGCGTTCTTGCTAACTTTTTTGCTGTTTTGTTTCTTGGAAGCCAGCAGAGGCCACTGTGGATGTTGAGACAGTAAGGGTAAGAGATGGTTAGGGTATTTCACCCCAGATATTGCAAAGGAAAAGCTGAAATATAGCTAATAATAATAACAACAACAGCCATAATGCCCAAATTATGATGACTCAGAAGACCAATCTTGCAGCATTTTGTGGTGAGGTTTACCCAAGACGGTTAAAGAGATTAAAGGCCCAATGGAACAACCTACTAAGCTTGATTAGTTTTAAAGTGTGTGTGTGTGTGTGTGCGCGCGTGTGTGTGCACGTGCACACATGCTTGGCACTTTGTAGGAATAGATTATGATTTAGCATATTGTGCAAACACCCCTGAAATGGGTTAATGCCAAATAAAGAAAACTGCACAAAACCCACCACTAAAGAAGTGTCATATTTTCTGTAGAAACAGAAAACTGGAATAAGTACAACGGATTCAGTAGCTCTCAGGAGAAAAGCTTTATATTTGTTTGTACTTTGGTGGAGAGGAGAAATTAAGAGGAGTGGGAGAAATAAGAAAAGTGTGTAAAATGATGCCCAGCAGAGAAAATGAACAGGCACTTGTTCTCTCTTTAAAAGTAGAATTCAGAATCATCCAATGCTCTGAGTGATGAAATATTTTGAACGGAAAAGAAAGGACATCCTCATATTGGGCATAAACTGTGTGTTTGCAAGATCTAGCGATGATCATTGGCTTAGTTGACTTGAAAAGAGTGTTAGGTAATTTCTAACGCAGCTGCTCCTGGACAGCAGAGCCAAAACCGTGCCAAGGGGACTTTCCTATGAGGATACTTGAGTGTGGCTCTGGGTGCATTTTTGAAACAACTCTTGCAGGTGATATGTATACTTTGACCTGTAATATAAACTCCATTCAGATACCTTCACAAACACTTTGTGAATGACTGAAGTTGGCAATAAAGGGTCCCATTGTTCACGCTCTGCTCCTTCCCCTCTTTGCTGCCACAGTACCACCATTGTTATTATTAGCGATGTTCACACACGTTCCTTGTACCCACAGGGCTTATCACAAGCATAGGGGAAAAGGGAGGGCAAATTGCCTTATTATGCCTTGTACAGGTGGATTGGGTGCCAAAGCAGATTTTATAAATCAGAGTAATGAGAGTTACCACGTGAGCCAAAAATAGACAGAAACAATCTTGCTCTTCTTGAGACAATAGCAATAGAGGCCTCGTTATTGCACAACTGCAAAGAAAGCACCCAGTGTTTGCTAAAATGCTTGAGGCTGAGTGGATTTGGGGCTTGTCAAAAGATTCTCCTCCCTATTCTGGGCTTGGAATGCACTGCCAATTTAACATACGTTTCTCCTTTTTAATTTTTATAGCATGTACTCATGTCTGCTTTCCCCTGCCCATAAAGATGAATGTTTACCTAGAGTACTATGCCTCCAGATCTATGGAATTAGAAGCTAATGTAGACTCAGTGTTGGACATATCAGTCTCAAGCTCTCTCATCTCTATACACATAATTATAAGCCAGTTAAAATGTTGAGATGGAGCCATGGCCCTGCATTAGTTCTTGAAAGTCACTGAGCACCTCAGGACTTCCCTAATTTATCTCAGAGTTGTGGGGAATTTTCACTTCAGGCTTGATGGCCCCTTGTTAGATGTCTTCAGTAGATATTGCTGCTGGCCTTTAACATGTTTTAGACCAAAAGTGAGAATAAAAATTTAAAGCCACACTGAAAAATACCTTGCAGTTTTATATTTTTTCTGTATCCTCTCTTATTATCAGGGTCCTTGAAAATGGCTTTAAAGTGTCTCTTAGTGGTATTTTTTTAACTAATTTTATTTTTGTGGAATAATTACTATTTTTGCTGCATTTGATGTCTTCTCTTATGTATTTAGGGTGTGCAAAGATATTGTTGTGAAGAAATGGTTTTTGTAGTTTAGAAAGATTTTTGTTAAAAAAAAAACAATTTTTGCCAAGTCAATGATTTTCCATAATCATTCAAACTGCAGAATTGGATCACACTGGTGCACACAATTACAGTTTGCAATTTTAAGATTGACGGGTTTCAACTGCCAGAATTCATGATAGTGGAAGCATAGCTGGCTGGGGAATTCTGGGAGCTGAAATCTACCCTTCTTAATGTTGCCAAGGCTGAGAAACACTGAAATAGAGAATACAAGCCAATCCATGCATCTTTTTTCTTTGAAAAGTGGAAAGCCAGGAATTTTGCAAATTTCTAAAGAAGGGACGTGCACCCTTTGGCCACCTCAAGCTCCATAAACTCAGGAAAAAACACACTTTCTTAACAAGTATTATTTAATTCATTTGTTCTCATCCCAAACAGATAAGCAAAATCTCTCCAGAATCTACCCAGTATTTGTATTGCAGAATTTTGCTGAAGGTACATATGAAGACTCCAAACTGTTGTGATTCAGGGTCAGCCTGTGGGTTCGGCAGTTGGGTCGGACGACTCAGAGGAGGAGGGGGGTGTTGAAGACCTTGCTGAGGGGGTTGAAGATCTTGCTGATGATAGCCCTCAACCAGGCCCCTCCCACTTGGTCACCACGGAGACCCAGCTGTGTGAGCCTGACAGTGTGGATGAAGATGACCCACAGCTGGCCCTGTTCAAGGACGTCCGACGCAGGAGGCATTCAATTAGGAGTAAACAGAGGAAGGCAATGGGGCTTCTCGGAAGGAGGCAGAGAGAAGCCACGCCCTGAACTCTATATAAGGGGACTGTCTGGGAGGGCTGGTTTGCTGAAGGCAACTGCTCGGATAGTGTTTCTTAAAGCTCCTGTTTCTTGGTTCGTGTCTTGTTTGTTTTTGTAGTAATAAATTTGGCAGGCGTAATTCCAGCCTCTTGCTGTTTGTAAAGGGGTTGCCTTTTCTGCAGGGCCGGTAGCAGGCTGGTACAGAATACAAACCTAAAAAGCACACCTATCCCAGATCAGCGATTCTATGTTCTGAGTATTTTTAATGTAAGCATAATTTTTAATCCATAAATCACCAAATGGGAAATGGGGGGGGAATCATGTTTTCCATTTTCAGCAATAGTCCATAAAAGATTTTCAGTCTTTCATAAAAGTATTTGTTGTCTTGTCCCTGGTCAGAAAGGTCATGTCTACCATTTCTGCTAACTTCACCATCTTCACAATCTATTCCTCCATTGTGAGTATTTCAGTATTTTTCCATCTTTTCTCATTTTTTTCTTCTTAGTTGGTGATGTTCTTATCAATAATGCCTATCTTGATAGCAACCTTTCCATAATTCAGTTCAACAGGAGAGGCCATTCTAACCTCTCACTTTTCAAGTTCTGTTGTCAGACATACCAGAGAGATCTTCCTCCTACGTTGTTCCTAAGCTATGAAGCTTTCAAAATAGTTTTGTCTTGGAGTAGTGTTTAGTCCCCATCTTTCTGCATTTAAGGAAGCATTCAAGAACTTCTTCTCAGGAGATTTTTAGGGGTTTTTGCTTTGTTTTGTTTTTTTGTTTTAAGTATTAGCCTTAAGCATCAGTCTTATGGGCAGAAATCGGTAGTGCAAATTCTAAATATATTTGGATCGCTCCTGGCTATGTGGATGATAGTTGGATAAGGCCAGGCAGCTATGTGCTTTTATTGTTATTTTTTATATTGTGTATTTTATGTATTTCATTTGGTTTATTGTAAATTATCTAAAAATGAAATGGACAGCTATATAAATCAAGTAAATGATATTAGGTTTTTATCTTGCCTTTTTATACATAGATAGTCCTCACGTAATGACCATTCAAAATTGTGATGACTTCAGAAAGGGGAGCTTTACGACTTATGAAGCACTTCTGACTGTTGCAAGCTGCCACAAGTAAATATGCCAATATCACAAGTACACCATACTGGCACTCTCTATCATCTCTGTTTCTATATCTGTCTCTGTACAGGATCTAGGTCTGTCTGTCTATTATACAGTGCTTTTATATATATATATATATATATATATATATATATATATATATATATATATATATATATATATATATATATATATATATATATATATATATATATATATATAAAAGGTGCCGGAACTCACGGACAGCCCTGGCTCCAGTCAAAAGCCTTTTATGGACTGTGGGGGAACCCTTTAGGGAGCTTCCGAGGTGCAGATCACGTGAGCAGCATCAGCTGACAGACGCCATTGCTGCAGCTCTTGAGAAGGCACTTGTTTGGAGCTGGCATGTCTTCTGCCATCTCATCCTCCTCGACCTCTGATGTCACAGAGGCTCCTTCTGGAGTCAGAGTGACCAGGGTGGTGGCAGTGCTGCTGCTTTGAGAGTGTGCCGGGTTCCTCGAAGAGATTCGCTCCAGGAGTCAGTCCTGGTCCTGGTGGCCAACACGGGGGTGAGGACAGGTGGCGGGGGGAGCCCCATGAACCAAGGCAGAGAAGAGGATCTGCTTTCAGGGCTGTGGAAGTGTTTCTGGGTCGAACTTTGATGCCCCTGATTTCCCAGGGCAGCTTCCTTTTACCAAGCCAGAGCTTTACTTGCACTGGCAGCTTAGAAAGAGCCGGGTCTTCCCTTAAAAAAAAAGGTGCCAGAATGCCATTCCGTGTGTTCTATGACAAAAAAAGAAAAAAGCACTGCTATTATCTATCTATCTATCTATCTGTTCTGAACCAGCCCTCTTCTAACAAACCCCTATTCAAAAGAAGAGACTGGAGAGCGTCCAAGGCTAAAAGGCTTCTGCCAAGATTTAATTACGCAGTTAACAAAAACACTAGAGCTTGTCTTCTCAAGCGGAAAAGTTGCTTTCAGCAACCAGCCCCTCCCCAAACACTCCTTTTATAGAGAGCTCAGGGCGTGGTCTCCCTGTGCCTCCTCCCGAGGAGTCTCACAGCCTTTCTTTGTTTGTTCCTGCTCGACTGCCTCCTGCGTCGGGCGTCCTTGAACAGGGCCAGCTGTGGGTCATCTTCCTCCGCACTCTCGGGCTCACGCAGCTGAGAAGAGGTCCCCGGCTGAGGACTCTGCAAAGCCTCCAAATCATCATCAGCCGGTTCGTTTCCCTCCTCCCCCACATCTGAGTCCTCCGATACATCGGAGCCGGCTGTCGGACCCACAGGCTGGCCCTGAGTCACAACACTATCTATCTATCTATCTATCTATCTATCTATCTATCTATCTATCTATCTATCTATCTATCTATCTATCTATCCTTCTCCCAGAAGAATGAAGCTGAACCCACCAGCCTGAGGATGACGGATGAGATTTCGTCGAAACGTTGCCCTGATACCTCCAATTCTATGTGGGGAAAAACCTGAATGACCAAAGATCTACATACAAACACCCGCGAAAACCTCAGAAAACAACTATCTATCTATCTATCTATCTATCTATCTATCTATCTATCTATCTATCTATCTATCCAGTGATGGGATTCAAATTCCTGAACAACCAGTTCTGTGTGTGGACACCTCTTCTAGAAGTCCATTCTGAGCTGGGGAGACCTCCCAGGCCCAGAATGGACTTCTGGAAGTGGTGTCCGCACACTTCTGGTGGGCCATTCTGGGCCTGGAAGGCCTCCCTGGCTCAGAACAGACTTCCAGAAGTGTCATCCATGCACTTCCGGCAGTCCATTCTGGGCCTTGCAAAAAAGGGCTAGGGCATCAGCCGGTTTGCTGAAGTCAACAAACAAAAGGAGTAAAATTATGGTGCTGCTTATGTCAGATTAATGAAAGCAGCGAGAACATGTGCCTGCACACATATAAATATCAATTAGTAAATACTTTACGGGCCCAACAATATATTGTTAGCAGCATAAATTCTAAATATTTATCTTAATCAGACCTCATAATCAGTCTATGATGATTTTGTTGATAATGATATTAAAAAATTCAGTTCTTCTAACATGTGCGTTTAATTTGTTTTATAGATCTTTTCTAGCGGATTAGGGTATGTAAAAGATGAGGAAAACTGAATACTTTATATTGATGTTTGCTGGATCACTGAAATTTTTATTTTACTTGAAGGCAACACACTAGGAAGAGTTAAAGCAGTATTGATTTAAGACCAACTCATGATCTTATCTCTGAGTTATCAGTGTGTTAATATACCAAAGACAGATCTTAGAATGCTTACTTAAACAATTTTATCCTGAATAGATTATTGACATATCTTCACAAACATTTTGCATTTAATCTTGTTAAGGCATGCGCTTATAGTGCTGCTAGTTCTTATTATTTTGTTTTATATTGAATTTTGTTTTGTAACAAATTTGTATCAAATTCTATTAAAACTGCATTATATTGTAGAAAAGACACTGGAAGTTTTAACATCAAGTAAGTTTAGACATTACATATAAATCTCTTTTTATTTTGTTTGGGATTAATGGTGGAATGCATGGTATAATAAAAATCCTGGTAATTTTTATCTTTTAAGTGGAATAAAATGGTGAAATGCCCGAATAAATATCCAGAAATATTCAGAAACTAGAAAAGGGTACAGGTAATAAAATATTCCAGGCTGAAATCCCCATCTTAGTTTTCCTTCAAATATTCTTGTCTTCTGACTGGTTTTCTTCTGTTGCTTTAAAATCTGAAGTACGAATAAACTTCATCAAACTTTTCAAATTTTCTTGCAAGATAACAAAAGAGATGCTTTCTGTTATTTTTCTTCCTTTCAAAAGGTTTCTTCTAACCCTGAATCATTTACTAGGCTACTTTTTCCCTGTTTATCTCAGAGATATCCAACCTTTGCAACTTTAAGACCTGTATCCCAAAGATGCTTTTCAAAAGGCAATTGGACTTATTTTGTTTTTCCTTGAAGACATTTTGCTTCTCATCCAAGAAGCTTCTTCAGTTCTGAGTGAATGGTGGGAAATATTCCATTCTTAATATTGCCAGGGTTGGACATTCTGGGTTTATTTACTGGTTGCTCTTTGGGAAAGTTTTGGAGTGATCTGGAGTCTCCCAAGCAGCATTTACAATGAGCCTATGGGGAAAATCCCCCATTGTCCTCCTGACCATATTTCTCAAAACATTATGATAGCATCCTGCTGAATTACGATGTGACCTCATTCCCAAGGTATTTTAAGAAATGTGGTTGGTTGGAAGCTGCTTAGAACAGACATGTCAAACACAAGGCCTGGGGGCCGGATCCGGCCCGCAAAGTGGTTTCATGTGGCCCGCGAAGCCATCCTGGAAACAGTGAGGGAACGGCCCCCACTGCCTTGGCCCTGGCCCATAGACCCTCCTTCTGCCAGAGACCCTCAGATCTGTCCCACTCCTGCCCAGGCCCCCATAGGCACCCTTGATGCGAACGATGTAGAGCTGGCCATGCCCACCCAGTAGACCATACACACTCTAGCCACACCCACCCAGTAGGCCACGCCCACCCTGGCCATACCCACCCGGCCCCCTGAGGGCAACCACAATATGGCCGTCAATGAAATTGAGTTTGACACCCCTGGCCTAGAAGAAAGCCTTTTGCCACTGTAAGAAGAAGATTTTAATAAAAGGGATTCAGAAAGAATGGGGAATCCTGAACATTGTCTTTTCCTACAGTTAAGTGGAAAAAGTGAAACTGCGAGCAAGAAAAAGGAAGAAAATAAAAAAAATAGAAAAAAATGACTTCACACTTTCTTTGGTACAGATATAAATAAAAAATACGTCAAACTCTTACTCTAAGTTTAACATACTGTATGTCCAATTATTTCCATGAGCCCATATAAGTCTGATCATCAAATCCCAAAATAAATGTCCATTTCTTGCAGGGTGTTTTTTTTTTGCAAAAATGGTTTCCAAATAAAAATAAAATTTGTCAAAATCTTTATATTTGTCAATTTTGTCATTTCTGACAATTCCACCAGCTTCACCATTCATCCTTCCATTGTAGGTATTTGTAAGTCCTTTCATATCTGAGGATATAAAAGTCTTGCTGCTAAAATCAAATATAAAACAAAAGCTCCATAAGATTTCTCCATTTACTAAGCCCAAAAGGAAGGCCTCTGGTTTCAACTGTATCTTCTTTTTTAAAATCTTATGCATCAAAATACATACTTGATCCCAAATTTTCTAGCTTTGTTACATGTCCAAAGATTTAAAATGTTCAAATATTTCAAAAAATATTTTAAATTCTCTTAAACTTTTCTGACAATTTATCTGGTGTCATATACCTATACTAAATTTTTAAAAATTCTCTTTAAGATTATAATTCAAAGTAAATTTCAACCCTTTGTTCCACATACTGTCCCATTACTCTAAGTGTATATTATATCTAATATTTTTGCTCATATAATCATTGACTTCATCATTTTTACAGAGCTCTACATCAAATTCAGTTTTGTCCTGTTCATTCATATTTTTTATTACCCAGCTTTCCAAGTTTTATCTTATTTTTAAACTAAACTTGCCTTGAGAAAAAAAAATCAGAAGTCAGCATAAGCTAACCAGTTTTGTTTAGCTATCATTTCCCTTCTAAAAAATGACAACCCCCATTAAGTTTCAAAGATTTTTTCCCCTTCAACACCATGTGTTTTTGAGAAAAATAATTATTTCATCCACAGTTACTGTTAGCAAAAATAGTCTCCCAGTTTGCACATCTGTATTTATGGGCAAAGAAATCAAACCACTAGCTATCATTTTATAAACAAAGCCTTGGGAAGAAAGACGGGTTTCTGCAACAGTATGTCATCCACATGGTATTCAAACTTGGATGGGTTGATTTTCATTCATGTCCATTGATCTTTCCACTTTAAAGAAAGTGCACCTCCTTGCTTAGGTGTTCTGTGAAGTTCCCAGTGCTCTCTGAGCTTGGTTGTTTGCTTGCAGAAGATTCCTTACCCAACTAGGTAATATCATCATGGTTGATAATCGGTACACTAATGTTGTAACTTAGTTAGGTAATGGAACGTCTACAAGCAAAACATCCAAGTTCAGAGAGCACTCCACATTTATAGAAATTACTCCTGTGTGTTCAAACTGCTATTCATGTCAAAAAGTGTCATATTTCACAGATTCTGCTTTGGCAAATCCATCACATTTTATGGCATTTTTTCCAAATTTTTACTAGACCTTGACTCTTAACAGTGTACAAATGTTTTAAAGTCTATGAGATGTCCTCAACTTCTGCTGTAAGTTCCAATTAAAGAACATCCTCCTCCTTCTCCTCCTCCTCCTCCTCCTCCTCCTCTTTTGATGAAATAGAGCTTTCAGTTTTAGTTGGAAAAAATAATGATGAATATCACCCAGGAAAGTCATTACACAAGAGTGACTGCTACTGTTTTAAGGAAGCGGATGTGAACCAAGCTTTTAGGATGCCACAGTTAGAAGAAGCCTGACAAGATATCCCGTAAATTAGAGCTGCCCGTTCCCACTCCTCCCAGTGATGCAGTATGTGCAGATCCCTTTCCTCTCTGGAGTCCCCCGGCCACTGTTCACATGATTCAATTTTGGTTTCATCTCTGTTGTGCAAGAGCAGGGCGCCAAAGAGGAAGAAAGAGATCGGGCAATGGGAGTGAGCAGCAGAGCTCCCTTAAAGGTGGAGGAGTGAGTGAGAGGAGAACCCCTTGAAAACTTGTGCAAGTGTTGAGGAGTGTGTGTGTGTGTGTGTGTGTGTGTGTGTCAACAGTTTGGCATCCGGAGCTTCGGTGGAAGTGGTCTTCCTGTCAGGGGAGTGATAGGAGAAAGAAAAGAGAAGTGAAGCCCCTTGGTTCCAGGAAAGAGATGACTCTCTGTCCTGATGCCTGCGGCCTATCTCCTTCCCCTCTCTGGATACACCTCCCTCACTGCATATACTCCATTTGCCATGAGACAGCATTAGGGCATTATTCACTATGGGCTAATGACTGAGGCCTCTGAACACATTCTTTTTATATGTTGATGTCCAACTCAGGGACATTTTAGAAAGAACAGTTTCTCATCCTGAATGGTTTTCTTTTCTTCTTTGGGTTCAAATTAGCAACCGAGGTAAATTAGACTTACTGTCTAAAAGCAGGAGTGGGAAACTATGGTTCTTTTATGAGACTTGTGGACTTCAACTCCTAGAATTCTTCAGCCAGCCATGCTAGCTCAGGAATTTAGGGAATTGGAGTCTACAAGTCACAAAGGGGCCATAGTTCCCCACCTCTGGTCTAAGGAGAGAAGAAAAAAACTATAAGCTTATGGTCCTCCACACATCCCCTCTTCATCTAAAGTTCCAAGAATCACTTTGCATGTTATGTTTCATGGTGTATACCAAAGATTTCTGTGTGGTCCGTAAGATTATCTGGGACACTACATATTCTCTTCATGACCTGTTTTCCTTGTTACCTTCTGGGAGGAGCCTTCATGGTATCCAAAGCAGAACATCCAGATTCAGCCATAGTTTCATTCCATACAGCATTAAACTTGTGAACTCTCAAGCTTCCTCCTTCCATTATATATTCAAGAAGGACAGTATTTAATATTTATTTGTTATGTATACATAGGGGTGTGGGTCTATACATATGTGTATATAGTATGGTTAGGTGTGTGTCATGTATGTGTTCCACTTTGAGAGCGGGCAACTAAATTTCCTTTTTCGATGTGTGCCGTTGTGCCCACAGTAAAAACAAAATGACAATAAAGGTTATCTTATCTAAAAGGCAAGTACATGATAATGTTTCATGGAGATGCCAGGTTATACAGTAATATATGAGGCACATCCATGCTGTGATATAGTCCCCTTCCCTTGAAGTATTGCAGAAACAAAGCAGTATGAAATCAGGTCACCTAATTGAACACAATAAAAGCAATTTAGAAAAGAAATATGGAGAAATGCAGACAAACACTAACACCCTTGTGCCTTGCCTTTAAAATAACCAACCTCCCTAGGCTGTATGACACGGTTCTTCAAACTTGGTGACTTTAAGACTTGTGGACTTCAACTCCCAGAATTCCGCCCTGATCACTATATGGAAAGGCCAAGGATGTTAGAATTGGAACCAGAGTAAATGAACTAATCTTTCTTCTGCTATTATCCTGCTGAGCTTTAACATCCCTGCAATTTTACAGAGTATTCCAGCAGAGATAGCCCTTGATTTAGAACAGGGGCCTTCAAACTTGGCCCTTTTATGACTTGTGGACTTCAACTCCCAGAATTCCTCAGCCAGGCAAGCCAGGAATTCTGGGAGTTGAAGTTCACAAGTCATAAAAGGGCCAGGTTTGAAGACCCCTGACTTAGAACCACAATTGGGACCAGAATTTTCATTGCCAAGCAAGGAGGTTGCTAAGTGAGTTGCAGCCAATTTTAAGAACTTTTCTTCCATAATTGTGGAGTGATTCACTGCAGTTGTTAAGGGAATCATGGGATCATTAAGCATTCTCCCATTGACTTTGCTTGTTGGACGTTTTTGGGGAACGTCAGAAATGGCAGTCGCAGGTTCCCAGGCCACTGCAGCCATCATAAATACACACCAGTTACTGAGTGCCCAGATTCTGTTTACCTGACTGTGGAGAAGCTGCAACAGTCGTGAGTGTGAGGATTGACTGTAAGCCACTTTTTCAGTGCATTTGTAACTTCAAGTGGTCACTAAACACCTGTATGCTATAAGACAGAAAGAGAGGATCTCTTACAAAGCTACGCTTGTTCAGCACCACAGTAGGGTCTGGGTGCTGGTCTAAAACATCCATCCTGATGAAAATAAGCACTAATATATTTATTGAAGAATTAAAACTGGCTTCACCTTTGCTATATATTGCATAATAGCTCAGAGGTTTTGAAAAGGGGCATAAGATCACTCACTTATGAGATGGGTAACTGTTCCATCCATGCTTTATCAAACCATAGGAACCATGAAAGGCCAAAGAGGGTGCGATTTTTTTTTCAAAATTTTTGTTGGAGGAGGGAGACTGTTCCTCTGGATCTTTTAATGGGATTAATGGACCCAGAGAAACAGTCTCCATCCAACAAAATCTCATTTCTTTAGTTTTCTGGGGATATTGTGGCAGCCATACAAAAGATGTTCAGAAACAGGGGCATCCATTAGGCTGGTCAAAAAAGACAAGATGGTGATTTCAGCCCTGTGGTCAGTCAGCTACTGCATTGTATCAGCCTTGTGTGACCAGCAGATTAGCATCCCAAAGTAAGAAGGATGCTCACTGTGCTCCTTTAGTGACATCTTCCAGATTGCCTCCCATCAAAGCCAAATATGGCTACTTGCCTTCAGCCAGTTAGATAACTAGTTTAATGTGAAGTACCAAAACAGGATGTAGCAGTAGAGCTGCCTAATATTTAATGCATGTATATTATGCTCAAAGAAGATGGCCCAAAAGTCACCACAAGTCACAAACCATCAAGATATGAGCTGAAAGTGGAGAGAATGATTGCCTCTTAGCCCTAAGCCTACAAAACTACAGTGCTTCTTTTTATACCTAATTTCTACTAATTGTCCAACTCTGCTACTGAAAGGGATAAACTGATTCAAGAGGGCATGCAATTACCTAGAAGATATGGGAGGAGTGTTTTTTGTTTATGCTTTTTTTTGCAAATGCATTTATGAAACTAAGCAGTTACAAACCTCAGCACAGCATTAAAATGTACTTCTCTGGTTTCCCATATTTTGCTAAAGTGTGAGAATATTTCTCTCTATCTGTATTTCTCTCTATCTGACTATTTCTATCTACCTATCTATGAAAAAGCTGCCCCAAAATGCATATATCCTTATAAAATGCAAAGCTGTATTATATTCAAGAAAAATGTTCACACATTAGGAAGGCAAGATCCTCTCTCCCTACACTCACACAATGTTATCTGTGAATTTGAAGGAGTCATAAACTGATAATATAAGTGACTGCTGAAAGTGAGCAAATAAGTGGAGACGCAAATGGCTGCAGACACCGTGATGTCTTTGAAACTCAGCTTCTCCACAGTGACTTGGAAGGAACTGACTCATTCCTGATGCTGTTGAATTTTAACCCTCTTTGTGACACCTCAACGGAACTTATCTCTCTTCCCTTCCCTTCAGTTGCTTCTTCTATTCACCTCATCTCTATCCACTTCCCCACTCCACTTCTCTTTCCTTCTGTGTTCTTACCTAGGCTTACCAGATCTTAGCTAAAAAAAACCTGGACCACCTCTGGATAGTAGCAATGAGATATAGATAAATCTCTCTCCCCCCCCCATTAATGGTTATCCCATTTTTGGCAGATCAGAGCTGGAAGTTCTAACTTCTTCTCATCTTTATCTTGGTTGTGCTCCCGCCCCGCACCCCCCGGGGTTTTTTGGTGAAAGTGAGGAAATAATAGTATATGTACACAAATACCCGGATGCACAGAAATATTCGCTGCAGGTATTATAGGCCTTTTATGTGTGTGGAGGTGGTGGTGGTGGTGGTGGTGTGTGTGTGTGTGTGTGTGTGTGTGTGTGTGTGTGTGTTGTCTTGTTTTTGTCATTGGATAAAATTACAAAACCAAAAGCATCTATCTGGAGAAATGTACGCTAAAATATTTTTTTTAAAAAAATAGAACTTTTTTCTTTTAAAAAAAATCTCAGTTCCAACAAACTGAATCTGACCCATTTGCAAAACACGAGAAATTCAAAATTAATAGAACTTGACAAGCTCGCAAAAGTAAGAAGCTCAGACTGAGGAAAACTGACCTGTCTCACCACCCTTGGTGTGACTCAAAGATCCATCAAGGGCTTAAATGATTAGATCATTGACTCTAAGACCCAGGGTGGGGGGGGGGAGATCGTGTGTTTCCAATATTATGTTATAGGTTGAAAACAAATAATGTATTAGACACAGTGATATGTTTTCCTCTTTGTGAACTGTTGCACAATTCTAGGGATTCATTAGCAAAGGAGTGGTTAGTCTTTCTGATGCACCATGGTTACTGCTTTACTGCAAAAGAGAAGATACTGGAATGCAATGGAATGTCCTTTGATCTGCACCAGCCCTGAAAATGGTTCGCTCTATTACAAAATCAGTTTCAAATCCCAACGCTTCAAATTCAGATGCAGGGAAGGTACCAATATTATTATAGGAAGTAGAGTATTAATTCCAGCTTCAGTTTCAACAACTATGAAATAAGGACTATGTAGGTAGTCTTCGACTAACCACAGTTCATGTAGTGACCGTTCAAACTTACAACTGCCACTGATAAAAGTGACTTAAGACCATTGTTCACACTTATCACCACTGCAGCATGATCATGTGATTTGCATTTGGTTCATATTTATGACGGTTGCAGTGTCATGGGGTCATGTGATCACCTTTTGCAATCTTCTGACAACCAAAGGAAATGGGGAAGCCAGATTCATTTAACAACTATGTTACTAATTTAACAACTTCAGTGATTTCACCTAAACAAATGTGGGAAGAAAGGTCATAAAATGGGGCAAAACTCACTTAATAAATTTATCACTTAACAACATAAATTTGGGTTCAGTTGTGGTTGTAAGTTGAGGACTACCTGTAGTATTGTTCATGCTTCTTACAAAGAACAATGGATGCTTCAAAAATACATTTTGGACTCTGGGTGAAAGGTGTTGGATTTAGAGAGGTACAGCCGAAATATCCAAAATTTGGAGATGTTGGCTTTAAAAGGAAATAGAGAAATTGTACTATCAAGGTGTTTGTTCCCTCTGACTTAGTAAGGAGTCTTCACACCTTGTGTCATTCACTGCAAATTGTAGCCATTCTTGAATAGGCTATACAATATGTGAGAAATTACAGAATAATAAGCTTCAACTACTAATATTGCCTTGAGTGATAATTATTACTAAATTCCGCTATGTGTGGGCAAACTGGACAAAGATATTTCTTACTGACAGTCAAGGTAAGATAAAATTGTATGTGTTAACTGGATTATGTGTTGAAAAGAATGTCACTTATACCCCATATTGCTGAAGGGATTGAGTGATTTCTTCCCCCTATACCAGCTTGGAAATCCCTCCCCTCTTATATGCCATCTAGATGATCCTTGCTCCTTAATTACTGGATTCAGTCTTTACATGAGCATTGGGATTTTAATGAAGTCTGCACTATTTTATTCTAAGAATCAATTAATTAATCGGGAACAGTCTGTTGGGTTACCAAACCACTTCGCAAACTGAAATGCAGTCAGCACCAGTATTCACACTTTTCTCAATTTTGCAATCCAGTCCTCCTAATTAAAAAAATGGCTTGCCACAAAGTGGAAAATTGAGAGGAGTTGGCTTATTCCCTCACATCTATTCACAGATGCATGAAAATCACAAAATTCTCTTAGCAACTCTGTGTTTGCCCTAACACTTCTAGAAAAGGCTGAGATATTATAGTGGGCCTCAGCTCACAAGAGAGCTACTGGGACTATTTGAATTAAATGGAGCAGTTTCAGCTAGGAACAGGCTTAATTGCAGTAACAGTAAGAGTTCAGAGTCATGTGTGGCTGTTTACAAGAAGCTGTGGCGGATGCTTCAACAAGGGAAAATCCCCTGAAAAAGCCAGATCCAGGCTGTGTGTACTGCAGCATGGCTGGGCTTTTCCTGAATGCGAGAGAACGATGTCACTCATCTTGAGCACACTGTGTGCTGTACTGACAGGCTGCTAGGGTGGGGTTTATAGTCACACACCACACACAGCAGTAGAGCTTGTTTGGCAATCTTTGGAACTGGCCTAGTGACTTTTGACACAGATGCAGAAGAATTAAGCTCCATTAACCCTTTCCTTGTGTCTTTGTGAGCTTGAGCTATTCATTTACCTCTTGCAAAAGATCAGGATAATAACCCCCAAAGTAATATTAATGTCATGATTCAGCATCCTCAACTTCTTATTTTCTTTTTTAAGGCAAGTTTCTCATGAGTACTTTGAGGTGGGAATTCACACCTTCATCACCACACTGTTGAAATGTACTCTATATGACATTGAAGGCCATGTAGAAGCTGCAGTTGGTCCAGAATGCAGCAGTCCAGTTATTGGTGGGCTCTCATGTACACAAGACTGAACTGGCTTCCCATCCTCTTCAGGGTGCAATTCAAAATCCTAGTTATAACTTTCAAAGCTGTACTTGACTCCACACTGGAGTACATATATGACCACATCCTTTGACTTGCTTGACTTATGTGTCTCATAAATCAAGAACTGGTGTATGGCTCTCCATTTCTACAAGGTGAAGGGGTGTGGAGACTTGTAGGAGCTGTTTTTCTATTAGTTCTTACTTATTTACACTTTGCAACAGCCATGCTCCAAAAACTTGATCAGCTCACACACTGCTAGCTTTTCATAAGGAACTAAAAACTTATACATTGCTTAGTGACTGCTCAAAGTTATGAAGAACCACTCAAAAGCTACTTACGGCATGGTTCTGGTGTTCTGATGGCTGCACAGAGACATACGTCCCTGGTTACAGGACTACATTTCGAGCACGTGGCAACAGGCTCACCTTTACAGCCAATTGATGATGTCACATGATTGATATTTTTTGCTGGTTTCTGGCCTTTTCAGCAGTTTTTAGCCAAATACACCCAGCAGAATGCATGGATTCATTTAACAATTTTGGCATTCACTGAACAACTGCTGCAAAAAAATCATAAAATTGAGTGCAGTCACGTGGGTGTCCTGACTTATGACTGTGAGAGCTTACAATGGAACTTCCAGGCTTCATTATGGTAGTAAGTCAAGGACTATTGAATATTAAAAAAAGGTTATTTCAGATCACCTTTGGAACATGAATTGTTGCCACTGGTTACTAATTAGCTGATCTGTAACTGAGGTAAACAAAGCCTGTTTGGTGTAGTGGTTAATGCTAGAACCTGGGAAACTCGAAGACTTGTCCAGCTTCAGGCAAAAGGCCAGCAGGGTGACCTTGGGACCAATCATTCCCTCTCAGCCCTAGGAAAGAGGCAGTGGCAAACCACTTCTGAAAAAAAAGGAAAACTGCCTGTGACTTCTCCAGGCAGTGTCCGAGAATTGAGCACAATTGAATCAAAGAAAAATTGAGGCTTGATTGGTTTTTATTTTTATACTCATACTGTGATTCTTTTATTGTACTTTATGGACATATTGTATATATTGTACATATTGTAAACTGCCAAGAGTCTCCTATGTATGGCTAGTAAATAAATAAATAAATAAATGTATGGCTAGTAAGTAAATAAACAAATAAATAAATAAATAAATCCCAACATTTGAAAGAGGCCAGCATCAAGCATGATACTTGAGAATTAGGCATAGGTTTCCAAGTGGTCAGGAATTGGCTCTTTGTACAATTTGGACCATCCTTCTTATATAAATAAGGGAGGGACAGCAGGCCAGGTCTAGCTCCCAGAATTCTTTCCAATTCTTAATACAGGTAGTCCTCGACTTATGATTGGTCACTTAGTGACCTTTCAAAGTTATGACATACCTCCCAAAAAGGGACGTACGATGCAGTTTCAGAGTTCTGATGGTTGTTCCCATTCTGTGGTGACATGACCACATTTTGGGCACTCAGCAACTGTCCTGCATTTATGGCTGTTTGCAGAGTTCGATAGGCAGGTGACCACAATTTTGGCTGGAAACTGGTATTTACTTCTAGTTTATGGCAAAAAACAGCCCACGGTAAACAAATAGGTTCACTTGTCCCAAAGGTGCTTTTTCAGGAAGCAATAGGACTTTCTTGGTTTTCTTTGAAGACATTTTACTTCTCATCCAAGAAGCTTCTTCAGCTCTGACTGGATGGTGGGGAATTGTAGGATTTATACTCCTTGCAGACAGCTGGTCATTTGCATTCTTTTAGAGAGTTGTTGGCGGGTCGAATCCCGAGTGCCGCATAACAGAGTGAGCGCCTGTTACTCGTCCCAGCTTCTGCCAACCTAGCAGTTCGAAAAGACGTAAAAATGCAAGTAGAAAAATAGGGACCACTACGGTGGGAAGGTAACAGTGTTCCGTGCACCTTTGGCATCTAGTCATGCCGGCCACATGACCACGGAGATGTCCTTGGACAAATGCTGGCTCTTCAGCTTTGAAATGGAGATGAGCACCGGCCCCTAGAGTTGGAAACGACTGTGTGGGGGAACCTTTACCTTTACCTAGAGAGTTGTTGAGGTCACTTGGAGATTTGTTTCCTTAAGGTCACCTGAGTAATGCAAATAGGTGTGGAGTCTTCTTGGAACTGCTGAAAGAACTGTAGGCAGGAGATAATGATGTCATATCCCTCCCCCTCTATTGAGAGAGGGGGCTTCAAAGAAAAACAAGAAAGTTCAGTTGCCTCTTGAAAAAGCACCTTTGGGACAAGCACCTTTTTTAAAACAAGATTATTTCATTCAAATACAAATAATACAAACATAATACATATGGCATCGGCGGCGCCGGAGGTGAGAGACCCGCCCCTGGACCACGACAGCCGTCGCAGCCATCCAGGAGGGGCCGGAGGCTCTGCTCTGCCCCGGCCCCCTGACCGGCTCCCGGGGACGGCGGCGTCTCCGGACTATCGACGGAGACGCCGCGGACCAGCTGGACCAGTTGGGTGGCGGAGGCGGCGGCATCGGCATCAAGAGGCCCGCCCCTGGACAACGACAGCCCTGGACCACGGCAGCCCTCGCAGCCATACAGGAGGGGCCGAAGGCTCTGCTCTGCCCCTGACCGGCTCCCGGGTGGCGGCGGCATCTTCGGCGGTGAGAGCCCAGCGAGCCCTGGTCTGCGGTCTCCTCCGATGCCGATCACCGGGCAAGGGCGGCGTCTCCGCAGATCAGCTGTGCGGCGGAGGCGCCGGCAACGAAACCAACAGCAGCAGCAACGGGCAGCGGCGGCGTCTCCGAGGATCAGAGGAGGCGCCGCGGATCAGCTGGGCGGTGGAAGAGGCGGCAGCGAAGACGACCGCGGCCGGGACTGCTTCTCCAGGCCTAGTCGTTCGCCACCCAGGGGCCTTGACAGCGGCGGTAGCACTGACGGCGTGGCATCTTTGACCCGCCCCCTGTACCGCTACGGCCGTTGCAACAATCCTCAAGGAGACGCCGCAGACCAGCTTTACAACGGTAGCGGCAGCAACGAAGACATGGGCGGTGAGGCAGCTGCGCTGGGCCCTGGTCGACCGTCCTCCGAGGGGCCTTGACAGAGGCCCTGACAGAGATGCTAGTAACAGCGGTGCGGCGTCTCGACCACCGAGGACTGCCCCTGGACGGCGGTGCCTCCGAAAGATTCACACCAAAGGAGACGCTGGACAATGGAGGCGACGGCCCGAGCCACCTCCTCGAGACACCTTGATCGGAGACGGCAACACCAGGGGCATGACACCAGGGACTCCCGTACCTCTGGGAGGCCACGCTCTGGACGGTCCTCAACCAATAGGGGCCATGGAACTGCGGCCGGGAACAACGCCCAGAGGATCAGGGAGGGAACTGGTTGGGGCGGCTGAACCACCGGAGCTGACGCCAATTAATGGATCCCTCCATCCTGCCTTCTGCCCACTCTCACCCATCTTTGCCCATTCTCTCCCCACAGGACATAACGGGCCTGGGTGCTAGCCACAGTGGCAGAGTGGCTGGGCCTTACACCTGCTACCCCATAGAGGTGAGAGCTCTATGGGGTATGCCTCACCCAGAGTATGTTCTGGACCACCTCCGGAAGCAGAGACACAACCCATCGTGAGAGGATGAGGAGTGGCCTACTTCTGGGGGTTCGCCCGGCCAAGTGGCAGTGGCAGGGCGACGATCCAGATATGCACCTACCCGACTCGGCCCTCCTGCAAATTCACCATCCAGGGGACAGCCTTCCCGGAACCACCTGTGACTATGCTCGTTCAATACTCTAGCATAGCACTGCACGCCCTCAGGGGTTCCCCACTCTCCTGGGTGCGACCCGCCTGCATCACATCCAATCTTGATGACGGGCCCAACCACTGGGCTTCTGAGAGATGGCCAGGCAGGGTCAGGGGCCTCCAGCATAAGCCCAACAAGAGGCCCCTGATTAAGTTCTTAGTTAAGTTTTTTGTGGGGTTAGGGAGGGGGGAGGGAGGAGACTATGGTTGCGCGGGAAAGGCACGCCTTCCAGCCACCATAACGCATGCCAGGCCCACGGCCGTTCGCGACGGCGTACAACGAGGACCAGTCGCCGATAACACCCAGTGGCGTACTGACAAACGTCCCATTCCTAGGATGGTGGGGAATGGCAGAAGGTGCACAGACAGAGGGCCGTATCGTCACCGGGAGTGTCATCTCCGCTCTGTACAGGCGGTGAGATGCTCCGACCCTCTGTTCTCCCCCGGAGGACCCGGGAGCAAAGGTGCGCACCCTCCCATGCTAAGGCTGGTCTACCTGAATGCAAGGTCCGCAGCTAACAAAGCTCACCTCATTCGTGACCTAGTGGAGAGTGAGCATGCGGACCTGGCCTGCATCACGGAAACCTGGCTGGGCCCAGAGGGGGGTGTTCCTCTGGTTGACCTCTGCCCGCCAGGTTTCCAGGTACTGCACCAGCCCCGGGCTCATGGGAGGGGCGGGGGAGTGGCAGTTATCATCAGGGAATCCCTTAGCCCGCGAGAGACCACCGTCCCTCAGATGGTCGGGTGTGAGTCTCTCCTACTGAGATTTGGCCCAGGGGCGCAGTTGGGTCTGCTGCTGGCGTACCTACCACCTAATCGTGCAGCGGCGGCCCTACCCGAGCTACTCGATGTCCTCTCAGGGTTGGTGGTTGAATTCCCAAGACTCATGGTCTTGGGCGACTTTAATCTACCGTCCCTGGGAGGATCGTCCGAACTGGCTCGGGAGTTCATGGCTTCCATGACGGCCATGGACCTGTTGCAAATAATTTCTGGGCCGACTCATGAGAGAGGCCACAACCCAGACTTGGTGTTCTTGTCTGGACGGTGGCATGATGATGTCGGTGGGGGTGCCACAACTGTTACGCCCCTGTCATGGACCGATCACCACCTCCTGCGGCTAGACTTCCCCCTTGCCACCCCCCACCGTGGGTGCACGGTGCCAGTCAGATGGTACCGCCCTAGGCGCCTAATGGACCCTGATAAGTTCCAGGCAGCGCTTAGGGACTCGCATGCACCCCCTGCTCACAGCTCGGCGGAAGCCTTAGTGGAAGCCTGGGAAAAGGCAGCCACGGAGGCTCTGGACCGAGTTGTACCCTTGCGGCCTCTGACCCGGCGCAGATCCCAGCGAGCCCCATGGTTCACCGAGGAGCTCCGGGAGATGAAGCGTCGGAGACGGGGCCTAGAGAGCCGTTGGAGGTCCAGTCGATCCGAATCCGACCGATTGCGACTAAGAATCCTCACCAGGTCTTATCTCGCTGCGATAAGGGTGGCAAAATCCAACTACTTTTCCACCCTCATCGCGTCCGCAGATAATCGCCCGGCTGCCTTGTTCAGGGTGACTCGCTCCCTATTAAACCAAGAGGTGAGGGAGGAACCCTTGCAGGGTCGAGCCGAGGAATTTGGTCAATATCTGCTGGATAAAATCGCTCGGATTCGAACTGGTCTGGACTCCAACTGGGCTGAGATGGAAGAACAAGACATGGACAGTCTTGTCAACGTCATCTGGGAAGAATTTGATCCTGTAACTCCTAAGGAAGTGGACAGGATTATGAGAAGGTTGAGCTCCTCCACATGCTTACTGGACCCGTGCCCTTCCTGGCTGGCCTATGCAGCTCGAGAGGCGACACGAGGCTGGTTCCTAGCGGTCATCTCTGCTTCGCTGAGTGAGGGTCACTTCCCCACCGCCTTGAAGGAGGCGGTGGTGAGACCTCTCCTCAAGAAGCCCACCTTGGACCCATCCTCTTTGAATAACTTTCGTCCAGTCTCCAATCTTCGCTTCCTTGCGAAGGTTGTTGAGAGCGTGGTGGCGCACCAACTTCCTCAGATCCTGGATGAAGCGGTTTATCTAGACCCGTACCAATCGGGTTTCAGGCCGGGCTACAGCACGGAGACGGCATTGGTCGCTCTGATGAATGATCTCTGGAGAGCCCGGGACAGGGGCCATTCCTCTGTCCTAGTCTTATTAGACCTCTCAGCGGCTTTCGATACCATCGACCATGGTATCTTGCTGCGACGCCTCAGGGGACTGGGAGTGGGAGGCACGGTTCTGCGTTGGTTCTCCTCCTTTCTCCAGGGTCGCTCGCAGTCGGTGCTGACAGGGGGACAGAGGTCGGCCCCGAGGCCTCTCGCTTGCGGAGTCCCTCAGGGGTCGGTCCTCTCGCCTCTCCTGTTCAACATCTACATGAAACCGCTGGGTGAGATCATTCGCAGTTTTGGAGTAGGGTACCATCAGTATGCTGATGACACCCAGCTTTTTATCTCAACTCCTAACAATATCAGTGATGCCCTAGACGTGATGTCCCGCTGCCTGAAAGCGGTCCGGGAATGGATGGGGAGAAACAGGCTTCAACTGAACCCGGACAAGACTGAATGGCTGTACGTACCGGCAAGCCAGGAGATTCAGAACGTCCCACTGCTTAACATTGGGGACAAGTTACTTCCCCCTGCTGATAGGGCCCGCAACCTGGGTGTCCTCCTAGACTCGCAGCTCTCCCTGGAAGACCACATTGGAGCTGTGACCAAGGGGGCCTTCTCCCGGGTTCGACTAGTTCGCCAACTACGGCCTTATCTGGACCTGGATTCCTTACGTACAGTCACCCATGCCCTTGTGACATCTCGCCTAGACTATTGTAACGCTCTCTACATGGGGCTGCCCTTGAGATCCACTCGGAAGCTTCAACTGGTGCAAAGTGCGGCGGCACGGACACTCTTGGGAGCCTCCCGATACTCCCATATCACACCTCTCCTCCGTGCGCTGCACTGGCTTCCGGTTGCCTTCCGTGTGAAGTTCAAGGTGCTAACAATGACATTCAAAGCCCTACATGGCATGGGTCCGGACTACCTACGGGAGCACCTTCTGCCGATGTCAGCACCCCACCGTCCTGTGCGCTCCCACAGAGAGGGCCTCCTCAGGGTGCCACCGCTCAGGGAATGTCGGCTGGTGGCCCCCAGGGGGAGGGCATTCTCAGTGGGTGCGCCAGCCCTCTGGAACACCTTACCTACCGAAATCCGGATGGCCCCTGACCTCCGTACCTTCCGTCGCGACTTAAAAACTTTTTTGTTCCAGCAGGCTGGCCTGGCATGATAGCGTTAATTGGGGTCCCAGTTTGTGTTCATTAGTGTTTCTTATTATTTTATTGTTCGGTCTGTATACCTTCCTTCCTCTGTACACCGCCCCGAGTCCCTCGGGAGAAGGGCGGTTTATAAAAACTAATAAATAAATAAATAAATAAATAAATATAAGTCTAAATAAAAAACAGTAGAAAAATACAAATACTACAGTGCACCCACCCCCCTGGAAACCATTTTTATTACCTATATTTCTTCTCATATAGGCATATATTCTTGAGCAGGTTTATTCCCTTTGCCTTCCACCAAGACTGTTTTTATAAAATCATCCCATATTTCATTATAATTATTTACTTTAATCATCCCTTTTTAAAATTTAATTCCTGTTGTTAATTTATCATTTATTGCCATATTCCATATTTCATTATACCACTCATTTCTTTGAATAACCCAATTCGGTCTCCAGTATTTAACCATCACTAATCTAGATGCCATTATCAAATTTACAATCAATTCATTTTTTGCTTCATTTATATCTTGTTTTTCCACAATAACAGTAATGCAATCCTCGGTGACATATTTAAATTTACCTTCAAAAGTTCTCTAATTTCCCTAAACACCATGTCCCGTATCTTTTGTGTGCTATCACAATCCCACCACATATGTTTATATTTTCAAAATCTCTTTCTTGCACCTCCAGAAAATATTTGTATATTTAACTTCTGTTTGATTTAGTTTATGTGGTGTTAGGTACCAACTCCATATCACTTTATATCCATTTTCCTTAACTCTAGCTGACATATTTTTATATACTTTTCTGTTCCAAATATTTTTCCAATCTTTATCATTTATTTCTCCTAAATCTGTTTCCCAGATTAATTTTAAACCTTTTGCCTGATCTTCTAGTTCAGTAAATATTCTGTATATTTTCCCAATTCTTGCCTTTACCTATATATTCTTCATTTTTCTCACTTTCTTTTAAAATCATTTCAAATTTTGTTAACTGTCTATCTTTCACCTCAAATTTTTCTTCCGTTTTATCCATTTATCTAATTGTATTAAATTCAACCAATTTAATTTAGTATCTGATAAAACATTTTTAATTGTATTATATTCTTTATCTTATTCTTCCAGTCTTCCCATTTATATATCTGATTTTTTAAAAATTTACTAATCCATTTTTTCAATTGAATCTTAGGGAATTTTTCCATTTGATACTATCTACTATTTTTAATTTATATTTTTCTTTCAATACATCCATTTCTTCTTTACTATGGTTATATAACATCATTTCTGATTTTTTCCAGTTTATTTGCAATCCACTATATTTCTCAAATTCATTCAGATGTGAATATACCCACTCTATAGTAGCTATGGGATTTTGAAATGTTACTAATGTATCATCTGCAAATAAATTTATTTTAGTTTTCTTATATACACCAATTCCTTCAATCAATGAATCTTTCCTGATTGCATTTGCCAAAACCTCCTTCAATAAGGCAAGTAGAACTGGGGATAAGGGGCAACCCTGTCTCGTTCCCCAGTTTAAGGTTATTGTCTCTGTAACACCATCATTTATGACTATTCTTGCCTTGTTCTCTGAGTATAGTTGGTTTATCACCTTTCTAATTTTTTTTCCAAAGCCTAACTTCTCTATTAATATCTTCAGTGTAGGCCATTCTACACAATCAAAGGCCTTAAATACATCTAATACTAATAAACCAGCCTTTAATTTTTGATACTTTATGTAATAACCTATATTTAATACCCTTCGTACTACATCTGACATTTGTCGGCCACACTGATCATCTTTAATATAATTCTCTATAAATGTATTCAATCTATTTGTCAATATTGCTGTAAAAATCTTAGCATCCTGATTAATAAGGGATATTGGGTCTGTAAGATCTTTATTAGATTTTGCTATTAATACTATCAGAGATTAATTCCAGGAACTTGGAATAATTTTCCCTTCCATTATTTTATTAAGCATTAACCTCATCTTCGGCACCAATAATCCTTTAAAAATTTTATAGTATTCTGCACCTAGTCCATCTAAGCCTGGTGCTTTACCTATTTTCAATTTATTAGTAACTTCCAGTATCTCCTCCTCTTCTATTTGTGATTCCATTATTACTTTATCATATTCTCGAATTTTACAGTTTAAATTCTTTTCTATATACGACTGACTTTCATTCACATTTATTTCATTTCCCCTATATAACTTTTCAAAAAACTTCTGAAATATCAACAATTTTTCTCTTATCATGTTACATCTTTCTCCCTTATCATTCTTTATTACTTTGATCAGGCTTTTTGCCTTTTTAACTTGTGTGGCTCTAGCCAACATTCTAGAATTTTTATTACTATTTTCATAAAATTCCCTATTTAAATAAATTAGATTTCTTTGAACCTGTTCTAACTCAATATTTTGCAACTCTTTTCTTTTAGCTGATAATTCTAACATAATCCTATTCTCTCTGCTTTCTATATATTTACTCTCTAGTTCTTTAATTTCCTCCTCCAACCTTTTTATATGTTTCTCTTTTTGTTTTTTTATATTATAAGAATATTTTATCCCTACATCTCTTACCACTGCTTTCATTGCATCCCATATTACACCTATATTACTACCTCTTTCTTCATTTATAGCCCATGTCTTTTAATTCTCTTTCCATTTTCTCTAAAATCTCTTTATTTTTAAAAATCCTTGAATCCATTTTCCATCTACTTGCCTGTTTATAATCACAATCTATTTCCATTTCCATAGTTACCATTGCATGATCTGATATTTTAATTATTTTTTATCTCTGCTTTCATTATTTTAGATAATATTTCTGAAGTTACAAATATATAATCTATTCTTGTAAGATTTTATGTCTACTAAAAATAAGTATGTATAACTCTTTTGATTGCCATGTAATTCTCTCCAAACATTGCTTAATCTATTTCTATTAATAAATTTTCTTAAATCTGTATTATTATACTTTATTTCCACTTTTGATGGATTAGATTTATCAATTCCTGTATCCGTAACCATATTATAATCACCTGCCATTATCACGTAACCTTTTTTTACTTCTTCTACTTCTTTATATGCCCTATTATAAAACTCTCTTTTATTTGTATTAGGTGCATACAAATTTGCTAAAGTGACCTCTTGTCCATAAATCAAGCCATGAATTATAAGAAACCTTCCCATATCATCCCTTTTTATGGCTTTTATCTTAAATTCACATCTTTTAGCTACCATGATTGCTACCCCTCTTGCTTTTGATGTACCAAATGCCTTTTCATATACATCAGTCCAATATAACCTAAGTTCATTCACCCCTTCTTTCTCTTGATGTGTTTCTTGTAAAAATACAATATCTATTTTCTCTTTGTTAATTGATCTTTCAATTCTTGCTCATTTATATTTTCCCCCCAAGCTATGTACATTCCATGGAGCTACCTTCAATGATTTCCCCATCTATTCCTTATATTACATATTCCATTTGGTCTCCGTATGTGATCTAACACAAATCTTACAAAACTAAAACTACAAAGTAAGCATATTGTAACATAAATAACCTCTTACCCATCCATATACATATATATTGTCCCCCTTCCCTTCTTCAGGAGATCTTCCTCCTCTCCGCTGCTTCAGGCCTCTGGGGCGGGGGAGAAGAGGTCTTTGGTTGCCCATTCCACCTCCCTTGACCATCTTTACCCTTAATTTCCACACCCAAACATTACAAATACTTATATACTATCTCTACAATGAACTTGTAACTCCTGTTGCTTCATCCAGATTTCCTTTCTCCTGTAGATCTTCTTTATTGATGATTCCATTCTCCCTTATTTTTTCCATCGGCTCCTCCTTTGTTTCAACTCTGTAAAATCTTCCACTGTAAGAAAATCTCAAAAAAAACTGGATATCCCCAGCTGGAATTAATGTTATTTTTCTTCAATATTTGACAAACCTGATGCATCTCTCTCCTCCATTGTAAAGTCTCATTGCATAAATCTGGAAAAACATGCATCTGATGCCCCTCAAACATTATCAACATGTTTCGCAATATGCGCATCAATTGCTCTTTTTTTGCGTATGACCAGAGTCGCACCTCAATATCTCTCAGCAAACACCTTTGACTGAGAATCTCCATAGACAATAGACTTATTTAATGACCATGGCAGTCAATGACTGTGGCGATCACTTGAAAAAATGCTGCAAAGAATTTCATAAAACGGGCCCGGTCATATGGTAACCCGCTTGACAACTGTCATGACTTACAACCATAGTTGCCAGGCTCAGTTACATTTGTAAGTGAAGTACTACCTGCAGTAACTCCAATCTGTGTTTCATGATCAGGAGTAGAGGGATTTGGAATGGAGGAATCAGCAGAATCCTGACCAATTGCTTTCTGAAAGTACCTACATGAATTTGCTGAAGGTGTTATCCAAAATAGATAGACCAGGGTGATATAACTACAGATGTGCCTGTGATCCCCAAATGCTTTGGGAAGAGTTCCCAGGTTCTGCTAAAATATGTAATGAAATTATCATATAGATTGTGAAAGAAAAGACTGTAATGAATGATTTAATAACTAATGTCAATTTAATTTAGATTAATTTTAAGTCCAGCAACCTTATCTTTCTCTCTGCTGCAGCCCCTTAAATATCTCCCAAAGGCAGAATACAGCCCCCAAAAGCTGTGCATATAGTTCTCCTATAAGTGAATTAGAAAACACATGCACAGCACATTTTAAGAAAAATGTTTATGTGCTTTGCAGCTGGGACATTTGCTGTGGAAATGGAGCCAGAATGAACTTTCAGTCAGCAAAATGCCAATCATAATGAAAGTGAAATTATCAGATTTACCACAGCTAGATATAGTACATACATACATTGCATAAACACATACTGTAAACATGCAATATCTGGGGTTTCATATTCAGAAATACTTTTGTATTAGAGGGAAATTACAAATACGTCCCTTCTATTACTACCAGCCCATTTCTGTTATTCAAGCGATGAAACAGTATAATTTGTCCATGGAGTTATTAGAGCTACTTTTTCAAACAGAACTTTATTTCATATATATTAAATACACAAATGGAAATTATATATTGAAGTGTTTATGAAATGCAAACCAATCATTCTAGTATTTCATTGCAATGGTTCAAGTTTCTAATTCCTAGTGAAAAAGTGACAGTAAAATACAGTTTGTCCTCAATTTACAGCCATTCATTTACTGACCGTTCAAAGTTACAACACAAGTGAAAAAAGTGACTTACAACCAATCCTCACACTTACCACTGTTGCAGCATCCTCATGGCCATGTGATCAAAATTCAGATGCTTGGCAATCAGCATGTACTTACAATGGTTGTTGCATCCTGGAATCATGTGATCACTGTGCAATCAAAGTGCAATAATGGTGCTTCCCAACCATTTTATGACAAGCAAAATGGGGGAACCTGGATTAGCGTCATGACCACCTGATTCACCTAACAACTGCAGTGATCCACTTAAGAACCGTGGCAAAATGGTTGCAAAATTGGGCACAACTCACCACCTTGCTTAACAGAATGGAAATTGTTCTGTTACCGAATATCTGTAGCTCAGGTATAGGATGAGGGTGGAGGTTTGTTCTCTGAGCCTGCAAGTTGCTTTCCGAACATTTTGTTACCACACTAGGTAACATCTTCAGCAGAGTTGTAAGTGTCATCCTACAACCAGCCTACAGAATCCAAATCGTCTACACAATCAACCAGAGACAGCACTTACCCTCAATCCACCCATACAAGCCTCCTAAACCAGCACTTCACCTACCAATGACCCTCACTTGATGTAACCTCCCCATCACAACACCCATCATGAGAGTCCCATGGATGACTTACACGTGACCCATCACAAGACCCATTACAAGACCTTCACTTGACACACCCACACCTGACCTACCACAAGACCTACTGGCCACACGAAGCCCTCATAAACAGAAGAACATTGACACTGACATCCCCTAAACTCCACTGAAGGTGTTACCTAGCCTTGTAATGAAATGTTCAAAAAACAACCCACAAGATCAGAGAATGAACCTTCACCCTCACACAGTTGAGAACAGAAATTCTGGTCTCAATTGTGGGTCTAAGTTGAGGACTACCTGTATGCCACCAGTTTATTTGGCTGTCGTGATTTAATATACACCCGATTTCCAGGAACACGCAAAGTGAAGGAAACTACTGGCTCAGTAATTTAGGTGAAGAGGTTGGGGAGGACAAAACACAAGCAAACAAAATATTTAGAGAAGGGGAAAAAAACAATCCCATAAAGCTCTATAAGTCAGTGGTGGTAAACCTTTGGCATGCATGCCAGAGGTGGCACTCAGAGCCCTCTCTGTGGGCATGCACACTGCCACTAGCAGCTTGTGCAGGTCCATTAGGTCATCGCTGCTGCCCAGAGTAGCAACCCTGCCCAGCACAAAGCAGGCAAAACGGCCGGCTAGTATGTTTGAGTAGAGGTGTTAGAGCATCGAGATGGCCATGCCTACCTGGCCACACCACCCAGTCTGCTGTGACCACCCTGGCCATGCCCACCCAGTGGGCCACACAACCCACCCTCCCTGAGGGAACCACAATGCTGATGCAGCCCTGGCACTTTGCAATAAATAAGTGGGTTTTGGGTTGTGGTTTGGACACTCGGTCTCTAAAAGGTTCGCCATCACTGCTGTAGGTGGTTGTGGACAAGGAGAAAAAAGGGAATAAACCATAGGTGTGTTTTTCTACCTAACTCTTTCTGGAGTGTTGCACAAAAACATAACAATGAAATCTGGATTTCTTTTGCACAGTTACCTTTTATTTCATTAAAGCTGGGAGAAATGCCCAGCTTAATCTCCCATTTTCCATCCTATTGTTTGTTACAATTGCTTATTCTATGAAGGGCTGCATAGGTTGCTTTTAAGATCTCCTCCCATTCAGAGCCAAAATAAATTCCACCAAAGAGAAGACCCCAGGAATATCTTTCTGAAATGTCATTTCTGAACTTCTGAATTCTAATCAAGATAATTGCTTCTCTCTACATCACGATCAGCTTTAATTTAAATATCTTCAATCCAAATCCAATCTGGGACCTAATTTCACTCATTTTCCACTAATTACCCAGCATCCAAACTACATACCCTGGGTGAAGATCATGCTCATTTATCTCAACAAGAGAACCTGAGCTCCTCTTAAACTCAATATAAGGGAAACTCCCATGTTGCTTCACTAATATCTGGTGACAATATATCTGATTTGAAATGATATGCCGTTTGATTTCTATAACATTTTCTAACTGGACACATAAGACAGAGCTAATAGCCATAAAAACTTTAACACTGGAGTACATAATTGATTTGATCACTGTTTGGATTTAATTTTAAAATTGTTGATGCTAAACTTTGGATGCAACATGTTTATAAAGATTCTCAGTCATCCAGGTCATGGTTGTCCCAAAGGTGCTTTGTCAGGAGGTGACTGGACTTTCTTCTTGTTGTTGTTTTTTTCCAAAACATTTTGCTTCTCATCAGTGGTGGGATTCACATATGTAAACAACCAGTTCTCTGTGTGGATGCCACTTCCGGAAGTCCTTTCTGGGCCCGGGCAACAAAAGATTAGCTACTGGTTCTGCTGAAATGGTGCAAACTGCTAAATCCCACCAGTGCTTCTCATCCAAGAAGCTTCTGAAGCTTCTTTAGCTCTGACTGGATGGTGGGGGATGGCCCTCTCTCAACAGAGGGGGAGGAATAAGACATCATCTATCTCCAATCTACAACATAGTCCTTTCAGCAGTTCCAAGAAGGCTCCACACCCATTTACACTACTCAGGTGACCTTGAGGGCACAAATAAGCATCCAAGTGGCCTCAAAGACCCTCTAAAAGAATGCAAATGGCCAGCTGTTGGCAAGGAATATAAATCCTTCCAGAAAATTGAAAACTGAAGACAAAACCTCTGGCACCCTGGTCCCAACCCAGATTGGATCCTACAACGTTATCCTGGGTCATGTATATTTGCCTTCATTCATGAAATTGAAAACTGTTGATGCATGCTTAAGGCAAACTCATCTGGAAGTGAGAAGAACAGAGGAGAGGGAGGGAGGATGAATATTGGGTTTAGAGTCTGATAAATCCATTCTTAAATCAGAGTTATCCAATGATTGTCTTTTGGACAGGTAGTGATAGGTGGGCAAGAGACAGACAGACAGACAATGCTTTAAAACCATAAGAGGGAAAATGACTCTCAGTGATTAATTAACAGATTGTTGGGCAATTTCCAATAATCCTGGCTTCCTCTTAATGCAGTTGTGAAGTTTTATGCTTATTGAAGGTATCTGTCTGCAATCATGCTATCACAGTAAGGTCCAGTGTGCTTCAGTGCAGTGGAAATTGCCTAGTGACTTCTGCAGGGGAGAGGCTTGCAAGGGGCTCACGTTGACTTAAACTGTATTGTGGCATTCTAACACAAATCCTGCCCTTTTACTTTGTGTGATCATCCTGAATGCAGAGAGATTCAAATTGTGAACCAGTTCCACCTATGGAGTGCAACCTTATTCAGAATTAACAATAGGATCTCACTGGAATTAGCAAGCCTTCAAACCCAAACCATTCTGTGATGTTGTGGATTGAGTCTCAACCTCTTCTTCTCTATTAAGAGCTGGATAGCACTTCAATGACATCACTTATTCATCCACGGTCAAGATGTATAATTGGGCATCATCAGCATATAGATTAAACCTGATCTGATATCAGCAGATAATCTTGCTCAACAGTTTCATGTAGATGTTGAATAGGAATGAAGGCAGCCCTTTGGTGCCTGCCAATTAAAGGGCCCAGGGCTTGTTCTCTCCTCCTAGATCAGGGGCGTCAAACTGCCGGCCTGCGGGCTGGATGCGTCATGCCGAAACTGCGCCCGCCCCATTGCCGGCAATGGAAAAAAGGTTGTGATACGTCGTGACTCATCACATGACATTGCAAGTTTGACATCCCAGTCCTAGATGCTTCTGGGCTCAATTTGCTTTCAGAGTAGACTTAAAGCCATCTCTTGTGATTCCCACTGTCACCATAGTCACACATCACTCAATATGAATCATGGACTCAGAAGGCCTCTGAGTTGAACCTATTACTCTATGCAGCAATCCAAACTGAAGCA
This sequence comes from Vipera ursinii, assembly GCF_947247035.1. Taxonomy (NCBI): domain Eukaryota; kingdom Metazoa; phylum Chordata; class Lepidosauria; order Squamata; family Viperidae; genus Vipera; species Vipera ursinii. The sequence goes on from NC_139516.1 coordinate 19,860,534, forward strand.
TCCCTCACAAATGTTTCTCAACCTCTGGCTAAATACATAATTGTTGCCCTGACTCTTCTTCTTAAAGCTTCTGTGTTTGACAATGCTCTCTCTTGTGAGGAACTTTCCCCCCCGCAACTTGTTATCCTAATTCCTATTGTTACTTGACTTATTCCAGATGAATCCTGCCTCAGATAGTTTACTCAACTTTCTTTTTCCTTTCCTCTTTCCTCTTTCCTCTTTTCCTTCCCTTCCCTTCAGCAGAGTGAAGGATTCTATTATGTTGTAATATTTATTGTACAATTTTGAACATTTTAGTCCTCCTCTTCATTCATATCTCCCACAAATCATTCATCATTTTTAACTCTTCAGAAAGTAACATTCTGATCACTCTTAAGCATTATTTCTCAACTCACTTTGACTTTAATTAATTGATAGGATTATATGCCCTGAGTCTACACTGTCCACTCCAGAAATTCTGTCAAGTATGTTTCAGCAGTGTATTGGCTTTATCATCAGAGAGCACAAAGATGGGGAGGGAGAAGGGATAAAGGGTTCAATTAAATTGTCCTGGCAAAGGATCAATAGAAATTTAGTTTAACAATGGTACAATATGAAAAGCCTTGTACGAATTTATATAAGTCTGGCATGTGTTATCTCCTCATAATGAGCTTGCTTTCCAAAAAAAAAATATGTATCCTAGTTTGATAAAACAAAAGGGCTGGTGCCATTAAACTAGATGCTTTGAAGGCAAAGTTTTGTTCTTCTCAACTCACACTCCAGAATTGAAGATTGAACAAGGCACAGCTCTATAGATGGTTATTCTTACTGTATATATATGAATGATACCTTCCACAACCAACCCCTTGCTATTTTTTCCAGGCAATTATTTTGGTTGAAAAAATAACAATGCAAAGTGCTAAGGCTGTGTTTTCCTTGTACTTTCTTCTTTCTTAAGCCCTTAAAATGAAAAAAAATAGATTCTTCTCACATGCATGAGGCGTGACCAAACCAGCAGACATTATTTGATTTTGCTTCCCTTTATAGAGTGATCATAGGATTTTTTCCCCCAAAGTGATTTTCTTCTTCTGGTGCTAATTATAAAGTTGGTAACTTGTTTTTTTTTTAACCTAGTCTTAAAAAGATATGCCTACATAATTTAGGAAAATGTCATGCAACAATATACTGTAAGACAGTGAGACAAGAAATCAACACGCCTCAGATAAAAGAGATTATACCCATCTTCTGCCCCTTCTGCTATTTTCCTATTTTGTTTCTGAATGAAGGTCAATCCTGAATCAGCACAGTCCTTTATTTTGTGCAAAGCAACAGCCCAGCTTTTAACGGTCATCCCTTCCAATGTTAGTTTGCAACTGCTCAGCACTCAGTGAGTATAGCAGAAAAATAGAAGTCACTTCCATTGGACAGGAAGACTGCTGTATTGATAATTTGCAAGTGAGGTATAAACAGAACATTACCTTCAATATTCTAACAGTAGTGCAGGAATTGTTACCTTTTTTAAAAAAAACCCTCAAAGATTTTGTGCACACTTTCTGTGTTTACCCTTCCTCCCCAACCATTTAAATGTTTATCTTTGAAACTAACAAGGAGAGGAGAGGTTCTCTTGGAGGTCCTATATTAACTAGAAATCACATTCTCAAAGTCACTCAATGCAACCAGATACTTTGCCTTCTGATTCAGTTTAGATGACAAAATAAGCTATACTCCCATGCTGATTGGCTAGTTCATTGGCTCAATAAACTATATTCCCATGTTCATTGGATTCTGAGCATTCTCATAAATGCACACTTTGGAGGTTACCTAAAACATAATCCTTCCTTCCTTCCTTCCTTCCTTCCTTCCTTCCTTCCTTCCTTCCTTCCTTCCTTCCTTCCTTCCTTCCTTCCTTCCTTCCTTGAATTCCCTTTACCCTTGGAAAAGGATGAGTAACAACAATGGAAATCAGGTGGATGGTGGAATAGACATTCCAAAGACATGGAGGGCTTGGATGTATGATGTATGCTTGGATATATCTGTCAAGGATGTCAACCCATTTGAGGGCTTCAATCATGCAAGTCTCAGCTTGTCTTTTATGCTACTTTCCCCCCCCCCATGGAAACCCTTGGATATGGTTATTGGGAAAAGGGAAAGAACCACCAGCCATATTCTCATGGAGGAAGTGAAGTATAGAACTGTCCCCACTAAGTTCATTTCTCTTATTGCTGTAGTATTTGCAGTGAGGAAGTTTAGAAGCCTCTTTGAGCTCTGCTTCCTCAATCAGCTGCATTCACAATGCTCTGCCTAACAGAGGAGGGGGATTCAAAGTAGTTGGCTAGGGGCACCATGAAACCTGGAACTGCTGACACTGCCCGAAATCTCCTAGTTGTTCATCTACCCTACTTCCCAAATCCCTGGATCTACTTTACTCAGTGTATTATTTGGATAGCAACTGGGCTAGCAGCCACATCTGGTAGCCCATGGGAAGTTTTGTATTAGACTTCCTCAAAAACCACAGCACAAACATCAGTGAGATAGGCTTAATGGATCCCTGATGCAGTTCCCCCCCCCAGCTGCGTTATAACATCTTCTAAGTCATTCAATCACCATTGTGCCAAAATAAGAATAATGAGGACAGACATCTATACCTTTAGAGATGCTATGACTCAAAAGAGGGAAAATACCCTCGGATGTTGAAAGTGTGTTTTCCCCCTCCTATTCTCAGCTTCAAAACATTTATACCACTGTTGGGAGGCAACTCTGGAAATGACAGAATCAGAAGCATTAAAGGCAAGAGAGGATCTGCAATGGATAAAGCCAATTTCCTGCCATTGCTGTTTCTGGCTACTTCAAAGATAGGCAAATAGCACTTCAGGTCAGCAATGAGAAAAGTCCCCCAATGACAGGAGTCCAGAATGGAGCATATCTTGCCATGAGATTTTTGCTTATTGATATTACTGGTTTCACTTCTGTTTTGTTGTTATTTAAAGACATTGGCATTTAAATTTTGGTTTTTCTCCACCCATCCAGCTCTCTTGCTCAACTTGCCCCTGGTCTTGGGACTAAACAACATAGTCAGGAGGGAACAAAATGAATGAAGCTTAGATCAACTGTCATGCTTTTGCCTAGAGAATATATGTGGGCAAGACAGCATTACTGAAGCACATAGAATCTCTGTATAGTATTAAATGTAGGAAGACACTGACAAGGAAGATCAGTATAACAGTTTCTTGTTAAGTATTTTCAACTATTCAATGAGTAGCCCTCAATGGCATTACGTGAACATGGAGAGAAGTAAGCAGTGGGGTACCACAAGGTTCCGTCTTAGGCCCAGTACTCTTTAATATCTTCATAAATGACTTAGATGAGGGAATTGAAGGGAAACTCATCAAATTTGCAGATGACACCAAACTGGCAGGAGTGGCCAACACCCCAGAAGACAAACTCAGGATCCAAAAGGATCTTGACCAACTTGAACAATGGACCCTATCCAACAAAATGAGTTTCAATGTGGAGAAAAGCAAAGTTTTACATTTAGGCAGGAAAAATCACAGGTACAAGTACAGACTGGGTGAGACCTGGCTTAAAAACAGCAGCAGCAGCCAAAAAAGCTAATATAATCCTGTATAAACAGAGGCATAGAATCAAGATCACGCAAAGTATTAGTACTGCTTTATAAAACCCTAGTAAGACCACACCTGGAATACTGCAGCCAGTTTTGGTCACCATATCACAAAAAAGATGTTGAGTTTGGAGAAAATTCAAGAAAAGCAACTAAGATGATCAAAGGCCTGGAGACTAAAACATATGAAGAATGGCTGTGGGACTTGGGTTTGGCTAGTCTAAAGAAAAGAAGAAATAGGGGAGACATGCTAGCAGTATTCCAGTATTTGAGGGGCTGCCCCAAGCAAGAGGGGGTCATGTTATTCACCAAAGCACCAGAGGGCAAGACAAGAAACAATGGTTGGAAACTGATCAAAGAGAGAAGCAAGCTGGAATTAAGGAGAAACTTCCTGACAGTGAGGACAATTAACCAGTGGAACAGCTTGCCTCCAGAAAACATGTGCACTCTATCACTGGAGATTTTTAAGAAGAGGCTAGACAGTCACTTGTCTGAGATGGTATAGAAGAGGTCGTCCTGCTTGAGCAGGGGGTTGGACTAGAAGACCTCCAAGGTCCCTTCCAGCAATATTCAATGGCACTGCATCCACATGGAGGAAGTAATAAGTGGGGTACCACAGGGTTCTGTCTTAGACCCAGTACTCTTCAATATCTTCATCAATGACTTAGATGAGGGAATTGAAGGGAAACTCATCAAATTTGCAGATGACACCAAACTGGCAGGAGTAGCCTTTTATGTACACTCAACCCAGCTGTAAAGTCACAAATGGCACTGTCCTCATTTCAAATGACACTGAGGACTACCTATAGTCTTGATATAATTTGCCTAAATAATAGATGACATTTTACAGAGTGTAGAACAAACATACCACTTGAAGTTCTTGGCATTGGTCAGTCATATTTCATTCAATACATTCCTTTTTTTAAAATCCTCTTTGTATTCATTCAGACCTACCTCTGTAATCATAAGGTCTAGTAACATGAAAGAGTTTACCCTTCTGAACCCTAAATTAGGCAAGAAAAATCTACTTTATCATAGCTACACAAAGAGTCATTGGTTGAGATGGGTATCTGTAGAAACTGAATAAATAAAAAAAACAAATGTGTATTATGAATAAACAAAAAAGGTTCCTAGGAATGTGTAATATTCAGGTGTTTTAGTATTCTTAGATGGTGTTTTAGCATTCTTAGATGGAGCTAGCCCTCTGGTATGAGGTCTCCTTTGTGATCTAGATGGCTCCCACTTTGATGGCATTCCAGAAGACTTAGTTGCTATTCCAGGGAAGGTAGGATGGATATAGATGTGCTCAGTGCTTTTTTTGTAAAAGAAAAAGCTGCCGGAACTCACACATGTCATACAACCCACCTTGCCTACCCTACAAGGTTCCATCCAAAAAAGGTGCCGGAACTCCGTTATGAGCGTTCTATGAGAAAAAAAGCCCTGGATGTGCTTGATATATGTTGTGCATATTTTTATGGTCGGTTGCCCGGATTCTCCATCTTGTTTATTTCCTTTATGGTATTTTTATTTGCTTGATAGTATTTCTATCTTGTTTTCTTTATACTGTGAGCCACCCAGAATTGTTATGAAGTTGGGTGGCACCTAAAATAAAATTAAACAAATAATTCATCTCTTCTAGCCAGTTGTATTGAGTTTTCTTTGGGAACAGTTCTAAACAATTCTATAAATTCAGTGGCAACCCTGGAGTGGGGAGAGGAGGAGGAGGAGGGGGAGGAGGAGGAGGAGGAGGAGGAGGAGGAGGAGGAGGAGGAGGAGATCACCAGTAGTATCCATGGTGTCCTTCACCCATAGTACATGAAATGTACTGTCATGTTTCTACTTACTGGTATTCATGCGTTAAACACTACTGTTAATAACACACTAGCATTAATTTGATTGCAGAATTAATTGATTTCCAGGGTTTGTGCAAGCTATAAACTAACCAATCAGAGTTGGTTTGCACAGCATGCTGAATAGAAACAAGATAATTAAGGTTGGACTATCGAAACTTTACATGCTGTGCAAATGCAACTACTAAGTCTTTTACTGAACAAGTTCATCGTGTTCTGTGAACATAATCATTCTATTAAATGAAAGCAGCTCTGGAAAAACAATTGAACATAAGGTGAAAAAGAAAATGGAACCTAGAAAAGGGTTTTCAAGGCCACATATATTAATTCTGCAGGTACAATATTATGTACTGTATATTTATGTGCTCTAGTTTTTATCCTCATATTCAGAGTATGTGACAGAACTTACCTTAGTCAACAATTAAACAATAAAAACATTTGGACAAATAAGATATTTGCCTGGCACTTCAAATGCAATAGGGTCAAATGGCACACATTTGAACAGGGGAATTGTTTGCGGTATCTAATCATCTCTCTCCCTTTGTGCCTACAGAGCAGTATTTCTCAGACTTGATAACTTTGCTGGCTAGGGAATTCTGGGAGTTGAAGCTCTCATCATCTTAACATTGCTAAGGTTGACAAATGCTGCTTTAGAGGATGCTTGGTGAAAAGGTCACTTAACTCTTCTGGCTAAAAGTTTGCATGTCATCAGGAACTTCCTCAATGCGGGCTCCATAGTGACTATGCAACTCTGCAGGTTCTGTTTGTGGTAAATAAGTCTGATGACTCACAGAGATTTTCTTCACTAGCCTCTAATCACAAAAGAAACATGCCCCAGAAACCTCTTTTTTTTCCTCCTTACTAAATTCATTGATGCCCAGACCATACCTGAGCAGCTGTAACCTGTTCTTAGCAGTATTTAAATAGCTTTTATGGGAAGGTAACAGCGTTACATCATGAGAAAGGCAAAGGCAGGGCTAAATGAATCAAAAGTTGGAATTAAGATTGCCGGAAGAAACATCAACAACCTAAGATATGCAGATGATACCACTCTAATGGCAGAAAGTGAAGAGGAACTAAAGAGCCTCTTGTTGCGAGTGAAGAAGGAAAGTGCAAAACTTGGGGTGAAACTAAACATTAAGAAAACCAAGATCATGGCATCTGGCCCTCTCAATTCCTGGCAAATAGATGGGGAAGAAATGGAGGTAGTGACAGATTTTATTTTCCTGGGCTCCAAGATCACTGCAGATGGGGACTGTAGCCAAGAAATTAAAAGACGCTTGCTCCTGGGGAGGAAAGCCATGGCAAATCTAGACAGCACACTAAAAAGCAGAGACATCACCCTGTCAACAAAAGTGCGTATAGTCAAGGCTATGGTCTTCCCAGTTGCAATGTATGGCAGTGAAAGCTGGACCATAAGAAAGGCTGAGCGCCAAAGAATTGAAGCCTTTGAACTATGGTGCTGGAGAAGACTCCTGCGAGTCCCTTGGACTGCAAGGCGATCAAACCGGTCAGTCCTAGAGGAGATCAACCCTGACTGCTCTTTAGAAGGCCAGATCCTGAAGCTAAAACTCAAATACTTTGGCCATCTAATGAGAAGGAAGGACTCACTGGAGAAGAGCCTAATGCTGGGAAAGATTGAGGGCAATAGAAGAAGGGGACGACAGAGAATGAGGTGGCTGGATGGAGTCACTGAAGCAGTAGGCATGAGCTTAAATGGACTCCAGAAGATGGTAGAGGACAGGAAGGCCTGGAGGAACATTGTCCATAGGGTCGCGATGGGTCGGACACGACTTCGCAACTAACAACAACAACAAACAGCGTTCCGTGCGCCTTTGGCGTCTAGTCATGCCGGCCACATGACCACGGAGACGTCCTCGGACAAGCGCTGGCTCTTCGGCTTTGAAATGGAGATGAGCACCGGCCCCTAGAGTTGGAAACGACTAGCATGCATGTGCGGGGGAACCTTTACCTTTACCTTTATCCCCTTTTGCCTAGACCAGGGGTGGGGAAGCTTGGCTCTTTTGTGACTTGTGGACTTCAACTCCCAGAATTCCTGAGCCAGCACAACTATCTGTTGTGGATGCAATCTGATATACTTCACTGGTCACCATAAAAGTGGCATGGGGAGGTGAACCCTAGGATGGCCCAGCTCCTTTTGGACACTTGAGGCTAGTGCAACCAGAACATTCCTTTCCTTTCTGGCCCCCAACAATTGTCCTTTCTCGGCCTGGTCTACTCGGGGCCTGGTGTAGGCAAGTCTAGTTCTTTGAAACCAGCATGCTTGGAGATCTGGCTGTCAATGAGAAGCCAGACCTCATATTTGACAAACAGGAGATTAGAGAAGCAAGTAAATCTGCTAAGTGCAGATTTAAAAGTAGCCTTCCTAACAGCTAATAGGCCTCAGAGAAGAGCTATCCTTACTTGCACTTCACAGTCCAACTAAACGACCCTTTGGGATGTTAGAAACATGGGTTTAGCACTCTTCTGGAAGGACATTATACTTGTCTGTAAAAATAGACTTAAAGACACATTGTGACTTTCTCACCTGCTACAATACAGAATTTTCCTCCCCATGCCTATCAGTTATTAAAGCTGACAGGTGCATTGGGGGGGGGTTTGTGTGTTTTGGTAGGAGGGAGTCTCCTACTGTATATTGTGTAAGCTGAGTTTTCTGTAGTGCAGCAAGAGCTTCCCACTTGCTATATTGAGCAACTCCCTCCCTCCCCTTGGTGTGTGCTCAGTTGTACAAAGCAGTAAATAGTACTTTAAAAGAAAATCTGGCTTGTCACAGAGTTTCTAAGTACTGTTCTCAAACAGAAAATAAGACGGTTTTTAGGACTGTCTCTGCAAATGTTCCTCCAGCTCAGTGAAAAATGTTTATTTTTAAAGAACATGCAGACTTTTATCTCATTCAGAATACACATTTGGAAAACAGTACTGCCTTCATTTAGGATTTTGTCTTTCATGCAGCTTTCTCTAGGCTGGATCTCTCCAGGTGTATTGAATACACTTTTCTTTATCCCTAACCATAACTGGTCAACACACCTGGTGAAAAACCATTATGAGAAAACTACTTCCGCCTTATAGTTCCAAGTATTCAAATATGAGCATTTATTGCTAAAATTTCAGTGGTGCATTCAGTTTTCGTTGTGCAGCTTTATTTGCTTATTTGTTTACATTTATTAGTTTTATAGGCTAATCCAAACTGCTGACTAAGCTGCATACCACTGCAACTGGAATTAAAATCATATATGCAACCAATGAAAAATAAGAACTTAAAATGTTCCTCTAAAACTAGGGGTTTTGTGTAGCACACTAAGAATAATGAAAGAATCTCATGTCATGACTGAGAGTCAACTAATTCAGACCAGCCTGCCTAACCTGATGGAACAACCAGAGTTTTATTAGGTTTCTTAAAGTCAGGAGCATAGGAACCAATTGCACATTGGGTGTAGTCTCCCAGAGGATAAGGGTACCAATGAAAAAATGCGATTACAGTGCCTATGATGGTACCAATATTTAACTGAAGGGTCACATAGCAAGCCCATCCTCCTAACTCTTATCAGATGGACAGGGAGATAGTAGCATTTCAGATACCCAGGCCCTGAGTTATGAAGGAGTTTAAAGATGATAACAAGTACCTGGAATTGTCTTGGAAGCCATCTGGCAACAATGCAACTTTCAGTATAAAGTTGTTGGATGTGTTCTTGGTGATGCAGTTATCACTACCCAAGCCACTGAATTCTGAATCAACTGTAGTGTATTAAAGCTCTTTTCAAACCCCCCCACCCCCCAGATAGAATGAATCTCTACAATAGTCTAAAGATGACTAAGGTATAATTAACAATGAGTCATACCTGCCATTCCATGAAAGGTCAAAACTGAGCTGAGCCACTGCTGTCACTTGCTCCTCAAGCAGAATGGTGAGTCCAAGAGGAAACCCAAATTATAAATCCCTCCATCCACAGACAGCTAAGCAGCCTTCAATTTCACAGTTGCTCAGTCTTGCTGGGATTCAGTTTCAACTCTTTCCTCACCATCCGAACCAAGAGCGAGCCAGGAGATCTGGAGAGCACTTTGACACCAGTGGTTGAGATGTACAACTGGGTATCAATAGGGTATAAATCACGGGTGTCAAACTTGCGCATCACGCGATGTGTTGCGACGTATCACAACTTTTTTCCCATTGCTGGAGCGGAAGTGGGCATGGGCTCCACATTATGCAACCGGCCTGTGGGCTGGCAGTTTGACACCCCTGGTATAGAGGAAACACACCTATGCTGATGGATGATTCTGCCCAGTGGTTTCATATAGATGCTGAATAGGAGAAGGGAAATCATTGAGTCCAGTGAGTGATCCATGTCTTAATTTCTCTCCCCAACTCCAACTGGAACCATCCAATTCACCCTAGTCCTCGCCTTCACAGAACAGCTCAGTATCATTATTGATGGTAGTGAAAATCACTGAGAGATCAAGCAGGACTAGAAAGGTCACACTACCTTTATCCTAGTCATGCCAGGATTATCAATATGTGATCAATACTATCTCCAGGCTGAACCTGACCTTAAAACTGAATTTAAATGGACCCAGATAATCTGTTTCCTTTAGAGCTTCTGCACTTATAACTCAGCCATATGCCAACCACTATCTTCTCCAAGGTTGTCCAATATATCTAGGAGAAGCAATGGCTTCTTGAGGAGAAAAGACAGCACCCTCTTTCAAGGAAAGGTGTAACATTCCATCTCTCAGGGATGTATTTACCTTTGTCCTACCCAGCTTGTGGAAGCTTCACAGACCAAGAGAGGCAGCCATTCAAACTACAGGTTCCTGAGTTGGTACCTTAAGAAATCCTCTTTGCTTCCTCAAAGCTTAAAGGATCAAATGCATCCCAGATAACACTGCATGGTGGAGCCTCAAGTCATATTCTCTGGATCTGTATAGCTGATCTAGCTCCAAGCAAGTCTGAGAATCTTTGTCCTACAGAGGCCTGGAAATTTCCTCACAGTAATCCCTAAGATGATATTTCTGCATGTTCTTAGTAGGATATGACTCATTTATTTATGGTATTGAAAGCCACTCAGGGCGCTGGACAGCAATTTATGAGCCCAGTAAGATAAAACCAGAGAAACATTGATATTTTACTGTTCTTATCAGCATGCAGCAGGGGTGGACCTAGGCTTTCACCATGCTTGATCAGATTCACTCCTAATTTTGCACTTGGGCTACTCTAGGCACCGCTTGGTTTGCTTTGTTCCCTGAAACCCCTAAGGAAAAAACAAAGAGTCCTCCTGGGTTATCAAGTCAGGAAAGGCTTGTCAGATACAGTTTTGTCCAAGGCTCCTATTCCAGCAGATGGTTAAGCCCTCAGAGGAACCGCCTACCTTCTGCTTGTGAAATTCCCTAATTGCTCTGTGGAAAACAGACAGCTCTATTAGAATCTAGAGTGGACCAATCAAACAGGCCACTCCTCCCTCTGGAGGTTTGTGGCTTTGGAGAACTCTATAGCAATTAGGGAGTGATCCAACTCAAGGGGCAGATGTTAATGTTGCAACTGCCCCAAGAGAAAACCCAACTCTAGTATATGGCCTCTGGCATCTATCAGGTTTAGTCTTGTACAACCTGAGACTGATCCATGTCTGTCAAGATATCCATGAACTCCTGAGCTCCCTCCCACCCTTCTCCCAGAGCAGGCAGATTGATCCCTGAGAACCATCCGTACAATAAATTCCAGTAGTTCAGGTAGGGAAGCCAGCTTGCAGCAGGTAGGAGAGTATATAAACAGAATTCCCATCTTGTCCCTAGAGCCCAGCCTTACTAACCCTTACTTACATCACATCATTTCATGTCCCCTGAATTTGTGCCTGTTGCACAACTAGAAACTCAAGAAGACTTATTTCCAAAATGGAAAGACATCCCTCCATACTCAACCAGGTTTTGTGATATAATGTATGAGATCTCCTTATTCTAAGACTTTGGTTACATGGAAGGAGGGGTAGAATGGATGGATAGCTAGAAATTCACCTTGTATGGCTTCAGCTATGCATTATGTAAAGACAGCATCACTTGAAATCTGAGGTGGAACAACTTGGGAAAAAACTCACCACTGGATAAAAGCATTTTTTTTAACCTAGTGGACATTTTTTTCTTTATATAGGTAACACAACTTAACCAACAACCACAATTGATACCAGAGCTTCCATCACTAAGCAAAATGGTCATTAAGTAAGTCATATCTAGTTTTAAGACCTTTTTTGCAAAGGTCATTAAGCAAATTACTGTGGTTGTTAAGTGAATCTGGCTTCCCACATTGTTGGAAGCCCCCTGAGAAAGGCATAAATAGTAATCACGTAAATCACATCCTAAATGCATGCCAGTTGCCAAGAATCCAAATTTTGATCACGTGATCGCAAGGATGCTGCGATTGTCATAAATTCAAGAACTGGTCATACATCGCTTTTTTTCAGTCCCATCGTATCTTTGAACAGTCATTAACTGAATGGTCATAAGCTGAGGACAACCCGCATTGTGTCACCCTCACAAAAGAGTTATTTTGTTGGGGAAGAGTGCTTTTCCACCCCAAAATGTGTACTGCAGTAGACCTTGATAAATCATCTAACACTCACCAGAAGGCACCCTAATAAAGCCATTCCATGCCATACTTTCTAGCCCCCCCAAGGATACTATTTACAACCCTGCCCCTGGTAACCTTTGTTTTTCAGCCACTGGGCATACTTCCAAACAAAACATTGGTCTTCAGCTGCTTGCTGTTTAAACTGTCTGAGAGTACATAACAGTGCCTGTTTCTGTCCCAGGGGCATTTACAGGGGAAAAAAGCAGGGTTATTTTTAAATGAAAGTATATAAAACAAGAATGAAATCACTGGAGCAAGGACCAGGTTGCCAGTGCTGAATTAGCCTTAGCGTGTGTCTTGAATGAATGAAAGGGGTTGGGATAAGGGAGATACAGGTGCTGTGCGAGGTTTAGCGGCCAGGAAATGCTAAGGATATTTAAGCCTGGACAGGGGAATTCCCATCCACCACTTTTTTTCCTCTGTCAATGAATGACTAGCAGCAGCTTTGTATGGTTCCTGGGAATATCACTCCTCCTGCCTCCAGCTCAGATTAGTTGGTCTGATTTGCATGCCTGTGTTCCTCATGCCCAAAGCATTCATCAGCCGCACTGAAACTGTGTGTCATTTTCTTTCTTATTATTTTTAACATCGCAGTTAACTAGTGCAGGAACGTGGGTTCATCCCTCTTTCATGAAGTGAGCGTTGGAGACCGTTGGTCTTTTACCTGGAAACAGATCTCTGTCCATGGATGCTTTACCTCTCTGAACCAACTTGGAAAAGATCCAAGGGAATGGTGCTGGCCAAGATGTAGTGGGTGACGTAGAACTGGGAGAAGGGAAAATATGGGCACCCCTCTACTTTGTCATTCACCTCTTCTGTTCATCGCCATTTGAGTAATGTGACATTAAGTGGTTCAGAAAGTTCTTGATTCATGTTCCCTGGTCCAACTAGGGTTTAGTTCCACCCAATTAAGAATCAACTCCACCCAGCCCAGTCTATTTCCTTGCACCTAGAAAGGTAACATACAGAATTTCCCCTTCATTGTAGCAATCGCCACATCCCATGACTGCTCTCATATTTCCTTAGTTGGTACAGGCTTGCAAGCTGGGGTCCTCAAAATGTTGCATTTTGGGAGCTGTAGGAGAAAAACTTTAAATGATTCTTGGCTGGGATATTCCCATGTTCATCATACATTGAATAAGCATATGAGTGTTTCTGAATTGCATGAAAGCTCACTGTATTAGAAGTTGGGCTGATTCTAATGTTTAACCATCCAGACTTGTTGCTTGTGTTTTGATTTGTTTTAATAACAAATGCTAACAGAGTATCATCTTCCACCCAACTAGGATAAACTTTTCTTTTCTTTTCTGACATTATTATTTTTGCTCCTGAAATCTGATGCTGCAATCTGATACTTGCTTGGAATAAAACTTACTAAATTCAAGATAACTCACTTCTAAAAAGAATACGACTGCACCATGCCTTCTATTCATTTAAGCCAAGAGTCCCCAAACTCTTCATGAAGTTTCAGATAGTTCATCAACCCCAAATGTTTATTATATCAAAATGATTTAATAAATGCCATTTTAACTAATACTATTAACCAGTGGTGGGATTCAGCCAATTCAAACCACTTCAGCAGAACTGGTAGCTAATTTTTGTTGCCCAGGCCCAGAAAGGACTTCCAGAAGCAACATCCAGACAGAGAACCGGTTGTTCACATATTTGAATCCCACCACTGCTATTAATAACTACAATCCCTTGGACAGTCCCATTGACCCTGAGGGACTATATTGACCACTTTGGAGAACCTTGATTTAGGCTGTTTGAATTTAAATTCAATTTTACTTTAATATATTGAATGGAGAAATAGTAAACAGGATCTAAATCTGAACCATAAATTCAATTATGCAAAATGCATAGAAAAAAGAGCAGAATGGCAGGGTCTGCTGAATAATGAAACTCCGTAAAAGAGATTCATGATCTGGCAAATTGTTGGTTTCTTAAGTGCTGAGATTCTCAACAATGTTGGCTTCTTCATAGAAAATAAAAATCAGTGCACCTTGAAAACAACAGAGCTATGGTGGCACAGTGGTTAGAATGCAGTACTGCAGGCTGACTCACAGCTCACTTTAGGATAGGGGTCTTCAAACTTAGCCCTTTTATGACTTGTGGACTTCAACTCCCATAAAAGGGCCAAGTTTGAAGACCTCTGCTTTAGGAGTTCAATTCTGAATGGATCAAGGTTCAGCCTTCCATCCTTACGAGGTTAGTAAAATGAGGACCCAGATTGTTGGGGGCAATATGCTCACTCTGTAAACCCCTTAGTGAGGGCTGTAAAGTCTAAGTGCTATTGCTGTTGCTAATAGCAAGAGCCACGTGTATATGGCAGTTTATTAGAAAAAGGGCAGGATGGGTCCGGATTATTTACGGGAGAACCTTCTGCCGGCGTTAATTTCCCATCGTCCTGTGCACTCCCACAGAGAGGGCCTCCTCAGGGTGCCGTCAGCCAGGGAATGCCAACTGGCGGGCCCCAGGGGGAGAGCATTCTCTGTGGGCGTGCCTACCCTCTGGAACCAGCTCCCTGTTGAGCTCCAGACGGCTCCCGACCTTCGCTCCTTTCGCCGCGACCTGAAAACTTGGTTATTTGAGGTTGCCGGCCTGGACTGAGGGATTGGAATTAAAAATTTTTAGAATGTGATTTATTTGTTGGGGCTAATTTAATTTAATTTATTTTTAACTTTGTATATTGTGTTTTAACTGCCCTGTACACTGCCCCGAGTCCTTCGGGAGAAGGGCGGTATATAAATCCAATAAAAATAATTAATTAATTAATTAATTAAATAAATAAATAAATAAATAAATAAATAAATAAATAAATGTATATTTACTCTAGAAAATTAATCACTTAAAACAGACTTCTCATCTTGGCAACTTCCATATGTACTAGAGTTTTCATTAATCTTGGCCGTGCAGAATGGGGATTATGGGAATAAAAACTCAAAACCTGGCAAAGCTAAAACAGATAGTAGGGGATGAAGAGACTGTGAATAACCAGAATAGCAGAACAGAATAATAGAACAGAGTTGGAAGGGACTTTGGAGGTCATCTAGTCCAACCCCCTGCTCAGGCAGGAAACCCTATACCATTTCAGACAAGTGACTGTCCAGTCTCTTCTTAAAACCCTCCAGTGTTGGAGCAGCCATAACTTCTAGAGGCAAGTCGATTGATTGTACTACATTTAGATTTACGAAAGAAGCAAATAAACTAAATGACATCTTTGATTAATCAGAACATTTTAAAAGAATATTTTATTAATATGATTAATTGCCACCACAGGTCACACACCTTTCTTATTACACAGAAGGAAAAGGTGAGGTTTTTTTTCTTGGAATGGTGCCTGGTACAACTTACATGCTTACCACCCATGAGCTAAGATTTAGTGGGTCTTTTTTCCCATTCAGATTTATTAATATACTTCGATGCAAAGTTGTAAATTAAAAAAAATAAGTTTCAATAATTGGGAATTAAACCCCTTACTAAACTCAGGACAATTAATCAATTAGCCTATGAAGTAATTGATTAAAACTAATCTAATGAATCAACTAAGAAGTAATCTAACATATGCTCCAGAACGATACACCTCAGCCTTTACAAGCAACAGTTGTTACTAGTAGCTATATAAGATATTGTGGGTCTGTGTGTTCAGTCAAGACAGGGACCTGGCATACAAACGGGAACAGTTTCACACACACACACACACACACACACACACACACACACAGAAACACCTCTACACATACACAGAAACAAGTCCAATGAAAATGACCTTTCTGATGCTAATAATGAGCTTGAGAAGAAAGCTGTCCTTGGACCTAATGTTTTCACACATTTAATTTAAAGATAGCATCTCATTCAGGTATAAGATTTCATTTTAATTGAATGACTCAGCAAATGCATTCATACATCCTTATGTTGTAGGTCATAGTTTGAAGATGAAAGCAAGTGGAATAAACAAAGATTCCCAAGAAAAGGCTGAGTTTGACAAGAAGTTTAAAAGGGAAAAACAAACCCCCAAAACACTTTTATGGAACTAATTTTTGTCCGCCAAAATTATAAACAGCTGCAAGAAAATATCTCTTTGAACAAATAACCATTTTTTCAAGATGCCATAAGTGCACGTGCACTTGATTTTACAAAGGAAAAATACTATTTTCAAGTTCAGTTCTTCTCCATAACTATTAGAACATGACCAAATGTTTTGAACTTGCATTTCTGAGCTTTCCTTGATTCCAGTTTCTTCTTATTGCCTCTCCCTTATATTTGCAAACATGACCAGTTCTCCCTCAGAGATTACAGTCATTTTACAAATTGGAACAAGCAACTGAATAGACATTTAGGGGCAGCACTCAGTGGTTAAGACACTGGGCTTGTCAGCTGGAGAGCCAGTAGCCCACATTCAAGACCCAAGGACCATGAGACCCAAGGACCACCTCAGCTCCTGACAACTTTAGCAGTTCAAAAGCATACAAATGCATGTAGATAAATAGGCACCACTTTGGTGGGAAGGTAACAGTGCTCCATGACATCCTGCTGGCCACATGACCACAGAAAGGACTATGGACATCACTGGCTAAATGGCCTTGAAACCGAGATGAGCCGTGCCTTTTATAGTCGCCAGAGTAAAATCTGCAGGGACTCATTTATTTTATTTTTTTTAATCCCATTTATATCCCGCCCTTCTCTGAAGACTCAGGGCGGCTTACAATCTAAAGCACAAATCAATGTGCTTAGCAATAATTTAATTTAATTAATTTAATAATTTGATTTCTATACCGCCCTTCTCCCGAAGGACTCAGGGCGGTGAACAGGGCGATACACAATAAAAATATTATACAAAAATTAAAAAGCCATTAAACATTATGCCCTTAAAATTAATACATATTACAATTAAAACTATTTATAAAACCCAACCCCATCCCATCAGACCCATAGCCTTCCTTCTATGTATATGCCTGCTTATTAGGGCTTTTGCCCCCCCAAGTGGCATTATTACAAAGTCAGCTTATTGCCCCCAACAATCTGGGTCCTCGTTTTACCTACCTCGGAAGGATGGAAGGCTGAGTCAACCTTGAGCCTGGTGGGATGCGAACCTGCACTAATTGCAGGCAGCTGGTGTTACTTAAGGAGGCATTAGCCCACTGCTCCACCAAGGCTCTTGCTATCTAAATGGTGACCTCATTTGGTAAAAAATCATTTTGCTCTTCCCATGCTGATATTTGTGGCTAGATTTATACCAGGAAACATATAGCTCCATACGGAAAATATCAGACCAGAAAAGAAATGACATTACTCATATGATCTTATTTGTCAGCTCTTGTTCTGTTTCCTGGAGTATCCTCAAATTTACCCACCAGCTCTTGTTCTAAGCCTGCAGTTGTTGAGTGTTTGTGCACATATATGCACAAATAGAACACAGCTTGTAAAAGAAACAGAACTATAAAGGAGTGTGATTCTTGGGAAAAAGGAACAAAACCCAGGGCAAACAACCCAGAGTGCCTGTTGCACGTAGGCAACTTAGAAACATCTAGGGTCATTTGGGGCTCAGAACATTGTGGATGCCTCAGTGCTTAGTCATTTCAATATATTATAAAACTGTAAAACCTACTGGGTTGTTTTTTTTTACTGTATTTTTGCCCAGTAACATCATGCACTGAACTCTCTTCCCCTTGGAAATTCCCATAAACTTTTCAGTGGAGACTGAAGCACAGTCCCCTGAATGTGTCCTAAATTATCAAAGGCAGTGCTTTATTTGAAGATGATGAGAAGCTGTTCTCATATTTTGAAGGCATTCTCTGCTCAAAGGGACAATTCATTTGAGCCTGGTGGGACGCGAACCTGCACTAATTGCAGGCAGCTGGTGTTACTTAAGGAGGCATTAGCCCACTGCTCCACCAAGGCTCTATAAGCATAAGAAGGCAAAACACACAGTCTGAAGCTACCTGTCAAAAGTTGTGCTGAGCAACAGAATGAAAAACATAGGGTGGGTGTATGAGGGGAAGGATATTCAGAGCCAACTCTAACCATTAGGCAAAATACTGAAGGCTGCCCCAACTGCTTACTGTATATTTCATTTATTTTATTATTTTATTTTATTAACCCTGTGAGGTGAGTTGGGGTGAGAGTGAGTGACAGGCCCAAGGTCACCCACCAGGGTCTTATGAGCAAGGTGGGACTTGAACTCACAGCCTGTTTTCTAGTCTGCTTTCTAGCCTGGTGCCTTAACCACTACACTTGTGCTGTACAGAAGACCACCGACATTTTGGTGCTGGCACTTCTCATCCAATTTAATGAAAAGGTACTGCATATGCCTTCAAACAGCCTGTCAAACAAGAAGAGTATATTGGCTACGTTTTCGTGAAGAACACCTACAAGAAATGAGATGTTTGTACTTATTAAGTAGTAAAATAGCAAAAATGATGTTTTTGAGTATCCTTTATACTGCATTGTTATCTTCCTGATGCTTAGCAGCCTCCCTCTCTTCTTACCCTTCCATTCAGTACCCAAACAAGGTGAGACAACTTCTATTCTGTTCTGTTCTGTTGATTTGATTCCAAATAGAACTGGAAGAGACCTTGGAGGTCTTCTAGTCCAACCCCTGCTCAAGCAGCAGGCTGTATACAATTTCAGGCAAGTGACTGTCCGGTCTCTTCTTAAAAATCTCTAGCACAGACATGTCAATCACAAGGCCCAGGGGCCGGATGCAGCCCATAAAGTGGTTTCATGTGGCCCGCGAAGCCATCCTGGAAACAGTGAGGGAATGGTCCCCGCTGCCTTGGCCCTGGCCCAGGCTGGCCAGGAGCCAATGTACAATTTCGTGGTGGCCATCTATGCTGAAACGCATTCAGTCTTAGCTCCACAAGGCCGACTGGAAACAGCGAGGGACCAGCCCCTGCCGCCTCGGCCCAACCCACTGGGTGCGCACTGGGGAAGTATCACCCTTTGCGAAGAATGAAGAAATGCACCATTGTCTGGAAGTGGCCAGCAAATGGCCCTCCCTACTTCGGGCAGGCTAGGGGCTGGGCAGCATTGCACTTCTCTTCAGATTCATGCCACCCGGCTCAGCCTCTCAGCACTGTGAGGAGAGCACCCTGCTGCCTGCCAAAACCAGGCAGGCTGGGGGCTGGGCAGCATTGTGCAGTTAATGTCAACTCTCATGCTGCTCATGGCATCCCCTCCCCCAGAGCCCACCAAGCCAGATATGTGAAGTAGGCGAGGGCCATGTGCTGGCCACTTCCAGGCGATGGTGCATTTCTTCATTCCTCATGAAGGATGACGCTTTCCCAGCTGTGTTTCTTGCCTGTTTTTCTCCCTTCCTCATCTCAAATATTTTCCCACCACTTAGGAAGGAAGGAAGGAAGGAAGGAAGGAAGGAAGGAAGGAAGGAAGGAAGGAAGGAAGGAAGGAAGGTCTGAGGGAAGTCCTACCTTAGTCCTTCCCTACTGCCCTTTCACCATCCCCTTGCCCCCTCCTCCTGGCCTATGCTGGGGGGTCTCCCATCTTATTGCTAAGGAAGCTTTGGATACAAAGCCAGGTCTCCTCACATGGAGAGGGAGTAGGCCTTCCTTTTGACTTTGCCCTTGTACCCATCATAAGCAACCTGGCTAAGGAGAGCAAGCACAGCAGCAGCCTTGAGGAGGTAAGTGCAGCTGGGTGCTCCCTTGGGGAATTGGGACTGGGCTTAGTGCCATGGGTGCTTGAGGGCTGGGCTGGGCATTTGACCTCCATGCCAGTGTCCAGGCCCCCCCCCCCCCGCATGGCCTGAGAGGAACAATGAGGCTCCTCCAGTGGACCATGCCTTGGCACTTGCCCCAGTCCCATCTCCTTCTGCCAGAGAACCTCAGATCTGTCCCACTCCTGCCCAATCCCCCATAGGTACCCTTGATGTGAATAATGTAGAGCTGGCCATGCCCACCCAGTAGGTCACATGCACTCCAGCCACTCCCACCCAGTAGGCTATGCCCACTCTGGCCACACCCACCTGGCCCCCTGAGGGCAACCACAATGCTGACGCGGCCCTCAATGAAATTGAGTTTGACACCCCTGCTCTAGCACCTACAACTTCTAACGGCAAGCTGTTTCATTGGTTAACTGTCCTCACTATTAGGAAGTTTCTCATTAATTCCAGGTTGCTTCTCTCCTTCATTATTTTCCATCCATTGTTTCTTGTCTTGTCTTCTGGTCCTTTGGAAAATAAATCGAGCAGCCCCTCAAATATCATCCCTGTTGATGTGATATTAAAATTATACCAATGATTCCTAAATGTACATCTGTGCCCACAACAAATTTGCAAATATTTTTCAAACCAATGACCTTTTCTTCTTCCTTTCTCCATGTGGTGCTTTTCCAGCATCATTTATATAGCAATGCTTTTAATATAGCTCCATTGATAGGAGAGCTCTAATCTCCTAAAATTTAGAGTGGTAGTTCAAAGGAACTTTGGTGGTCAACTAATCCACACCATCCTGAATGTAGACATCCTGAAACTATGGCATTCAAGAAAGTACAATGTACCTCTGCTCTAGTAAATAAAAAAAAATCTATTCTTATTGCAATCTCCATCTGCTGTCTGCGTACAGGTAGAGCTCAACTTATGACCACAAATGATCCCAAAGTTTCTGTTGAGAAATTGTTAAGTGAGAAATTTGTTAAGTAACTTTTGCCCCATTTTATGACTTTCCTTGCCACATTTGTTAAGTGAACCACTGCAATTGTTAAGTTAGTAACGCGGTTGTTAAGTGAACCTGGCTTCCCCATTGACTTGGCTTAGCAGAAGGTTGCAAAAGGGGATCACATGACTCTGGGACACTGCAACCGTCATAAATATGAGTCAGTTGTCAAGCATCTGAATTTTTCTCATGTGATGCTTCGTATGCTTCGTGTGTGTGAAAACCAGTCATAAATCACTTTTTTCAATGCCAATGTAACTTCGAACAATCACTTGATGAACTGTAGTAAGTTGAGGATTACCTGTACTGACCAGAGGTGATGCCAGTTTTCAGTTGCAGTTGTTTTTAATGGTTCCTACATTTTTGGGTATTGCCCTATAATGAGGTTTAGATTGTTCTTCATGAAAGGTAGGAGCTGATATTCTTCCCTTTTAAAAAAAGGGAAGACATCTTGCCCATGAATAGTTCTTAGTTCACACCTTTCCCACAGATTTATACATGTTACATGTTGCTAAATGTTTTTTTTTATTTTGCAATTCAGAGTTTGTCCTGCAATGTTTTTTTTAAAGTTTGCTTTTCAAGTAAACTAAACACTATGAAGCTCTGTCTTGTTTCTCACTCTCTCTTTTAAAAACTTCACAGTGAATCAGATTGGATTAATCAATAATTGGATTAATCAGTCAATCGAGAAGTGC
Source organism: Vipera ursinii (assembly GCF_947247035.1). Taxonomy (NCBI): domain Eukaryota; kingdom Metazoa; phylum Chordata; class Lepidosauria; order Squamata; family Viperidae; genus Vipera; species Vipera ursinii. Next base: position 19,881,980 of record NC_139516.1, read on the forward strand.
ATTTCAACAATGTTCAGATCATCTGCATCTATATTGATATGTTGTTGTTCCTCTTTCAGTGATTTTATTCCATAACAATATGCATATTAGAACCAACATTAAAAGGTAAAAGGTAAAGGTTCCCCCGCACATGCGTGCTAGTCGTTTCCGACTCTAGGGGCCGGTGCTCATCTCTGTTTCAAAGCTGAAGAGCCAGCGCTTGTCCGAGGACGTCTCCGTGGTCATGTGGCCGGCATGACTAGATGCCAAAGGCGCATGGAATGCTGTTACCTTCCCACCGTAGTGGTCCCTATTTTTCTACTTGCATTTTTATGTGCTTTCGAACTGCTAGGTTGGCAGAAGCTGGGACGAGTAACAGGCGCTCACTCTGCTACGCGGCACTCAGGATTCGACCCGCCAAACTGCCAACCTTCTGATCGACAAGTTCAGCGTCCTAACCCACTGAGCCACCGCGTCCCTAGAACCAACATTACAGACATTTAAAAGATTACTTATAAACAGAGACAATGCATTCTAACATCTTTTTTAGAAATCTAACAGATGTAACAAAGCTCCTCCCCCACTTCAGAAGTACACTTTGCCCTTTCTGGACCCTTCAATGTGTGATTTTTTTTTTTCAGATGTCAGCACTGCCTCCTTTCCACCACCATAAGTTTGTTTTTAACCTGTTGAATAGCCACGTTGGACAGGAATTCTGGGAGTTAATTTTAAACTCCAACATACAAAAGAGATACAGCTTTGCCAGGCCATAGTAAATCATTGGCCTTTGGGATTCTAGCAAAATAAAAGTGGGGTTTTTGTTTTGCTTGGCTTGGCTTGGCTTCTGAATTTTAGTAATATAAGCTATGCTTGTTACTTGTTTTGTAGTACTTTGGAGACGCAGCTTGACTTTTTTTTATTGAAAAGTTTTACAATACATTTTTGAATACAACCCCCCCTCCCCCTCCCCTCTCCCCAACTCTCCCCAACCCTCCCCTCCCCCCACCCCGACTTCCCAGAGCTAAATACAGGGTATAGAAATACAAACAAACATAATCTAAAATATGCAAACAACAATAAAATATTAAATTCTATCGCACTTTAACTCTTAATAAAATAACTACAAGCTAATTATACATCATATAAATCCGCTACTTATTCAAATGCTAAGTGAAACTTTTTAGTCCCATATTTATTCTGAATATAATCAATCCATCTCTTCCATTCCACAATGTATCTCTGTTGCGATTGATCTTTCAAATACGCTGATATCTTTGCCATCTCCGCCAAGTTAGAAACTTTTAAAGTCCATTCTTCTATAGTCAGCAGTTCTTCCTTTTTCCAATATTGCGCTACTAAAAGTCTCGCTGCCGTAATTAAATTCAACATCAACTTAGTATCTACAACGGTGGTATCTGTAATAATACCCAATAAAAACAGTTGCGGAGAGAATTTATCCTTTTCTTAAATATTTTTTGCATATTCCACCAAATTTTAATCCAAAAAGCTTTAACCTTTTTACAAGTCCACCATATATGAAAATACGTTGCATCCTCATAACCACATCTCCAACATTTGGGCTGGCAGTTCGGATACATACTTGCTAATTTTTTTGGATCTAAATGCCACCTATAAAACATTTTATAAAAATTCTCTCTTAAATTTTGGGCCTGTGTAAATTTTACATTTCTAACCCAGATCTTTTCCCAGGTATCCATTGTAATAACTTCTTGAAAATTCTGAGCCCACTTTATCATACAATCTTTAACAAGTCTTTTCTTCTTTTAAAATATTATATGACTTTAATTGCCATACATTCCTCTCAAAACTTAAAATTTCCTTATATGTAGTCACATCATGTTTAAATCCCACATTTATATTTTCTATTGCGTGTTTAGGTATTGCCCAAATAGGTATCTTATAATTTAACTTTTGTCTATACTTTTTCCAGACTCGCAACAGAGCATACCTTAAAATATGTATCTTAAACACATTATCCACCTTCTTATCATACAATAAATATGCATGCCATCCAAATAACAAATCATGACCCTCAAGATTTAATAATCTCGCTTGTGTTAAATTAAACCAGTCGCTTATCACTGACAAAGCAGCAGCCTCATAATATAATTTGAAATTAGGCATTTTAAGACCACCTCTTTCTCGCGTATCTTGCATTACCTTAAATTTAACTCGTGTCTTTTTCCCTGCCCAAACAAATTTATTAACTCCTTTTTGCCATTCCTCCAAGTTTAAATCCTTTTTAAGTATAGGTATCATTTGAAATAAAAATAAAAATTTTGGCAAAACATTCATTTTCACTGCTGCAATTCTTCCCAATAAAGATAATTGTAATTTTTCCCAACTATCTAATTCTTTTTGAACTTTTCCCCATAACTTTTCATAATTATTTTTGTATAACTTCACATTTGAGGCTGACAAATATATCCCCAAATATTTAACCCTTTTAACTATTTCAAATCCCGTTAGCTCTTCTAAAACAGCCTTTTGTGGTACTGTCATATTTTTAGACAGTATTTTAGTTTTTTGTATATTAATCTTAAATCCAGAAACTTTCCCATATTGCATTATTATCTCCATCAATTTTACAACTGAATAATCGGGCTGAGTTATTGTAACAACCAGATCATCTGCAAATGCCCTCTATCTATAATCCTGATCTCTTATTTGGATTCCCCTAATTTTATCCGAATTACGTATTTTAATCAGTAATATTTCCAATGTTAAAACAAATAATAGAGGTGACAACGGGCACCCCTGCCTTGTACCTTTTTCAATATTACATAGTTCAGTCAAACTATTATTAACTATTATACAGGCTGTTTGCTTTTGATATATAGCCCTAATTGGTTGTAAAAATTTATCCCCAAATTCCATTTTCTCTAATACTTTCATCAAAAATTGCCAATCCAATTGATCAAAGGCTTTTTCAGCATCCAAAAAGATCAGTGCTGCAGGGATCTGATTGTTTCTTTCCAAAAATTCCAATAAATCTACAATATGTCTCACATTATTCTTCATTTGTCTACCACTTATAAATCCAGTTTGATCACCATGTATTACTTGTTGTATTACCCTCATTAACCTATTAGCTAAAATTTTTGCAAATATCTTGTAGTCAGTATTCAAAAGTTTAGTTTAGTTTAGTTTAGTTTTATTAAATTTTTATACCGCCCTTCTCCCGAAGGACTCAGAGCGGTGAACAGGGCATATAATAAAAATACAAAAATACAAAAGTTAAAATAGAATTAAATTAATGCCCAAAATAAAACAATAAAATATACAAATATTTAAAACCCTAAATTAACTCCCCATCAGGCCAGGCCAGCTTGTTCGAATAAGTGGGTCTTTAACCTGCGCCGGAAGTGATATTGGCCTATAATTTTTAACTTGGGTGGTATCCTGATCTTCCTTCGGAATCAAAGAAATAAAAGCAGTCTTCCAAGATGGAGGTACCCCTCCCCCCATTTGATGCAGCTTGACTTGTTGACATGGAATGACCAGACTTTGTTACATGTGCCTTGAGCTGAAAGCAAAAAATGATTAGGGATTGGATAGCAACATGAGACATGGGCTTGGGATTTTAGTATCTTACCCTGTTTCCTGTTGATATAATCAGGCTAATATGCAACAAGTCAGTAGCTGAAATGTGAGAATGAAAAGCTCAATGGATTTTGAAAAGAAATCAACTGGAAGAACAAGACTGGGAGCAGGGAGAGCTCAGATTTCACTTCTAGCTGTGACTGCAGCCCTGAGTCCACACAAAGGAACAAACTCAATGTGATGGAAGAAATTTAGTGAACAGATTGCGTAGATACAGGTACAGGTCATATGGATTTAGCTGATGCACTAACAGCTTTGGTATGAATGTGGAGTCCCTGGAGAAGATAAAAAGAATGTGTTGAAGGAATGGGGTGATAAATATGATTCTAATCCATCCCTGATATAATCTCCCTGTTAGATTATGTTTTAAGATTATAACTAATTCTTAGAGCAACATTTTCCCAAAGCCTCAAGCATTTTTAGGCTGGGCTCTAAAAGATTGCTGGCTTGCATCTATCTAGAGCTTCTGTTAACCCATGATCTATGGCCATATCTTCTAGGCCGTCCAGAAGGATACCATGGTCAATGGAATAAAAAATCACTGGGAGATCTAATAAGGCCAAGAAGGCAAACTTCCCCCATGACATAGGTCATCCAGGAGAGTTACCAATGCCATCTCCATCCCAAAACCAGCCTGAGCTCTAACTGGAAAAAGTCTAGTACACTTACTTTTAAGGTGCTGGGAAGTTGATCCACCACCATCTCAAGAGCCTTCTTAAAAAAACCTTGGCAAAATATGGCACAAAATGGTCTCTAAGAGAGAGTTCACAATCCAATACTAGGCTGGTGGACAGCAGCCATGTGACACAATAACAGTACAGAATTATGGAAGAGAATACAATATTGTATATTGGGCATAAGGAAAAATATGACAGATTTTAAAGAAAGCTGCAAAAAACATTTATTTATTTTAATTTGTTAGCCAGCCAACTCCAGTGAACTCTAACATAATCAAAGAAAGCAGAGAACTGGTTTGGGTGGTTGGAGTTGTTGAGATCCTCAAAAGGAGAGAGAAAGGAGAAGCATTAAGAGAAAATGACAATGTATAAAGCTGTACATAGATGAGGTGTAAGCAAAATCATTTGCAAGAAGTAAATATATATTGAGAGATTTAAGGAAAGGTCTTGACATAACATAGATTTATTTAAAATTCTTTTTTTTAAAGAAGCACTATTTAAAATAGGATTGATCATTTCTCTTCTCTTTTTGGCTATTGTCTAAAACAGAGATAGTTTGGGATAGAGCAGGATCCAGTCATGAAAGATTTATCACTGTGAGATGGAGATGATGTTGCTGTTTGCTCTCTGCTGTTATACACTTGTCCATTCTGAATCTCCTTTGGCTGCCTGCATTTCTTGGCTCCAAAAATTAATCATTCTGAAGCTAAAATATTAATTTCATAAATATTAGAAATGTTCCACTCTAAGCCAACAGAGAAGACCCACAAATATTGGGATCCGGTTGGAATTTTCTGTATATAAATCTTCTCTCTGAGGTTTTTTTTCCTTGCTATTGTTGGAAATCAACAAGATTTATTTGAATACTTGCAATCAAGCTTTAAGGTGAGACTTAGCAAGTGCCAAATGTTCTGTTCTGGGTGCAGCAAGTGGAGGAGTTGAATAATGATCAGTAAAAGAGACAAGTAGATAAATTATCACCATGGTATTAGGTTTATTCAATTTTATTGTTTTACATGATGTTGTAGACTCCAAAAAGGAATAACATGATTAACACATTTTTATTCAGATATTAAGTTAATGTCCAAAGCCCTTCAGCATGGCTTTATCCATGTATTTAACATTACACAAAATATTTATCTGGGAAACAATGAAGATAAATTCATATTAGATTATAAGCAAGGCACCTAAGTGCTTGCACCATCTGCTCTTTAGCTCCACAGATGATGGCCAGTTTTGAGTTCCCCTTGATCTGTCATTATTGTAGACAGACTTAACCATCTTTCATATAGAAATGAGAGCTTTCAGTAGCCAAACATCCCCTTATATGGTGGGACACCTGGAACTGCTATGCATTGGCCAAAAGAAGGTATATTATTGTCACAGTGAGCTGCAGAATCAAATGTACTTGTATGTATATCCCCAAAATATAGAGGAAGCATAGAAGAATAAATAGGAAAATGTTGATCTTAAAGTACAGCTAACCATTGACCATAATAGAAGATTAGATTGGATTGGATCTTCAGAGACAGTTTTCCATACCATATTCTCAGGCATGTAATAGCTTCATAGTTCAGCTAGATATCTCTTACTTGTAAAGGTATGCATAGGAGACCAACTTTCTTTATCATAAAAAAGCAATTAATATAAAGCCTAAATGGCATCATCTGCCGGCATCATCTTCCCATCGTCCTGTGCGCCCCCACAGGGAGGGCCTTCTCAGGGTACCGCCGGTTAATGAATGCCGGTGGGTTATTCCCAGGGGAAGGGTGTTCTCCGTGGGTGCTCCTACCCTATGGAACCAACTACCCACGGAACTTAGGACTGCCCCTGACCTTCACTCATTTCACCAGGACTTGAAAACTTGGCTCTTTGATCTGTTTGGTCCAGACTGTGGGGTTGTTAATTTAACTGGGTTTTAGATTTACTCTTGGGGCTTGAATTTAATTTAATTGTTTTAATTGATTTTAATTTTTGTATTTCATGGTTTTAACTGCCCTGTAAACCACCCTGAGTCCTACGGGAATAGGGCGGAATACAAATTCAATAAAATAAATAAATAAATAAATATACAGGTGCATGCCTGCAAGGACAAGCTCTCAAAACTTGTTGGGTAATGCATTCTAAAACTGTGCTTTTTTCCTGTTTATCAAAGAAACCAATGACTTCTAGGGTCAACTCAGGTGAGAAGGCAATTGAGTGAAATCAGAAGCCTGAAAACAGAATTTCTGTTTTAATAGGATCTTTCAACCATTGGGTGGGTATTGAATAATGGCAGTATTTTGAAAGTGTACTGTACATTTTGAAAGGACTGCCCCTAAACCAGTCCTTTTGAAAAAGGTATGAGTGCAAAGAGGGAGAAATTCTTAGGTTGAGGTCTACCTTTTGCTGTGCCTCCTGATATCAAAGAGCTGCTATCTCCTTATCACCCAGTTCGCTCCCACAGAGTCGGCCTCCTCAGGGTGCCATCGGCTAATCAATGCCAGCTGGCAACCCCCAGGGGGAGAGCCTTCTCTTTGGGCACACCGACCCTCTGGAATGAGTTGCCTCCGGAGCTGCGGATGGCCCCTGACCTTCGGTCCTTCCGCCATGACCTGAAGACATGGATGTTCCAACAATCGGGCCTGGACTGACTATAGTTTTAAATTTGGTTTTATTGGGTTAATTGTTATGTATTTATTACATTTCCTGTTTAATTCTTTTTTAAATCTTGTATTTTATGTTTTTTTAACTTTTTATTGTTGTGAGCCACCCTGAGTCCTTAGGGAGAAGGGCAGCATATAAATTTAATAAATTCAAATTCAAATTCCTTGAAGACTACTTCATTATCTGGTCATCTGACTTTTTGGAAAGATTAATCCAAGCAGGCATTGTATACAATGTCAGATTGTGCAAGAGGATCACACAAACTGATCACAATATCATACAGTTACCAAAATGATTCACTAGGGCAACTGTAAAAATTCTTCTGTGCTAGTAATGAAAAATTGTTAGGAATATATAGTTGAAAAAGTAACAAAAATGAGCCAGTTAAAATATTGCGGGATTTCCAAATATAAACTGATGAAGTCTTGGCTAATAACATACCAGATTTGTGGTTGAAAAGAAGAAAGTGTGGATAATTTATCAGGCAATACCAAAGCTGAGCACAGTGGCCAAAATACAGAATTGACATGCCAGTGAATGTGCCATCATTGTGGGACATTGTGGGAAACACGTTCAGTTTACTGGTTTACGTACTTTGCCAGTTGCCTGGATATTATAAGCTTTTCTGTCTTACAAATAGGCTGCAGTAGCTAGGAAATGAAATTATGTGAACAGGCAAAAGTTACCTATTGGCCTTTAACTAAATGCATTGTGTCAATCTTACTTTGATTTTGTGCTAAAAAACAAAACCCTTCCTCCTTCCTTAAACCAGTAAACTGAAAGTGTCTCAATTTCCCACAATGATGGCACATTCACTGGCATGTCAATTCTGTATTTTGGCCACTGTGCTCAGCTTTGGCACTCAACTCAACACACCAGGAAACCAGGGACAGGGCAAGGGAAATGTCATCTTGAATGATTGCGGATTGTCTATACCAGGGGTCTGCAACCTTGACAAGTTTAAGATTTGTGGACTTCAGCTTCCAGAATTCCATAGCTGGCTGAGGAATTCTGGGAACTGAAGTCCACAAATCTTAAAGTTGTCAAAGTTGCAGACCCCTGGTCTATACAAAGTACTAAACTGAAAGACAGCTGCTTCCACAACACTCTGCAGCTGCAAATACAAGTTCACTCTTCACAATAACAACAACAACAAAAATCACACAGCAACAGGGAAGAAGAAATATGCAGAGTGAAAAAGACACGAGGGTCTCATTGGCCAGTTCAATCCATTCTTTTAATGAAATGGAAGTTATGTTTGTTTGGTCATGCCCTAAAATTAGACAAATGGGGACCAGAGCGAATGCAAATTGTACATTTCCTGTGACAGATCTGCCGAGAGAGGGTCTTAATGCATTTCCTTGGATGAATGCAAGGTTTTACACTTAGGCAAGAAAAATCAAAGGTACAAGTACAGATTAGGCAAAACCTGACTCAAAAATAGTAACTGTGTGAGGGACCTTGGGGTCCTAGTGGACAATCACTTAAATATGAGCCAGCAATGTGTGGCAGCAGCCAAAATCCTTGATTGTATAAATAGAGACATAGAATCAAAATCATGCAAAGTATTAATACCTCTTTATAAAGCCTTAGTAAGGCCACACCTGGAACACTGCATCCAGTTTTGGTCATTACCAAAAGATGTTGAGACTTTGGAAAAAATGCAAAAAAACAAAACAAAAACAAAACAAGCCCTCCTCATGGCAGCAAGCAGCAAGCTGGCTAACAAAGTTGATTAAAGGCCTGGAGACTAAAACATACGAAGAATGGTTGCAGGATTTGGGACTGGCCAGTCTCGAGAAAAGAAGGACTAGGGGGGACATGATAGCAGTAATCCAGTATTTGAGAGGTTGCCATAAAGAGGAGGGGGTCAACTTATTTCCCAAAGCTTCAGAGGGCAAGACAAGAAACAATGGATGGAAACCAATCAGGGAAGGAGGCAACCTGGAATTAAGCAGAGACTTTCTAACAGTGAGGACAATTAACAAGTGGAACAACTTGCCTTCAAAGGTTGTGGATACTTCATCACTGGAGGGTTTTTTTAAAAAAGACACTGGACAGTCACCTGCCGGAAATGATCTCTTGCTTGAGCAGGGGGTTGGACTAGAAGACCTCTAAGGTCTATTCCAGCTCTATTCTGATTGACTGAATACTTCAAAATCACTGAGCTACCATAAGGAACTATTTTCATCTTGGTTCATCCTAATTTCACTCAGTACTTCCACTGGCACTTTAGAAAGCAAGACTTAGAAATGCTCAAAAAAAACTAATACAAGACTAACTCAGGAAGACATCTTTCATATACCCTAAACCCGAAATATAATTTTGGGATTTTAAAATTAAGCCTATGCAGCTGGTACAATAGGTGCAAATTTAATCTGATTGCGTCGGTGATTTCTGGACTGTCTTCCTGTCAGCCATGCTCCTAACATTTCCATGGCCTTAGCCTGATGGATCATTGGCCCAACACAGTGTAAGTCATTTCCATTTATTCCTGGGATATAATTTCCAGAACTAAACAAAATGTGGATTTGTTTTTCTTGATGAGAACATACGAGCAGGAAAAAAAATCATAAAGAGGCAAAAGATCACACACAATGACTTTGCCTTGTGTGTATCACTTACATGCAATCACTGAAACAACAAACAGAAAGTGTCAAGGCTTGCCAAGAAGTTGTCACTCATTGGTGGAAACAAACAAATCCGGCATGGTTGCAAAGAATCATTTGAAATATATCATCTGGAAAATGAAAGGTTGACTCAAACAGCCCTGTATTAATAAAGGATTAGGAAAAAAGTAGGAGTTGAAAGCAGGGTGTACAATGCAGCTTTGTATGACACGTGTGTGACAATAGCAGCAGGCTATGCAGTTTATGGTAGTTTGTTTGGGAGACTAGCATTTTTTTAAAAAAAAAACCTGCATAGGTGCACAGTAGGGCAGTCAATATGCAGCCTGAAAGATCAATAGCATAATAGAGAAACAAAAGTCTAACTTTTCTTGCCTTACTATTTGCAGATTCTTTTTTTTATTAAAGAGTTTTACAAAAACAAGATTTTACAATTTATCCCCAAATCCCCCCCACCCCAAACCCACCCACTTCCCCCCCACTTCCCAGAGCTAAATACAGGATTATAGTTATAATAATCATATTCTAAATAAAAATTATGCATAATATACAATTAACCAAATTCATAATGTGCTTTAACTCCCCTTTAACATAACTACATACAAAGTACCAATAACAATATCCCTCTAAAATCTACTCATAAGCTAAATGGAACTTTTTAGTCCCATATTTATTCTGAATATAATCTATCCATCTCCTCCAAAATGAAATATATCTTTCCTGTGAATGATCTTTCAAGTAAGCAGAAATCTTACTTGAAAGATTCGAAGATTCGAAGATTCGAAACTTTAAACACCCATTCTTCTATAGTAGGCAAACTATCCTTCTTCCAATATTGTCCCACCAGTAACCGTGCTGCTGTTATCATATTCAACATCAAATTGGTTTCTTTAACATCACAATCTACAACAATACCCAATAAAAACAATTGCGGAGAAAACTTTATCTTTCTCTTAAAAATCTTTTGAATGTTCCACCAAATTTTAATCCAAAAAGCTTTTATATTTCTACAAGTCCACCACATATGAAAATAGGTGGCTTCTAAACTACCACATCTCCAACATTTAGACTGTAAATTAGGATACATGTTAGACAACTTCTTGGGATCCAGATGCCATCTATAAAACATTTTATAAAAATTTTCTCTTAAGTTTTGAGCCTGAGTAAATTTAACATTTGCAGATTCTTAAGATGGGAGTTGATTACCTGCAATAGTACATTATGTACATTTGAGAATATAAACCTGGGAGCCATTATTCAGGTAGTCCACCCATGTTGGATGACCTGTTTAGTGACCATGCAAACTTATGACTGTGCTGAAAAAAAAATTGTGACTGATCTCACCCTCATGACCATCACAGCATCCCACAGTCATATGTTTGTGTGCTTCACAATGGGCTTCTGACAAACAGAATTAATGGAGAAGCCAATAGAAAATTACAAGTCACAGTCTCAGGATGTTTCATTTAACAACTGTGGAGATTCACTTGATGATGGAAGTAGAAGTGACATCATAAATCTGGTGCAGTCACGTTATTTTTCACTTAAGGACCAAGGTGTTAAATGACAGAGTTGCAAGTCCTAATTGTGGTCATTAAACAAGGACTACCTGTAATTGGCTTTTCACCAAACTGTTGCCTTCCACACTGAGTACATTGCAACTCTTAAAATTCATAGCTGTGCAGCCCACAGGAAAGATATTGTCTGGCAATCGTAGAAGGACATCGCTGAGAGGGAATGCTCAATTTTGAATTCTATGGCATGAATCACAATCTTTATATTTTATTTAGCTTTCCTTTTGATTTATAGCTTCCTTCCTTCTTTTTGTCTTCACAAGATTACTGTGTCCCAGAAATTGTGAGAAAGAAGGCTTTTTTTGGGGGGAGGGTGGATAAGCATTTTATTAATTTTCTAATTTTACAATCATAAATACTTAATAAACAATGTGTTGTCTGGGTCCATTGGTAATTCAGTGGTACATATTAACTTTCTCAGTCTAGTTCCTATACTACACCATCCAATGCTTCTTTGATTCTCTCTTCTTCTGGTGGTATGCATTTTTCCACACTGGGCAAATACAATTGTTGTTACTGTTAATATATATATAATTAAATATAGACATCTTCATCGCATTTTTCTGGTATTATACATAATATCAATAATGTCAGTTTATAATATCTTTTCTAGCCAAAACATCTCAATTGCATTTGCACTTAAAATCCATTTGTTCCATCAGTATCCTGTTTTTCCCACTTTTTTTAAAAAAAAATTAATTTCCCATAAATGTTCAAAATATCTCTATTGTTTATAATTTTCTCATAATATATTATATTTGGGTAACCAAAACTTCACTTATTCAAACCCTTTTAGAATTTTCATATTTCCCATCTCATAACAAAATACAATATTCTAGTTAGAAATCCTATCCTTCTAGTTATAATAATACTTTTATTTCTAACAGTTATCTATTTTCTTAACCATATTCAAACATCTGTTTAATAATATAATATCCCATCTCTATTGCTTATAGTTTTCTCATAGTAAATTATATTTGGGTAACCAAAGGTTTCCCTTATTCAGACCCTCTTGGCATTTTCATATTTTCCTTCTCATACCAAAATATAGTATTCTAGTTGCAGATCCTATCTAGTTATAGTAATACTTTTATTTTTAACAATTATCTATTCTCTTGGCCATGTTCAAACATCTATTTAATAATATAATGTCCCATCTAATGGGTCAAAACCTCTTCAGTCTCATTCTGGCTTTCTTCCTTTGCCAACTAACTTTCCAAGTTAATGCATTTGAGTGAGTCCTCAAGTAGTTCTTCCCCTATTTTTGTGTATATTGTTTGAAGTAAGAATGACAATTTGATTAAAGTATTTTTGGAAGAACACTCAGCCCACTTATATTCATTAAACAGCCTCCCTTCTTCTCCAATTTTCCACAATTCTCCTGACAGCTTTATCTTCCGTTCAGTCAGCTCTTCTTCCTTATCCTCAAATGTGTTCTGAGATCTTGACAAGTAAGATATATTTTCCATTTCCGATATTATTGCTGCATCTTCTAATTCTTTGTTTGTATGAGTCTGTCTGTTAATTCCTTCCTTTAGGTCCTCCATCTTTGGATCTGCTTCCTCTAATTTTCCTTCTGTTTTCTGGATTACTGGTTCCTTATTTGTAGTCATTTTCTGAATTTGTAAGTTTAGATTAGAAAGTTGTTCTTTTATCTCCTTTGCATTATTTTTAGTCTCATCATGAGCTAAGACAATTGTCTCTTGTATTGAAAGAATACATAGAAAGATTTTTTTTCTGAGATTCATCAACACTTTCTTGTTGGTATGTGAAGCTGGGGTTTTTGGATACAAATGTTAGAGATGGTTTTTTTACCATTTAAGACTAAGTGTGGAACATCCATGTTGTTTTTGTATGTGGTTTTATAGTCCAATCTATTTTGAGATTTAAAAAGTTTCAGTCAATTGTCATTTGAATTCCAAATTATCCAGCCAGCTTGTCAGTCCATCCTTAGGCCTCCCCTAAATAAATATAAACAAAGTCCAGGTTTTTCTGTCCAGTGAAAAGCATAACCTTTTTGTCCCGTGAGAAAAGAAACAATTAAAAGTTATTCATCAATCAAAAGTTATTCATCAGTCCAAAGTGTTCCATCATCTCAATCAGTCATGTCTGTTTCTTCTATAGGGGAATAGTTCCATGCACAGCTCTAAAAGTCAGTTAGTATTTATATTCATAATCCAAGCAGGCCAATTTCAAAATAGTTTATCATCTCTGCCACTCAGATAAGCAGCCCAGGAGGGGTTTATTTTTTCTTCTTCTCCAGCTGCAGTCTCCAAAAGTGAAAGTTTCCAAGGACACCCAAAGTCTTATCTGAGTCTGGGCTTCAGGCCAGATTTCATTTAAGCATAATCTAGTGGTTCACCAGATGTCGTTACACCTTCTTCCAGCTTCAAACTTATATTGCAAGCTTTTCAAGTCTCTTTTCTAAAAAAAAGTCTCAAAAGCACTTATAGTGCCCAAATTTCAAGGTTATATATCTATATTGATTCCAAATTAATCTTAGAATTTTCTCCGTTTTCCCCCAGTTAGTTCACCTCATTTTTTTCCTGAGAGAATGGGGCAGAAATTCCCTTTCCCTCTCTCATCAGGGAGGATTCTTTGCTTTGGGCAGTTTTTTTTCCAGGAAAAAGTCTTAAAGTTATAAAGAAAGGATAGAGTCTCACCCAGTTTCATCCACATTGCTCAAAAGTTGCTTGTTAGTGCTTATTTCCTTCGGTTGTCAGAAGCTTCTGACTGACTGCATGAATGTAGCCAGTCTTTCCCCCACTGGTTTGGAGGGCTTTCTCGGATCAAATGAAAGGGCTACCACCCCTCCGCAATCAATGAGGGTCCCCTCATTCTTTGCCTCTCTGGGGCAACTTTGGAGCCTTTTTAGGGTCCCCAGCAGCACAAAATTGAATGTGGAAGATGGAGCCCCGTCTTCCTGCATCCATTATGCTATGGTGTCAAACCACAAGTCAGAAAGAAGGTTTTTAGGGGAGTCCATGAAACAGTGTTAAACATGACACTGCAGTATGATGCCAACATAATGACCTTGTGCCCAGATGTCACATGATTTATTGTTGTTATTGTTGTTGTTGTTGCTTTTCATCAACTAGCTCATAGGCCTAGCTGATTATTGATTGATTGTGTACCATCAAGTCATTTTTACTCCTAACAGCTACATAGACAGATCGTTTTCCTTTATCATTTTATGGGAAAGGTGTTTCCTTCTTTATTCTCCCCATTTCAAATTAGTGATCAAATGGTGGTATTCTAACAGTACATCACCCATCACATTACAGGACTTCAATCTCTAATTCAAATTCCAATGAGTTCTGATATATTTCATACTACATGGAAAATTCTCACATTTCATGCAGTGTGTAAGTGTGTGTGTGTGTGTGTGTGAGAGAGAGAGAGAGAGAGAGAGAGGGAGAGAGAGAGAGAGAGACAGAGGGAGGGAGGGAGGGAAGGAGGGAGAAACAGAGATGGAAAGAGAAAGAGATACCTTTGACTCTCTTCAGGGTTTCACTCCCCCACATGGTACACAATTTAGGGGTCCTCTTGGATTCATGTCTCTTATTCAAGGAGAAGATCACAGCCATGGCTAGGGGGCCTTTGCACTGATTCATCTTGGTCCTATTTGCACCTACTCCTGGAAGGCATTGCTCATGGTCATTCATGCCCTGGTCTCTTCCTGGTTGAATTACTGCACTATGGAGCTGTTCTTGAAAATCATCCAGAAATTACAACTAGTCCAGAACACAGTGGCCTGTGTTCTGGCATGGGTGGCTTACCCTTGTTATACTACTGTACAGGAGCCACAGTAGCTTCCAGTTTCTTTCCAAGAAGAATTGAAAGTTGTGATTATCACCTTTAAGGCCCAGAATGACACAGGGTAGGTTGTCTGTGGGATTATCTATCCCTGAGGGTATCTGCCCATATCACTAGATCTGATAGGATCTCTGTGTTCCAGGTCTATTCCCTTAAACATTGCTACCTTGCAGATCCTAGATAGCACACCTTCATAGTAGTTGCTTCTGCTTCTCAGAACACCCTTCCCAAGATATAGCAGGTCACTACCTGCATGGCCTTCCAAAAAAATATAAAGACCTAGGAGTAATGTGAAGCTGGAACCCAGGGAAGTTCTAAAGGTTGCTTTGGATGTGTGCACATCTATTGGCTTCGGGCACTAGAAGATTTTTTTTGTTGTTATTGTTTTTCTTTCTTTCTTTCTTTCTTTCTTTCTTTCTTTCTTTCTTTCTTTCTTTCTTTCTTTCTTTCTTTCTTTCTTTCTTTCTTTCTTTCTTTCTTTCTTTCTTGCATATTAGCTGCCCAGCATCATATTATACTATATAAGATAGGCAGCCATACAAATCTTTTTTAAAAATAAATTGTATGAGCGAGCAAGCAGTTTTAGAAATACTCAACTGTCTTAAAGGTGTCTCCGGGTAACACTAGAAGCTGCTGGTTTAATTCTTATGACACACCTTTGTGCCTGAATTATGTCCATCCTGAATCCTAGTTAATTACACACCCAGCACTAACTGCCTGAAGAAAACTTTTGCCCTACCCCATCAAGCAGTGTAAAATAAGTTGAAAAGGCAACAAGTTTGGACCAGAAAAAAAATACTTCAATCTTGAAATGAATTAATCTAATAATATGGATTTTTTAAAAAAGTAAAGTAGACAGTCTTGGGGAAGGCTTTTATCAGGCGATATCAACAAGGAACTCTCATACATTGTCATGGACCTCAAGGTATATTTCTAGTGAGACAGAGAGAAAGAGACAGAGAGATCTTTGAATATCTCTAAAGTTGTGAAACTTTACCTATCTTATGCAAGCTCACAAGATCTCATTAAAAATATGAAAATCTCACATGAATATATCAAAATCTTACTAACCCTTGCTTACCTAGCATTTGAATCACCACTCCGATGCCAGCGTCCTATCAGATGTGTCACACTTGGTATTTGGAACTCTTAACATTTTTTGCCAACCACCTTTCATATTGTAATAGGATTGTGCATATAACTGAACATATTATAGGAAGTAGAAATAGGCTATTTACCCACCCATCAATGTAATACATTGTATTCTAAATTCGAAATCCATAAAGTTGTTCTCATGATACCACGCAGGTTCATGCTCAGTCTGAGGATGAATGGGAGACTCCTTCAAGAGAGACAGATATGGAGTGCAGCAGAAGAGACTTCTACTGTGCGTTGCATTTAGAAATTCATTGTTAGACTTAAGTGCCTTTCTCTAGGGAGACCCTTCCCCACCATTTCATTCAAATGCAAGCCAATAAAACTGCATAGTACAATCAATTCCATAGCAGCAAACAGTTGTGTGTTTTTGCACACTCTGTAAATAACTTGAGTTGTAAGTTTATTATGGCAGGATAAGAAAGAAAAGTCACTGTCTACAGATTACATTGCAAGACATTGCATGCTTTGAAATTTGAACAGGCAGTTTGTTTTGTAACACTTGGAGCATCTCAGTATGAAATTGTTGAGGTTCTTCAAGAATACATCCGGTCCTGTGCATTTGCAGGCTCTCTCGCTCTCTCCCCCCCTCTCCCTCTCCCTCTCCCTCCTCCCTCCTCCCTCCTCCCTCCTCCCTCTTTCTCTTTCTTTTTCTCTTTCTCTCTCTCTCTCTCTCTCTCCCTCTCTTCCTCCCTCCTCTCTCTCTCTCTCTCTCTCTCTCTCCCTCTCTCCCTCCTCCTTTTCTCTTCCCCCCCCTCAATTTATCTGATACCAGGGCAAATTGATATTTTGTTTGGCAATGCCACAAAATTAAAACTATTTTATGCAGAACTTTTGGGCAGTTTATTCTCTCATGGAGGAATTCTTGCCTCCTCTCACCTCCTACATCCTAAGCTTTATTTGCACATAATTTATTATTTCTCTGGGTTTTTTTTTAAGGGGGACGGTGATTTCTAGCTTTGCAGCTTTCATGTGTGCCATACTAACTAAAAATATAAATGGGAGTAACAGTAACCAATAATTTCTTCCCCTTGTTTATGAATACAAGAGAGTATCAGCAGTCACTGAAGGTGAGGCCCTGAAAGGTTTTTTTTTACTTTCCTTGAGTATTTTGGGTTCAGACGAAATAGAGATTTTGGAAATTGCTAGTTATAAACGTCTCGTTTACCCTATTGCAATCAGTTTGCTGGCTCTCCATTCTATTCATTCATTATAAGAATCATTAAATTAATACTACTAATAAATAATAGAATACCAAAGTAACAAATATTATCATAATTATTTAAGCATTTTAAAATGCATAGAACACAACACACACCCCAAATAAATCTTAACTCAGCTGGTTCATACAATGTGTGTGTGTATATGCTGTAGTGTGTGTGTATATACTGTATACATATAGGTAAAGGTAAAGGTTCCCCCGCACATGCGTGCTAGTCATTTCCGACTCTAGGGGTCGGTGCTCATCTCCGTTTTAAAGCCGAAGAGCCAGCACTTGTCCGAGGACGACTCCGTGGTCATGTGGCTGGCATGACTAGACGCCAAAGGTGCACAGAACGCTGTTACCTTCCCACCGTAGTGGTCCCTATTTTTCTACTTGCATTTTTACCTGCTTTTGAACTGCTACATTGGCAGAAGCTGGGACAAGTAACAGGCGCTCACTCTGTTACGCGGCACTCGGGATTCGACCCACCAAACTGCCGACCTTCTGATCAACAAGCTCAGCATATATATATATGCCTGATGATGACGGATGGGATTCCGTCGAAACGTCGCCCCTACACCTTTAGTTCTACGCGGGGAAAAAACCCGAATAACCAAAGATCCACATATATATATATATATATATATATATATATATATATATATATATATATATATATATATATATATATATATATATATATCAATGCTCATAGCACACTTTTAAACTATCAGGGATGCATGGAATTTAGTCTTTCAGGAAATGGAGCAGAGACATCATGTCAGGTGTGAGGAATAATAGCTGAGTCTAGCTAGAACTACCAACTTGGCTCTGTCAATGATCATCTACAGAATATTGCTGACTATCACTGCAGTATTTGGGTCTCCTAAAACTCTTATAAATCTCTACTGTGTGAATTCCCCGAGGCTGTCACTGTAAATTTCCACTATGCCAATCTATGCCATTTCTCACTGTTTGCCATGCCAGACCTGAGAAACGAATTGCATGATCACAGCAAAGTCTTATGCAATGAGTCCTACCTTCTCTGGCAATTGCTTCCTCAATGTCTTCCTGATACACTTGCATAGAGACTTTTTGATAAGTACGGTGTACTCCCATGTTGGCAAGTTCTCAGTGCAGATTGACAGTATTAAAGATTACTCTGACAGTCATCTCAAGAATCCCTTCATCTTTTCCTTCAGCTGTGAAGCAAAATGCATTGCTTAAAGAAAAGAAAAAAGAAACAATTATTTTGTTTGTAGCCAAAAAGCCATATCTTTTTGTAGGCTTCCTTGGATAGTGAGGCAATAACATAAAATAAAAATAATTAAATTAACTGATAGTCTAGGGCAGGGGTAGGCAACCTTGGCTCTTTTATGACTCATGGACTTCAACTCCCAGAATTCCTGAGCCAGCCAAGCTGGCTCAGGAATTCTGGGAGTTGAAGTCCATGAGTCATAAAAGAGCCAAGGTTGCCTACCCCTGGTCTAGGGCTATGTTGTAATTGCAGTCAGTAATTGACACTCAACTTCATGAGTGTATAATGTTCTGGTTTCAGGTCTCAGATATCTAAGTTGATGGAGGAAGAACAAAAACCGAACTTAATAACAGGGCTTTGATGTAAAGTCTGTCTCATTTGTGTAAAGTAATTAGACAATAGCTTGTTCGTCTGTTTCCTGACTAAAGAAGAATCTAAGACCTCGTTGCATTTTTCTCAACTCAGCATGAAACTAACTAGTTATAACAATGCTGAACTGATGAAGTTGGCTCATAGTCCCTTCCTGGCTCCCTGAAATAGTTTCCACTTGGGATGACAAATGACTGAAACCAGAAACTTATCTACTATGCAAAATGTAGCTCTCTCTGGGACTAAGAGGCGACCTCATTATTAAAATTGTTTGATTTTAGACAGGCGCCATGCTACATGAAAAATTCAGTACTAACTTTAAAAATAAGAGATGCAAAACCATACCTATAAACCACACCTATAACGTATCCAAAACTAGAGGATTTTAGACTATAGCTCCCAAGTTGTTTGCTGCTGTTGTTGGATACGATGAATGAGAGAGGCTCTTTCAATCTCAAAATTGGATGAAACGAAATCCTTTACACAAGCAAATGAATGAATGAATGAATGAATGAATGAATGAATGAATGAATGAATGAATGTTCCCATGCATGAAAAATGGTCTAATCATCCTGATATGTTGTAGATATTATTGTAAGGGCAAGCTTCATGCAGTTATGAACAATTGTTGGCTTCCATACAAAAACCCTAACCCTAACCCTTGGCCATGTTATCCAGTCTTATAAGTAATCACTTGATATTCTCTACCTATATGTGCAAACTTACACATATCATTTGAACAATATCCCATTGGCCCAATATTCAAGTCTGTCAACATTATTTTTATTTATTTTTTCCTAACAAAATAAAATTCCACTAGGTTGGTGACATCTGCAAAGGAATGTCTAGCCCATTCTTTTATCTGACCTGTCCACAATATTACTGAACCATTTAATCAGTATAAGAGGTTGAAGTCCTGTTTCATTCTTTCAACACAGAGAAGTGTAAAGTGCCTAGTTAGATACATATCTGTCTATCCCTGTATTGTTTGTTTAAAAGGTTCAGACTGACAGTTTCCACATCATTTCCTATCTGAACCTTTTTAACTGCAGTTGAACTTAGACTGAGCTTTTGCTTGAAAAAGGTTGCAGTGTACCACTGAGGGTCTGTTGTTACCACAATATCCCAATGAAAAATGCTATAATGAATGAGTAATAATATCATCACATCATACAAACAGGAAGAGGACAGAACTTCTGGCTTCTTTTCCTGTTTTGAGTGGTGGTATGTCTTATATAAAGGGACGTGGTGGCTCAGTGGGTTAGGACGCTGAGCTTGTCGATCATAAGGTCGGCAGTTTGGCAGGTCGAATCCAGAGTGGCGCGTAACAGAGTGAGCGCCTGTTACTCGTCCCAGCTTCTGCCAATGTAGCAGTTCAAAAGCAGGTAAAAATGCAAGTAGAAAAATAGTGACCACTACGGTGGGAAGGTAACAGCATTCTGTGCGCCTTTGGTGTCTAGTCATGCCAGCCACATGACCACGGAGACGTCCTCGGACAAGCGCTGGCTCTTCGGCTTTGAAACGGAGATGAGCACCGGCCCCTAGAGTCGGAAATGACTAGCACGCATGTGCGGGGGAACCTTTACCTTTACCTATGTCTTATATGCCTCATCACATTTCTTTCCATCAAAAGGTGAGAGATAATTGCCTTCTTTTCTGTGGCCTGGCTGATGAATATTGATGGTGCTACCTCTGAATGCTCATAGAGTGAGGAGACAAGCAAGGAGGAGATGTGATGGGCCATCTCCTGTCAGTGTTGGGTGGAAGTAGCCTATTTCAGGGCTTTTCAACCAGTGGTACAGGTACCACCTGTGGTACATTGGCACCTGGCAGGTGGTACGCGACCATCCTAGAAAAGTGGTAGCGGGGGAGGGGAATGAGCTGAACTGGTGGCAGCATCGCACAAGCCTGGGCGAGAGATGGCTGGAACTGCAGGGCTATCAGAGCTCAGTGGAAGTGCCAGGATTAGCGCTTCTTCAGGGCTGTCAGGGCTCAGCGGAAGAGCCAGGATCAGCACCAGGCTCCAGCTGGAGCTTGGCGCTGATCCCAGTGCTTCTGCTGAGCCCCGAAAAAGCGCCGATCAGCTGGAATGTTGCAGCATCTCCAGGGCCTTGTGATTTACATTCAGATGCTTGCCAACTGATTCATATTTATGATGGTCACAGTGTCCCAGGGTCATGTGAAGTGACCAAAACCTACTGCAACCACCCAGCAGAGGGGGTGAAATAAAAACCAAACACCCACCCCACCCCACCCCCAGTGCCAATCCTCAATAGAAATTGTCACAACAGTGAAAACCTTGGACAGGGGGAAGAGCGCCGCTGGCCGGGCAGGCAGGTGTCTTGCTCGGCTGTGGCTTGGGGGCACTTTTTTCAGTGCCATTATAATTTCAAACAGTCACCAAGCGAACTGTTGTAAGTCAAGGACTACCTGTACTTCATCACTTTTTTATTTTTTCTTTTTTTTTTGGTCATCAGGTTTTTGACACCTTGCTAGGCAACTGGTTGTACTCAGATGTTGCCATATCCTAAAAGTGGTACAATGAGTGAAAAGGTTGAAAAGCCCTGGCCTATTTCATCCATCATAACAAGGAAACTAACTTAAGATTGCAGGAAAAATTCCAATGATAATTCTATCTGTATAGTATATGTATACTATAACGAACTATTATGAGTCAAGTTTCATAAACTTGGAAGTTTCCATAAACAAGGAAAATTTCAGTCAGATTCCATTCCCCTTTCCAAACTGCAGTTTTCCAAGTGCTGAGAAATATACTGCATTGAATACTGTGATCCGCTGCTTCTTCCCATACCAAATGCATTTTGTTACTGTTGGAAAACATTATGTATCAAAATTATGCTCAGTGGAAATTTACCTTGCATTTTTCAGGTTTGCATTTTCCCTTGCTTTCTTCCCCTGTGAAAGAAACTTCTGTTTTTCTACTTTATTCTAGAGGCACATCATGTGCCAGTTTGGTTTAGGAAGCTGGAGACTCTGAGTTCTAGTCCCACCTTAGCTGTAAAAATCAGCTGGGTGGATGACTTTGGGCCAGTCACTCTCTCTCAGCACAACCCACCTCATAGGGTGCTGACAAAGGTGGGATATAAAATTAATAAGTAAATAAAATTAAAAGCTCCTTCAAATTTCTCTTGGTGCTGTTTTAAGGTTAGGAGGATGTTATTTTTTTACTGACCATATTTTCATCACTCTGAAACAAGGGTGTCAAACTCAATTTCATTGAGGGCCGCATCAGCGTTGAGGTTGCCCTCAAGTGGCCGGGTGGGTATGGCCAGGGTGGGCATGGCGTACTGGGTGGGCGTGGCTAGAGTGCATATGGCCTACTGGGTGGGCGTGGCCAGCTCTACATTGTTCTCATCAAGGGTGCCTATGGGGGCCTGGGCAGGAGTGGGAGAGATCTGAGGGTCTCTGGCAGAAGGAGGGTCTCTGGGCCAGGGCCAAGGCTGTGGGGGCCGTTCCCTCACTGTTTCCAGGATGGCTTCACGGGCCACATGAAACCACTTCGTGGGCCAGATCCGGCCCCCGGGCCTTATGTTTGACATGTCTTCTCTGAAACTTCCCAGGCTGCCTATACATCACCATCTATGGAACGAGCAGTTTTCCCATAAGCACTTTCCTAGGTACTGAATTGAAACCTGAGATGCCAAGGGGACTGCAGATCTCTGAAGAAGGGGATTGTTACAATAAAAGGCATAATATTACACACACACACACACACACACACACACACACACACACACAAGGCCATTAAACAGCCACACTGCACTCATGAGAATTTCACCTACATGCTCATCTCCTTTAAAAAAATTCTTACAAGTACCTTCCCTTTCATCCAGTTGAATGAGAATTGGTGGGAGGAAAAAAAAAACAACCCTCAGGATTTCTCTGCACAGTACTGTGGGGTGCTTAATCCACTGTGCAGTTCAACAGGGGCAACATGAACTATTGAAGCCTAGACTCACAGAAGGCAGAGGTGGGATAGGTTGGGAAGGTGAGACACGTCATGTCCTAAGGGAGGGAATTAACACTTGCCTCATCACTGGGCAGCTCCAAGTGAATCACGGTATCGTGCTGTGGGTGACAATTATGAAAGAGGGCAGGGGGAAAAGAAAAGACAGGGGAGAGAAAAAGAGGACATCATAGAAGGGGCTGGAAGGAAATTTGGTGACAACATTTTGGGTCATGAACTTCCTCATGACGGTGATGAACACTGAGTGTCTCCACTAGAGATGATTCACTGGACCCAGTGCTGGCATCCAAATTTAGACTTATCAACAGTGCCTGGATTTGAAGTACATTTGTGCCAAGCAGTTCACAGTTTCAAAAGACCACCCTCTCCTTTTTCTGAATCTAGTTTAAGACAGAACAAGTCAAGCAAAAGTGCCATCACCCAAGCAGAAGAACGCACACACGAACCTGACTGACCCATACCAGAGATACATAGCAGGTCCTCGAACTCGGAGCCAAACCAAAGCTCTGGAAGCCACTACACAGCCCACTCCTCAGGACACCAAATCACAACACTCAGGATATTACAATACAACAAAAAACCCCACCCATTCAGAACACACCCCACCCAATCAGAAGACAGCCACGCCTCCAACCAATCAGAAGACAACCACGCATCCACCCAATCAGAAGACAGCCACGCCTCCACTCAATCAGAAGACAACCACGCCTCCTCCCAGTCGGAGGACACCCCCACCCAATCAGAAAGCAGCCACGCCTCCACCCAGTCAGAACACAGCCCCACCGGCAGTTGGAAGGAAAGGAACAGCCAGACCACGCATTGCTCCCGGAAGCAGAAGGAGGAAAACTCCGGCCTGATGATGACGGATGGGTTTTCGTCGAAACGTCGCCACAACTTTCTGAAGATGAAAGGAACGCGGGAAGAAACCCGAGACTCTAGATCTACATATATATATATGACTATATCCTGTGGATAAGCCCTGAGCCGGGCCAAAACAGGAATGAAAGAGTTAATTAGCAAGGTCCATTCAAAAAGCCTTGACAAATACTTAAACATACATTTGCCTTGCCTTCCAGCTAATATAAGAGAGAAAGAACCCCGTGGCTCAGGAGGTTAAAACACTGCCTGATATATAATCAGCCCGGGTTCGAATCTCAGATAAAGGGTATGACTAACTGATGAGAACATAAAAAGTTCGAAATGATCATCTTAGCCTCCCAAATTCTTTATTAGCAATTTGAATAATTTGCATATATATATATATATATATGTGTGCGTGTGTGTGTGTGTGTGTGTGTGTGTGCATCTTTGATTTCATCACTTGGCATTTGGAAATCCCATAATATTTTAACCTGCACATTTTCAGCTACTTTTTAAACCATATATTCCCACCAGCTTTTCATTACTGGTACATGATAAATTTTATAGGTGTTCCAGTGAATCATTTGGCAATTGTATTTATGTTGTGGTTTATAATCAGTTTGTATGACATTCTTCCATGAATTGAGCCACTATTTCTTCCACTTCTTTGCACAATCTGCACTTTGAATCAATTGATGATTTTTCAATTCTGACCTTGCTGGCATTAGTTCAAATAGTTTGCTCTTGAGCAGCCAAAATCAAGCCTTGAATGTGTTTTTTAATGTTCCAGTTGTAAATCACTGCCAGATTTCATCTTTATTCACTTTTCTCTCATTATTATTATCATTTTAAATTTGTATGCCACCCAATTCTCAGCAAGCCTGAGCAGCACATATAAGGGATGCTTCTATGTTTGTGAGTCCAGATCTTACAGAGGACCATCAGCCAATCTGCACTTGCTCTTTCTTGCTAAGAGTTCAGCATAGACAATAGGTAGCTAACTTGTTGGCCAATTATTTAGAATCTCATTCCATCTTCTCACATCTGGGTAAAAAATATATGCTTTTCAGCTATCTCGCAACATCTAGCTGAAAACATGCTGAAGCTGAATAAAGCTGGTTTTGGATTTGTTTCTGACATCACAACCATAATCACTTGGAAAAGTGGAGGAACAGACTATTTAAGGAGAGAAGGAGGATCTGACATTTTCTTCCATCAGATTCCTTCCCCTGCTGCAGAATCCTTTCCCAAGATCTTCTACTGCTGAGAAGCACAGAGTGACAGAACAAATAACTCTAAAACAACATTGGACTGCCCAAGAGCTTATGAAAGAGCCATACAGATTTCTTTTTCTACACATCCTGAGTAAAAAAGTTCTAGAAAACTTGTTAATCATTCTTGACAACCCTTAAAATTCATAAAATGTAATAAACTTACTGAAAATGCATAGCAAAGTTTAATAAATCAATACTATGAACTTAATGGTCTTTCTCTCCTTGTCCCACATTAGATGGCATAACTATTTATTAGTTTGCAGCTACATCTCTGAATTCTGAGTGATCTTCTCTATGTTCTCAATACATGTGGAGAAGACGTTTGCATAGAAGCAAAGCACCCAGTTGAAGTAGAAGTAGATCAATCTTGCCTCATCATTTCACAGCACATTATTTTTCCCAAAGGAGATCCCTCCTAATTTATATATTCGAATATTCTTCTGAGCAGGAACCTAAATACCTGCCTTCAAAGTTTTGTCCTGATACATTAACACTTTTTTTTGTAGTTATAGGTCAAATTCCATTTCTCATTTCAAAATTCTAGGAAGTTTCCTACCAATTCCATAATAGCTACTTTTCTCCACATACTTGTAAGATTGGAGCTAAAAGAAGGGTAGAGGAGATGAGATTCTGTACACTTGCAGACTGTACAATACAAAAAGAATTTTTAAAAAGATTACATTTTTTTGCCGTAAGGAGTGGGTTACAGGTAGTCCTCGACTTACGACCACAATTGAGCCCAGAATTTTGGTTGCTAAGTGAGACATTTGTTAAGTGAGTTTTTTACAACCTTTCTTGCCACAGTTGTTAAGTGAATTGCCGCAGATGTGAAGTAAGTAAAACAATCGTTAAGTGAATCTGGCTTCCCCATTGATTTTTCTTGTCTGAAGGTCGCAGAAGATCGCAAAAGGTGATCACATGACCCTGGGACACTCCAACTGTCATAAATATGAGTCAGTTGCCAAGCCTCTGAATTTTGATCACATAACCATGGGGATGCTGCAATGGTTGTAAGTGTGAAAAATGGTCATAAGTTACTTTTTTCAGTGCCGTTGTAATTTTGAATGGTCACTAAACAAACTGTTGTAAGTCAAGGACTATCTGTATTTAATAATGAAAGTTTTTGGGACTGTTTGCAAGAGCGTATAACAGTAACAAGACAAACGGATGGGTCAAGTATCACAAAAAATGCCCTCTAAGTGAAAAATAAGTCTTTGTTGTTTCTAGACAAACTATTGCTCTTTCTGCGTTTAAACTAAGAAAAATCATGACAGATCAAGTCTGAAAAAGGAAGTGAAGGAATCAAAAACTCTGGGGTGCAATGGGCAATCAGTGACATCATCAGGATGCAGCAGGTGAGTGAATAAATGCAGAGACCCAAAAAGAAAAGACTAATGTGGAAACAATCCAGATATCTATCTTGGTTGCAAGAACTGTGTTTGGCTAGTCTAGAGAAAAGAAGGACTAGGGATGATATAATAGTAGTAGAAACAATGGATAGAAAAACAATAACAACAACAATAATAATAACAACAATAACAACAGCAACAACAACCCTGGACTTAACAATTGTCGATAAGAAAGACAAAAAAGTCTGGATAGTGGACGTGGCAGTGCCTGGAGACAGCAGAATAGATGAGAAAGAACTGGAGAAGATAACAAAATACAAAGACCTACAAATAGAAATAGAAAGACTGTGGCAAAGACAAGCAAGGGTAGTACCAATAGTAATAGGCGCCTTGGGTGCAATCCCAAAACAACTTCAAGTGAGCACCACTTGAACACCATTGGCATTGACAAATTCACCATTAGTTAATTGCAAAAGGCAGCCTTACTAGGAACTGCTTCCATCCTGCGACGATATCTATAATACCATCAAACATCCATATCTGCCTATCCCAGGTCCTTGGAAAGGACTCAATAGGTAGACAAAAATGCCAAATCCAGTCTGAACATCTGGCTGACTGTGCGATGATCAGTAATAATAATAATAATAGCTGGAAGGGACATTGGTGGTCTTCCAGTCCAGCCCCGCTGCTTAAGCAGGAGACCCTATACCAGGGGTCAGCAACCTGAAACAGTGAAATAGCCACTCGGAACTGGTTCCCTCACAAAAGGAAAAACTGGGAGCCGCAAAAAATGTGTGCGCATGCACGTACATGAGCGCATGTGCAGAACAGGGTTTGACTGAAGAGTGGAGCCAAGGTGAGATATGCACCTACCCTGCATATTTGAATTGATTGGTTGAACTTTTTTAGTCCCACTTTTCTTTCCGGGACTGCACATGGCAGAGGACTGGGAGCCACAGGAGATGGCTGAAAGAGCTGCATGCGGCTCCAAAGCCGCGGGTTGCAGACCTCTGCCCTATACCATCTCAGACAAGTGCCTGTCTAGCCTCCTCTTAAAAATCTCCAGTGATGGAGTGCCCACTATTTCTGCAGGCAAGCTGTTCCACTGGTTAATTGTTCTCACTGTCAGGAAGTTTCTCCTTAATTCTAGGTTGCTTTTCTCCTTGTTCAGTTTCCAACCATTGTTTCTTGTCCTTCCCTCTGGTGCTTTGGAGAATAACATGATCCCCTCATCTATGTGGCAGCCCCTCAAATACTGGAACACTGCTATCATGTCTCCCCTGTTTATTCCTTTCTTTAGGCTAGCCAAACCCAAGTCCTGCAGTCATTCTTCATATGTTTTAGTCTCCAGGCCTTTGATCATCTTAGTTGCTCTTCTCTGGATTCTTTCCAAACTCTCAACATCTTTCTTGTGATATGATGACCAAAATTGGCTGCAGCATTTCAGGTTTGTTCTCACTAGGGCTTTATAAAGTGGTACTAATACTTCATGTGATCTTGATTCTATGCCTCTGTTTATACAACCCAGGATTGTATTAGCTTTTTCGGCGGCTGCTGCACACTGCTGGCTCATAGTCAAGTGATTGTCCACTAGGACTCCAAGATCTCTCTCACAGTTACTGTTTTTGAGCCAGGTCTCACCCAATCTGTATTTGTGCCTTTGGTTTTTCCTGCCTACAGTCAGGGCTTTTTTTCTCATAGAACGCTCAGAACGGAGTTCCGGCACCTTTTTTGGATGGAACCTTGTAGGGTAGGCAAGGCGGGTTGTATGACATGTGTGAGTTCCAGCACCTTTTTCTTTTACAAAAAAAGCACTGCCTACAGTAAATGTAAAACTTTGCTTTTCTCCACACTGAAACTCATTTTGTTGGATAGGGCCCATTGTTCAAGTTTGTCAAGATCTTTTTAGATCCTGAGTTTGTCTTCTGGGGTGTTGGCTATTCCTGCCAGTTTGGTGTCATCTGCAAATTTGATGAGTTCCCCTTCAATTCCCTCATCTAAGTCATTGATGAAGATATTGAAGATTACTGGGCCTAGGATGGAACCTTGTAGTACCCCACTGCTTACTTCTCTCCATGTGCACAGTATTTTGATGGTCTACTGTATTAGTTTAGTCACTTTATTGAAGAATAAAATAAGATTGGTTTGGCATGACTGTTTTTGACAAACCCATGCTGGCTACTCGTTATAACTTTGTTTGCTTCTAGTTGTTCGCAGATCTGTTTTTTGATTATCTTTTGCAGGATCTTCACAGATATTGATGTTAGACTGATTGATCTGTAGTTTCCTGGGTCTGGTTTTTTTTCTTTTTCCTTTCTTGAAGATGGGAACTACATCAGCTCTTTTCCAATCCTCAGGTATTTCCCCGGTGTGCTAGGATTTTTGAAAGATATGGTGCAATGATTCTGAGATAACATCTGACAGCTCCTTCAGAACTAAAAAGAAACTTCCTAACTGTCAGGACAATTAACCAGTGGAACAGCTTGCCTTCAGAAGTTGTGGGTGCTCCATCACTGGTGGCTTTTAAGAAGAGGCAGAACAGCCATTTGTCTGAAAAGGTATAGGGCAGGGATAGGCAACCTTGGCTCTTTTATAACTCATGGACTTCAACGCCCAGAATTCCTGAGCCAGCTGGCTCAGGAATTCTGGGAGTTGAAGTCCATGAGTCATAAAAGAGCCAAGGTTGCCTACCCCTGGTATAGGGCAAAGGTCCTGAACTCCTGGGCCACGGCCCACTTCTGAGCCATAGCCTATTCATAACTGGGCTGCATGAGCAGTGGGCTGGTGTGCGTGCAGTTCAAGTGGTGTGTGCATGTGCACCAGCCCACCACTCACACAGCCCAGTTCCCCTCTCCTGTCCTCCATCTGGGCTGCAAAGCTGCAAAGGTTGGGGACCACTGGTATAGGGTTTCCTGATTGAGCAGGGGGTTGGACTAGAAGACCTCCAAGGTCCCTTCCAGCTCTATTTTGATTGACTGATTGTGTGAGTGAATGAGTGGTATTCTTTTTCTCAATATACATTTAATATGTACTTTAAGACATAACACAGATAATATTAATACTAGGAACAGTGTCTTTTTCCTTTGAGTCAGATTTCAATCCTGATGGTGCAAGCTTCATGAACTGCAAGCCATGCAGTTTTCTAGGCAACTTTTGCAGACATGGTTCCATTCTTCCTGGAACTGAGTGAGTATGGCTGGCTTCACCACTAGACTTAACTGGCTCACGTAAGGCTGATGCTAAGTGTTAAAAAAGAAGGTGCAAACTTGCAAGTTCTCCTGAATTTTTCATTTGCACACTCTTTGACAACACTGTGATTGACCTAATAAAGACACTACTCAGTTATGGATGTGGAATAATTTCTTTTGTTAAGGAATCACTAGCCAGTAATATGCCAAATCCAATCTCAATATCCGGCTATGTGACAGAGCAGAAAGGGCATGTTGTGGACCCCATCAACCAAGGAAGTTCAGCTGACAGGGTCCAGAAGACGAGCCTTTGCTGAAGTGGCTCCTGCCCTCTAGAATATCTTGTCCCCCCCTCCCACAGTGAGATCCGCTCCCATCCTTTTGGCCTTCCCAAAGGCCTGAAGATGTGGCTGTGCCAGCTAGTCTGGGTTCCCAATGCCGGTGTAGCATATTGGAGGTATGGCTGTTGGAGTAGAGAACACCCGAGCTCCTTGTATGCACTTTGATCCTTTGCTCCCTCCCTCCTGCTTACTTTTATATTAATCGAATTGAAAATTTAAGATCCTTATTTATTGTTTTCATGCTTAATGGTGCATTTTATTCAATGTCACCCTGCTTACCGTTGCCCTTGCCAAGATAAGTGGTCTACAAGTGGTATATAAATAAAAATACACAATGCTGCCTTTCCAGTACTATCTGAAGCAATGGGGACTTCTGCCCCCCAGACTTCCAAACCACTTACAATACTGTTAGAAGACTTTGACATATTATTTAGCAATTCTTTCTCACAAATGCCATCCCATCTCATATCCTCACTCAGCTACCCGGCACCACCAAAATGTGTTTGATTCCATAAGTACATTTCATCACATTGACCAGTGGCCTGCTGATTTCTTGAAGCCCTATCCACTTTTGTTTGAATCCCGTGCATCCTTGTCCATGAAACATTGTAGTCGCTCTAAAAATTATCTCCTCCTGATTCTTTGCAGGGTCATATGGTATATGATTTGAAATCTTCCAAGCACTTAATATCTTTTGGGATGCCGCAAAAGTAAGCTCTTGGATCATGAGATACGAATATGAAATCTCAGATACTTGAGATACCTCCCCTCCCCATAATGATAACATGCACTTTAGAAGTGTTTTTGTTAAACACACACACCCCATAATCTTTTCTGTCTGTCTTCTAGGTAAACATTGGTGATCTTTGTACCTGGCCTGTAGGTGTGTTGTCAAGGTGAATGAGATCTAGCGTAGGGCTTTATTGTGGTCTTTCCCACAGCTTATTAAGGTTGAATTTTGGTTATCGTTTGTCAGTGTAATAAGGAGCACTCTGATAATACCACAAGGCCAACCTGATGCCAGTGACTCATGAAAACTAGATTATATTCATTTGTCACTTCTAGGAGACTCTTGGCTGTTCTCCCTTGTTCCTCATTGTTGCAGAAGGTTGAACCAAGTGCCCTGAAAAGGACTATTTGGGGTACAGTTTGATAGCCAATAATCCTTGGAAAGGCCTTTATTATCCAGCTTTCTTTCTCCACCTCTCCTTGCTTCACTTGCTGACAACACCTTGTCTAATGCAAAGCTTTGACACCCACTCATAGGGATGAGTTGCGCTGGAAAAAAAAGGCTTCAGAACGCTTGCCAGCAAATATTTCAACATGATCATGAGTCAGCTGAGCTGATTTCTACTTACCTGAAACAAGTCTGTGGAAATCAATGACCTGATTCTGTCCTCGACAGACTTGTAAAGAGCCATAAATTATACTGAGCTGTTGTAAAGCAGGCAGATATGGTGGAACAGCTGAGTCCTTGGTTCAGATTTTGCCAGCCACATAACATGCTAGATAACACCAGATGACTTCAGGAAAGTTGGGCTCTCAGTCTTTATGCTACCTTCTTTAGGCCAGTGATGGCCAATCTTTTGGCTAGAGGCCACAAGGGAGAAGGGTAGTAAATAATTATATTAAGAAAGTAGACAGGAGTAATTTTTATTATTATTATTATTATGGTTTGTCGCAGTCATGTTCAGACTGGATATGGCATTTTTTCTACTTACCACTTCCTTCCTACAGAGATGTAGGATGATGATGATGATAATGATGATGATGATGATGATGATGATCATTCGTGGTTTTGGGGTGGGGTATCATCAGTACGCTGATGATACCCAACTTTTTCTTTCCACCCCGAACCAACCCAGTGATGCCCTCTCCGTGATGTCCCGGTGCCTGGAGGCGGTTCAGGTCTGGATGGGGAGAAACAGGCTTCGTCTCAATCCCGCCAAGACTGAGTGGCTGTGCATATCGGCATCTCGGGTTAACCAAGTTATTCCATCCTTAATGATGGGGGGTGAGGTGTTACCCCCCGTCGATAGGGCTCGCAACTTGGGCGTCCTCCTGGATTCACGGCTCAATTTTGAAGACCATATAGGAGCCGTGACCAGGGGGGCTTTTGCCCAGGTTCGCCTGGTGCGCCAGTTGCGTCCCTATCTGGACCGAGACGCCCTACGCACAGTTACTCATGCGCTTGTGACCTCCCGTTTGGACTACTGTAACGCTCTCTACATGGGGCTGCCCTTGAAGACCACTCGGAGGCTTCAACTGGTGCAGAATGCGGCCGCGCGAGTTGTAATGGGGGTTTCCCGATACTCCCATGTAACACCTCTACTCCGCGAGCTGCATTGGCTTCCGGTTGCCCTCCGGGTGAAATTCAAGGTGCTGGTTATCACCTATAAAGCCCTACATGGCCTGGGTCCGGGATATCTGAGGGAACACCTGCTGCCGGCATCAAATGCCCTTCGCCCAGTGCGCTCCCACAGGGAGGGTCTGCTCAGGGTCCCGCCGGTAAGAGACTGCCGGCGGGTGACACCCAGGGATAGGGCCTTCTCGGTGGGAGCGCCTGCCCTCTGGAACCAGCTGACGGTGGAGCTGAGAACTGCCCCCGACCTTCGATCATTCCGCCGGGGCCTGAAGACCTGGCTCTTCGAGCTCTCGGGCCCAGACTGAGGAGGAATTTTTAATTTGGGGTTCTTTTTAATTGACTACAGGGTTAATTTAATATTTTTTAATTTGGTTCTTAATTTTTGTATTTTGGATTTTTTAATTTCCTGTAAACCGCCCTGAGTCCTCAGGGAATAGGGCGGTATATAAATATAACTAAATAAATAAATAAATAAATAAATGATTATTATTATTATTATTATTATTATTATTATTATTATTATTATTATTATTATTATTATTATTATTCATCACACAGTCAGCCAGGTGTTCAGCCTGGATTTGGCATTTTTGTCTACCTATCAAGTCCTTCCCAAGGACCTGGGATAGGCAGATCTGGATGTTAGTTGGTGTTACAGATATCATCATAGGATGGAAGCTGTTCCTAGTAAGGCCACCTTTTGCAATTGACTGATGGCGAATTGTCAATGCCAATGGTGTTCAAGTGGTGCTCCAGTTGTTTTGAGATTGCACCCAAGGCTCCTATTACTATTGGTACTACCCTTGCTTGCCTTTGCCACAGTCGTTCTATTTCTATTTGTAGGTCTTTGTATTTTGTTATCTTCTCCAGTTCTTTCTCATCTATTCTGCTGTCTCCAGGCACTGCCACGTCCACTATCCAGACTTTTTTGTCTTTCTTATCGACAATTGGTAAATCTGGAGTGTTATGTGGCAGGTGCCTGTCTGTATGAATTCTAAAATCCCAGAGCAACTTAACCTTTTCATTTTCTATGAATTTCTCTATTTTATGGTCCCACCAGTTCTTGCTTACAGGCAAATGATATTTCTTGGAGATCTTCCAATGCACCATTGTTGCTACTTTGTCATGCTGCTGCTTGTAGTCAATCTGTGCGATCTTCTTGCAGCAGCTTACCAGGTGGTCCACTGTTTCTTAAGCTTCTTTTCATAGGCAGCACTTACTGTCTGTTGCTGTCTTCTCAGTTTTGACTTTGTATAATTTACCCTTAAGGTTTGGTCTTGTGCAGCCAGACTTAGTCCTTCAATCTCTTTCTTCAACTTTCTTGCTCTTAGCCATTGCCAGGTCTTGTTATTATCTGCTTTCTCAGCTATTTTCTTTATGTACTGGCCATGTTGTGCTTTGTCTTCCCATGCCTCTATTCTGTTTTTCATTTGATCTTTCTTGTAGGCCAGTTTGGTTTCTCCAGTAGTCAGTAAGCCTTCCTGATATACTAACTTCAGTGTATCTTCATCACTGTCCTTCAGATATTCTTCCAAAGCTATTTTTTCTTCTTCAATCATCTGATGTACTTGCAACATTCCATGCCCACCTATTTGTCTTGGTAGGTAGAGTCTGTTGATGTCACTGCATGGATGAAGGGCATGATTCATTGTCATTATTTTTCTGGTCTTCCTGTCCATTGCTTTTAGTTCTGCTTGAGTCCAGTTCACTATTCCAGCTGTGTATCTAATGATTGGAATTGCCCAGGTGTTGATTGCCTTGATGGTATTTCCTCCATTGAGTTTGGAGTTTACAATCTTTTTTGCTCTCTTGATATATTCACCTCTAATCTTTTTCTTGACTTCAGTGTGCTTGATGTTGCCAGCTTGAAGAATATCCAGGTATTTGTAGAAATCATCCTCATTCAGACTCTTAATGTTATTTTTGTGGGCAGCTTGATTTCTTCAGCTTTCACTATTTTTCCTTGTTTGATAGTGAGTGTGGTACATTTGTCCAAGCCAAACTCCAGTGCAATATCTTGGCTATATATACGAACAATGTTGAGCAGTGATTCTATTTCAGATGGAGTTTTTCCATACAGTTTCAGATCATCCATGTAAAGGAGATGGGATAGTCTGGTTGGTGTTTTTGATGTTTGATAGCCATGGCCTGAGTTATTTAGTATTGTTGACAGAGTAAACAAAGCAATAACAAATAGTAGTGGTGATAGTGAATCTCCTTGAAATATTACTCTCTTGATATTAACCTCTCCCAGTCTCTCACCACTGACCTGCAACTGTGTCTTTCATTGTCCCATCAATCTTTGCACAAACTTTCTGATGTTTCTACTGACTCCTGTTATTTCTAGGCACTTGATTGTGCAGTCATGTGGCCGAGAGTCAAATGCCTTTTCATAGATAATCAATGCTATATTCAGATTAGTATTTCTTCTCTTGCAGTTTTCCAAGATCTTTTTGTCTATTAGGGGTTGATCTTTTCTTCCTCTGCTATTGGGGCTGTTTCCTTTCTGCTCAGGTGGAAAGAGATTGTTTTCAACTAGATGTTGTTGGGCTGCATCAGCTACCACACCAGTTAGCAATTTGAAAGTTGTTGGTAAGCAGATAATTGGCCAGAAGTTGCCCAGTACTGCCCCTTTTGCTGGATCTTTCATTATCAGGTAGGTTTTCCCAGTTGTTAGCACTCTTCAAGTTCACCTCCTTGTAGTATGCTGTTGAACTGCTTGGCAACGAGTGGGTATAGATCAGTTAGAAAAACCATGCAGTTCATCTTCACCTGGTGCTGACCAATTCTTGATCTTCCTTACTCTTTTCTCTACCATTTCTGCTGTTATTACTAGATCTTTCATTTCAACTTCTTTTTTTATTTGCATCCACCTCTTTTAACCAAGCTTGCCCTTGTTGTATTTCTTTGGTTTATCCCATATGTGCATCCAGAACTATACTATTTCTTTCTTGTCAGGTACTGACTGATTCACTGCAGTTTCTCCATTGATAGCTTGGTAGAAATGTTTCTGATTGGATTGAATTTGCGGTGTCAAACTGCCGTCCCACGGGCCGGATGCGTCATCCAGAAGCCGCACCCACCCCATTGCCGGCAAAGGCGAAAAGGCTCTGATACATTGCACAACATCACATGACATCGCAAGTTTGACATGTCTGGCCTATAATTTACAATTCAAGTTTCCCAAGATCTCAGAATTGTACCTGTGCTGATGAAGTTCAAGAGAACATTGCTCTGGCAGCTGCAACCACTCCTGATTCATGTTTAACACGGACATCCAGATTCTTATCAAAAGTACTACTACCAAGCAATTACTGCCTATCTAGTACTTTTGTATTTGTGGTTCCTAAGTGCAAAATCCTACATTTCTCACTATTGAGCAGTATTTTATTGAGTAGGATCTATTGTTCAAGTCTATCAAGATCTTTTGAACCTTGAGTCTGATTTGATGAACATCCATTCCATCTCCTCAGCCAAGTCATTTACCAAAATGCTGTAGACTGTTTTTCTTGGTTTGGCTTCATTTTCCACAAGAAAACAATGGGAAACTACACCATAATCTTTGGTCAACTGCCACTGAATTTTGGTAGCCCAATATGGGTATGTGCAGCAATCTAGACTCCAAAAATGAGTACAAAGGCTGCAGTCATGATTGTGAATTGCCTATTCCTGATATGAATAGGATAGTGGATCACTTTCTAATAAGATGTGGTTGCCCTCCTACAGCATCTTCTATAAAATGTGTCACCATACTTTTGCATTGCAGTGAAAGTTGTATTCACTAGAACAATTGAGTCAGTAACCACTCTAAGTACTGTAGGGCATCAAGACCATATGACAAGCTTCAGGGGAAAAAAACTTTGACAGGCAATGTACGAGCCTTGATGATCATAAGTCACCCCTCTAGCTTTGGGAGAAATCATATCCTGTTGCAGAAGCAAACAAACAGATGAGTAATTATCCTTCTTCAAGTGGACTCTGGCCATCTTGCACCAACTCATTACTCATATTTAGCATTATTGGTACTACAATTTCTATATAACAAGAAGGTACAAATAGCCCTTGACTTATTACCACAATTGAGACCACAATTTTCATTGCTTAGCAAGGCAGTTGTTAAGAGAGTTATACCTTATTTTATGACCTTTTTTGTCACAGCTGTTAAGTGAATCATGCGGTTGTTAAATGAGCATGGCTTCCCTCATGGACTTTGCTTATTGACAGCTGTCTCAGAAGGTCACAAATGGCATTCACATAACCCTGGGAGCAGAACTTTCCCCCCCCCCAAAAAAAGGTGCCAGAACTCAGAGGTGCTGTCACTGGGAGCGATGCCGGTGTCTTGCTACAGCGTCGCCGCCCGTCCTTTGCACCCCCTCCCCTGCAGCTCGGAGACACATGCCATGGGGATTCCCCTCCCCACAGCCGCTGTGGGGATTCCCCTCCCTGTAGTTGCCATGCCGTGGCCCGTGCTGAGCCCTCACCCGGAGCTGTTCTGAACCCCGACCCAGAGCTGTGTTCCTCATGGCATTGGTCTCTGGCACCAAACAGCTGATGGCCTCTGGCACTGGCACTCTTTCTTTCCTTCCCAAAAATTGTGTTAATGAGTCCTCTCTAAGCTCTACTGATCAGCTTGTCCTGGATTGTTTTGCCGCAAAACGGAACGGTTTGCAATTGAGACAGCCCATCTCATTTTAGATATATCACATATAATTGAAGATTGTAATTAGTTGTGTGTGCACGTTCAGCAAGTGTGTTGTATTTGTGCTGGCATTTCTAGGCCTCTTTCCAACCACATCCAGAAAAATTTGTAACAAACATTGGAATTCTCAATGTCATGTTTGGTATTTCCCAGCAATCTGTTACTGGAAGGAAAAAGCAATCCCTGCTGCATTACTGATCCCAGAGAAGCATTTGCCTGTATGCAGGTATCCTTAAGGTGCCATAGTTATGGATGAGAAATATTGGTTGCAAATTTGGCATTTCTGGATGTAATTCAGCTATTTTGGACTTATTTTTGTTTCTTTGCATGTCTGATATTTTTAAAAAGGCATATGCTACTGACTACGCTTATGCACATATGTAACATCTTTTGCTAGAATACATGACCACTGCTTGTCCAGAATGTGAAAAGTGAAAGATTGTGACTAAACAATATTTTAATGTACAGATAATACCACCAAAAATTATTTTAGCCTTTTTGATAAATGTTGTTATTGATGTTAAGCTCACCATGGAAAACATCATATATTGTTATGTATATACTAGGTTAATTATTTAAAGACTGAAGTGAAACATAACTAGATTCTAAATAATCTATTTTTCAAAACACACAACAGTCCAAACTGTAAAGTAAAGTCCAAATTAAGAATATTTCATTCTTAAGAATTGTTTAATTTAAAGTGGTTTAGTTGTAATAGATGGTTACAGATTCAAAATAGTTTTTAAGAGTATTTGCAAAAGATACTATTTTTTTCTAGCATCAGCTAAATTAGACAAATTACATTGAGAAAAATGTTTCTCATTTAGACAAATTACATTGAGAAAAATGTTTCTCATTTCTTTCCTGTTACCTTTATTGATTTCATTGCAGAAATGTTAACATAGGAAATAGATTATTTTGTTATCTAATTTTACCTTCCAAAAGACAGAAGCAGATGAAAAATGTGAGGTTCTTTCCTGTTGGCTTTTTTGAATTAGCTGTTTTAGATTCTAAAAGTTTAGTTCCTAAAGAAGTAACCTTGTAAATAATTTTAATGTCCTCCTCTAGTGCAGGGTAGGCAACCTTGGCTCTTTTATGACTCAAGGACTTCAACTCCCAGAATTCCTGAGCCAGCACGGCTCAGCTTGGAAACCTCTCTCTTTCCCCTCAGTGTGGCTGGCTCAGGATTTCTGGGAGTTGAAGTCCACAAATTATAAAAAAGAGCCAAGATTGCCTACTCCTAAAGGCAATAGAGGGAGGTGGGGTTTTTTTGCAAAAAAAAAAAAAGGTGCTGGAACGCCATTTTGAGCATTCTTTGAGGAAAAAAAGCCCTGCCTGGGAGATTGCAACTTAGTATAATGTGTGAACTGAGTGAATGAAGACAATTGCTCAAGCAATTGATGTCAAAGACCTAAGGCAAACTGCAAGCAAATGAATATACAAAGAATCCAGGCTGTGTTTCAGCCACTGAGGGGCAAGTAACCCAAGCCAGTCTGCTCTGAAACACAGACCTTCATTCTCCTTTTACTGGCATTTTCCCAATAATGGTTTAGAGTGTCTTCATGGCATTTTCCAGGCATCAGTGAAGTAATACACAATCTATTAGCTTCATTGATACATTGGCACACTTGTGTTGGATAATTCTTGAAAGCTATCTCACTAGTGGGAAAATTACTATTAATTTGAAATAATATAGGCTATTTTTCTCAAATATGGGAGGCAGTTCGGTTTATCCTGAGCCAAATCAAAGTTGGCCACAGGTTAAATCAGGGGTACCAAGCAACTAACAGAATTGTCCATTTCAATGGCAATTAAATTTAACTCAGGACTGTTTGGACAATGTTTTGCTAGACTAGGGATGTCCAACTCTGGCAATTTTAAGACTTGTGAGTTCAACTCCAAAAATTCCTTAGCCTGCCATGCTGGCTGAGGAATTCTGGGAGTTGAAGCCCACAAGTTTTAAAATTGCAAGTTTGGAGATCCCTTCTAAACAATGTATTTATTTCCACTTCACAGTGATAACCATTTGGAAACATGGCAAGTTAACTTTTCACTCAGAACAATCCCGGAGTTGCAAATGAATTTATGAGGGTTGAGTAATTCTTTTCCACAAAAAGAGAAAAACATGAGTTTAAATTCCAAGCTAATATGGACTACAAAGAGTTAAATGCAGAGGATGTGGGCATCAATATTTTGTGAAGTGCCTTAGATTTCATATTTACATACATTTCAAATGATATTATTTAGCTTTCTCGCTCCATTTCACCTAAATAATCCCAGCTACTGTATCATTAAGCTATTATATACCTGTATCTTCTAAAACTACCCGGCAACTTCACATCAAAAGTAAGATATGAAATCGCAGTTCCTCAATTTCAGTCTCCGGTTCATATACTGAGCTTTGACTGCAAGTCAGGCTTCTGACGGTTTTTCACACTTACAACTGTTGCAGCATCCCCACGGTCACGTGATCAAAATTTGGGCAATTGGCAACTGGCTCATATTTATGACGATTGTGGTATCCCAGGGTCATGTG
Organism: Vipera ursinii; assembly: GCF_947247035.1. NCBI lineage: Eukaryota > Metazoa > Chordata > Lepidosauria > Squamata > Viperidae > Vipera > Vipera ursinii. The sequence goes on from NC_139516.1 coordinate 19,921,510, forward strand.
ATCCCATTTTGCAGCCTTATGATAAAGTCAAGTCAATGGGGAAGCCAGATTCACTTAACAAACATTACTAAGTTAACAACTGCAGTGATTCACTTAACAACTGTGGCAAAAAAAGGTCGTTAAAGGAGGCAAAGCTCATTTAACAAATGTCTCGCAACAGAAATTTTGGGCTCAGTTGAGGTCGTAGGTCAAGGACTACCTGTCAAACTCAGCAGCATTATCTCCATACAAAACTGAGACATGAGTACTGTATCAAAATACACTATTTGGGTTAAACTAAGCTTCAGTTCTAAGAAACCAAATTAAAAAGGAATCTAGGGCTTTCCCTATTAGATCTAGACTCTATTTCCATTCCACCCCATTGCAAAGTCCCTGCTGCATTCTGCGTCAACAGACACCTCATGAAACAATATTGGGAAACCCTATTTGGAAATATATTAGAAAGGAAACATCTGATAAGTACTTTAGACAGTTAGACTCTCCCCGAAATGCTTGGCGGGTGTTCTAAGGCTTTTCCACTTGACTTTTACAGACAGCATAATATATTATGGGTGTGTTGTGTATACCAAATGCATTCCACCTATTCTCCATCTAATGAAAGGGCACTTGCATTATGGTAAAAGCAGAGCTTTGGATAGGTAGATGCCTCAACTCTGAGGCCTTAACACTTTGTGCACATAATTGCATTCTGTTGTTTAATTGCCTTAATTTATTACTTAGTATGGGGTAGCCACAGGATGTCATATGACAAGGATAGGAGAATGTATGTATGTATTTTTGTATGTATGTATTTTTACCATATCTTTATTATTTTTATAAACAACTCAAGGTGGTGAAAGTATCTAATACGCCTTCTTCTTCCCATTTTCCTCCAAAGAGCTCTGACAATCTTTTTTCTTTATCTTACTAGCTCCTCTGTCCAACTTCACCATTTCAGTTGACGTAAGGGATATTTCTATATTAATTTCATACTTGAAACAAATATTATTGGCCAAAAGATTAGATTAATGTGTATTCCACACCTTTATAAGCACACATAGACACATCATTCATTGATAAAACGCCGGGAAGAAAAAAAGCAATATTTCTGCATTGTGGTTTGGTAACTTTTTAGATATCTAATCTAAATAACCAATTGTAAAACAATATTTGTTACTGTACATTATGTATAGATGAAGTCACATCTTGATATTAATGCAATACTGTCTACCAAATGCTATCAGAGGTTAGCATTACCTATTTAATATTTCTGAGGTAGTTTGTACTACAGAACTACTGGAAATGAAGCCTCTTTTCCTACCTCTAAAATATGCATATCTCTACATTATTAACGTTTAGGACAGTAGTGAGCATTTGAAACTTCAGACGTGTTTGTATAGAGTTGCTTTAAATTTCTCTAAGTCTGTTATTTTTATTTATTGGATTTGTATTTATTCTTATAAATACTATAAATTTTATGTAAGTCACTCAGAGTTTAAAGTAACAGAATAACAGTTGGAAGGGACCTTGGAGATTTTCTAGTCCAACCCCCTACTCAGGCAGGAAACCCTATACCATTTCAGACAAATGGTTATCCAATCTCTTCTTAAAAACCTCCAGTGATGGAGCACCCACAATTTCTGGAAGCAAGTCATTTCACTGATTAATTGTTCTAACTGTCAGGAAATTTCTCCTTAACTTTAGGTTGATTCTCTCTTTGATTAGTTTCCATCCATTGTTTCTTGTCCTGCCTTCAGGTGCTTTGGAGAATAGGTTGAATCCTCTTCTTTGTGGTAGCCCCTGAGATATTGGAACACTGCTATCATGTCCCCCCTCATCCTTCTCTTCATTAAACTAGACATAACCCAATTCTGTTTTTCATATGTTTTAGCCTTCAGTCCCCTAATCATCTTTGTTGCTCTTCTCTGCACTCTTTCTAGACTCTCAACATCTTTTTGTATCATGGCAACCAAAACCAGATGCAATATTTCAAGTGTGGGCTTACCAAGCCATTATAAAGTGGTATTAACACTTCATGTAATCTTGATTCTATCCCTCTATTAATGCAGCCTAGGATTGCATTGGCTTTTCTGGTGGCTGCATCCCAGTGTTGGCTCATATTTAAGTGATTGTCTACTAGGACTCCAAGATTCTTGCAGTTACTACTGTAAAAAAGTGGGTGGGATCAGTGGTGGGATTCAGTCAGTTCACACCACTTCAGCAGAACCGATAACTAATTTTTTTTTGCCCAGGCCCAGAGTGTACTTCCAGAAGTGGCATCCACACAGAGAAATGGTTGTTCACATATTTGAATCCCACCACTGGGTGGGATATATTTGATTTAAGAAACAAATTATTTCCAAAGTACATTATGTTGTCATTAGGTACATGTGAGAAAAAGTACTTTGTTTTTCTACATTTCCTGCTAGTCTAATTCATTTTCTTGGATCTTTCCAAGTTCTACTACTGTTGGAGGATTAGAACTGGGGGAAAGAGAGAGATAGCTTTTTCACCATAACTAAAATGCAGCTAAAATGTCCCAAATGTATCCTTCATAGTTAGTAATGAGCTCAAATGTGTGTACACAATACACAAACATAGTTACACATTTCAATGTCCCAAAGGTACTTTTTCAAAAGGCAACTGGACTTCGTTTTTCTTTGAAAACATTTCGCTTCTCATCCAAGAAGCCTTTTCAGCCCAGCTGCCTTTTGAAAAAGCATCTTTGTGACAACCATGATCTGAATGACTGAAAATCTCCATAGACATTCACACATTTGGAGTTTTCACTGGGAACTTCATTGAATAGCAAGACTTTGGGGCATTGATAGGAAGGTACTGAGAAAGAAATTGCAATCTGACTGATTTGAGGACTGGCTCATATTAGCCAACTGTCATATTTTACTTTGGGATGGAGGACTTCTTGGCTCAGTCTGGACCTCCACATTCCCTACCCTCTCGGTGACATTTGTGTATCCTGACACTGTCCACAAGTTGAATTGTAATTGTTCCTTCAGATAGGAAAACTAATATCCTAAGAGCAAGGAGTTATAAGAAGAGGCAACATCATGACACTGCACATTCAACTACATTTTATGTAAGAACTGAATTATTTTAGACTCTAGACGTCTAGAGACTCTTAGACTCTAGAAAAAGTGCAGAGAAGAGCAACAAAGATTATTAGAGGACTGAAGGATAAAACACATGAAGAACGGTTGCAGGAACTGGGTTATGTCTAGTGTAATGAAAAGAAGGACTAGGGGTGACATGATAGCAGTGTTCCAATATCTAAGAGGCTGCCACAAAGAAGATAGGGGGGGGGGTCAACCTATTTTCCAAAATACCTGAAGGCAGGACAAGAAACAATGGATGAAAACTAATCAAGGAGAAAACCAACCTAAAACTAAGGAGAAATTTCCTTAGAACAATTAATCCATGGAACGACTTGTTTCCAGAAGTTGTGGGTTCTTCAATACTGGAGATTTTTAAGAAGAAGGTTGGACAAGCATTTGTCTGAAATAGTATATTTGTCTGATTGAGCAGGGGGTTGGACTAGAAGATCTCCAAGGTCCCTTCCAACTCTGTTATTCTGTTATTTACCTGCATCTGGTTGCTAAAACATTCACTTTAACACAGAAGAAGAGGCATGGAGAGAATGCAAAGCTTTACTTCTCAGATTTTGAAGCCTAACATCTCTTTTCTTTTCTGATAGAATAAGCATATATACTGAATTGATATATGTAAAAATGTCTCCCACATTTATCTGAACAGCTGCACCTGTTCCAGCTGCAGACAGAAAAAAACTTCAGCTTTATTGCTCTTTATGAGCTTGTTCTAATTTTCTGCTGAAGTCAGCTCAACCTAATCAAGCATGAGGCAAGGTTCATGAAACTTTTTGCTCTTAGTAAGTTAATTATGTTCAAATTAGAGACAGGCTTTTGATTGGCATCTGATGTGAAAATGCAGTGAATTAAAGTACTGAACACACATCACACATTCCAAGCCATGGAAATAAAGATATGCCTAAGAGTTAAAAAGTCTTGTATAAAGCATGATGCATCTTTTTTTTCCCTTTAGGGAACAATTGTAGGAAAAAGAGAAGGCTTTTAAAGTAGGACTGGTTAAGAGGAAGTGGTGTGACCAGTTCCCAGTTGCCTTTTGAGAAAGGTAGAGGATTTGATTTTGGACGATCATAGTCCAATGTAGTCATTTATAGAGGACTTCCTGAAGGTTTTATCTTCAAGAGAAGTTAGTAAAGTTTGCTTGTTTGTGTGTTTATTTATCGCATTTATACGGCTGCTCATCTCACAAAAAGCACCTCTAGGCAATGTATAACATTAAAAAAAATCATAAAATTAAAAATAGCAATATATAAAAAAGCTCATTATAAAAATGTAAAACTCATTGTTAAAATAAAAAAACCACTGTAAAAATCTAAAATATATAAACCACATGGAGAAAGTAAAAAGATCAACCATAGTTAGAGTCATCTAACAACATGGTTCCCCGAGATCCCAGGCCTGATGACACCAGGGCTTGAGCGACTTCCAGAAGGATGGCAGGAAAGGAGTTAACTTGGCTTTAGGGAGAAGAATGTTCCATAGAACAAGAGAAGACCCACCTCCTGGACCCACCAAATATAGGCCCCTGGCAGATGGCATCTGCAACATGCTTTCTCTGCCAGATCTAAGGGGGTAGGCTGATGTCATCAGGATGAGGAAATCAGTGAGAGGAGAGGGTGAAGGAGAGGAGAGGAGATTATGAGACAGTGGTTGCTTTGGGGGATGGTTATAGTCCCCATCCTTTTGATATGTTGGAAAGCACTTTAGACCATTTCTTTTCCATAGGTCTTTGGGCAAGGATAAAGATTCTGAGCATCCATTTTTATATTCTATTACTCAGTTGAAGTGAAATAATTCTAAACAGGCTTCCCAGTCGGCTTTGGGTTTTTTAGTATAAACAATGGGGATGAAAGTTATAATTTGGATAGGATAAGCCTTGGTAGACGTGGTGTGTGTGTGTGTGTGTGTGTGTGTGTCTTCCTGAGATTGCTATTGCCCATAAGATGGAAAACAACATTGTGTGTGTGTGTGTGTGTGTGTGTGTGTGTGTGTGTGTGTGTGTTGATATTTAAAACAGGGAACTGGTATAAACCAAACATGTCAAACCTGCGATGTCACATGACATTGTGCGACGTATTGGAGCTTTTTCCCCATTGCCGGCAATGGGGTGGGCGCAGTTTCATCGTGATGCATCCGGCCCACAGACCAGCAGTTTGACACCCCTAGTATAAACAGATGGGTTCTCTTTCCTTTCTTCCGTTTTCTGATAAATGCATCTCCTGGTTTTATTAGGAGCGTCAAAAGGCAGCCAGAAAGTCAGATTGAGTCATGACAGAATTCACAGGCTCTCCATCTTGCAGGCTCAAAGGGCCACAAAGATCTCAGAGCCTAGACTGTATGGAAGTTCCAGACAACATACACTTCTAGACACAGATTTGGAAATCAGTGTTGTGCAATCATGCTCAGCATTTCAGGAGACGCAAGGCTGTATAAATAATTAGTCTTGGCTCTGACTCAGTATCTCCAATAATCCCTCCAGCCTAGCATCTTCAGTCCTCTGAAGAAACATAAATAAACACTCAGCATCTCTTTCTAGCCTGAGAACACTGAAAATAAAGTACCCATCAGTTCTGGGCTTTTGTTGCTACTAGATCATTCTGTACCTGCCCTGGTTCCTACAAGAGTATTGCTACTTTTTGACAGATGGAAAACAATTAAGTAATATGATAGCTCTCTAGTAATGGGGGAACTCATAAAGAATTTTGTAAAGAAAAAGAAGTCATCATAACTTAAAACATAGCCCTCTGAGTGGATACATGGTCACGTGTAATGGTTAGGTCATGCCATGCAGCCTTCTCCATCCTGCTACTTCAGAGATATCTTGGTCCTTATCAACACAGAATTCTAAGTAAGTTGTGGTTCAGTTGTCCTGCAGCATGGGATGAGACAGTGGAGAAAGCTTATCAGATAAAAACACAGGGAATTTCACAATAAAATTTCACAATAAAATAATTAGCTGCAGTTGGCTTGTCAAGTGAAGAATTGTGGAAACCAAAGAAGCAGGTATTCTTCTGTTTTCTTGATCTTGGATCCTGGATCTAATAAGTCCTAACTGGCAAAAGCTTTGGTATCCTTAGACTACAACCAATCTATCTATCAAAATATAGCTTAATAATACACCAAGGGAAGGAGAATGAGGATTCTGGAATCATCATCAGGTGTTAGAAAAAATAATTCTCCTTGCAATAAAAGCTGTTTATTGGTACAGTCAGAACCAATGACTGAAAAATGATGGGCTTCCTTCTCCGGAGATGTTCAGGTCAAGGCTGGTTATCTCCCGGTCAGGGCTGGATTCTGGGACTGGACAAGAAGTTAGACTCTATGGGCCTTCTAATTCTGTTACCATTGTGGCCTTGTTTTCATATTCTTTCACTTTTTAGAATCTAAAACAAGGGAAAATAAAAATAAAACTTCAGCAGTGAAATGTTTCAAGAATATATTATTTCATTATTTCATATATTATTTTATTATTTGATACATTGCATTAATTTCTGCATGGTAGAAGAGTGGGCTGTTCTTTTGAAAAAAAGATAGATATGTAACATTTGCTGTTTCTGCATTAATAGCTACAGTGGTGAATTAATGTTAATTGTGCTGAGCACAATAAACACTAGGAACCAACTCAAAATCCTTTGTAATTCACAGATTTTTTTTCCGCAATTACTCTCAGTGAAAACTAAAATCATCCCCAAGTAGATTTTATTAAGATTTTTAAGATTTTCTGACACTTAGTCCTGGCATTATATAGAAGACCCACTGGATATTCTTCAACATTTGTGCTGCAAAAGCAGAAAGCAACGTAAACTGAATATCAGAATAACAGAGTTTATTTTATTTTATTTATTTTATTATATTTGTATACCGCCCTTCTCCCAAAGGACTCAGGAGTTGGAAGGGACCTTGGAGGTCTTCCAGTCCAACCCCCTGCTCAGGCAGGAAACCCTATACCTTTTCAGACAAATGGTTGCCCAGTCTCTTCCTAACAACTCCCAGTATTGGAACATCCACAAGTTCTGGAGGCAGGTTTTCCACTAATGAATTGTTCTAAGTGTAGGAAATTTAATTCTCCTTAATTCTAGGTTGATTCTCTCCTTGACTAGTTTACATCTTGTCCTGCCATCAGGTGCTCTTCTTTAGGGTAACCCCTTAGATATTACAACACTGCCATCATGTCATTCCTAGTCCTTCCAATGTTTGAATTTCCTTTAAACTCAAGGAGAACCTCAAAGATCTCTCGCCAAGTATAAACTTATCTATCATATGGAGAGCAAAAAAATCCTCCTAATCTGCTTCAAATCAAGACCTTATCAAGTTGAGTCATGGTTAATCAAATATTATGCTTTCCTGCAGCTGAAATATTCAAGAGCTCTTGCCTTGTCCAGGTATTTTGTCACATGTACAGGAATATAAAGGGACTGAAAGACTGACTAGTCTCTTGTTTTGTTTTGGAAAAGGTGTTGCCAGGGATAATGCTGGGGCGTACACAAGGGTGTGTTGATGCTGGGCCTTTCTGGTTGAGTCTGTCCTCCGGCTGAATACAGCTCCTTAATGCCCTTAACTACCTAGATGGTCTAGATAAGGCTCAGCTGGAAATTTACTGAGTTGCCAGACATTTTTCAGTTCACTATCACTACCAATTTTTCATGCTGTCTCTTGCTTCCAAAGTATCAGCACTGTAGAAAAGCAAAGCACTTTCCCTGTATATAGAAGGTTGTATTTCCAAGACAAGTTAGGGAGAAGGGCATAGGATGCACCCACATTTTTAAGGATTGAGGCTCTGTGCCATTAATCAATGAAGAAGATATGTTGTATACTTAGCTTTTTTTTCTAAATGAGAGTCTTTGCCTCTGTAGTGTGCTGTACTAGTTAAGGTGATAGATTAGCCTTTGTATGAGCCATGGTGGCAAAGTGGTTAGAATGTAGTATTGCAGGTTAACTCTGCCCACAGCCAGGAGTTCGATCCTGACTGACTCAAGGTTGACTCAGCCTTCCATCCTTCTGAGGTCAGTAAAATGAGGACCCAGATCATTGGGGGCAATATGCTGATATTTGTAAACCACTCAAAGATGCTGAAAGTCTAAGTGCTATTGCTATTAGGGCAATGGAGAGTCAATTCAAGCCTCCCTTAGCTAGGAAAACTCACTGGGTGACTTATGCACTTTCAGCCCAAACTACCTCACAGGGTTTTTATGGGTATAAAATGAAGAAGGGCCCTCATGTAAGCTGCTTTTAGCTCTTGGAGGAAAGTGGGATATCAATCAATCAATCACTAAATCAAGTAAATTAAATAAAGTCAACAGTCCAAAAAAATCATATTTCTCTGCCATCAAACCAGGAGGACAAATCAGCTTAAAGTTGGTCTTCCTCTAAAGCAATTCAGGTTATGATGGCTACAATCAGGCATCCCACAAAGCAGAAACATCCATGCTCCTTATATTGGTCTACAGTCTAGACCAGGGGTAGGCAACCTTGGCTCTTTTATGACTCGTGGACTTCAACTCCCAGAATTCCTGAGCCAGCCATATAAATCTACATCTATACATCAAGGAGTCTCCATGAGAGTGGGCACTTTGAACAAAGTCTGTGTGCATCCACTTTTTCTGCAACTTCTAAGAAGTGATCAGCAGATGTGGCAACATTGGGGAAACAGAACCTATCCTACTCCTTCCTCATACATTCAGGGACTACAAGCTTACTGGATGAGTTGTCTGGAGATTCATGTATATCTTTATAAAAAAAATCAAATCAGCTTTTCTGCTATTGATCTATGAGATTGGCATCCTCATTCTTCAGAGCTGTATGCAACTATTTAGAATATCATATTAGTTATGTAGAATGTATCCCAACAAGAATGTTTGCCTTTAATAAAAGTTGAAGGGTCACTTTAATAACATCTCAACAGTCTTCAGGCCAAAATCATGCTATAAGCAGATTCAGAGGCATGGCCTTCTTTATCACCTTGTAGAGAATAAGAGCAGCATACAAATTTAATAAATAATAATAATAATTAATCATTGCATCAATTCTGGAAATGAGACTCAACACTGCAAATTTTCATGCTAATCCTAGTTAGACTTGGGCAAGATCTGGGGCATCCACAGCCTGAGACCTTGTAGATATTTGGGATTTACAGCTTCCAGAATTCCCAATTAGCCTGGCCAAATTTGGGGCTCAAATGGAGGAAGGCTATCTTAGATGTTTAGTTCATGCTGTTGCTTCTTCTCTAAAGTTCTGTTAATTGCTAAACTGCCCAGGATTTCTTTTAATGATATTTCTCAACTGCATTTAAGAATTATAAAAAAAAAATAGAGGAAACCACTCTATAGGACTGTCACACCTTTAGTTGTGGCATGCTATCTGATCTTGGGATTGTTTTGCCTGATTTAGATGCTCAATTCTTCAGGGCAGGGAACGTGTCTTGTCTAGTTTTCAAAGTACCTCCATTTTGATGGTATTTTATTAGTGTTTTGTTTTTAATTATAACAATTATACTGTGAGACTCCTTTAGGGCTTAGTTCATGAACTAAGCCCTACATCCTTGGGATAAAAACATATGGACACCAACCAAACCCTGAAGCTTTGTTTGATGTTAAATGGTGACAAATTTGAACTAGCAAATAAAATTTCCATAGATGGCTCCTGTTTGGAACAAAAAACAGTATAACCTATGGGCGATACTAGAAGCATTTGCCTTAACTGTACCTTGGCCAACTTCTTTCTATAAGCACAGTTCCTGACCTGTAACTCTCATTCAGCCCAAATTAGAATTAAATAGCCTTTGAACCGAGTTAATTCAAGATTATAATTAGAATTTATTAAACTGTTATGGTGCTTGGCTCTCAATGACCTTGGGTGGCTCATAACAGTCAAACAAAGAAATTAGAGTAAAATCAATAAAACATAAAGATAAAAGATGGGAAGTGCAATGAAGTGATGAGGGGATTCACTCTACGTTGCCAAAAGCCTGGATGAAGAACCAGGTCTTCATGGCTCTTCGAAACAACCACAGAGTGGGGGCCATCCAGATCTTAAGGGAATCTGGCATGGGATGGGCTGCACCTCACAAAAACTAGGAAGAATGATTTTGGAAAACGACTGGCTCAACTTATCAAGAGGGCTTTAGACTAAAATTGAAGGGGGAGGGTGACCAATTTTTAGGATCTCCAGGACCTAATTCCAAGCAAAAACCCCTAGAAAACAAATCAAATAATGAGGTAAGGAGGGGTGGGAAGGAAGACAAACTCAAATGCCAAATAGGACACATAGGAAGCATACCCAGTGTCAGACAAAAAGATCTCAAATGCCTATATACAAATGCTCAAAGTTTGGGGAACAAACAGATTGAAGTTGAATTTCTAATAGATGAAGGTAGATATAATTGGAATTACTGATGGGATGAAACCCATGACTGGAACATACTGATAGTAGGATACAAACTGTTAAAAAAAAACAGAGCCCATAAAAGACGAGGTGGAGTTGCACCATATGAATCTCATTCTAGAGGGCAAATGCTACTACATAGAAAGCACACTTCCAGAATCCTGAGAGATGGTGTTGTTTAATCAAAGGAACCTGAAACACAACAACCCTGCAAGATTAAATCTGCCAAGCAGATATTATGAGAGACAGATGGTCCATCAAGTAACCAGGTCTTTAAATCACATCTGGAAGTCAACCAACAACTAGTGCAGCCTGCGAAGCAAAGGTATGTGCCTTATTGCCCACACTGCCAGTGGACCAACTAAAGCAGGGGTGTCAAACTGCCAGCCCATGCGCTGGATGTGTCATCTGGAAGCTGCGGCCACCCCTTGCCGGCAATGGCAAAACCGTCCTGATATGTTGTGCGACGTCATGTGACATGTCTGAACTAAAGCTTCTGGGTGATTTTCAACATTAGCCCCATGTACAGAATATTGCAGTAGTCAGGCCATAAGGTGACTAGGGCATGAAGGGCCTCTTGATCTAAGAACAGGTGCAATTGGTGCATCGGATGGAGTATGCAAACATGTTCCTAGCCACTACTGACACCTGTTCCTCAAGCAGGAGCTGTGAGATGGGAACAGCCCCAGGCTTCATATCAAACTTAAAATACTACCCATCCAAAGTCAAAGATGAAATATTCTCAGATCTGGGTGGCTCAAACAATCACAAACACTCAATCCTGGTAAGATTGACCATTCCTTTCCCCCCCCTCCAATCCATCCCACAAAGCCTCTAAGCACTGGGACTGAACCTCATCAGTCCACTTAGCTGACCTGGGCTAGAAAGATTTAATTGGATATCATCTGCAAACTGATGGGATTGAACTTGAAACTGACAAATTACCTCACTCACCATTTTCATGTAGGGGCTGAAAAGGAGGGGAGAGAGCAGAACTCTGCAGCACCACAGATAGGAGAGACCTAGGGAATGATCTTTGCCCCCCTCTACACTATCACTGGAACAGGCCTTGGAGAAAGGAAGAGAACCATTATAAAAACATGTGTCCAAACCCCAACCCATACACTGGTGAATACCACATCAAAAGCCACTGAAAAATCAAGGAGCATAAGGATGAATCCACCAGTGCCATCCTGACTCCACAATGGGTCATCAACAAGAACAACCCTGGCTATGTCAGTACTAATTCCCAGCCTGAAAACTGACTGAAATAGGTCTAAATAATTTCTTTCCTACAGGGTTCTCATCAATTATAGATTGACCTTACTCAAAAGAGAAGGTTGGAGACTGGTCACTAGTTGTCAAAACCATTGGATCCAATGACAGCTTCTTGAGGACAAGGTGCACCACCATCTTTTATAAGGCAGAAGGTACTACCTCCTCCCTCAGAAAGTCTGGTACCACAGCATGGACCCCCAGCCCCCACAAGTGATATCCTTAGATGCCTTTATGTTCCAGGAGGGGCTTGGATCCAGTACAGGTGGCCAAGTTGATAGCACAGAGAGACCTGTCCACTTCCTTAGGAGTCACCAGCTCAAACCCATCCCAGACTGTGCTCCAGACATTTTAGCCTGCTCTGTCCAGAGTCCAAATCAGAGCATCTTAAACTGTATTTCAAATTTTGGCCTAAACAAAATATTATGACCAGTACCCATCCCTTCTCTAGTTGTCTCATTGACATAAAAAACATAATACAATCCCTTGTCAGGGGACAGCATCACTAAACATTTCAAGCTGTAGAAACTAATTGTGATTTGTTCAACAAGTTTCTGGAGGAATGCATTTATGACAAGTAAACAGATTTGAAAATGATTTATAATTGTAGTGCAGCATCCCATTAATGCTTATTGCCCACATATGAATTGTTCCTTCTGGAGAGGGCCATAAAATATAACAAGAATGCTTGTATATTTATTTATTTGTCAAATTAATATAGCCCATTTTTTCCCCAAAGCCTGACATTCCAAAAAAAATTCCACCCAGAAAAATGGCATCTAATCTAGCATCTCATTTTCATATAAGAATGAGGAACTGTATATCCTAATTTACAGGAGGCAATCTTGTAAATAATCATATCTTTTGTATTTATTCCATATTTCATTTAAAAATCAGGACCCATAAGAAAAACAACAAAGACCTTGGTTTTGTCCATCAAGAGTTACTAGCTCCTGGAGAATAAAATAACGAAGCATGAAAGTCACTTGACTATGAGAAGTTCTTGGACACAATGGCTAAGCCCTCCAGGAGGGAAGAGTGTGAAGGTAACACACCACAACAGGAAAACTCTCTCTGAGAGGAGACAAACCCATGGGAAGCACTCAGAAAGGATCAGGAAGCTAATAGGGCTTAAAAGGTTACAGATTCTCCATCTAAAGAGTGACGCAGAAGATGAGTTGAGAAAGAAAAGATGTGTAATTTCTTCTCAAAGGCCACACCAGTGGTGGGATTCAACCAGTTCTCACCAGTTCAGCAGAACAAGTAGCTAATTTTTTGTTGCCCAGGCCCAGAATGGACTTTTGGAAGCGGCATCCACACAGAGAACATATTTGAATCCTACCACTGGCCATATCTGGAATGTGACAGAGAGTTTATTAAGACTATTCCTATCCATCAACAGTTATTCTTTCTTAAAGATGATAGATAGATAGATAGATAGATAGATAGATAGATAGATAGATAGATAGATAGATAGATAGATAGATAGATAGATGAATAACAGCTGTCTTAAAAAATCTAACAGGTTGTCACATGGAAAGGGAAATGGCCATTTTCCTTGGGGTTTTTTCTTTTGTTCTTTTTCCTCACGACTTGTTAATTTAATCTACAGCCTATGTCTTAGTTGGTCATCTACCATCTAAATACTAATTAGTCTTAGTCCAGCATTGCTTAGATTTTGAGATCAGGCAAGGTCACTCAGATGGGCAGTCATTGATTCCTGAACAAAAACAGCTGTCTCTTAACTCCAGCCCAATTTCATGCAGCCTTTGGCCTAATTTTCAAAAACCCTCTGCAAATAATTAGTTTGGATCTCTGCTGAGAATAGTCCTTCCTGGCCTGATGCAAAGAGTGAAAGCCAGAGACAAGAGGATACCAAAAAAGAGAAAAGGACATTGTTGGCTTAACTCCTACCCACATTTTCATTTAAGTTTTGTAAAATAATGTATTTATTACTCAAGAAAGCTGACCACAATTAAGAGAGAAATTCAGATAACAGAGAAACTTGAAATAAAGATTTCAAACAATTGCAAATAGTTAATTAATAAAATTAAATACATTAATCTTTTCAATATTACAATGTGATGAACTTGGGGTCCTGGTGGGCAGTTGGGCCTACTTCTGGTATACCTCTCTCCAAGCTGCACAGCAACGGTTCTACCCAAGCTACCTGACGCCATCTCAGGATTGGCGGTCGAATTTCCAAAGCTTATGGTACTGGGAGACTTTAATCTACCTTCCCTGGGCAGTGCATCAGAAGTGGCCCGAGAGTTCATGGCCTCCATGACGGCCATGGACCTTACTCAAATTACTCAGGACCCAACTCACGAGGGAGGAAACATGCCGGATCTAATTTTTGTCTCTGGGCAGTGGCTAAATGGGCTGGGTGGGGTTACTCCAACATCACAACCCCTTTCATGGACAGACCACTACCTCCTGCGGTTGGGCCTCCGTCACGTCACCCCCCGATGTCAGGAAGCGGAACCGACCAGGTGGTTCCGCCCCAGGCGCCTGATGGACCCAGATAAATTCCAGATGGCGCTTGGACCGATTCCCACCTCCCTCTCCCACAACCCGGTCGAGTCCTTAGTTAATGCCTGGCAACAGGCTGCTTCGGAGGCGCTCGACCGCGTTGTCCCTTTGCGGCCTCTGACCCGGCGCAAGTCCCGACTCGCTCCTTGGTTCTCCAAGGACCTGCGGGAGATGAAGCGCCAGAGAAGGGGCCTAGAGAGCATTTGGAGAGCCAGTCGGTCTGAGTCTGACCGAACACAGTTAAGATCCTTTTCTAGATCCTATCTTGTGGCAATGAGGGTGGCAAAGCGCGCCTACTTCTCCACCCTCATTGCGTCCGCAGATAATCGCCCGGCCGCCCTATTTAGAGTGGTCCGCTCCCTTTTAAGTCAAGAGACGGGAGAGGACCCCCTACATGGACGGGCTGAGGAATTTAGTAAATATCTGGTGGACAAAATTGCTCAGATTCGGGCTGGTCTGGACTCTGACTGGGCAGTATCTAACGAGAGGAAATCGATGAAGTTGGCCAAGTACATCTGGGAAGAGTTCGATCCTGTGACTCCGGATGAAGTGGACAAGATCATGGGGAAACTAAGTGCCGCCACATGTTTGTTGGACCCGTGTCCCTCCTGGCTAGTCTATGCTTCTCGGGAGGTTACACGAGGCTGGCTCCTAGCAGTTATCAATGCCTCACTGAGTGAAGGGTACTTCCCTGCTGCCTTGAAAGAGGCGGTGGTAAGGCCCCTCCTCAAGAAACCGGCACTGGACCCAGCTGTTTTAAACAACTTCCGTCCTGTCTCCAACCTTCGCTTCCTTGCGAAGGTCGTTGAGAGTGTGGTGGCGCGACAGCTCCCTTTGAACCTGGAGGAAGCTGAATATCTAGATCCGTACCAATCGGGTTTCAGACCGGGGCACAGCACGGAGACGGCATTGGTCGCGCTGGTGAATGATCTCTGGCGGGCCCGAGATAGAGGTTATTCTTCTGTCCTGGTCCTATTAGATCTATCAGCGGCTTTTGATACCATCGACCATGGTATCTTACTGCGTCGTCTTGAGGGGCTGGGAGTGGGAGGCACCGTTCTGCGTTGGTTCTCCTCCTACCTCTCGGACCGTTCGCAGACGGTGTTGGCAGGAGGGCAGAGGTCAAGCCCTAGGCCTCTTAATTGTGGAGTGCCTCAGGGTTCGGTGCTCTCGCCCCTCCTGTTCAACATCTATATGAAGCCGCTGGGAGAGATCATCCGTAGCTTCGGGGTGAAATATCATCAATATGCTGATGATACCCAGCTATTCATCTCCACCCCGAACCAACCCAGTGATGCCCTTGATGTGATGTCCCGTTGTCTGGAAGCGGTACAGATTTGGATGGGAGAAAACAGGCTTCGACTCAACCCGGCCAAGACTGAGTGGCTGTACATACCGTCATCTCGTTTAGTCCAAGAGGTTCCATCTCTGACTATAGGAGGAGAGATGTTACCTCCCATTGATAAAGCACGCAATCTGGGCGTCCTCCTAGATTCACGACTCAGTTTTGAAGATCACATTGGAACCGTGGCTAGGGGGGCATTTGCCCAGATTCGTCTTATATACCAATTGCGCCCCTTTTTGGACCGAGATGCCCTACGTACAGTCACCCACGCACTCGTTACCTCCCGTATTGATTACTGTAATGCTCTCTACATGGGGCTGCCCTTGAAGACCACCCGGAGGCTTCAGCTGGTGCAGAATGCAGCTGCACGGGTTGTGATGGGAGCTTCCCGATACTCCCATATTACACCCCTCCTGCGTGAGCTGCATTGGCTACCAGTTGCCCTCCGGGTGAGATTTAAGGTGCTGGTACTTACCTTTAAAGCCCTACATGGCTTAGGTCCGGGATACTTGCAGGACCATCTGCTGCCGGGAACAAATTCCCATCGTCCAGTACGCTCACACAGAGAAGGCCTCCTCAGGGTACCGTCAGCTAGGCAATGTCGGCTGGCGACCCCCAGGGGGAGGGCCTTCTCTGTGGGAGCACCAACCCTATGGAATCAGCTCCCCCCTGAGCTTCGGATAGCCCAAAACCTCCAATCCTTTCGCCGCGGCCTCAAAACACACCTGTTCCACCAAGCTGACCTAGACTGACAGGCATTTCAATTAATTTATATTTAGTATTTTTAATTCATTTTAAAATTCTCTAATTTTTATTGCACTGATGTTCTCAATTTTCATTTTATCTTGATTTATGTACTTATTATATGTTGTATTGTGAGCCGCCCTGAGTCCTTCAGGAGATAGGGCGGGATATAAATCCCATCAATAAATAAATAAATAAATAAATAAATGAATATGTTAAATCATTAAATGTTTACATATATATTAATAATGCATCTTATGTACAATAACTTCAGGAAATTCACTGGATTTGCGCAAGACATTTACCGTATTTTCCGGCGTATAAGACGACCCGGTGTATAAGACGACCCCTGACTTTTGAGAAGATTTTTAAGATTTTTCGTCTTATACTCCGGAAAATACTTACATGCCAGTTGCCAAGTGTCCGACACAAGCCCGATTCAGATTCAGCCCCGTCTGATCCAAATGGTGCAAAGCCACGCGCTCTTCCAGGCTAGACTCTGCAAACAGCACGCCAGAAGCCGCAACCACCGTGGGAACTCTGAGTCCCCGCCTTTCGGCAGCCTGCACGGCCAAGCGCGATTCGGCTTTGAGATAGCATTTGCAGACGGAGCAGCTGCCGCGTCTGGAGCCAGGCCCCGCCCAGGAGATGGTTGGCCAGGCGGGCCCGGAAGACGCGCTAGAGAGCTGGGCTTGGGGCGGGTATGGTGAGGCTGGCTGGCGAGGCTGGCTGGCGGCCATGCCGAGGCCGGCTGGCAAGGGCCGCTGCATGGTCTGCGGGCAAGACGGGCACCAAGTACCGCTGTTCCGCACTCCGTGACCAGGCAAGTGATTCTTCCAGTCGGCGCGGGTAAGGTGGTGCCTCGGCAGGAGCAAAGGTGCTCCCTTCCTACGGGCGTGACATTCAGTGGGGCCCCTCTTCGCAGCACGCCGCACGGGCCTTACCCTCACCCGTCTCCCCATGGATGCACCTCCCTCACTATGGGAGCCACCCCCGGCATCCCTGCATGCCACAGACGCAGGCCCACCTTGACTCGTCGTGAGCCTGCCTTCCACGCGTCGGCTGCTTCCTCCGACCGTCCGACGCTGCCATGGAGATCTCCCGGCAGCTGGCCAGCACGCGCAGGACAACTCTGCCAGGTCTTGCCCGGTGCCAGCGGGCTCCGCGGCGTCCATCCAGGCTGCAACGTGCCTAGACACGGTGTTGGCTGGGAAGTTTGGCGCCGACATGCTGGCTGGGAGGCGGCTTCGGAGCGCGTTGCCAGGGACTGCAGATCAGAGAGGTGAATATTTCCGGCGTATAAGACGACCCGGCGTATAAGACGACCCCCAACTTTTGAGACGATTTTCATGGGTTAAAAAGTCATCTTATACACCGGAAAATATGGTATGCTATGGATACATGAAATGTTCAAAATGGCCACAATGAGGATAGGAAAATCACTAAAATCATAAAAGCAAAATATGTCTTTTGGACAATCACAAAATGCAAATCAAGTCCTACATAAAACACCATGTCCCTGAGCCAGCTTCTGGACAGGGGAAATGAGCCAAGAAATAAGAGACTCTGTACAAAGTGTCCATGGATTGAAAGCCTGGTTAAGTGGTCTTAGCTGGTAAAATATTACCAGGTTCAAATGATAGGACATAAGTATTTTTGTCAGACATGTTGACACTTCATAACTGTGTCATTTGCATGATGACCTCACATGTCCTCAGTGGGCTGCTATGCCTGAAACCCCCTAAAGTAGAGACTTCAATAGTTTAAGCACTGAAAAGCTCTCTTTATTCTATTGAGAAGAGTTTATCCCTGCTACTCACTCCTCCAAGGTTGCTCACTTGTACCTGGAGGTTCCAAATAACTAGAGTTATTATTGTAGAGTTAACAAACTGGGCCTTGTGGATGTGTCTATTCACCTTTTAAAACAGAAGTCCTCCCAATCACAGATTCTTGAGGAGATGCTAACTCTTTTTTGGGTGAAGCTCTGTGGTCAAAGGTCTTTAGAGGATTCTGGGTGATTTCTCTAAGCAGAACAGAAGACAAAGCTGTTGAGGATCCCCTGCACACTATTTCCATGCCTGCTATTCATCTGTCTTCCCTGTATACCACATCTCACCAACTTAGAGTTCTGATCAACTGCAGTGATTTGAGAAGAAGGGCTAGTATGTTAAGGAAGAACAGCTAGTAGAATGTGTAGCTGTTGCACTGAAATAACCTTTGGTCCTGATGGGCAAAGCATATGTGCCATTTCATGTCTGCAGCATATCCAGAACATCAAAACACATGTCCTGTTCTAAAAGGTTTAATTCTAGGGAACTTAGACAGGTAGATCAAGATGATCCTGAAGAACCCTAGAAGAGGTAGATCAAGAACAGGTAGATCAAGATGATCCAGAAGAACCTCAGTACATTCCACAGTGCCTTAGGACCTTCCATTTGTAGAACAGATACTTTTGCATGTATTTATATAGAAATTCTAACAAATGGGTCAATTTATACTGCAGTAAGCATATTCACAATTTAGCTGTATTAAACAACTTAACCAGGTCAGTAACAAACCAAGCAGTTGCATTTGCACGATGTTCTAAACTTTGATTCACAAATGAAGGCAAATATACGTGTCCCAGGATAATGTTGCAGGATGCAATCTGGGCCAGTCACCAGGACCAGAGGTTTTGATTGGTTTTAGTACTGTACTACTGTCTCTATAGTTTACAGTGATGGATGCATCCAAGTCATGTGGTTAGTTTATCGTTCAGCATAATTATGCAAAGACTTAAAGGGGTTCTGTCCATAACCAGGCTAAGCATGTTGTATGAATAGAAGTTTTGATTCTGTCGCTGGCATCCATCCACCAAAAGAATGAACACCAAATGTGGAATGGGTGCCTGCTTCTTCTGCAACTTTGTTCGCTACCATTCCAGATTTGCCCTGGAGAGTTTCATGTATGGAATGAAAGGGGCAAAGGTACTGGATGAAGAAACGAGGAACTTAAGTCCTGTTTTGCAACTGAAAATCTACTAGTATTATGAAGCTCTGGCTGCAGCCTTGGATGCCACTCTATATTTTAAAATATATCTAATAATAGCTTTCACATTTGTTTTAAATATGTTCCATGATTAGCTGTTTTGCAGCTCTTTCCAAGTGAGTGAAAAGATTACTGTCTCCCCAAAAGATTAATACCTCCCCTCCCCCATCGCCTCCCTCTCTCTTTTATCTATTACGGTATGGATCCTGGAGCCTTGATTGTTTCAGGAATTGTGCAACTGTGCCAGAAATACAAGAACAAGGGCTAGTTTTAACTTCACATTTAAAGCAGCACAGTTGCACACTCAAGTGAGAAGAACTATACTGTTAGTTATTTTTAAGGGAACTGTTTTTTCAGTAAACGTGGATTTTAGATGTACATGAACATAAAATTTTGAGCTACTTTGAAACCAGTCTAAAGACATTATATTTTCTTTTTAAAAATGGAAATTCCCATATTCCAACTTCTGCAGTCTTTTGACTGAATTGCAGCTACTAATCTTTCATATTAAAGTGATACTCATGACAGTTAAAATGTGCAGTGCAACCATTTGTTACCTGTAAAAGATAATTAAAGAACTTGCAGTCTCTTAATCTTTCTTTGTAATTGTTATGTACTGGGCTTTTGGAATATCACCACGTGTGTTGCTGGAGAACTAACAGTTCTCCAGCAACTCAGACAGGATGTCTCCAGTCCTGCAATTGGTCAACTTGGGGCGGCAAGCATGGCTTCAATCCCATTGGTTAATACCATAGTGCCTGGCTATATATTGAAGTGGGGTGACTCCAATCTCTCAGTACAGTTTCTGCTTAAATAAAGTATGAATTTGTCTGTACTCATCTGCATGTTCTCGTTCCTGCTCATCAGAGCCCACGACATAATAGTGGCGACGAGGGTGGGATCCTGCTTCACCACCTGAGGGCTGAAGTCATGAGGGGACAGTATTACTTGCTGGAGGGAAGAGGCATCTCCCCCCCCCTCTCTCTAGCCGGCTAGTAAACTACACTAGCGGCCGCGTGTTCAGAGGATGCGTTCCCTGAGTCTAGAAGCAGGATTCAACAGCAGCGCAGGAATTGAGGAAAGATGCCAAAGGTCGGCAAACTCAGAGAATTCGACATTAAACATCCAGAAGATTGGCCGTCTTACCTCTCACAAGTAGAGAATTACCTACGAGCTAACCAGATAGCAGAGGAAGGCCTAAAAGCTGCAACGTTGCTGTGTGGGGGGGGGGCAGCAACTTTTAATCTAGCAGAAAACCTCTTCGTTCCAACGCCCATCGAAACAGTATCTTTTGCTGACCTTAAGAAAAAGCTGACTGGGCATTTCCAGCCAAAAATGTCAGAGATAGCATGGTGGTTTAAATTCGACCAACGAGTGCAGCTTCCCAGTGAGACAGCATCCAAGTTTAACACGGGCCTAAGGCAGGCCACACATCTCTGCAAATTTTCAAATTTAGAGGAGCGTCTGAGAGACCGACTCATCTGCGGACTGAGAGACAGAACCCTGCAGCAGAGATTGTTTGCCAGACCAAATCTCACATTCGCCGAAGCACAAGACGAGGTCATGGCTGACGAAGCAGCCGGAGGTGTAGTACAAACAGTACAGCCCACCAAAGCTCCAAAGACAGAAGATTCTGTCCACCACGAGGTTGCCATATGCGGCGGAGAATCATCAGAAGAAGAAGAACCCAAAATAAACAAGCCCCTTGGAAGTGGACTGAATTACATGAAAAGAGTTCCAGGATCTAAAGGCCCTTCTTTCAGAAAAGTCCACTGTAACTCATTACATTGAGTCTAAACCTGTATGTCTTGCATGTGATGCATCTCCCTATGGGGTGGGGACAGTCTTAAGCCACATAGAGAAGAATGGGAAACAAGTTCCTATTGCATTCTATTCTAGAACCTTATCTGCTGCTGAGCGTAATTATGCACAAATTGATAAAGAAGCCTTAGCCATAGTGGCTGGAGTCCAAAAATTTCATGATTATTTATATGGCAGGGATTTCACTGTCTTCACTGACCACAAACCCCTTTTGGGCCTATTCACCACAGATAAGCAAACTCCCTACATACTATCTCCAAGAATGCTGAGATGGTCTATATTTTTGGCTGCATACAAATTTAAGTTAGTTCACAAACCTGGGAAGGAAATGGGCCATGCAGATGGCCTCAGCAGACTACCACTGCCACTAATGGATCCTGATCCAGCCTCTGCTGCTAAAATATTGTCTATTCAGGATTTGCCTGAGTTTCCCCTCCATGCTGGGGATATTGCTGCTGAGACTGCTACAGATAAAATTCTGAGCAGAATATTGTCATGGGTACACATGGGCTGGTTGAAAAAAAAGTCCAGGCCCTGACTTCCAAAGTTATTTTGTCAGAAGACATGAATTGTCTGCACATAAGGGCTGCATATTATGGGGCAACAAAGTCATTATCCCCATATCATTGAGGGACAGAGTCTTACGTTCCTTACATGAAGGGCATCCAGGCATTGTACAGATGAAAGCCTTAGCTAGAAGCTACCTTTGGTGGCCTGGCCTGGATAAGGCTGTGGAGGATCAAGTTCATGGTTGCTATACCTGTCAGAGGTCTAGGCCTGAAATGTCTCAGGCCCCAGTTCATAGGTGGGAAGAAACACATACCCCCTGGTCTAGGGTTCATATAGACTATGCTGGGCCTTTCCAAGGACAGCTTTTTATGGTAGTAGTGGATAGCCACTCAAAATGGCTGGAAGTAGTTCCAGTCCCTAATATAACTACTGCTAGGACCATCCAGGTGCTGAGAAAACTCTTTGCAACACATGGGTTGCCTGATGTTTTGGTTTCTGATAATGGGGCTCAATTCACTGCTGCTGAGTTTCAGGCTTTTCTCAGAGCTAACCTCATCAGACATGCTACGTCTGCACCATTTCACCCCTCTATGAATGGACAAGCCAAACGCATGGTGAGGACAACAAAGGAGGTGCTCAAGCGCATCATCACAGGTGACTGGCATCATAGACTGGCAGATTTCTTGCTCTGTCAACACACTACACCCTGCACAGCTACAGGAAAAAGTCCTGCTGAGCTTCGTTGGGGAAGGCAATTAATTACTAAACTGGACAGGTTGCATCCAGACAGAGTGGCATCCGAAGCCTCTAAACCAAAACCCCTGAGGGGGCTCCAAACAGGTGATTGGGTTTGGGCCAGAAACTATGGGCCTGGAAACTTGTGGGTTCCTGGTCAGGTGATCAAAGAATCCGGACCCCTATCTTATAAAGTGGGGTTGGAGGGAGGGCGACTGGTCAGAAGACATATTGACCAACTTAGAAAAAGATTCCCAGAGCGGTCAATAAGTGAGGACTATGGCACAAGTCCCTCCCAAGATCCTCAAGCTGGCATCCAAGCCAGCTCACACCAGTACCACCAGGGTTTTCCTTCCTCAGTGGAACTTGATCCAGAAGAGGAACATGGTAGCTCAGAAGTGCAACATGGAACCCCTGACCAGGCAAACCAGCCGAATCTCAGCGATTATTGTGCCTACTCTGCTAAACAGTCAGACTCTGGGGTGGGCCCACCTGGAGAGGCCAGCCAGAGCAATTCAACTCCCCTGGACACAGGAGCACAAGGGGACATGGGTCTACCCAGCCCACCGGGTAAGCTGGTAGACCACAAAGTGACTGGAACCCCAAGGCATTCATCCAGACCACATAAACCCCCAGCATATCTTACAGACTATGTTGTAAAATAAAGTGATGTGTAATGTATAACACTGTACCACTACCTACAGAAATTGGGGGTAAACTGTAACTGCTGTCCAGCATGTTCACTGAGACGCTGTTTTATATCTTTGTAGTTTATTGCATTGACAAGCTACTATTTAATCTCTTTGTAGTCCACTCTACAAGGCACGTCTGTAAAGGTCGCGTGATATTATTCTAACTATCTTGGAAAAACAAAATATTACAATTATTATTGTTATTTATTATTTTACTATTTTGGTTGTTGGAGTGATTAATAAGCCTTGACTATTGTCAAGGGTATTATAGCCTGATCTTAGGAGGGAGGGGTGTTATGTACTGGGCTTTTGGAATATCACCACGTGTGTTACTGGAGAACTAAAGGTTCTCCAGCAACTCAGACAAGATGTCTTCGGTCCTGCAATTGGTCAACTTTGGGCGGCAAGCATGGCTTCAATCCCATTGGTTAATACCATAGGGCCTGGCTATATATTGAAGCGGGGTGACTCCAATCTCTCAGTACAGTTTCTGCTTAAATAAAGTATGAGTTTGTCTGTACTCATCTGTGTGTTCTTGTTCCTACTCATCAGAGCCCATGACATAATAGTAATATCTACCCATTTGAAGACAAGGATGTGTTTATAAGGCTCCCATTGTAGGACAGTTGACAGGTTATCCAAGGAATAGTTTCTACAGATCTATCAGTTTAAAAGGCTCAAAGAAATTTACAAAAGCATAAACCAAGAATGAAATGGAACAGAAAGGCTCTAATAAACTACAAACAATCAAATCATAATTGAAAAGAGCAGCTTGCAAAGTTGACAAGATAGGAGCCATTCAAAATCAATGGCTACAGCAAATAGGGCTTGCTTGCCATGGAATTTAATCTTGCCTCCTTATAGAATGAAATGTGAAGCCTATTGTCATTAATTGGTCTTGAAATTGCAGGGGTAGGGGGAGAGAGGAAGAAGGGAGGCTGTTTCACAGTAAAATGGTTTATTGAACTTGCCCATAGGACTACTCTTTCATTAATATAGCATGCTAAATTATTTGTATTTCTTGTTTTTTTCCTCCTTTTCAAGAATTGCAGGCAGAATTTTGAAGAATTATAGGCAGAAAAGCTATATTTATGCAATGCATCACAAATGATGGCATTTCAGCAGTGATGTGATAGACTGATGTCCTTTCTGATATTTAGCCATAACAAATGCAATGCTGTTATTTCCTTTATAATTTTTCAAAAGTTTGGCCTTTATTTGTTATCACCATCATTAGTTGATTTCCCTTTAAATTGCTGACAATGATTTGATATTATTTGATTAGATTTTGTTATTTCTTTTTTTAGCATTACTGTTATGATATAGTTTGTATTATTAAATTTTATATACACTTATCATAGACATTTTAATTGTTACAAATGTTTCTATCAATTGTTTTCAAAGTGTCACAATTCTCTATTGATTGGTCAATATGAAAACAAAATAAACAAACAAATTAATGAATGGAAACATTTTCTTCCCCTGTTTTATTCATAGGATGTTTAAATATGTCTTTGAATTTCTCTGGGTGTTTTTTGTCCTACTTATTGTTAGAGTGATGGGTGGGGTTCTCTTGATGGTAGGTCATCATATATCTTTCCATTACACTAACTCCTCTGTGGCTACCCAGATGCAACAATTTGACCCAGCCAAGTGGAAGCATCTATGGATATTCTTAGTCATTCAGGTCATGGTTGTCCCAAAAGTGTTTTTTCAAAAGGCCACTGGACTTTTTTCCTTGAAGACATTTCACTTCTCATTCAAGCAGCTTCTTCAGAACTGATGAGAAGCAAAACATCTTTAAGGAAAAAACAAAAAAGTCAAGTTGCCTTGTGAAAAAGCACCTTAGGGACAGACAAGAGGGGAAAAATTACCTCCTGATGTTTTCCACTGAGATTGAAAAAGAATGTTTAAAACCAAGAAAATGTATGGCACTGGAGAAAAGATTGAACAATGAAGGGGTGTACATTCATACAATAATCCTCTGGTAATGAAAAATATTCAAGAAAACTGAAATTTTTCTTGTGAAGTATTAATACCACTTTACAATGTCTTAGTAAGGCCACACTTGGAATACTGCATCCAGTTTTGGTCACCACGATGTGAAAAAAGATGTTGAAACTCTAGAAAGAGTACAGAGAAGAGTAACAAAGATGATTAGGGACTGGAGACTAAAACATATAAGGAACGGCTGCTGGAATTGGGTATGTCTAGGTTAATAAAGAGAAGGATGAGGGGGAACATGATAGCAGTGTTCCAATATCTCAGGGGCTGCCACAAAGAGGGAGTCAGGCTATTCTTCAAAGCGCCCGAAGGCTGGACAAGAAGCAATGGATGGAAACTGATCAAGGAGAGAAGCATCCTGGAACTAAGGAGAAACTTCCTGACAGTTAGAACAATTAACCAGTGGAACAACCTGCCTCCAGAAGCTGTGAATGCTCGAACACTGGAAGTTTTTAAGAAGAGACTGGACAGCCATTTGTCCGAAATGGTATACTGTTTCCTGCCTGAGCAGGGAGTTGGACTAGATAGAAGACCTATTATTATTATTATTATTATTATTATTATTATTATTATTATTATTATTATTATTATTATTATTATTATTATTATTATTATTATCAAACAGAATGAGATGGTAAAAAAGTTCAGGTGAAACACAACACAACCAATTACCTATTTAGGATTACTAAGATGTACATAGCAATGCACATAATGTCTCTTTCACAAAAAATTACTTTACTATATTGAAAACAGTCCATTGTACAAAGGTGATTTCCATCTGCTGGACTGTTCTATAAAGATCAGATTTAAAAATAAAGAGCAATAAGAAGAGAATAGTGGGGGCTCAACAATTGTCCAACAATAGTGAGCTATAGGACAGTTGACCGAACAGGACAAAATCCCTTCTTCTCACCATTACATTGACATGTTTATGGTTTCTATTCTCACACACACATACACACACACACTTACAGGGGGAGAGAGAGTGAGAGATAACATATCTGTATGAATTATGGATTTATATAATAGGTTATATACAATTTACATATAGTCTCCCACAACAAAAGCAGAAAGCTTTGTGGCACCTTAATAATTAATGTATTTCTTATGTATAGAAGTGTCTGCCATAATCAGGTCATTAGATAACTCAACCTTTTTTCCAAAGTACCAGAAGGCAAAACAAGAAACAGTGGAAACTAAACAAGTAGAGAAGTGATCTAGAATTAAGGAGAAATTTTCGGACAGTACAATTAACAACTTGCCTTCAAAAATTGTGGATGCTTCATCAATGGAAGCTTTTAAGAAGAGACTGGAGAGCCACTTGTCTGAAATGGTTTAGGGCAGGGGTAGGCAACCTCGGCTCTTTTATGACTCATGGACTTCAACTCCCAGAATTCCTGAGCCAGCTATGCCTAGCCCTGGTTTAGAGGGTTAAACTAGAAGACCTCCAAGATCTCTTCCAACTCTTTTAGCCTGCTGGTTCATTCTGGAGATGCATTTATCATATTGGGGTTCTCTTCCCTAGGCTAGCACAGTATTACACAACCATCATTACTGCAGAAAAATCAAAGTACATGATGAGACTAAAGGGAAAGTGACAGGCTTCTGGCTGGAAGAGCTTACATAATAATGGCCTTCATTTACCCCAAGAATCATACTTCCTGCAACTAGTCCTCACTTTCCTTCATAAGACATTTTACTCCTGAAGAAATAGGATAAACTTGTCTTTAACAATAGGGTGTTTTTTATTTTTATTTTTTTTAAAAAAGTATTTATTTATTTATTTATTTATTTATTTATTTCTATAGATCAAGAGTGTTGAACTGCTGGCCCACGGGTCAGATGTGTCATGCCAAAATCACGCCCACCCCAGCTCTGGCAATGGGGGGAAGAGTCACGATACATCACGACACATCACGTGATGTTGCGAGTTTGACACCCCTGCTATAGATTAATTCATCTCAACCATTGACTTTTCCCTCTGCACTCCCACTTCTTACTTTGCCTCTGTCCAAGTTTTTGTATAGCAAGGTTGGGCAATCTGTCTGAGTTGTGGATGCATCTGAATCATGAAAGCCTGTGCGCTCAAAACCAAAAAAGTCAAACAAAAATGGCCAAGCACTGGGGAAGGGTCAGCAAATGAGTCCCCTGGAGTTGGGCAGCCCAGTACAGTCACAAAATATCCATTTATCTTTCTCATAATACTGTATAACCTATTAAAATGAGTTCCCAGGGATCTGCAGCACTTCAGTTCTGAAGACCAAAAAATATTTCAAGGCAGATAGTGCCTCCTTAAAGAAGCTGAGTTATTTCCTGGCCATGCTCAGTGACAGCGCAAACCCAAGAATACATGGATCGGAGTTTTAAAAAGGCTCCACTAAAGTGTTTTGGGACAGGCATGTAGTCACCATTGACATCCCTTACCTCAAGCATTTATTTTTCCTGGCATTACGGGACTCCTGTACAAGCCTGGGAAATGATGCAGGGTTCTTAACAGAGCACATCAAGGGTAGCATTTGTGCCCATATTTTCTGTAGACATACTTCAGATCCAAATCCATTGGTTCCTCTCATTCATTCTAGTCACTCAAGAATGCCTCTCGCACCACAACTTTTCGTGACTGTTAGGCACGCTTCCAAACAAGGCACTGGAGAGCAACCACCCATCATTTTACTTTCAGAGAAAGCCTCAGGGACTGACATCTGTAAATGAAGATGCTGTGTGTTAATTAACCTTCTTAATTAAAGGCAAATGTAGTAGGGAGGCCAGAAGGCACCAAGATAGGTGGCCATGTGCTTTACTTTTGCTCTATAGTGTGTTTCCTCATTTATCCTGAAATCTCCTCCATATGAGCGCTCAGCAAAAGTTAATTAAATCTGGCCTCCTGATAAGTGCTACCTTTTACATAATAAAACTCAGAAAAAGACATAGTCAAACAGTGGAAGGAATAAGGAAATTATAGGAAAGTGAGGAATAAGGGGATTTTAGGAAAATGGTGAGGGAGATTTTAGGAAAGTGAAGGAGATAGATTACACTTCACTCTTCTGTCAAAGAGTTTCTGTGATGAAACTTGAGTCAATGAAAGTTATTTTTTTTCTTCTTTTGTGATAGCGTGTCTTTTCTCTATCTTTAACCTAGCTAAAATTGTATTTTTGGCTAGGTCTGGAATTCCTGCTTTTTGAGCAAGCTTAGATTATCTGAAAAGTTTAATAAAAACTGATACCACAATTATTTTTGGGGAACCAGCCCTGACACAATCCTACCTGTTTGGTCTCCCCTTCTGGCATGTAACCACTTGAGCTTGTTATCAGAAGAAACAAGTGGAACTTGCTGCAACATCTTTCCTCTGCTAATAAGGTTTTATAAAATAAAATTAACAATACATTTGCTGTATTTCTGTAAAGTTCTGTTGAGCATCCTTCTTAGCACAACCATTTCTGCCATGGCAGAAAGTGAAGAAGAACTGAAGAGCCTCTTGCTATGAGTGAAGAAGGAGAGTGCAAAAGTTGGCTTGAAACTCAACATTAAGAAAACCAAGATCATGGCATCCGGCCCTCTCAATTCCTGGCAAATAGATGGGGAAGAAATGGAGGTAGTGACAGATTTTATTTTCCTGGGCTCCAAGATCACTGGAGATGAGGACTGCAGCCAAGAAATTAAAAGGCTCCTGGGGAAGAAAGCCATGGCAAATCTAGACAGCATACTAAAGAGCAGAGACAACACCCTGTCAACAAAAGTGTGTATAGTCAATGCTATGGTCTTCCCAGTTGCAATGTATGGCTGTAAAAGTTTGACCATAAGAAAGGCTGAGCACCAAAGAATTGAAGCCTTTGAACTATGGTGCTGGAGAAGACTCCTGTGAGTCCCTTGGACTGCAAGGCAATCAAACCGGTCAGTCCTAGAGGAGATCAACCCTGACTGCTCTTTAGAAGGCCAGATTCTGAAGTTGAAACTCAAATACTTTGGCCACCTAATGAGAAGGAAGGACTCACTGGAGAAGAGCCTAATGGTGGAAAAGGTTGAGGGCAAGAGAAGAAGGGGACGACAGAGAATGAGGTGAATGGATGGAGTCACTGAAGCAGTAGGCGTGAGCCTAAATGGACTCTAGAAGATGGCAGAGGACAGGAAGGACTGGAGGAACATTGTCCATGGGGTTGCAATGGGTCGGACACAACTTCGCAACTAACAACAACAGCACAACCCTAACTTTGATGAATTCTGTTGACACATTTGTTTACTATTAAAATAACTGAATATTCACTATATTTCCAATAGCTCACATTTGTCCTCAAAAAGCCTTTTCTGAATGGAGATAAATCTTTTGCTTTTATATAACATTTAACAGACAGAGCAAACAGTGAAGTGTAGACCTTTAGGTGATGACCTTATGGTAGACTAGCAAGTTCAGAGAGTGCTCAGGAACTAGCTGTCAGCTTGGCATTAAACTAGATGGTCATATAAGGTCAGTAGAAAACAAAGGCTCTTCTGGATTAGAAAGGCACAGTTCATCCTGTAGCAGATATGCCCCAGTCACAGGAATGTTATGATAAAGTCTGAGAGATCAAATGTGCAGTTCTTTAAGCCTGCAACAGACACAAGAGTAAAGTATTTTGTCCATACAGTACCGCTGAAATTCCAGCAACAAACACTTGTGGTTTCTCATCCTAGTTTATTTGTTTCTTGGAAAAATGGTTAAAAAAGGGTGTGTCAATGAAAATATAGAAACAATTGTTATAATTGTTGATTGAATGCTCATTCGATAACTAGGCCTCTTCAAGCAATCGGCCACCCTTAGAAATGTTCTGGGCAATGGCCTCCGCTCCCACAAAGTCGAATGAGTGATGGTTGCAAGCTATGTGCGTCCACACTTGTGAGTGTTGCTTGTGCCCTCTGACAGCCAATTTTGCTCATGGACTCTGGTCTTGAGTCGTTTGGCTGTTTCCCCAATGTAATTACAGTGGCAGTCATTACATTTAACCCTGTAGACCACTGATGATCTTTCATCATCAGGGAGCAGCTCCTTGGGGCGCATGACCTTGGCATGCAGAGTCTGATTCGGCTTGTGTGCTATGTTGATATTATACGGTGCCAATATCCATGCTGTCGCCATACACCATTGGTGTATGGTAGCACTGTCCAGACTGTAGTTGTTGGTCTGTTTTGCATTCTATGGGACTTCTGGTGTCTCCTGTATTTTCGGATAAAGTCTATTAGGTAAGCATTGTGCCTGCATATACAGTAAAGATAGGTCCATTCTTTGATTTTTACTTTCCTCATGCTGCAGTGAGTGTCTATTCGCCTGAACAGGATCCGGATGCAGCTGATCTTGTGTGATACTGGATGGTTGCTTCCATAGTGCAAGATCCTGTCCGTATGTGTTGTTTTTCAGTGGATGGTCATGTGGAGTGTGCCATTGGTCTGGCGGCTGACCAGTGCATCTAGGAATGCCAAAGTACCATTGGCCTCTTCCTCCGCTGTAAACTGAATATCCAGGTAGACTGAGTTTAGTTCTTCCATGAATCTGGCATTAAAGCATCTGGTGGAGGGCAGCATGACCACGGTAAGATCGTTGGAAGAATTCCTGAAAAGATTGCTTAAAGAGGCCTGGCTATTGAATGAGCAATAAACAGTTGTTTTTATACCTACCCTGGAGTTTGATGATTTTTACACTTTTGATATGAATACACCCAGGATTCGCATTTTTAAAGTAATTACACACACACACACACAAACACAATATAATCAAGGAAGTGAAAGAACCGAATGGAAACGGGCTGTTCACATAGCAAGAAGGACTGATGGCAGGTGGACCAAGGCAGTCATAGAACGGATCCCACTTGATAAAAAGCATCCACGAAAGATTCCTAAAACAAGATGGATCAAGAACATCAGCAAGCATTGCGGGCCCAGTTGGCAAAAGAAAGCTCAGGACCGTATTGGTTGGAAACATGCAGAAGAGGCCTTCATCCTGCAGTGGATAGACAATGGCTAAAATGATGATGACAGTGACAGTACAGTGGTCCTGATTTTCTGCCCACTTTCCTCCTCAAGAGCTTACTGTATATCCAGGGCCCTTCTTATCTTTCCAAAGAGCATAGTTAGAACTTCATGCAATTCATTTAGCCTACAGGAAGTCTGTGATTTTATTTCCCATGATGTAGACATGCAGCATTACATTGTGGGAAATTAAAGAATTGTCCTATTTCTCAGATAAACATTATTTAACAAGACTCCGTAACATATTCACAGTGTGTTTTACAAGATTGTTTGGCCACAATTAACTTTATCAGGATATCAAGGATCTGCTGTGGGTTAGTGTAAAGCACATGGAAGCAGCCTACAGTGGCAGGAGAGAAATTTGGAGGGAAAATTCAGACACTTCTCTTTGCAAGTCTTTGGATAAGAACACAGTGGGAAAGATCAGAATAAAGTAGAGCAGAGCAGAAAGAACAGAACAGAACATTTGGCTAAATGTGATTAGACACATAAAGTATTTGTCTCTGGTGCAGAAGTTCATGGTGTACAGGCAAAGCAACAGAATCATCATCATCATCATCCCAATAAGAGGGGGGAGTAAAAAAAATCTAATATAAAGGATAAGTGATAGTACTACAGCCATAGTATATGGTTAAATATACATAGACATTAGAAGAATTAGGTGCGCAAGGGAAAATTTAATGGAATCTATTAGTTCATTTTCTTGGCCCAACTCTCCCTAATTTTGACTCAATCATGCCTTTAAGCCTACACAGTCTTTTGAAAAATAGTAGTTAATGGACCCATCGCTAAAGATACAGTACATGGAACAGGCAGTGCAAATCTGTTTACCTATGCAATGGTAGAGGATATGCAGTTGGGGGTGGATGCATTTGCTTTTTGTTTTTGCACAGGGAACCTGCCATCAAGCAGAGAGGTTCCACATGCCATATTTGATATCCTGGGATGGCAGCTAGCCATGGTAGCTCTGCTAATTTCAGTCCTTGCCCAGCCCATGAAACTCACCTCACCCAGAACTTGTTTAAACTTCTCCAGCTGTTCTTGGCATGTACTGAGATTTCATAAAACTGATGCCATCAACTCCCACACATAGAAGAATAGAAAGAGAGGGGGAGTTAAAAACGCACACAGAGGGGCCCAATTTAGGACAAAACAAGAGTTTTTGTGTAAAGGAGGCCTCTCAGAGCTTGGCTGCAAACGTCTGTAGAATCACTAAACGATGGCAAAAAAATTAGAGTTTCTTTTGTCATCTAGCATTCATAGGTCTGGAAGCCCTATTATATGAGTACTAAAAAAATCAGTGTCTGTTCTCCACATTGGCATTCATTTCTGATAGTGGAATCATGCCACATAACTCTGCTGCATGGACAATTCAGGTATACTTTTAAACTGAGTGACACTTTAGAACTGGCTTTTCTCATCCTGGAACTTTCCAGTTGCGTTGGACTGCAATTCCCAGCAACTCTTGTCAGCCCAGGGATGCTAGTTGGGAACAACTAAAGCTATAGACCAGTGATGGTGAACCTTTTAGAGACTGAGTACACAAACTGCAACCCAAAACCCACTTATGTATCATTGGTGCCAGGTGGGCATGGCCCACTGGGTGGTGTGGCCCATTGGGTGGGCTTGGCTGCGGTGGTAATGGCAGACTGGGTGGGACTAAAAAGTTCAATCAATCAATTCCAACTTTGCGAGATCTTTTTTTTTTCCACGAGAAGTTAAAATTGATTGATTGATTGAACCTTTTGTTTTTGCACATGGCAGTGGAAGCCTAAAACGAAAAGGTTTTATAAAACCCAGCTGAAGTCCTAGGACTGGGCGATGGCACATGTACCCACAGAGAGGGCTCTGTGTGCCACCACGGTTCGCCATCACGGCTACAGATCAACACATCAGAGATAGAGATAGAGGAAAGAGAGGGGTGTTTCTAGAAAAAGCCCCAGGATTAACCTTTCCCTGAGAAACATTGCCAAAGTCTCACAGGTTTGTGTTTTTCTTGCGGGTGAGATAATGGTATTTGTGCATTTGTAACTACTTGTCTTTGAAGGTTCAGTATCTGAAGCAGTTTTGAAGTACTTTATTTAAAAAAAATCAAATAGCAACCATATGTCGAAAGAAGCCAGCCTTTTGTCTAAAGTCTCTTTCAAAATATGCATTTTTAAAAACTGATGCACATTCATAATTCACATTGTATGATGTTCCTTGCCCACCCACCCTGTGTATACCTATATATGATGACATTATTCCAAATAAATACAAGAATATATGACTATCACATTGGCTGCATCATTGAATGTGCTTTTCAATAGATGATGAACCCCAATCTGTTACATTTGCATGGCCTTTACCACATGGGCAGGATCTGTACAACCACAACAAGCAAAGCTGTCATGGGATAGTTTGCTAATACAAGTAGTCTCAGGTCTCAGGTCAACAATCATTATGGGATGCTACAAACTTCTATTTCTCAAGTAGTTACAGAGACATTCTCCTTGGGACCAAAACTTGATACCAGATATTTTAAATTCTTTAAAAATCTTTCCAGGTTCTGACTTCTTTGTTGTTTACAACTAAAAACCAATTGCTTTAGGAGGCTAAACCTTTCCCCTCCAGCTCCATCCCTTGTGAGGATTTGCTTTGAGAATGGAGTTGGTTTTTTGTTTTTTGTTTTTATCACAGAGACCAGAATCGTCTTCTTCTTCTTCACCTCTGTTGAAAATGGACCCCTCTCTTTTGCATCTGATAAAGGGAGTGGAGGCTGGGCTAAAGGGTAGAGTAATCTCTGAAAAGGGAAGGAGTTCTTCACAATGGTTCCGATAAGAAAAATAAGATTTGCGGCCCTTTTGTTCCACTTTTACATTTTGCAATTAGACCATCTGATTTCACTTCCATTAGCAAAGTTTATATATTCATAAGGTTGCCACATCTTTCTTAGAAACATCTTTTATCAATTTATTTTTTCCCCTCATCTCTCTTTCCTTTTTTGCATCCTGACGTGCTTTAGAGCTAAAATAGCCATCTTCTCAGCCATAGCAAGACAGAGATAGCTCTTACATTCTAGCTGTAGGCCTAAGACATTGAAAGTATTAGGGATAATTTCCTAAAATTATTGATTAATTCCATTTTTATTTGCAACTTCAAGAGATGTATATGCAGTTTTAACTTGAGCTTAAAACTTTCATGAGAAATATACTGTATTATCTACTGATATAAGATAATGAGAAAATCTCTGATCTCTAATCTGAGGCTATCATATCTATCTATCTATCTATCATCTATCTATCTATCTATCTATCTATCTATCTATCTATCTATCTATCTATCTATCTATCTATCTATCTATCATTTCAGCCTTGGCAATTTTGTCTGGACTTCAATTTCCAGTTGGCTGATCTATGGTGTTGCTTCAGTGCTACAATTATCGATAAAGCTGCATGTGAAATCTTGCCTTGAGTGATGACACGAGGTTATTTTTAAAAAGGGAATGTCCTCCAAGTCTAATCGCATGCTGTATGTAGTATGGTGTAGTATGATATATGTAATATTATGTGGTATGTAACATGATGTAGTCATACATACGATGAATGGTTGTGGGAACTAGGTATGTCTAATCTAATGAAAAGGACTAGAGATGACCTGAAAGCAGTCTTCTAGTAATTGAGGGACTGTCGTAGAGAAGAGGCGGGGGGGGGTCAACCTCCTCTCCAAAGCACCTGATGGGAGGACAAGGAGTAATGGGTGGAAGGTTGTCAAAGAGAGATCCCACCTAGAATTAAGGAGAAATTTCCTGACAATGACAACAATTAATTAGTGGACTGACTTGCCTCCAGAAGTTGCGGGTGCTTCACCACTGGAAGTTTTCAAGAAGAGATTGGACAACTATTTGTCCAAAATGATATAAGGTTTGAAGACCTCCAGTGTCCCTTCCAACCCTTGTTATTCTATGTTCCATATTCTCATCTTGTTTTATGCACTCTTAATAGATATATTCTTCTTTCTTTTTACTTTTAATCCAAGGGAATGAATGTGCTGTTTCAAAACACTCTTATTTTAAAAAAGCAAACTACATAGGTAATCAGCCAGCCTGATTTTCTGCAGGGAGAAGAAATTTATTCTTTGAGAACAGAAAAGTTCCTTTTGTTGGAATACTTTCTGCATGCCCAGTTATGAATTACACAGTGGTGGGATTCAAATATGTGAACAACCGGTTCTCTGTGTGGATGCTGCTTCCGAAAGTCCATTCTGGGCCTGGGCAACAAAAAATTAGCTACCAGTTCTGCCAAAGTGGTGCAAACTGGCTGAATCCTACAACTGGAATTACAAAACTGAAATCTCTCCTCTGAATATATTCTTTTCATCAAAAAGATGTTTTAATTCTTGACTTGAGTCAACATTTGCTTCCTTCAATGACTTATCAAAAAGCTAAAACAAATGCCAGTGGTACTGTAAAAGTTGGCTTTCAAAATTCAAGTGGTTGGTTTTTGAAAGATGATATTTACTTTTACAAGATATCACTAAAGTATACCTTTTTAAAAAGTTTCCTTTATGAATTACTTTACCGGTTAGGGCCTTTTTATTTAAACTCTGACTGCTTACAAAGTTTAAGGCAACAATTCTGAAGAGCAACTTGCCACATGTAAGGGAAGTATTTATTTAATCCCATTTATATCCCACCCTACTCCGAAGACTCAGGGCGGCTTACAGTTTAAGCACAAACCAATGTGCTTAGTATACTTAGGTAATGCTTTTAATACTCCCCTTCCCCCAAGAATAAACATTTGGAAATATGGAAATAATAGAAAATAGTGCTTATCATAATGATATAGACTGCTTCATTTACAGGAACAACTTTAAGATTAGTTTAATAACAAACAGAGATTTTGAGGGTTTCTCTCTTCATTCTGGTCAACTGGAAACTCTATCTGTGGTGTACAGAAGATATTCTCTAATCAAGATGCCACCCACATCAGCAAGTGGCAGAATACAGGAAACATTTTCCATTCCTCTTTCTCCTTTTTCATAAAACTGGGCTAAGAGAACATGCATCCAGCATGTTGCTTTACGGTTAATCCATATCAAGCATTCTACTTCCATTTCACTTCAACAGTTGCTTACTTCACAGTGCAAGTTTCAGTTTTCATGTTTCATATTTTTATATTTCTTCATCCCACATAACTAATAATTTTAATTGGCTTTCCTGATCAGAAAGGCTGGATTTACAAAACTGGGTATGTGTGCTATCACCCC
Organism: Vipera ursinii; assembly: GCF_947247035.1. Lineage (NCBI taxonomy): Eukaryota > Metazoa > Chordata > Lepidosauria > Squamata > Viperidae > Vipera > Vipera ursinii. Next base: position 19,957,920 of record NC_139516.1, read on the forward strand.
CATTAATTGCTGTAAATTGACATAACCACACATGCAATATACAGGCAAGTGGGATAATGAAGTAGCTAGACTCAGAATAAGAGAATTGGAAGGCACCTTGGAGATCTTTTAGTCCAGACATGTCAAACACAAGGCCCGGGGGCCAGATCCGGCCCGCGAAGTGGTTTCATGCGGCCCGCGAAGCCATCCTGGAAACAGTGAGGGAACGGCCCCCACTGCCTTGGCCCTGGCCCAGAGACCCTCCTTCTGCCAGAGACCCTCAGATCTGTCCCACTCCTGCCCAGGCTCCCATAGGCACCCTTGATGCGAACGATGTAGAGCTGGCCACACCCACCCAGTAGGCCACACCCACTCTAGCCACACCCACCCAGTAGGCCACGCCCACCCTGGCCACACCCACCCGGCCCCTTGAGGGCAACCGCAATGCTAATGCGGCCCTCAATGAAATGTGAGTTTGACACCCCTGTTTTAGTCCATTCCTGTGCTCAGGCTGGAAGCCTTATACCATTCCAGACAAATGGCTGTCCAATCTCTTCTTAAAAACCTCCAGTGTTGCAGCATTCACAACTTCTGGAGGCAAGTTGTTCAACTGATTAATTGTTCTGTCAGGAAATTTGGCAGCAGTTCTAGGTTGCTTCTGTCCTTCATTAGTTTCCATCCATTGCTTCTTTTGTCCTGCCTTCATGTGCTTTGGAGAATAGATTGACTTGCTCTTCTTTGTGGCAACCCCTGAGATATTGGAACACTGCTATCATGTCATCCCTAATCCTTCTCTTCATTAAGCTAGACAAATCCAATTCCTGCAATTGTTCTTCATATGTTTTAGCTGCCAGTCCCTAATCATCTTTGTGGCTCTTCTCTGTACTCTTTCTAGAGTCTCAACATCTTTTTTGTATCTTGGTAACTAAAACTAGATGCAGTATTCCAAGTGTAGTTTTACCAAGGCATTATAAAGTAGTACTAACACTTTACGTGATCTTCATTCTATCCCTTTGTTAATGCAGCCTAGGACTGTATTGGCTTTTTTGGCAGCTGCAGCACACTGCTGGCTCATATTTAAGTGATTGTCCACTAGAATTCCAAGTTCCATATATATAATATTGTTGTTAGCTGCGAAGTCATGTTCGACCCATCGCTATCCCATGGACAACGTTCCTCCAGGCCTTCCTGTCCTCTACCATCTTCTGGAGTCCATTTAAGCTCACACCTACTGCTTCAGTGACTCCATCCAGCCACCTCATTCTCTATCGTCCCCTTCTTCTATTGCCCTCAATCTTTCCCAGCATTAGGCTCTTCTCCAGTGAGTCCTTCCTTCTCATTAGGTGGCCAAAGTATTTGAGTTTCAACTTCAGGATCTGGCTTTCTAAAGAGCAATCAGGGTTTATCTCCTCTAGGACTGACCAGTTTGATCGCCTTGCAGTCCAAGGAACTTGCAGGAGTCTTCTCAGGAACCATAGTTCAAAGGCCTCAATTCTTTGGTGCTCAGCCTTTCTTATGGTCCAACTTTCACAGCCATACATTGCAACTGGGAAGACCATAGCCTTGACTATACGTACTTTTGTTGGCAGAGTGATGTCTCTGCTCTTTAGTGGGCTGTCTAGATTTGCCATGGCTTTCCTCCTGAGAAGCAAGCATCTTTTAATTTCTTGGCTACAGTCCCCATCTACGGTGATCTTGGAGCTCAGGAAAATAAAATCTGTCACTACCTCAATTTCTTCCCCATCTATTTCCCAGGAACTGAGAGGGTCTGATGCCATGATCTTGGCTCTCTTAATGTTAAGTTTCAACCCAACTTTTGCACTGTCCTTCTTCAACCGCAACAAGAGGCTCTTTAGTTCTTCTTCACTTTCTGCCATTAGAGTGGTATCATCTGCATATCTTAGGTTGTTGATATTTCTTCCGGCAATCTTAATTCCAACTTTTGTTTCATCTAACACTGCCTTTCTCATGATTTGATTTAATTTAATTTAATTTATTAATATTTCTATACTGCCCTTCTCCCGTAGGACTCAGGGCGGTGTACAGGGCAAGAATAAAACACAGAAATTTACAAAAACTAAAAGATAATTAAATGCATGCCCAATTAAAATACAATTGATACATAGTAAAAACCCCAATAAAAATAATAAAAAACCCCACCAATCCCCCCTCAGGCCAGGCCGGCTTGCTCGAACAAGTATGTTTTCAGATCGCGGCGAAAGGAGCGCAGATCGGGCGCCGTCCGGAGCTCAACCGGTAACTGGTTCCATAGCTCCGGGGCGCCCACAGAGAAGGATCTCCCCCTGGGGGCCACCAGTCGGCATTCTCTGACCGGTGGCACCCTGAGGAGGCCCTCTCTGTAGGAACGCACAGGGCGCAGGGAGCTTGATGCCGGCAGCAGATGTTCCCTGAGGTACTCCGGCCCCATGCCATGGAGGGCTTTGAACACCATTACTAGCACCTTGAATCTCACCCGGAAGACAACTGGCAACCAATGCAGCTCACGGAGCAGAGGTGTCACATGGGAGTATCGGGAGACTCCCAACACAACTTTCGCGGCTGCATTCTGTACCAGTTGGAGCCTCCGGGTGGTCCTCAATGGAAGCCCCATGTAGAGAGCATTGCAGTAGTCTAGACGAGAGGTCACGAGTGCGTCAGTGACCGTGCATAAATCATCCCGGCTTAGATAGGGCCGCAACTGGCGCACCAGGCGAACCTGGGCGAAAGCCCCCCTAGTCACAGCCACCATGTGATCTTCCAAGGTGAGCCGCGAATCTAGGAGGACTCCCAAGTTGCAAGCCCTATCTACGGGGGGTAATAATTCACCCCCCATAGAAAGAGATGGAATATCCGAATAGACCCGGGATGAAGGTATGCAAAGCCACTCGGTCTTGTCGGGGTTGAGTTGAAGTCTGTTCCTCCCCATCCAGACCCAAACCGCCTCCAGGCAACGGGACATCACATTGAGGGCATCACTTGGGTGGTTTGGGGTAGAAAGAAAAAGCTGGGTATCATCAGCGTACTGATGATACCCAACTCCAAAGCCACGAATGATCTCACCCAGCGGTTTCATATAGATGTTGAACAGGAGAGGCGAGAGGACCGACCCCTGAGGAACTCTACAAACGAGAGACCTCGCGGTCGACCTCTGCCCTCCTGTCAACACCGACTGCGAGCATCCCTGGAGATAGGAGGAGAACCACTGTAAAACCGTGCCTCCCACTCCCAATCCCCTGAGATGCCGCAGCAGGATACCATGGTCGATGGTATCGAAAGCCGCTGAGAGGTCTAATAGGACTAGAACAGAGGAATGACCCCTGTCCCGAGCCCTCCAGAGATCATTCACCAGCGCGACCAATGCCGTCTCCGTGCTGTGCCCGGGCCTGAAACCCGATTGGTACGGGTCTAGATAATCCGCTTCATCCAGGACCAAAGGGAGCTGATGCGCCACCACACTCTCAACAACCTTCGCAAGAAAGCGAAGGTTGGAGACCGGACGAAAGTTGTTCAATACAGCTGGGTCCAAGGCAGGCTTCTTGAGGAGGGGCCTCACCACCGCCTCTTTCAAGACGGCAGGGAAGCTACCCTCACTCAAAGAAGCCGATATAACTGCCTGGAACCAGCTGCGTGTCCTCTCCCGGGCTGCATAAACCAGCCAGGAAGGGCATGGGTCCAATAAACATGTGGTGGAGCTCAGTCTCCCCATAATCCTGTCCACTTCCTCCGGAGTCACAGAATCAAACTCCTCCCAAGTGATATCGACAAGACCACCCGCGTCCTGATCGCCAGACTCTGCCCAGTCAGAGTCCAGACCGGTCCGAATCCGAGTGATTTTGTCCGACAGATAATTGTTAAACTCCTCGGCACGACCCTGCAAGGGTTCCTCCCTCACCTCCTGATTAAGGAGGGAGCGAGTCACCCTAAACAGAGCGGCCGGGCGATTATCTGCGGACGCGATAAGGGTAGCGAAGTGATTAGACCTCGCCACCCTTATCGCAGCGAGATAAGACCTAATATGGGTTCTTAGTCGCAATCGGTCGGATTCGGATCGGCTGGACCTCCAACCGCTCTCTAGGCCCCATCTCCGGCGCTTCATCTCCCGGAGCTCCGCAGAGAACCATGGAGCTCGACGGGATCTGCATCGGGTCAGGGGCCGCAAGGGTACAACTCAGTCAAGAGCCTCAGTGGCTGCCCTTTCCCAAGCTTCCACTAAGGCATCTGCCGAGCTGTGAGTGGGGGAGGCAGGTGGGGACCCCAGCGCTGCCTGGAATCTCGTGGAATCCATTAAGCGTCTGGGGCGGTACCATCTAACTGTGGTGGGGTGGCAAAACGGAAGACCAGCTGCAGGAGATGATGATCGGTCCATGACAGGGGCATAATAATTGGGGAGCCCCCACCAAGATCATCTAACCACCGACCAGATAAGAAAACTAGGTCAAGGGTGTGGCCTCCCTCATGAGTCGGTCCTGAAATTACTTGCGTCAGGTCCATGGCCGTCATGGAAGCCATGAACTCCCGAGCCAACTCAGATGGTCCTCCCAGAGATGGTAGATTGAAGTGCCCCAAAACTATAAGTTTCGGGAACTCAACCACCAACCCAGAGAGGACATCGAGAAGCTCAGGCAGGGCTGCTGCTGTGTGACTAGGCGAAAGGTACACCAGCAGCAAGCCCAACTGCGCACCAGGGCCGCATCTCAAAAAGAGAGACTCACACCCGACTATCTGCAGAACGGTGGCCTCCCGCGGAGCTAAGGTCTCCCTCATAACAACAGCCACTCCCCCACCCCTACCCTGAGCCCAAGGCCGGTGTAGCACCCGGAAACCTGGTGGGCAAAGATCAGCCAGAGGAATACCGCCCTCTGGGCCCAACCAAGTCTCCGTGATGCAAGCCAGGTCCGCCTGCTCACCCTCGACCAAGTCACAGACGAGAGGAGCTTTATTAACGACAGACCTGGCATTCAAGTACACCAGCCGGAGCTCAGGAGGCTGCACATCCTCACTCCCGGGACCTCGGGGCAGAACAAGAGGGTCGGAACGCCTCACCGCTTGCAAGTAGCGGAGAGGCCTTCCCTGAGATCGATACGGCCCTCTGTTCCTGCACCTGCTGCCATTCCCTAACGTCGTGGGAATAGGCATTCCCACGACTTGCCCTGGAGCCCCGGGGGCGACCGACCCCCGCTCCTCCCCTCCGCGATCAATCCCGGCCCTGGCTTGAACAGTGGTTGCTGGACTGCCCCCCATATCCAAACAACCAAAAGAAGTTCCCACCCCCCTCCCTAACCTCCTAAAAATTTTAACCAAAAAACTAACCAGGGGCCTCTTATTTGGCTTATAACGGAGGCCCCTACCCATGCCCAGCCATCTCTCAGGGTCCCAACACTTGGGCCCTTCATCAAGAGGAGGTGTAAAAAGTAAGGCGGGTCACTCCCAGGATGGGGGGGCCCCCCTGAGAGCGTATAAGGTTGTGCTAGAGTAAGTCAGACGCATGATCTTAACAAGTCCGACAAAAAAAAAACAGCAAGGCAGACCAGATCAACATGGGAGGATCTCAAAATAAATAAATCGAAGGCAAATGACCAGAGAGCCAGCCCAGCTCCACTGCCACTAGAGCTGGGAAATCCCGGAACAGATCGAATCCCGCCCTCTCACAGCGGTCAAGGCCGGGGGGCAACCTGGTACATACAAACCGGGGAAGCAATACCCCCCAGAGCTCTCACCTCTGGGAGGCAGCAGATGTAAAAATGATGTGCTCTGCATATAGGTTAAATAGGCAGGGCAACAGTACACAGCCTTGCCGGACTCCTTTCCCAATTTTGAACCAATCAGTGGTTCCGTGTCCAGTTCTCACTGTAGCTTCTTGACCCGCATATAGTTTTCTCAAGAAACAAATAAGATGGTCTGGTACTCCAATCTCTTTAAGAATTTGCCACAGTTTGTTGTGATCCACACAATCAAAGGCTTTAGCATAGTCAATGAAGCAGAAGTAGATGTTTTTCTGGAACTCTCTAGCTTTCTCCATGATCCAGCGTATATTGGCAATTTGGTCTCTAGTTCCTCTGCCTCTTCGAAATCCTGCCTGTACTTCTGGTAGTTCTCGATCCACATACTGCTGGAGTCTAGCTTGTAGGATTTTAAGCATAACTTTACTAGCATGTGAAATGAGTGCAATGGTGTGATAGTTTGAACATGCTTTGGCACTGCCTTTCTTTAGAATTGGAATGTAAACTGATCTTTTCCAATCCTGTGGCCACTGTTGAGTTTTCCAAATTTGCTGGCAAATTGAGTGTAGCACTTTTACTGCATCATCTTTAAGATTTTGAATAGCTCATCTGGAATACTGTCACCTCTACTAGCTTTGTTGTTGCTCAGCTTTTCTAAGGCCCACTTCACTTTACATTATAGAATGTCTGGCTCGAGGTCAGTGACCACCTGATTGTGGTTATCAGAGACATTAAGCTTATTCTTGTATAGTTCTTCTGTGTAATTTTGCCACCTCTTCTTAATCTCTTCTGCCTCTGTTAGGTCCCTGCCATTTTGGTCCTTCATCATGCCCATTTTTGCATTAAACGTTCCCTTCATCTCTCCAATTTTCTTGGAAAAAATTCTGGTCCTCCCTATTCTATTATTTCCTTCTATTTCTTTGCACTGTTCATTTAAGAAGGCATTCTTATCTCTTCTAGCTATTCTCTGGAATTCTGCATTCAATTGGGCGTATCTTTCTTTTTCTCTCTTGCCTTTCGCTTCCCTCCTTTCCTCAGCTATTTGCAAAGCTTCCTCAGACAGCCATTTTGCTTTCTTACATTTCTCTTTCTTTGGAATGGTTTTGGTTTCTACCTGTTCTACAATGTTGGGAACCTCTGTCCATAGTTCTTCAGGCACTCTGTCTATCAGATCTAATTCCTTAAATCTATTTGTCACCTCTACTGTATATTCATCAGGGATATGATTTAATTCATACCTGAGTGGCCTAGTGATTTTCCCTACTTTCTTCAGTTTAAGACTAAACTTTGCAATGAGAAGCTCATGGTCTGAGCCACAGTCAGCTCCTGGTCTTGTTTTTACTGACTGTATAGAGCTTCTCCATCTTTGGCTGCAGAGCACATAGTCAATCTGATTTCTGTGTTGACCGTCTGGTGATGTCCATGTGTAGAGCCATCTCTTGGGTTGTTGGAAAAGAGTGTTTGCTATGACCATCATATTGCCTGTTAATCCGGTTATCTTTTGGCTTCCTACTTTAGCATTCCAATCCCCCATGACAATAAGCACATCATTTTTTGGTGTAAGTTCTATAAGGTGCTGTAGGGCTTCATAGAACCGGTCAATTTCATCCTCTTCAGCATCAGTGGTTGGGACATAGACTTGGACTACTGTGATATTGAATGGTTTGCCTTGGATTCAAACTGAGATCATTCTGTCATTTTGGGGATTGTATCCCAGTATTGCTTTTCCTACTCTTTTATTGACTATGAAGGCTACTCCATTTCTTCTGAGGGATTCTTGCCCGCAGTAGTATACCTGATGGTCATCTGAATTAAATTCACCCATTCCTGTCCATTTTAGTTCCCTGATACCTAAGGTGTCAATGTTCAGTCTTGTCATCTCTTATTTGACCACGTCCAGCTTTTCTTGATTCATGGATCTTACATTCCAGGTTCCTATGGAGAAAAAATCTTTACAGCATCGGACTTTCCTTTCACCACCAGACATATCCACAGCTGAGCATCCTTTCAGCTTTGGCCCAGTCGCTTCATTCTTTCTGGCACTACTAGTACTAGCCCTCTGCTCTTCCCCAGTAGCATATTGGACGCCTTCCGACCTGAGGGGCTCATCTTCCAGCGTCATATCGTTTTGCCTTTTGGTACTGTCCATGGGGTTTTCATGGCAAAGATACTGGAGTGGGTTGCCATTTCCTTCTCCAGTGGATCACATTTTGTCAGAACTCTCCTGTCTGTCTTGGGTGGCCCTGATGAAAGATACAGCACTGAATAATGTTGACACATTGGTAGCCATCTTGTATAAAGACACATTCAATATTTGATAATAATGGATTATTCAATAATATAGAAGCATTGCTATTTTCTGGCAAATGATGTCTGCAAGCCTGGTTTCATTTTCTGACAGTTGTAAGAGAAAGAACCTTCCAATGAGATTGGCTAGTCAATAGCTGAATTTTGAAAACCAGTTGGAGCCATTAGTGTCTCTAAACAAACACTTCCAAGGACATAAGAGTACAGAAGGAGAAAACAAAGATGAGCTTTGAATTTTATTTTATTTTTTTTTAAAAAATGTACCGTACTCATTTCTGTTTTCAAGGGAGCATGTGCACTTCTTCAGAGTAAGGCCCCTTACAAACATGAACAAGGTTAGTGCCAGTGTAGTGTTGAACAGCAGTAGATTGCTACACATTATGCTTTTTTCTAGCTTCACTTCTGCTTCTATGTTATCTGTGCCTAAACAGCATTCTTCCGATGCAAATCATTGGCTCATTAGATTCTGTATAGTGCTCAGAGGAAGTGTGATGTGCTAACACATGGAACAAGGGTGAAAAAAACCACAATGTGAGCTGCAAATTAAAGGACGTTTTGCCATTGCTGAATTGAAGTGCTATCCGTCCATCTTTCACTTGGCAGAAAACAAGGCTTGCATGACATTTGCTGTCCAAACCTGTGTTCCAAAGCCTCCACGAACCTTTGTAGCATGATATGTTATTGAGGGAAGCAGGAGCAAAATGGAAATATTAAAAATGAATGTAGGAGATGGAGGCCTGGTAACAATTCCACCAGGGAAAACAGTCCGTTCCCTTTGGTGAAAGATTATGGTGAAAGATCTTCCTGAACTTCCAAAGCCGGTACACATCAGCTGTTTTTTTTCTGTATGCTTTTTGTTAAGATATTGAAGTAGAAAGGAAGTAGGGAAAAGCAGTGGGCTAATGCCTCCTTAAGTAACACCAGCTGCCTGCAATTAGTGCAGGTTCGCATCTCACCAGGCTCAAGGTTGACTCAGCCTTCCATCCTTCCGAGGTAGGTAAAATGAGGACCCAGATTGTTGGGGGCAATAAGCTGACTTTGTAATAATGCCGCTTTGGGGGGGGCGAAAGCCCTAATAAGCAGGCATATACATAGAATGAAGGCTATTGCTAAGCACATTGGTTTGTGCTTAAATTGTAAGCCGCCCTGAGTCTTCGGAGAAGGGCGGGATATAAATGGGATTAAAATAAAGAAAGAAAGAAAGAAAAGAAAAGAAAAGAAAAGAAAAGAAAAGAAAAGAAAAGAAAAGAAAAGAAAAGAAAAGAAAAGAAAGTAAAAAACATAAAAGTAAGATGATACCCAAAAGACTGCTACAATTGGATATTTTTTAAAAAGTGAAAAAATAATAATAAAATAAATTACATCGTCCCCTTCCATTCCATTTGTATCCTGAACATAATTTAACTCATAGTTTAAATGTTTTCATTTTGCATCAAACATTGGTTTCTATTTTATTTCCATGTATAAACTTGCTTTGTGCTGTGATATATTATGTATTATATGCCAAGGAGCTCTTCTTCTTTGAATATCATTAAGCTTCTATGCTGGATATATACAGTACTGTCAATTTGCTATTGCAATGTATTTTCCAATTTTAGTCACCCTGCCTAAGAGGCAATACTGTACAGCAAACTCCAGATCAGTTACCATTTTCAATAGATTCAAAGATAGCTGGAAAGTACTATAACTTAGCAAAGAGGAAAGGGCTTTAATACTTTCACTTTTCTTTGTCTTATTTTTTTAAACATTTGTTGGAAAACTAATCTGCTTGAAAAACTAGCTTAAAACTAGTAAAATGTATGGTCTGAATTGGCAAACAGACTGCAGATTTCTATGTGTGTCCGTTAAGTTGTTTCACTGTATGCAAAGCATAGTCACCATCCAAATAGAAAAGACTATGTAGAATAGGGGAAAAATATTTGGGGGTATCTGTAATACTCAGGCTTCAAACCAATTGATTTTTTTCTTTCTTATTTCTCTGTATTAATTTCCATAATGCTTCCTCCAGTTGTTCTTGTTTCTACTCTGGAATCTCTCAATCTTGTCTTAAATGCTGCTTCTGACAGAGCAGGCATCAGGTTAGTAGTATTCTTATTTAACTGGAACTTATTTGTGACCAGCACTAGATAGCTTGGAGATGTCATCTTAATTCTCCACAGTGCTTCCAAACATATTGCTGCTCTGGACCATCTCAATAGAATAAAATGGTAAGTCCAAGCAGTTTTGCATTGAAGAGAGGGCAGAAGTGATAATATAGTGGTAGATTCCACTGGCAGCCTGGGATCCCAATTACTACTGAAAAATTCCCTTTATTGTTACTCAGCCCTGCCAACTGGCCTGAAATGTCTGATTCCTGATCAAGTCTTGTTCCTGTTGTATTATATACGTTGAAATAAGTAAAAACCGTTTATTCCTTTATTTACTGTGAGGGAAACAAATCTGACAGGAGAACACGCGGGAACTTTGACAGCTGTCAAAGTTCCCCGCCAGGGCGCAGGCGCAGCCACTGACAGCTCGCGGCTGTCAAAACACCGAGCCATGCGGAAATAAGATCTGTCAAGAGAAGACGGCAACGATTGGTTCAACTAGACGCGGCGCCAAAAGAAACGATCCTGATTGGTCCTCACTTACAGCTGCCGGCTATAAAAGCCGGACAAGTTATTCTGTTTTTGCCTTGCTCTTAATAAAGCCTAAGTTAAGTAACCTGTCGTCCCAAGTGGTCCTTCGGCTACTTCACTGTTTTCTTGTCAATGAGTAAAATCCAGCACATGTTTTCTGTTGGTAAAGTGACTTCTGTCATTTCTGTTCCTTAATCCTGCAACCCCAACATGATCTCCTAAACTCTGTTTTGAAGGCTTTAGAAGACCTTCCAGAGCCAATTTGATAAGGATGGGGTAGCTGCATGATAAAAGAAGAACAGACCCTTTGTTCTCACATGCTTTTAACCCAATGCTGTAGTGAAAATTTTGAATTTCACCTACTAACCACATTTTCTTCAACTCACTTCGAAGTTCTTAGGACATAGTATTGACTGTCTCTCTTCTCTGATATTGTCACTTTTGATTTGCAGCATTTCATTACTCAAATGGCTTCTCGCTTTTCTTCCTGAAGTTTGCGTTATTATATATCCATTCATCCTGGCTTTTCTTGATTATCTTTCCTTCCTTTTCCATTTCTTTCTATGCTTACCAGGCATATCCTATAAATATTTGTGATCAATACCTTTCCCCATTCTTCTATGAATCATGCTCCATCCATTTAGCCATAAATATATATAGCTATATTTGATGTTTATGTAATTAAAAACAGCAGACTGTCATATCCCAGAAATAATGGAAGGAAGGAAGGATGGATGGGAAGAATATGAAAGTGGGAAGAAGAATATTAAGAATGGACTGAGAAACAATCTGACTTTGAGGCAAGAGATATTTACTATTGTGCAATGTGGTAAGGATGATTTCCAACCCTTTTTCTGTTACTTTACACAAGGTAAGTCATTCAAATCACATTTAAGCAACCCATCCTTTGAAAACAAAACCAAGAATACTGTACTGCTGGCAATGACAATGAAAGAAGTTCCAACCAAACCCCCATCTCCTAATTCTTTAATTACACAACTGATAAAGCACAATTACTTTTAACTGATAAAGCACTATTCTGTTTTAATGTTGATAGATGCCTGTTGGCTTAATATAGAATGGGCTGTTCAATATTTGTGTGGCTGTAGACCATGCCTACATGAAGGACAGAGCAGTGATGAAATACTATCACTGGAGGAGGTAAACCCATTTTTTCTCTATGTTGCATGAAGGGGGATAACGTTGCTTTATAGACAAGGTCTAAGCTTATCAGAAACAGCAGAAATGGATTTTCCTTTCTTTGGGCTGAATTTAGAAGATTCAGATGGCTCTAACCTTGCAGATCTTTAGGAAGACTCTGAAAATCTAGGTCAAGATGTTATTGGCTCCCACACTGGTGTCTGCCTTTTTGAAAAGTGATTCTTATATGCATTTTGATATTTTTAGTCCTTCAGTAGCTATCAATGTCCCTTGGTAACCTTTTTCTCCAGTTTTCAGCCAAGCAGTCTTGGGGGAGGAAGGCTCTGAGAATCTTAATAAAGAGATTGAAAGCTTTATGCAAACTATAGGCCATAGACGAGAGCCAGGTTGGTCTAGTGATTAAGTCATTAGGCTAGAAACTGGGAGACTGTGAGTTCTAGTCCCATCTTAAGCTGGCTGGATGACTTTGGGCCAATCAGCCTTACTCATTCCAATCCATCTCATTTGCTTTTGTGGGGAAAATAGGAGGAGGGAAGAGTGTTAGGTATTTATAAAAATTATAAAAGGCAGGGCATAAATTGATAAGTAGATAAACCTCTTTATCTGCACATCCTGCCTCCCCCGATCTTGTTCTACTAGGTCATTCAGTAGAGACTTGTGCTTGCCTTCTCTAGTTGTTCAGAGAATGTACAAAGCTTCAGATGGGGTATAGAATGGGTAGCATAACTGATTCTCTCCTTCTGCTTCTCCTCCTCTGGACATTTAGTTGAGAAGAGGAGGTGCACTTAGGTTTGCCTGGACCTTGAGTACAGCTGTCAGGGTGATTAAGGACATGATCCCAAATCATATGGAGAAGTCTCCTCACATTTGAGCTAAGAGGAGTGTAACTTTTTCAGATCTCTCATCTAAACCTAGACGTGGCTCTTTGAGCTTTCCGGCCCAGGCTGAGAGTTTTTAATTGGGGTTTTATATTTTTCAGGGATCAAATTTAATTATTTTTAACTGTTTTTAACTTTTGTATTGTAGTGACATTTTTAAATACTTTGTAAACCGCCCTGAGTCCTACAGGAAAAGGGCGGTATATAAATTCAATAAACTTAAACTTAAACATACAAAAATTGGGGAGTGTATTTTCAAATTAATGCTGAATATAATTTACTTTACATAAAATAATATTAACCTATTTCTATAATATAAATTATTGCTTGTTGTATGATCTAGGGTTGTAATAAAACGGGATCCAGGTTTACCAGGTAAGAGAGGTTCATGTTCAAGCAAGTAAGAGAGATGTTGGGTGGTCCATCCAATATAATTGGAAGACTCAGAAGTTAAGGGCTTATAACTCAGAAAAATGAATTGACAAGCACATGGCTGGGACAGAATCTGCATAGTGCTGATCAAACTTTTCCTGCTATGAAAAATAGTGGGAATTCCAGCTGTTGATCTACTTGCTATATTTCTGAGTGGTCCAGACATCATCTTCTTGGTATGTTTTACAAAAGGCAGTCAGAGAACCAAGCTAGTTAAAAATAATACTATACTCTAAATTGGGAAGTTTGGAGTAGAGTATTTTCAGTTCATAATTGATTGGCTAATTACCAGCTGAACTTAAGATTTTCTAGAATTTGGATTCCCTTGGAATTTCCTTGGTGTACATCCTAAATGTTTTTTGTTGCAGCTGGTACTTTCTTTTCACACCAAATCTTACTGAAGCAGAACAAAGAGGGTGCTAAATCCACTTGCAAATCCCTCCTCCAATGTAGGTTATTTGTTCCTAGCCAAGCCCTACCTCCCTTCCTCTTATCTAAACAGTATTTATTTATTTTTGTGATATCTCTCCAATTACCAGACTTCTTCAAAGGACAGGGCATCATTTCAATCAATGACCACCTCTCCCTTCTTTCCCCAGAAAATGGAGTTTATGCCTCTTCAGATCTTACAGGAACTCTCTAGTTAAGTCCTGCCTCTTCTAGAATTGCAGAAGTGGTATTGGCTGCCTATATTCAGAGGAACATCAGCCTTCCCCCATGTAATTCTAGGTGCACTGGCTTTCTCTGCACCATCTTGTCCTCAGAGAAAAATAATTTTTGAATGACAACAATGAAAACAGGGTTTAATTGGAGAACTCCCATGGTATCTAAGACTATTATATTATATACAGACCATCTTTAGCTACATAAAGATATGTGGGAGATACAGGGAGCAACTTGAGCCAAGAGCTTCAGCGTATTTCTCATAATGTGAAAGATGAACCTTTACATGTAACAACTCTATCCCTACCAACACACACACACACACACACACACACACACTACCAATCAATTTATCAGCTCAGCACAATGAATATGTTGGTTGGCCCAAGGCTGCAAGAACCAATATTGGAGCACTGACTATTCGTACACAGCCTAGACATTTTTCTCTGAAGTGAACAGAGACTTACTGTATTCTGAAATCAGCAGATTGTGAGGGATTAGGGATTACATTCCAAGTATCGCTCTCTTAACATGACAAAATAAAAACCGGACATATGAAGGTGGGATGATTATTATTGCCTGAATTTCAAACAGTTAACATTAGCATGCATTTGTTCTGCAGCACAACCTGAATAACCAGTTGTCTGAGAAGCATGGCTCTTGAATGTAGATTTTACTGGAAGCAATTGAGATAAGCTGGTGAAGGCCTGATCATCATCCTTGGGATGTTTTGTTTTGTTTTGTTTTTTTTGCCCTGAAATGCATTCTTAGTGCTTGGAGCAAAGAGAAAAGGTGAGAATGGAATTTTTCTTGTTCCAGCAGTTGAGAAGAAGACAAGTAATAGGTAAAGGAGAAAGAAACAGGTAAGGAAAGTCAGGGCCAATTTACAGATTTTGGAGCTCAGTGTAACACTGAATCACACCTACCCTTGCATACAACTCTAGATTAATGCTGCAATGTGGATTTTTGCAAAATGAGATGGGGAAGGAGACAATTTGCTTTAGAAGATATAGCCCTTTGCACTAATATGTGTGTGTGTGTGTGTGTGTGTGTGTGTGTAAATTTTAAATTGCTAACAAAGAAAATAGTTAACAAGCATTTCACACACACACACACACACACACACACACACACACACACACACACATATATATATATATATATATATATATGTTTTCTGAGGTTTTCGCGGGTGCCTGTATGTGGATCCTTGGTTTTTCGGGTTTTTCCCCGCGTAGAACTAAAGGTGTAGGCGCAACCCGAAAAACCAAGGATCCATATATATATATATATATATATATATATATATATATATATATATATATATATATATATATATATATATATATATATATATATATATATATATGGGGAACACAATAGCATCCTTCACTACTCACTAAAATTCTGCTTAGGACAGGGATCCTCTCAGACTGATCTATCTCCTGAGGTAAACTAAGTTAGCCTACAGATGAACTTGGCTTGTTCAAAATTCCCCAAGGTACCTGTTGACTAATATAATAACCTCAGAATGAACTGTCCATCTAAAAAAAAGCACATTGTGGTTTCTTGGAGTGGAACAACAGAACAGACCACTGTAACTTTTTCAATTTCCCATCCTCTGTTTTTGCCAATATTGGGTTTCAATGTTGAAACTCCCCTGAAACTAGTCCTGCCAAAATCCCATCTTTTCCACTCTTTTCTGTAGGCCACAAGTGTGCAAGGTATGAATTTCCAATTTCCAGTAGATTCTACTGGAACCTGAAAAATTTGCTGGTATCCAAGGACAGGAAAAAATGCAGACTATTGGGGACCTGGCTGATCAAGACACATAACTATAAGGCTGGACTGGGTTGTGTCAGTTTCAAATTCTACAGTTTGTTCCAAGAGATGAACAGAAATGAAAAGTGATTGTGCTAAACAGGCTCACTGTATGAAGAAGGGCTCTTTGGGGCTACATTACTACTATACTCCACCAACCTTACCCAAACACATATTCAGTTTTAGTTCTCCTAAGCCCTAACCATTAAAGAATAGAACAGAATAATAATTTTATTGTCACTTTGAAGGTACACTAATTGGCATACATTAAAATGAAATTTTCTTGCATACAGCTCTCAAAGAGTCACCACCTCTGATATACACTACATAAATATGACAAAAATAAAGAAATAAATACAGAATTATGCATATACCCACATATATTATATGACACAGAGAAACAACACTCTAGTTTGGGTTATGTATACATGTGTGTGGCAAGAAAAACGAATCTTGCGAGTTTACCAGACGGATGGCATAGGGAAAAACACTATTACAGAACTGGGTAGTCCTGCTAGAAATACTTCGAAACCTCCTCCCAAAGGGGAGCAACAGAAACAGACCGTAAAGTGGGTTTGTGGGGTCTCTAACAATGCTTTGAGCTCTAAGCACATAGGGCTTATAAGCAGCACCCTGAATACCAGGGAGTGACTTCCTATGATCTTCTCGACTGTCCTTACCACTCTATCTGAGGCACTGCTGCCACCAAACCAGACAGTGATGTAGTTTGCTAAAATGCTCTCAATCATGCCTCTGTAAAAAATGGCCAGGACAGAAGGAAAACTATGTGCTCTCCTCATCCAATGCAGAAAATGCAGATACTGGTTTGCACATTTCACTAAGGATGACATGTGGAGAGACCAATTCAGATTGTTAGTTATCTGCACCCCGAGATACTTCATGCTGTTGACCACCTCTACAGCTGCATCCTTGATACTGAGTGGAGTATGACTATGCCTGCTCTTTATGAAATCTACAATGATCTCCTTTGTTTTATCAACATTTAGAACCAGGTTACTTTTATGAAAAGAAGGGTTCATCCAGACTTGATGAACCTAAAATGTAGAGAGTGTTAAGGGGTAAATAGGTATCTAATGCATTTAACCTTCCCCCAATCCTACAGAAATTATCATAGCCCACTCATTTTGGTATGCAGCCATTGACATGCTAGGCAAAATCTGGCATAGCCTCATGCGAACTGTGCATTTTTGTTTTTTGTATTTGTTGAAGTTTATATACATGGAAGTCCAATATTAGATATCTGGAAGACACTAGGTAATGTGTGGATGGACCACACATATTGAAAAGTATTCAACATACCAGGTCATAATTTTAATTATGAATACATGTAGGACAAGTATGAATGGCCTTGGATGGGTTGCTTCTTGCCATTCAGAATCAGGATTGTTTAATGAAAAAATAAAAAGGATCATTCTGGTAGAGAGTCAGGTTTGGTAGAGTTATAACTTCAGGGAAGACAGTCAAAAAATAGTGATCCCTCTGCAGAAACCCTTTCCTCTTATTGTTTCTACTACTTGACTCAAACAACCCCAAAAGTAACCTAATTGTATCAATTGCAGCCCACCAATCAATAAGATATAACTTATAGCTTTCTAAACTGTCCACCCATCCATGATTCCAATAGCTAAGGGACAATGAAAATTGCATGTCAACATCATCATACTAATATTAACTAAATGTAATTAATATAGCAAGAGAATAGGAAAATGATTTTATGGATCCAGAGCTAGGCAGGCATATTGAAGTTGCAACTTATACCATTGTAAGTTTCCCAGAGTCACTCTGAATGGTGAAGTAGGTGGCACATAATTCAGAATTGGCATATTGAATTCCTGGAGTGAATATAATATAATATAATATAATACAATAGAATTACAGAGTTGGAAGGGACCTTGGAGGTCTTTTAGTCCAATCCCCTGCTCAGGCAGGAAACCCTATACCATTTCAGACAAATGGTTGTTCAATCTCTTCTTAAAATCTTCCAGTGCTGGAGCATTCACAGCTTCTGGAGGCAAGTTGTTCTACTGGTTAATTGTTCTGTCAGGAAATTTCTTCTTAGTTCAAGGTTGCTTCTCTTTTTGATTAGTTTCCATATATTGCTTCTTGTCCTGCCTCAGGTGCTTTGGAGAATAGCTTGACTCCCTTTCTTAGTGGCAACCTCTGAGATATTGAAACACTGCTATTTATTTATTATTATTATTATTTATTTATTTAATTTGTATACCGCCCTTCTACCGAAGGACTCAGGGCGGTGAACAGGGCAATACATATTAAAAGACAAAATACAAAAATTAAAAAAGATTAAACAAGGTGCCCACAAATAAGTTAAAACACATTAAAAGCAGGTTAAAACACATTAATAAAACCCAACCCCATCCCATCAGGCCAGGCCAGCTTGTTCGAAGAGGTAGGTTTTTAGATCGCGCCGGAAGGAGCGGAGGTCAGGCGCCATCCGGAGCTCGACCAGAAGATGGTTCCATAAATCCGGTGCGTCCACAGAGAATCATTTCAGACAAGTGGTTGTCCAGTCTCTTCTTAAAAACTCCAATGATGAAGCACCCACAAACTCTGAAGACAAGCTGTTCCACTGGTTAATTGCTGTCATTGTTAGGTAGTTTCTCCTTAATTCCAGCTTGCTTCTCTCCTTGATTAGTTTCCATCCATTGTTTCTTGTCTTGCCCTCTGGGGTTTTGAAAAATAGGTTGACCCCCTCTTTTTTGTTGCAACTCCTCAAATACTGGAATACTGCTATCATGTCACCCCTAGCCCTTCTCTTCTCCAGAATAGCCATACCCAAATTATGCAATCGTTCTTCAGATGTTTTAGTCTCCAGGCCTTTAATCATCTTAGTTGCTCTTCTCTGCACTTTTTCCAAAGACTCAACATCTTTTTTTGTAACGTGGTGACCAAAACTGAATGCAGTATTCCAGATGTGGCCTTACTAAAGTTTTATCATCATCATCAAAGTGGGTCTGCCCTAGAACAAGTATAGTTAAGTGTTGGATGACAAACAATGCTAGAGGAGATATACGCTACTTTCTATTTGTATGCTTCCTGTTTCACCATTACAAGAGGACAGAACAATGAACAGGAAGGACTTTGTTTTTTTTTCTTATGAGACATGTTGTTGGTTAGAGCAGTAAAATGTTGGTTAGTTGGTTGGTTAGGAAGAAATGCATAAGATAAGGAGGGGTCCCAGAGGAAGTACATTAGGGTGTTAACAATTTTGTTACTTCAGAGAAGGCAACCGTCCCCACTTGAACTTGCGTTCAGTCTTGTCAATATTAATCCCATTCTAGCTGCTGACCCTATATTGCACAATGCCAATTCTGTAGCACAATTTGAAAAAACAAAATATAACCTCCTCCTGTTTTGCAACAATGGCTGCTGTGCAGCTTCCGTGGACTCTTCTAACCATATCAACAAAACCACAGCACTGCATGAAACTTTCTTCTTTTTCCTTGGTGTTCTTGTGAAAGAGGAAGAGGGCCTGCTTAACCCATAACCCAAGGGGCCCCTCCCAAACTATACTGGCTTTCACTCTAGTGTTGCTACTAATGTAGGGCATAATTTAAGTTAACATCCTTACCTTTGCATAAGTAGCTATTGTTATTTCTAATTTCCAAGGCAGTAGACATGAATATTTTAATTTTAATTTCCCCAAAAATGGAAAGTGTTTTGATGGTTATCTTTAGTGCATACATTTATTTTGTTCTGCCACCTCTCTCATCCCTGAATAAATAGGTTTTGAGAGTTTATGGAATAGTTTATAAACTCATCTGACCATGGATTAGAGTGAAACAAAAAGAAATGGGCATTTATCTCTCCAGTGTGGATGGAACAATCACCCAACCTTCATGTCTTCTTAAACATGTATCAAAATTAAATGGCTAGAAAGCATTGTATAAGTTGGCCATATCTACTCTTTAGATTTGAATGGACTGAAATAAGTGAAATTGCAATGAATTTCAATGCCTACACATTCCTCTGTTGTTTTTAACCACTGTTTTTACCATTCTTTTATGTTTGACTATTGGCTGAATATTCTTCAGATATTTGCAGTTTTATTTGGTGTCCTCCATTCAGAAGATATCAGAAGGTGGCATTTAGTGTATCAGTATTTGGTACACAGTTCAGTGAATGCGGAGAAGAAAAATGGGACTGAACAAATAAAAACTACACTAAAACAAATCTTGGAATGAGGTCTGTTTTTCTGGAACTGTCCAGTGTTAGTATATATTTATAGGTTATAAATATATAAACCTAGTTTGGTTATAAATATATAAACTTAGTTTGTGGCATCACCCACACAAACACACACATATATACACACTATATTTAAGTTTTGATCAATCTGAATAAGCTAATCAAGTTTGGATCTAATTAGCATTTAAATGCCAGATTTGTAGGCTGACTGGGAAATTTAGAGTGGGAGAGAGAGAAAAACAGAAATAGAAATCACTTGTGATTGTTGTTGTTGTGATGAAGAAGGAGGAGGAGGAGGAAGAGAAGGAGAAGGAGAAGGAGGAAGAGGAGGAGGAGGAGAAGAAGAAGAAGAAGAAGAAGAAGAAGAAGAAGAAGAAGAAGAAGAAGAAGAAGAAGAAGGAAGAAGAAGAAGAAGAAGAAGAAGAAGAAGAAGAAGAAGAAGAAGAAGAAGAAGAAGGAAGAAGAAGAAGAAGAAGAAGAAGAAGAAGAAGAAGAAGAAGAAGAAGAAGAAGAAGAAGAAGAAGAAGAAGAAGAAGGAAGAAGAAGAAGAAGAAGAAGAAGAAGAAGAAGAAGAAGAAGAAGAAGAAGAAGAAGAAGAAGAAGAAGAAGAAGAAGAAGAAGACCACCACCACTTGGGTGTAATGCTAAAGTCAACCAGAAGGTCAGCACAATTCAAAAGAATCTTCACCTTTCACACTTATACATGTCACAATCCACTTGATCTATGAAAGTGTATGTGAAAATAAATATATCAGCTACTTCACATGCTGTAAGACTCTTGTTGCTGCAAAAGGCTAACACAGTTACCTTTCTGGAAACCAGAAAACACTTTATTACTCTGAAGATACTATCACAGCTTCCTGCCATTCCCTTTTGCTTTCCGTCTCTTTTCTCTCTGGTATATTCAACTTGTTTGGGTCAACCAGCATCAGTTAGTGAAAATACCGATTGCTGATAATTGGAGTGGGTTACTACGGATGAGGGAAGAATTACTTTAAAGAGAGGCAGTGAACTGACGCATTGATTGATGTGACTTCTCTCTTGTGAACAAAAAGGATTGGATTTTTCTTACTTAGGCTTGCAGACCCTTGGGTTTGTACCTGAGCACTGGGTTTTTATATTTTTTGGTTTTAACCTTTTGTACTCTGTCCAATGTCAGTCAGAAATATTTAAAAATAAATAGATAATATGTGGGTCAAAAGCATCTGTGCATTCAAGGTGAGGTTACGTTTGGTTTTCACACTTCTAGCACAACAATTCATAATGGAACATAAAATGCATATTTTACAGAAGAACAGACTGGAAACAGTTTCGCTTTTCCTAAATGTTAATCATGGTGATGAAAATAATATACTTGTTTGTCATCTTATTGTGATGACACTGCCTAGCCTTTCCACACTCCACACTCTTAGAGCAAGGTACAGTAATGTAGAGTAAATGACCAACTATTTCCCCAACACACTTGGCTTTTTCTAAGTATTCAGCGTCTTTTCTGTTGACAGAAACAGTTAATGATTACTGACTGGGTCAGCCTGCCCTACAGCTTCTGAAGCAGCAGGACTTGGCATAAGCCATGTTTTCCACATCCAGAGGAATGCACAATTTATGCATCCAGAAAAATGTGGGCTGTAAGTACCTGAGCACAACGAGATAAGGAAATAAAGTGATGAGGTAGGAAGTGGACTGTACCACTTTAAAGTCTGAAGAGGAAACATTTTACCTGTCTGAAACTAAGGAAAGCCTCAGACTTATTCTTTTGCCTTGGCTGGGACAAATTGTCATTTTGTTCCTCCTCTCCCAGCACTATCTCTCTCAGAAATCAATCTACCTGCATTATCCACAGAGCTAAATCTTCAGCTAAATGCAGTGATTCTGTTCAGATGTTCAGCCTGCTAGTTGATACCACTCGTTTTCCTTTCCCCCTTATTTCTTATTCCTTGCATGTACCCACGCACTCAAGCATGTGCAGCCACACAACATTTTCTGAGCATGGTCAGTCTTCACTGGGTGTTTTATGGCCCCTCCCAACTCTAGCAATGCTTACATGGTCCGGTGTTAAATGAATTCTGCTAAATTCAAATTTGCAGGCCCTCAATCAAAGGTAAAGGGATATCCATCTGTTTGTTTTTTGTTGTTTTGATGTTTCCTCGGGAAAATTATTTTGACCCTTCCATGTTTCTCCTACTTTGGGCTTGGACAAATTTAGGCTCTTCCCAGTTCTTTTGACCCTCCTCTCCTGTCCCCTTTGAAGTATTTCCAAGGTTGAGATTGCATTGCTCTGAGATGCACTTTTCTTAAAAGAAAAAGAAGGAAAAAAAAAGACTTTGAAGCCAAGAGTCCTAGAGTTGGAAAGAGGCTACTTAGTAAATCAAAAGTCTCTTTTCCTGGAACTGTGTGGAAAGAATGCAATCCTGGAAGGAGACTGGAAGTGATTTAAGGCAGGGGTCCCCAACCCCCAGTCCATGGTCCGTGGCATGCCAGCAATGGCTCTGCACAAACAAGTGAAGTCCCATGCATGGGATGCAGGCAGTGCACGAAACCACGCCCCCTGTGGTCCCCAGAAAAACCTCTCTCCACAGAACCAGTCCCTGATGCCCAAAAGGTTTGGGGCCACTGATTTAAGGAATTGCAGACAAAGGATCTGCTTGCATCCTGAGGTGCATCTTTTGGCCTTCATATAAGAAGACCTGCCAGCTCTATCGTTAAGATTCATCATGTCCGTGCTCTTGCTTTATGCAGGAATCCAGAATAAAGCATCTTAAGTACGTGATTTGCTAGGCTTTGTTGAACACAACCAACAAAAAAGAGCCCACACCTCTCTGAGCATTGCTTCCACCTTCAAATTGCTATTACATCCTTGAAATCTCACTAAAGTCCCTTGCTTTTGGACACCAATGATGCTGCTATGTCCAATGACTGACTTCATTGTGGCAAATACTTTATTCAGAATAGACATCTATATTTCCTCTTTTGTTCATCAGTCCCTTTTCTCTAGATTTCAGATCCAATGGATTATACTAAGCTTTTTTCTGTTTTGTGCAGCACCAAGACAATGTTAGGGACTTTATAAAATAATGTAATTACCAGTATATGGCTATTATATCTCCTAATTCAAAACTTAGCAGAACTGGGGTGCAGAACTAAATCATTTCCTCATGATGGGTTGTTTTTCGACTTCTGGGTAACTTTTCCCTGGGAGAACATTCAGAGGCTCCCACGATCCGTTGATTGGCAGAAGTACTTTGTGTTGGCTTCAGGCTTCTAGTAAGTTGAAGTGTAGATAGGCCATGGATAAGTATATAAACACGAAGGTAATCAGAAAGATCTGTATCAGAATTAAATGTGTAATTCCAGTAAAGAACAAACAAACAGCTTTTCTATAGAAACCTGTTTTTAGCTTCCTGCCCCCTCTCCTTAACTGAACCAACCACAATTATTTTGCTAGCTAATATTGTCAAGACAAGATAGCACATGCAATTTCCTGCCAAATCCCAGCTTTCTTCAAAAATTATTCATGTGGTTTAGATGCTGAAGATTAGGACTCAGTGAGACATCCTAGATAAAACACAACAATGACACGACCAAACCTTTCTGCCAAACTTCACCCAAATTTCATCAGCTTTGAACAGGGATTCGCTTTTTCCTTTATTGTTTATTTATTCCATAATTAAGATGTTGTTATGTGATGTAGGAATATATCATTACTTAAGGTTTTAAAAGTGTTTTCCAGAAGATTTAAAAATTCTACTGACTGAAAACAGGAACTATCTTTCTAGGGTGATGACACCATGGACATTTCCATTTCTCCATTGCTTGCATCTTCTCAAAGCCTATAAAATAATTGAATATCAACCTGCAAAAGGACTCAGTGCAAAATCAACCCTGAAACACTGTGAATCCCATATTGCTCAGTCCAGCTGCAGAGGACAAGTCACCCAACCAGTGCTCTGATCCCTACAAGCTCTTATTTGTCCAATGGGCAATTTCTAAACATTTACAGTACTTGCTAGAAGGGCTTTGGCCAACTGGGTGTTACAGCTTTTCCTTTTCTTAATAGAGTACTGGTGGCAAAAACTAGTGAAATGTTGGTGGTAATAACATCCCAGGAACCAGAAGTTGTTGACAGTTGAAAAAGTTTCACAGCCAGGTTCTTCAGAATTTCAGTGTTGCAAGCTGAAACTGTACATCTTGTGTTTCCTGCAGCACAAGACGTTGGCTCAGCTGCCCATTGATGTCAATGGCATAGAGTCATAGGACGCAGTGATGATCCAAAGCCATATTGGAAAGTCCCCTAACACAGTTCTATCACATCTGGGTTGCAAACATTCAGATGAATTGAACATGGTTGCAAAGAGTTAAATAATTCCGCTTCTATTTTGTGTTATTTAGTGGTCATCCAGAGTTTTGAACAGGTATAATTCTGACCTATTTAAAATAAACAGTGAATGAATTTGATAATAGACGACATAACAGACGATATAATGTAACTTCTTTTATTTGACTCATACACTTATCTCAAGTTTTTACTGAACTTTCACATCTTATTACCAGATGCCCCCAAGCTTCCAGAAGATCTTACAATGAGGTATCTTTAAACAAGGTTATCCACAATATGGTTAGAATAGAATAGAGCTGGAAGGGACCTTGGAGGTCTTCTAGTCCAGCATGGTGGCTGACCAGGTACAGTACCAGGGCAGACGGGAGGGCAGGTGTGTGCCCTTTCCGTGCCAGGCCAGTCCCTGCAGCCCTGGGGTGGCCCAGCTGGGCAGTGGAGGGAAGGGCGCCAAGGTGGGCCCTGCCAGGCTAACCAAAAGTGGCAGGTGGAGCACCAGAGGTTCAGGGAGGGAGGGTGGTAAAGTGAACGGGCATCTTGCCATCAGCACCCATGCTGGCTGCCCCTTCCCCGTGTAGACAGAGAGCTTGCCATAACATCCAGATGCCCTTGCTCCCCCCAGGAATTGTATTTCTTTCCTTACCTGACTCCCAGCCTCATGCCATTTCTCCTTCACAATCTGCCGCAGCTGCATGCAGGAAAACAAAAGGAGGGGGTTTTTTTGGGGGGGAAAGTCAATCAATTCCAACTTCTTGCAAAAAAAAAACACAGTTTGGAAACAAATGGGGAAAACCATTTTTTCTCCACACAAGTTTTTCCATTTTTTTCCCCAGGGCTTCCCATCTCCCATTAGGGTAGGGGGGCAGTGGGGGTTAGAGTTAATGTATGGTAGGCCTGGCAGTGGCAGTGGACACAATGCATGAGGCGGCAAATGGATGTGTCATGCCAAAACTGGCCGTTTGCCACCTCCTGCCCAATGCCGCTGCCATGAGGCTGCGGAACAAGCCAGGCGGTGGTAAGAAACCAGTATAATGGCTTGTGGGTCAGAAGGGGGGAGGATCTGCCAGGCCTCATGGCAGCAGCATTGGGCATGATGCACCAGGAAGCAAGTGGCCAGTGGCAAATTGCCACTTTGTGCCAAAACCGGCCATTTGCCACCTCGCGCGTTGTGCCCAATGCCGCTGCCATGAGGCCGCAGAACAAGCCGGGTAGTGGTAAGGAACCAGTATACCGGTACTGTGGGTCACATCCCCCCTCTCCCATCAGCTTTGACTCATCACAGAGGCAGGCCGTCCATGCAGGCCCTTAAGTAGGGCTTACTTTCAGAAGGAGGGCTTATATTAGGCCCACCTTCCGAAAATCAGCTGGGGCTTACTTTCAGAGGTGGTTTACTTTCGGGGAACACGGTATAGTATCTCAAACAAGTGACTGTCTAGCCTCTTCTCAAAAATCTCCAATGATGAAGCACCCTTGATTTCTGGAGGCAAGCTGGTTAATTGTCCTCACTGTCAGGAAGTTTCTCCTTAATTCCAGGTTGCTTCTCTCTTTGATCAGTTTCCAACCATTGTTTCTTGTCCTGCCCTCTGGTGCTTTGGTGAATAACGTGACCCCCATCTTCTTTGTGGCAGCCCCTCAAATACTGGAATACTGCTATCATGTCACCCCTGTTTCTTCTTTTCTTTAGACTAGCCAAACCCAAGTCATGCAGTTGTTCTTCATATGTTTTAGTCTCCAGGCCTTTGATCATCTTAGTTGCTCTTCTCTGAATTTTTTTTTCCAAACTCTCAACATCTTTTTTGTGATATGGTGACCAAAATTGGCTGCAGTGTTCCATGTTACAGGAATCTGTTATGATGGTGAGTGGAAAATCCCATAATTAAGATGTACTAAATGTTTTATCATGGAGCATTCCAGCTCCAAACATAAGAGTTTGGAATAAAACATTTGGAGATTGGGCCTCATCTGGAATAATCAGAACAGTCCATGTCAGAATCAGAACATTTTATGACTATTTTGCATTCCTCCACCCATTCTAGTGAATGGCTACGGTAGTTCAGTTCAATTTAGATTTAGAATTTACACTTGGAGAACTACGCATAGTTCTTTTTGTTTAGCTGATCCCATTTAGAATCAACAGGTGCTAAGTCACATTACAAAAGATTACCCCATTCTGGTATTATCTCTCCATTTACAAAAATAATATTTACAAAGGTGATAGCTTTGTATTTATGTTGCACTGATTATTCCAGATTTGCATTTAAAAATACCAGTTAACATAAGGGTTGTTTTTTTTAAAAAAAAGTTTCAGACCTCCTTAGTTTTCTCTTTGGATAAAGCACTTTTAGGAAAAGACAAAAGCAGATGCATCAGTTAAAATTTCAAGGGACAGAAGCACATGAAAGAGAACTCTTTGACACAAACCCAAACTTTACAATTCAACATACAGTATTGTTTAGTATAGCCTTAGAATCCTCCAGATGTGTTGGAAGTATAGACCTCCAGAATTCTTCAATCAACATGGTATGAACAATCAACATGGTTGTGGAAGGATGGCTTAAGTTGTTTGTAAGCTGGATCATTATTGGCTTATCTAGACCAATTGTCTAATTCACAGAGTGGGAATCAGAAGTTGATACCATCACTGGCACAAATTGAAACATGCTCACACAAGAGATAATGACTGAGTTGTGGCTGGAGCTTGCATTCATTGGTCTAATCCACTGGGGAGAAAAATCCACATGAGTAAATGAAGCCTTTGGGATTAGGTTATTTAAAACAAATTTCATGCTAGATTCTGTAGGTTAAATATTTGTATCCACCCTGGGCTATTGCTCAACAATGTAGAAATCCCAGCATATAATAAATACAGAGGTGGGGCTTCCGGTGGCGACGTGACGTCGAAAGACAGCCGTTTTCGGGCTGCCCGCTCCGCAGCTGTGTTTTTCCATCGTAAACAGCGCCTATCAGCTGTTTAGATGGATTTGAAGCCCCCTCCTCGGGAGAAGAGGAGGGGGTGAGGCCCCAGGTAGGGGTTGAGCTCTCCGGGGCCGCCTGAGCTGAGAGCTTGGGCGGCTGAAGGATGAGCCCCCTTGAAGCCTGGGTTGCTCCGAGCTGCGCAGCGCCTCTGCTCTGGGATTCTTGGAGCAGAGCCAGGCGTTAGCAACCACCCCTGCCAAAAGGAAATACTTTTGATTATCAAGATGCAGGCAGAGCGGTACAGGAGGTCAAGGTGAAGTGGACTCTTTATTTTTACTCTCTAGCTCAATGGATTTTATAGCTTTAAAGTGAAAGTGCGTAATAAGTGAAAGTGGGGGAAGATGGCGGCTAAAACTTCTAAAGCTCTTCGGAATGCGGGGTCTTCCCTGGTGCAAGAGACCTCACTGCAAGCTTTGCTTCCTCCTGCATCTCTCCCGGTATTGACGCTTAAGGATTTACAAGACGCTCTTGGAAAGCACGCACAACTGATGTCTGATATGATGGATGAAAAGTTGAAAAAGCTGGAGGAGAAATTGGGGGAGAAAATGGAGGAGAAAATGGAGAAATTGGAGAAGAAGATGGAAGAGAAGCTGAGAGCAATGAGGGTGGACATCTTGTCTAAGGTTGTATCCGTAGCTGAATGTGTGCTACAGCTGGATATAAAAGTGGAGGATCTCAGTCAAAAGAATTCTATATTAGAAGCAAAGGTATTAGAAAATGAAAATATAAGGGATAAAATGGATGAAGAATTGAGCCTTGTTCAGTATAATCAGATGCAGAATGCTATTAGAATTAGGGGTTTAAAGGAGAATGGTAAAGAAGATTTAAAGCAGCTGATTTCTGAGGCTCTGGAAGGGGTACTGGGCCAGTCAGCATCTGAAATTGAGGGAAATATGGACAAAGTTTTTCGTGTAAATTCATGGATTGCAAGACAGAGGAAGTTACCCAGAGATGTGGTGGTCTATTTTACAAAGAGAGTAATTAGAGATGAAGTCATTCAAGCTGCTTATGATACTAATTTGGTAGTGGCTGAGCAAGAAGTTTTGGTTTTAAAAGAGATTCCTCCGAAGATCCTAAGGAGAAGGAAAGATTTCGCATTTCTAGTACAGGAACTTAAGAAATGTGATATTAAGTTCAGATGGGAGATTCCAGTTGGGTTGGTGACAACGTACGAAGGTAAAAGACATCGTTTGGTTACTGTGGCTCAGGCACGTGATTTTTATAGTAATGTGTTAAAAGCAACCCCCCTATCATTTTTGGAAGTTGCAAAAGGACATGGTGTGGGAAAGTTTCAAGATGTTGCAGACAGACAGACAGAGGACAATGGTGGTGGAGGGGATCAAGCTACAGTCTCATCGGTTGCTGCAGGAGGCCAGAAGATGACGCGTGCCGCCCTAAGAAGAGCGAGACGAGAGCAAGAGCTAGACCAGCGGAAAGTTATGGAATCTTCAAAGTGTGCTTACAATGAAGATGTAGGAGGAGAGCGGTCTAAAGAAGTTTTGGGGGTCATGACAGAAGTGCTCCAAAAGTTTTGGGCCGTTAAGATTGCTGATTAAATTTTTAGATTAGAATGTCAATGGAGTAAAATTATTATAGAGGAGAAAGAAAGTTTTTTTTTCTTTTTTTTTAATATTTTATACAATTTAAGATTGATGTTATTTGCTTGCTAGAAAAGTATATTAGGGTTACGGACTTAAAGTATGTGTTGAACTAAGAGTGGGTATGTAAGCTCCTAATTAATAACAAGTTGTCTTAGAGATTGCTTAAAAAAATTTTTTATATATATATATACTCTTTTTATTTGAACTTTTATTTGAACTTAAGGATGATTTGGAACTGTGAGACATTTGGCGTGATACACGCAAGAACTATTTTAGATTATAGTTTAGTTTGGTTGGAGATTATTAAGATTAACAGAGATAAGCGCTTTTGGTGCGTAACTGAGAATTTGTTTGGAAATTAGAGAAAGGTGGGAGAATGCAAATAGCAGGTGAAAGTTTTTTTTTCTTTTCCCTTTTTTTTGAAATTAATATGAATAAGGACTGGGATTAAGAAAATTTATTTTGAGTAAAGATCTTTTTTTGTTTTCCTCTTTTTCTTCTCTACTTTATTTGTAATATTAATATTGTTTGTACTCATTTTATATGAGCTAGAGAGAGATAGAATTTATAGTTTATTGTTGATAATATAGGGGTGTTTATGTTTGTTTTTTGATTTTATGCCCTGTATTTAGCTCTGGGAAGTCGGGGGGGGGAGGGAGTGGGGGAGAGGGATAGGGGTGGGGGAGGGGGGGATTAAAGTCAAAATGTATTGTAAAACTTTTTAAATAAAAATAAATACAGAGGTATGAATCATATATTTTTTTCTGATTGCCCCAGTGTATACCCTATCATAGATAAATGTTTATCTAAATTTAAATATGCAATATAATGATTCTAAGATTCTAAGTCATAGTTTGCTACTGATGGTTTGCTAACTAGGTTAAGATGTAATGCTAAGTGACATGACCTCTCGTTTGGACTACTGCAACGCTGTCTACATGGGGCTGCCCTTGAGGACCACTCGGAGGCTCCAACTGGTACAGAATGCAGCCGCGAGAGTCGTGTTGGGAGTCTCCCGATACTCCCATGTTACACCTCTACTCCGTGAGCTGCATTGGCTCCCAGTTGTCTTCCGAGTGAGATTCAAGGTGCTGCTAATGGTGTTTAAGGCCCTACATGGCATGGGTCCAGAGTACCTTAGGGAGCACCTGCTGCCGGCGTCAACTTCCCTCCGCCCTGTGCGTTCCCACAGAGAGGGCCTCCTCAGGGTGCCACCAATCAGAGAATGTCGGTTGGTGGCCCCCAGGGGGAGGTCCTTCTCTGTGGGCGCCCCGGAGCTATGGAATCGGTTGCCGGTTGAGCTCCGGATGGCTCCCAACCTCCACTCCTTCCGACGCGATCTGAAAACGCATTTGTTTGAACAAGCCGGCTTGGCCTGATGGGGGGTGGGTTGGTTTTTTTTATTGTTCTTAATATTTGTATTTATTGTTTTTTACCCTGGGCATTATGTTTAATCCCTTTGAACTTTTGTATTTTTTGTATTTTATACATTTGCCCTGTTCACCGCCCTGAGTCCTTCGGGAGAAGGGCGGCATATAAATAAAATTAATAATAATAATAATAAGTTATGAATCATGTTTTACAAATGCTAATAGATGGATCCACATGATGCACTAAGCCAAAGAAGCAACCTGAAATTAATGAGAAATATCATAACAATGAGTACAATGAACCAGAGGAACAGCTTGCCTTCAAAGGTTGTAGGTGCTTTATCATTGGAGGGTTTTAAGAAAAGACACTGGACAGTCACCTATCTGCTTGAGCAGGGGGTTGGACTAGAAGGCCTCCAAGGTCCCTTCCAGCTCCATTCCGATTGAAACTCAAAGCAAAGCATATTTAAGCTTAGCGAGATGTGTAAACGTAGTCATATCATTGAGCTGGGCCCAATTCTGTCACACCTCTTTTTTCCTAAGCAGTCGCATAATAAGAGATATTCATCAAGGAATCCAACAGGAAATGATTCAAGTGGGATCTACTTTTAGCCTGAGAGATACTAATGTGGAGTGAGGTTTCTAATTTGGAGTGAGATTTGTCCTTTATTTCTGGGGTAAGTGAGAATTACAGTTGTCGTGGTTTTACAATTTTCAGTCAAAAAGCAAATGGTAAATGAAGGGTGAATATTGCTGTGTTTTACATTTTAAAGTCATCGAGAAAACTCGCTCAGTGTTAGGAAATTTTTGTTTTCTTTTGTTTTTACCCTCTATTTTGTGAAACATTGCATGCCAGACATTCTCCGTTTTGAGCCAGATTTATATTTAGTATTACAAGCGATTGCTAAATATAAGTAACATGAATGATACTAAACTGCTCTTCATTCCACAAGTTAGCACAAGGGGATGATGTGTTTTTGGCTGGAACTTCGATTAGAATTCCTGGATGGCTGTCCTTGAGCCAAGAACATGCATAAATATGGATTTCAAAGAGTCCTGTAAAGCACTTTGGAATCCTTTTGTTTCAGATAGGAAAATGAAGCACCGTGTGTGCCAATGATTCACAGATAAAACAGGGGACGTTTTGTTTCTTAAAACTGATTACATAAAGATTGCTACCTGAAGGCACTCTCCTCTGCTGAAGCTTGACGATTGAATTCAGGTTCCCGCATAGATGTTGGTAACCTTGTTGATGCACTTGGAACATTAAGCAGAGCTTGCTGGAGGGATTCTTAACCTAGGACAACTCATGCAAAAGCCTTAAGGTACCTCTCTGTTCCTCCATGACCTTTGGGACTGCAACCTTTATGAAAATACTGTAGATGGTAAAGTTGGATAATGGGGTTTGTAGCCCAATAATACCTGGAAAGCCAAAGGTTTCCCTTTCATGCCATAAGAAGGAAGGAGGGAAGGAAGGAAGGAAGGAAGGAAGGAAGGAAGGAAGGAAGGAAGGAAGGAAGGAAGGAAGGAAGGAAGGAAGTGTTCTGTACCAGCCTGCTACCGGCCCTGCAGAAAAGGCAGGGACAACCCCTTTTACAAGAAGGCAAGAGGCTGGAACTAAGCCTGCCAAATTTATGGATACAAAAGCAAACAGAACAAGACACGAACCATGAAACAGGAGCTATTCAAGCAGTTGCCTTCAGCAAACCAGCCCTCCCATGCATTCCCCTTTTATACAGTTCAGGGCGTGGCTTCTCTCTGCCTCCTTCCGAGGTGCCCCATTGCCTTCCTCTGTTTACTCCTGATTGACTGCCTCCTGCGTCGGGCGTCCTTGAACAGGGCCAGCTGTTGGTCATCTTCATCCATGCTATCAGGGCTCACACAGCTGGGTCTGCGTCGTGACCAGGTGGGAGGGGCCTGGCTGAGGGCTCTCATCAGCAACCTCTCCAACACCTCCCTCCTCCTCCTCCTCTGAATCATCCGACCCAACTGCCGAACCCACAGGCTGACCCTGAATCACAACAGGAAGGAAGGAAGGAAGGTGGACTGAAGATGGAGCTCAATGTCTTTGGACATCTGCCAAGACCCATATTCTAGCTGGCGCCTACCATCAGTTTCCAGTCAGTAATTCTTTGCCTTCTTTTTGCTATGTGATCCCTAAAGCCATCAGGGGAAGAGAGGGGGGGTTACATCTGAAAGCTGCATATGCTAAAATAGCAGAGTTAATTGATTGAGTTTGAATATAAGAAAAGTAGCTTCAATCTACCATATCAATTCTGAAGGACTTTTCCCCCCCTCAACAGTATGGTTAGTATATTTTGCAATAGCTTCTATTGTGGTTTTTGAAGGCATGTAGATGAGCAAAGTGATCGGACTAGGAAAATACTGAAGTTTAATTTACAATGGCTGTACTAACTGAAAAGAAATGCAATTTAGACATGAGCAAGCTGGTGATAATGATTGTGGCCTAGTGGTAGAACATTGCATGAAAATTAGGACTGCACAAAGTATTCCAAAGAGGTGCTAAAAGGCATGTTAGGAAGACTAAAGCATTGCGCCCAAAACATTAAGCTGCTGCAGCTTTGAAAGGCTGGGCATGGCTATTTCAAGGGCAGTCCCAGCAGATGTGTTTTTACTTGCCTGCACCATCAACAGAGGCAGCTATGGAAGAACTTTATGAGCTTTCTAAAGGATACAGCTGCATCAACTCTTCAAGAAGGACTGCTTTACTCATGCTAACATATTTTGTAAATTGTCTTTTGAATTATTTGCACAGCCCTAATGCAAACAGTGTGAATTTTAGTCATCATCAGTATCTCCAAGAAAAGGCTTTAAAGACTCTTGAAAGAGATGTGGCAAGCATATATCCAGCATAGGGATTGTAAAAACTGTAGTTCTGCCATATCTGGAGAACAACAAATTCCCTATTCCAAGTCTGCATTGTTGTAAATATTAATTTTGATATATCAATACTCTGTTGTTTCACTTTCTGGAGGAGGCTCCCAAATTAAATCTATGCTTTAGCACAGTTGGGCAAAAGTTTTGGTTCAATTATAGATTACATGCCATACATATAAGATGGTCAACCAGCCATCTCTCCACTCTTCCATAAAGCAAATCCAGGAAAGTAGCAACCTGGAACTAAGGAGAAACTTCCTGACTGTTATAACAATTAACCAGTGGAACGACCTGCCTCAAGAAGCAGTGAATGCTCCAACACTGGAAGTCTTTAAGAAGAGACTGGACAGCCATTTGTCTGAAACGGTATAGGGTTTCCTACCTGAGCAGGGGGTTGGACTAGATGACCTCCAAGGTCCCTTCCAACATTATTATTATTATTATTATTATTATTATTATTATTATTATTATTATTATTATTATTATTATTGTTGTTGTTGTTGTTGTTGTTGTTGTTGTTGTTGTTGTCTGTTAAGCACTTTCTGGCATGCTCAAACTAGGCCTCTTATAGTGCTCTAAGGTTTGTGTAGCCAGGACTTATTGAATAAATTACAGCCTATAATTCAGAAACTGAATGAGTGGGTTCTTATATAGATTTATACCAAGAAATTTATATGACAAAGGAATAAATTATTGTATGTACTAATCTTTTTGATGCTGTCTTTCCAATTTATCATTGATAAGATGCTACCATACAATTAAAAAGGTCTTGCTTCATAAGACTACCTGGATGTATTTAAAGGGGCAGTGGATGTATCTTAAAAACTGGAGGGTACTGAGAAAAAAGCAGAGAGGGTAACATTAATGATCACTGAACTGAAATCATCTTTGAAACCACTTACCTGTGACCCCTGGGCCCTAAAGCAAATAATAAAATTGAGTCTAAAACCTGCAAGATGACAATAGTCAGAAATGGCTGATTGCTGCCCCATGGGGTAAGCTGTGGCCCTGCAGCTTCTCAATATATAATAAGGAATGCTGACCATGTGGGGACAGAGTGTTACTGAGGTTTTCCAAGAAAAAAATGTTTTTGTATGAAGGGTTGAAATTTTATTCTACCTGCAGCTACCATTGCACAATCTCCTACGCTGGATCAGATGTCTTGCAAAATGGTGAAAGCCCATGAAATTTCAGCATCCTAGCACAAGTTTTTAGGAGGCAGAAGAATTTCATTTTTTTATATATTTTAAAGTTTATTATTTAAAACATTGGACACAGTGTAAACGGACTGACATACCTTCTTGTCTTACATTGTTTTGATATTTACACAAACACACACACACACACACACACACACACACACACACACACACACACATATATATATATATATATATATATATATATATATATATATATATATATACATAAAATACACATAGAATACATATCAGTTATATATAATAATACCATGTCTAAAGCAATCAACCAATCCATAAACTCAAATGGAGACCTTCCTTTTTTTCCCACCAAAAGTAAAACTTATTCCAGATTTTATAGTAGCCTGATTGATCTTTATGCTTTTATCCGTGGGCTGTTAGGCTTTTGAATGGGATGTTATCTTATGCAGAGTTGACTTGGGAGGCCGGTGTGTGGTGTAGTTGGTTCACATAGTGTGGTGGGATGGAGGGTTTGTTGTCACTGTGTGTTGGGGGGAGAGAGCACAGGGGGAGGCTCAGCTAATCTCAATGTACACATGTTGTACTTTGACAATAAAGGTTTATTATTATTATTATTATTATTATTATTATTATTATTATTATTATTATTATTATTATTATTATTATTAATTTCCAGGGTTAGTTTGTCCATTTCTGCGCACTCCCAAAAATTTTTTATCACCTCGCTTTCTACCAGAATTTCACTCCTTTTCCAATTCTGGGCAAACGACATTCTTGGTGCCGTAATGATATGAATAATCAAGTAAACCTCTTCTTTGGAATATTTCTCTTTTATTATGCCCAATTAGAAAAATTCTTGACTAAATTTGAGTTTTCGTCCTAGCAGAAGAATTTCTTGTGATGTTGGCCATTTACCATGTTGCCAATTGGTAGGCTGACTTTATCAAAGAAGACTATTAATTCATCTGGGAAGAAAGAGGGCTTTCTGTCCCTTTAGCACTTTCCTTGAGTAATAATATCCAGCCACAGTAAAAGCTGCCTTGTAGTTATCATCTTGCCCTTTTATCCTAATTGTCTGAACTTTTTGTTTCAAGCTCCTGATTTGCTGCAGATGTTTGCCTGCAGCTCTGCATGACTGCCTATATCTGTTTTGTATCTTAACTTGCCTACCTTCAGTCTGAGTTGAAAAGTCCTCAGTGTTCTCCTTTTATGTACTGAATAATTAAAGTATTACTAAGGTGCTTTCTTAAACAATATATTATTTGTCTCTGTTGATTGCTCTACACCAATCTGATGCCCTCCAGATGTTTTGGACTTAAATCCAACCAGAGATTGCTTGTCCCAGTCTAGAGATCACATTACCTGGATTGATACAGTATTGTAAACACAATACAAGGAAGCTTACAATTTCACACTATTGTACCTAGTGGAATCCTGTATGAAATTTCACCTAAAGCAAAATTTGAGACCAACATATGTGATTCCTGGGGGAAATTACCAAGGAACTTCTTAAGGATGCAAAAAGGTCCCAGCAATATTTTTAGGAGATCTGCACATTCCATTATCTTGTACTGGGCAATCCAGGATATCTGTACAATAATTCCTTCAAGGGTCTAACAGCATGGCCTTTACTACCTTTCATAGACTATCACCAACTTAGGTTCCAGAGGGACACTGTTCCAGCGTATGAATACCATCACTGGAAAAAAAAGTGTTTTTCTGGGTACATTGGCATAGTAAATTAAAACACAATATAAGGCAGGCTCTGAGCAGGCAAATTAATTGTTCTGTACCAGCCTGCTACCAGCCCTGCAGAAAAGGCAGGGACAAC
This sequence comes from Vipera ursinii, assembly GCF_947247035.1. Classification (NCBI taxonomy): domain Eukaryota; kingdom Metazoa; phylum Chordata; class Lepidosauria; order Squamata; family Viperidae; genus Vipera; species Vipera ursinii. Next base: position 19,993,916 of record NC_139516.1, read on the forward strand.
CCCTTTTACAAGAAGGCAAGAGGCTGGAATTATGCCTGCCAAATTTATTGCTACAAAAACAAATAGAACAAGACACGAACCAAGAAACAGGAGCTTTTCAAGCGGTTGCCTTCAGCAAACCAGCCCTCCCACGCATTCCCCCTTAAATACAGTTCAGGGCGTGGCTTCTCTCTGCCTCCTTCCAAGGAGCCCCATTGCCTTCCTCTGTTTACTCCTGATTGACTGCCTCCTGCGTCGGGCGTCCTTGAACAGGGCCAGCTGTGGGTCATCTTCATCCACGCTGTCAGGCTCACACAGCTGGGTCTGCGTCGTGACCAGATGAGAGGGGCCTGGCTGAGGGCTCTCATCAAGTTGTCCAATCCCCTCAGCAAGCTCTTCAACACCCCCTCCTCCTCCTCCTCTGAGTCGTCCGACCCAACTGCCGAACCCACAGGCTGACCCTGAATCACAACATTAATATAGAGATCTGCACATTTGAAGGAAAGCAACTTTGTTGGACAAATCCCTTGATCTCCAACCTTCAAGTGTATCACTAGGATCCTTATTATGCTTTTATTTATGTACTAAATTTCTATCCCAACTTTTGTGAAAAAAGTCACAATGATTTTAGGTTTTTCTTTTCTTTTTTAAATAACAGTGATGGTGGTAGTAGAGAGGTTGTCTTAACAATTCTAAACTGAAGAGATTGTTTGTACTGTACCATTTATCATGTGCCTTTTGTACAGAATACTGCATCCAGTTTTGGTCACCACGAAGTAAAGATGTTGAGACTCTAGAAAGAGTACAGAGAAGAGCAACAAAGATGATTAGAGGTCTGGAGGCTAAAACATATAGGAATGGCTGCTGGAATTGGGTATGTCTAGTTTAATGAAGAGAAGGATGAGGGGTGACATGATAGCAGTGTTCCAATATCTCAGGGGCTACCCCAAAGAAGAGGGAGTCAAGCTTATTATTATTATTATTATTATTATTATTATTATTATTATTATTATTATTATTATTATTATTATTATTATTATTATTTTATTTATTAAACATGAACCTCAGTCAACTGAACATTCAAATTGACTGGCACTAATGGTTGACACGGGTTGCTGCCAGCATCCTAGATATCAATCAGGTATCTCCTTAAAATGTAAGATGTTCTGAGTAGCGCAGTATTTTGTAGCTTTGCTGGAGTTATTGCAGGAAGCTGCAATTTCTTGATGTATTTTGCAAAGTTTTTGGACATAGTTCCCAGTGCCCCAATGACAATGGGTATCGTATCACTGTTATGCGTTTCATCCATAATCACACAGTTTCAATGGCCAGGTCACGGTATTTCATATTTTTTTCCAGTTCTTTTTCTTTGACTCTGGCATCTCCTGGTACAGTGATATCAATCAACTGTATGCTTCAGTTCTCTATGGCTGTGATATCTGGCATGTTGTGTTCCAAATGGCGATCTTTCTGTATTCCGAAGTCCCACAAGATCTTCACCCTCTCATTCTCGACAACTTTTTCCACCCTAGGTTCCCACAACTTTTCGGACACAGGCAAGTCATATTTTTTACACAATGCCCAGTGGATTAGTTTAGCAACTCAGTTATGTCTAGCTTTGTAATCAGTTTGTGCGATTTTGCTGCACTCACATATTAAATGTGAAACAGTTTCAACTTTGTCGTTGCAAAGTCAGCAATTTGGATTGTCAGTAGATTTTTGTATCTGCACTTTCATGGAATTAATTTGTAGTGCTTGTTCTTGAGCAGCCAGTATTAAGCCTTCTGTTTCTTTCTTGATGGTTCCCATCTTAAGCCATGCCCATGTCAAGTTGTTATCACATTTTCCTTCAATGTTTTTCAAATGTTGTCCATGCAAAGCTTTGGTTTTCCATCTATTTAATCTGTCATCCAGTCATTTTTCCTTATATTCTGCCTTTGTTTCTGTTATTTTTATAATGCTCTTTGTTTTCACAGCCTGCAGCAATTTTTCTGTACTTTGATTTACATAGTCATTCAAACTTCATTTTTCTTCTTCTACAGTTTGGTGGATTTGCAGTAGCCCTCTGCCCCCTATTCTTCTTGGCAGGTACAACCTGTCGATATCACTTCGTGGATGTAAAGCATGGTGCATATTCAAAAGTTTACGCGTTTTCCAGTCTAGGTGTTCCAATTCAGCAAAGTCCAGTTGATAATTCCAGCTGGGTAGTGTATCACTTGAACTGCCCATGTATTAATGGCTTTAATTATATTTCCAGTATTCAGCTTTGATTTTAGTATTTTGCGGACTCTTCTGATGTATTCCTTTTGCGTTGACTCTTTGACTTTTCCATTCAAGATGTTATCTGCTTCCAATATGCCTAGGTATTTGCAACCATCATCCTTTGCTAGTGCTTTCATAATACTTCCATTTCCCAGTTCTATTCCTTCTATTTTTCCCATTTTTCCTCGCTGCATGGATAATATAGCATATTTTCCAAGACCAAAGTCCATTCTGATGTCGCTGCTAAACAGTTTAACTGTGTTGAGTATTGATTCAAGTTCAGTGTGGCTTTTCGCATACAGTTTTAAGTCATCCATGTATAGTAGATGGTTTATCTTGCCATGCTGGCTTGTGATGTGGTATCCCAGTTTTGTGTTTCATAATATTATTGTCAATGGAATTAATGCGATGTTGAACAGTAGTGGTGAAAGTGAGTCCCCTTGGAAGATTCCTCGTCTGATGTTGACTTCACCAATGTTCTCCCCAATTGCTGTTTTCCATTTTTGCGTATTTGCTTTCAAAAATGTGCAGATTTTTTGCTGATTCCAAAGTTTTCCAAACATGCATTAATCCAACTGTGGGGTAATGAGTCAAATGCTTTCTTGTAATCAATCCATGCCATATTTAAATTTGTTTTTCATCATTTTGCATTTTAAGTACCGTTTTGTCAATGAGCAACTGATCTTTTGTTCCTCTTGATTTTTTATAATTTCCTTTTTGTTCTGCGGGATACAAATTGTTTTCCATCAGATGATTGAATACTGAATTTGCCAGTATTCTTGTAAAAAGTTTGAACGTTGTTGGCAGACAAATAATTGGGCGGTAGTTGCTTGGTTCTGTGCTCTTTTCAGGGTCTTTCATTATCAAGTGTGTTCAACCAGCTGTTAACCATTCTTCACTTGTGGACTTTTGAAGCATTTCATCAAACTGAGTGGCCATGCGGTGATGGAGGCTGGTGAGGTGTTTCAACCAGTATCCATGCAGCTTGTCCAGGCCAGGTACACTCCAGTTCTTGACCTTCTTTACTTGTTTTGCAACCATATCAGTGGTTATTACAACATTCTCCATTTTGTTTTGTGTTGCTTGTTTTTGGATATCTTTATTATTTATTTATTTATTATTTATTAATTTAATTTATATACCGCCCTTCTCCCGGAGGACTCAGGACTTTGATCCAGGAGGCAGTTTTATTATGTTCCACTGGGTTTCCCCACAGTTCTTTCCAAAAGTTTAAGGTTTTTTCTTTACATGGTAGAACAGTAGTTTGGACTTTATTTTTGTCAAGTGACCAATAGAAGAGGTGCTGGTTTCTTGTGAACTAGGCGTTTTCACAATATTGTTTTATTCATCCTTCATATCTTTCAATTTTCTTTGCTATTGCTATTACACGCTGTTTTAGGTTTTCCATGACTTCCGTTATTGTTTTTTCCTCCAAGTTATATTTTTCGTATAAACTATTTTTTAGCTTTTCATTCTTTAGTTTTCCTTCTTTCAAGTATTTCAATTTGCTGACATCTCCTCGTAGTTTTTTTGTTTTATTTTCAAGTCAAATTTTCCACTTTGGTGTTCCAGTGGGTTTCTTTTTTGGCATTTTATAACCCAATTCTGCAGTTATAATGGTGGCTGTACTGTACATTAGTTGGTTTGTTTCATACAGTGTGGTGGATGGGATGGAAGTTAAAATGTTGTTCACAACATTTAGTAAATCTTTCACTTGTTTGCTATGCACTTCACGGATGGCAGGCAGTCTTTTTCTTTCTGTGTTTTCTTTGATGTGGTTTTCAATCTTTTCTTTCAGCATTTTCGCTAGATTACTTAGCTCTACACTTTCGAGTTGTTGCACAGGGGAGTCTTCATCCTATGTGGAGGCTTCTTCCACTGGTTGGTCAGTTTGTTGGTCAGTTTGTTCAGTTATTGGAACAATTTCTTCAGCCTGTTCATCATCTCTTGCTGTTTTATTTTTGGCCAATGTTCCTAGATGTTGAATTTCCACATCTGTAAAAACTTTATTACGGATGATGAAACGTCTTTGATCCATTAATCGTTGTTCAGTTACATCACTTTCTGGGTGCTTTTCCTTCCACAGTTGCATCATTCTTTTTTGAAATCCCCTGGCTGTTGGTTCTACCTGGTAGTAGCATTGGATGATTTCTCAATTTTCTTTGGTTGTCCAGGTTTTGCGCTTTTGTTCCAGTTGCTTTACAGTTGTACGCTCTGGTTCCCCAGCAGTAACAACTGAGCCCTGTGGCCCATTTTTCGGCAGATGTCCAGGAGCCATAGCATCTGACACGCTCCTTGTTGACCCGGGTGATGACCGATCTGGTATGGAACTTTTTTTATTTCTTCTCATCATTGGTGATGGGAGGTACCTGGGTTGGTTCACGGTAGCTAAATTACTACCAATCTGAAGACCGGTAACCATAGGGACCACATCCAATAGCCGTCCAGGCCTAGCCGCGGGATTATTATTATTATTATTATTATTATTATTATTATTATTATTATTATTATCTTGAAACTATGTGGATTGAAGCAGCAGATACAGTGTGTGTGTGTGTGTGTGTGTGTGTGTGTGTATGTGTGTGTGCTTGTGTTGACATCTTGCAATCTATATTTAGCCCACTTACTTACACAGAAACCACAAAACTCTCTAAGGCAGTTTTTCAAACTTGGCAACTTTAAGTTGTATGGTCTTCAGCTCCCAGAAAATTCCCCAGCCAACATGCTTAAAATTGCCAAGTTTGAAAAACACAGTTTAAAAGCTTATTGACAGGTATATGTGCACAAGATTGTTAGGGTGAAGGCTGATTGATCCTATGCATTTTGCATCGATATTTACATATTTGCATCTTACAGAATAATTTTATTTAGGATCATTCAGACCCTACAGCTTAGAATATTCATTGGGATTTACTCTCAGGAAAATGAGCATAGCATTAGAGCTTTTTGTCAATAGATGACTTAGGTAATTGTAAATATGTCCCAGGTCAGGCAGTAACTATTTTTCAGCTAACTCTGTTTTGTCACAAGTGAATTGTGTATGAATTGCTTCTCTTATGGAGACATACAGATCTTTTTAAAATGTCACTTTAGGCAAGGGGGAGGGAAGTAGTAGTATGTTTATTTACAGTCTACCAAATAGTTCTCACTGGATTTGATATATTTGACTACTAGATCCTTCCCAAGGAATTAGGATTGTTAAAGATATCATTGTAACCTACACACTGTCTTCCAAGTAACACAACTTAACAGATAAGATGATTGCTTCTAATGAGACAAGTGTGTGCATGCACAAATACAAATCCATCAACCAAAATGAAACAAGATAATTATTCAGTTCTCACATGTATGACATGTAGGAAGGGGATTCCAAAACATTCAGAAGGTTGGCATAAGTAATCCAAACTAAAGGAACATTGTTGACTATATATGAGCCATACCAGGCAAGATCAACTGAGATTGATGGCAATGCCATAGTTGATTATGCTATCTGCCTGTATATCTGAACCTTCGCATTTGAAGAAGTCAACATCCATAAAATTTATTACCTGTAAACCCAAATGAATGATGAATAGTTTTTAATTGGGAAACTGACAACACAAATCAGCTTATAGCAAGCAGATAGGCCATGATATACATAATGTATTTATGTATTGATAATCCACCTTTTTCAAGGGAGTAAACATGGTTTTCTTATTTGTCCTAATTTAGTCTAAGATCACTTAATGAATATGTTTACCAAAGGACCATGGAGAGCCAGACATGTCTGTGGGAGGGCGGGACAGCTTATGCCCCTCTCCTGGGATATAACTATACCAGAGGTAGAATCATTTGACGTAGTTCATTATGAATGCAGTGAATCAATGAGAGGTTCAGAGTGATACTTTTTCCCTATCGTAACATACATTAAATTTTAGTTTGCTTTTCCTGAAGTTGGTGGTAAAAGCTAGAAGGCCATTTGTCTGAGATGCCTTCATCTGAATTCTTACAGAAGAATTGGATTCAGTGACCTAAATATCTCAATTGTGCTCTAAAGATGCAGTTCTTATTTCATGTTCTTTGCTTATTCTGATTGTGCAAGATGCCAACATGCCGACAGCTGGGCAAAGAGGTGTGCAGAACTGCAGACACAACTGCAAACAATTATTCCCAAAGGGGTGTGCAACAAAACAGCCTAGCCTAGACTGAGCATTGTCCAGGGTCATAGAAAGGTGATGGGGATGTGTGGAAAATTCAGCAACAGGGAAGTGGAATGAAGTTGCTGGTATTCTGAACAGGGAATACAGAAGCTTATCCTACAGCCTTCACTCACAGATCTCCTGGCCTTGTTCTCTTTTGCTTTCACTCTGAAGCTCACTCCGATGGCTCCAGAATTGGGCTTAGAAGTAATGCTAGAAACTGACCCCAACTTTGGTAGTAAAAAGAGGTTACTGGTGGTTCACAGTGATTCTCCTCTCATGGAAATCTGGTATTATGGTATGTCCTCAAGATGTTTCCCTCCACTTTATTAGTCTCTTTAATTAAGTATCTAGGTGGAGTTTGCAGATATATCCAGAATGAACAGCTTAGGCTGATTCACTGCACCTATTGTTGAACGCCAAGATATACTATCAGATTAGTGCATTCTATGTGCCTATTATAACACTATGTCATCATTTTACATGGCAACTTATAATTAAAGCTGAAGCTTGAAACAAAACTATTTGACATGGGATGTGTTGCCTTAAATGCTTTCATGGTTACTTTGGGTTTGGTCTTCTGTACTATATATTAACTCTTATGCGCTCATATTTAGCTGCTGGGGGATTTTGTTCATTTGCTTCAGGTGTGCTTGGCAGAAGAATATCTTCTGAACGTGGAGGTATGGGCAGATAAATAAGAAAAAGAGGGAAGGAGGGAAGAAAAAGATCAGGTGCAGCAACATAATTTCCCATAAGAAAACTTATCTGATAGGCACGTGGGAGAAAGCTCCAAGGATAAAAATTATGCAGGGCTGTTTGGGCAGGGAGAAAAGCAAAATGGGGAGAATGCCACCTTCTTTCTGCAGAATATAATTCATAGATAGGGGGAAGTGGAGCGTGATTTGTGGTTCTCACAAATATTAAGCCAGCTTTTCACTGTTGACTGGTGATAAAATCTATTTTAAACTTGAACGGGACAAAATGGTTTAGTTTATTTATGCCGCTGCAACACTTCTGGTAAGATTATCCACCACTTCCTGACCTTCACCTTCTATAACCTCAGTTGCTTTCATATTTGGCAACATTTCATGATTCACTGATCATCAGGGTTTGTTTTTTTTCCTTTTGATTTGTCCCACCTCCTACTCAGATTTACCTCTATTTGTACCTGGATGGGTACTGCAATAATATTATACTAAGATCCATCTTTACATTTCTATGGACATCTATATAATTAGGATACGTTTACAACTATGCACAGTCTCATAAATATTTTTGTTTTATCCTGGAAAATAAACTTGCAGATAATTTTAAAAAAGAAATCAAATGATTCAATTAGCCCAAAAATAACCCCGTGCCCTTCTGACATGCCTTACGCAAAGCTCTTCTTCCACAGAAACTTTATTGAGGTTGTGCAGATTGTCATACTGAGAAACAGGGTGAACAATTAATCTCCTGAATAGATGTGAAGCACTGTCAGAAAATAATGTTCTATTTGAAGCTGGAAAGTCAATTTTTTCATGGTTGATAAAAGACTTAGTATAAGACATAGAGGAATGACACAGCTGGAGAAGATAACAGCAGTCAAAATCCAAAGATATTTGATGATCCATTGGAATCTCTGAAACATTGGCCTGGTAGACTGGTCCTGTCTTAAAATGAGAACTTATAGTTGGACTTGCTGGTAACTGAACTTTTTGGGAAATCTGTACAAAGGCAGTCCAGCTTCCAGATCAAAATGTTGCCATTCAAAAGTAGAATTTATTGCAGGAAGCGAGGCTACTTATTTTCACATATCCATACAGTATGTGATCTGTGCTTAAAAAAATAGATGGAATATCACAGGTTATAATACTGTTGTTCCAGGTTAATAATATTTTTGCAAAAAAATTTCATAACTCTCTAGCTCCAATAACTGCAACCCACCTTTTAAGATGGTATGCCAGATCAGCAAAAAAGAATAATTTCACCTGAGGCAGTTGTCTTATTATCTTCAGCTGGTTTGCAGGGACTTTTAATGTAATGTTTGTAACTATGATCTCCACAGGCAATGGAAATATTTTGCACGTATGTGCAAATCTGAAGAGCTAAACTAAGAGTCCTAAGTACAGCTTGTACTCATGTGATTGTTGTCCTCTTTTTCACTGCCTTAGAAATTGATGGCATGAGAAGCAGAATCCTACCCATCAGCTGTTCCATATAGGGAGCTGCCATAGCTGTAAACAAGAATATGACCAGGACAAGTTTTCAGGAAGACAGGCAGTTGGCTCATCTTTCTAGGAAGCACTATTAACTTTTCCCTGAGTTCTGCTACTTAGTCTAATGGGGATGTTCTCCATATAGTGTATTATCCACAGATGGAGTATTTAGATAGCTGCGCAAGGTCGAGAATGAATTCGCTTAATGAGCACATCGTACCCTAATGACCATGTGATTTGCTTAATGGCCAGAGTGATTTGATTTATGATCATCATAAAAATACTTAACAACTGCAACAATATACAGTGGAAATTCTGGGCTCATTTATGGCTATTAAGTGAGGTCCACCTGTATAGAGATCTAAAAGAATAAAGACAAATCGGAAGTACAGCAAGTGTATTTACATCTGTGTTATAAAAATTTGGGAAATGGATGGTTTGATGATCTGCAAAACCTTAAAGATATGTGCGCTCCTTTTGAAGGAGACTGTATTACTAGTAGCAGGTAGGTGGGCTAGGAGTTCTAGCTAGCTGATGCATCAATGTTAAGTTGCATACACCAAAAAATCATTCCAACCGCAGGTTTTGTGTCCTGGAACCTCTTCTTTCTGCTCTGTGGTACATAACACTCTGATTGTACTGCACATTTCTCTGAACATTAGATAGTATTTCTCTTGCCAGCAATCTTCTTCCAAGCTACATTTACTGAAATCCAGTCATTGTCCCATTGTTTGTTGAGACAAGCAGAATTACATGAAATGTTTATGGTTATTATGTATTGTCACTGCATGGGCAATTTTAAACACTTAAAATGGTGACATCGCAGGGAATGTCCTGCACTCTGATGAGAAGACAGCTAATTGGAAGTGAGCTAATGAAACATACTGTACATTCTTTAAGAAGAATGGGGTAAAATCCAGCTTAGTTGATCACTTTGGGACACATTTTGCAAACGTTTGCATTTCAAAACTTTGGGAGTTTATACTCCGAATTGTTCCTGTCATAGAAAAGAAAATGCAGTAGAAATCCCTTCCTCTTAAAAGCAGTAAAATTGCATCTCCTATTCTTACATTGGGTAAGGTCTAATAGTATTTGTAGAAGGTGAATCAATGTACTAACTAGTCACCATGTTTGGATGACAACTAGAAGATACTTAAATTCTTAACGAAAAGTGGAAGACAAGGAGCGAATTAAGGTTTTTAACGAGCTTTACTTTGCAAACTTCACATCTAGGTGTGAGTAGGAGCAACTAGGCATGAGGGAGAGCCTGCTGCTTACTTGTGACAAAGGATGGATCCAGTAAAGGCTATTATTCTGAAAACAACCTCCCTGCTTCAAAGAATCTATTGGTAGGGATGGGATGATGACCTTGTCTTCTATTATAACCTTTCTATTTTTCTCACTTCATCATCTGCCTTTTTCAATTCAGAGGAAAGGCAATGGGAAAAGACAGGATTTTTTTTTATTTTTATAAAAAATAGGATCACTGCACAAAGATACTGCAAGGGCTGAAAACATCTAGAAACACACATCATCATTAAAATCATGCAACGTCCCAGAAATATTGCTCAGATTTATTTATTTTTTATTTTTTTAAAATCCCAGATCTATGTTACTGGAAAGGTCATAATGTGAGCAGAGATCAGACAGTATTTTTCTGCTGCCAATTTCCCCAATTGGATGCCTTTTAGATTAGCTGAACTTCAGCCCCTGTGATTCCCAGAAACTATATCCAAGGGCCATGCTGGTTGGGAATTTCAGAACTTAAATTTTAACTTTGTTCCTATAATATATAAAAAAACTAAGTGATACTCCTAATTTCTGCATAAAGTATTGAAGAATCACTTTCAGTTAAAGAATGTACACTGAGAGCTTGTTTGTGTGTACACTGTATGTTTGTACTTTGTATGTACACTGAGAGCTTATGCATCAGAGACAAATTCCTTGTGTGTCCTATTATACTTGGCCAATAAAGAATTCTATTCTATTCTATTCTATTCTATTCTATTCTATTCTATTCTATTCTATTCTATTCTATTCTATTCTATTCTATTCTATTCTATTCTATTCTATTCTATTCTGTTCTATTCTGTATTGGGCTAAATAAACCTACATTAACATTGAGAATAAGAATATTTAAGAATTGTTGCTTTTCCAGATCACTGAGTGCTCACTGCCTTGGCTCACAAGACTCAACCATCTTTGAAGCTTCTGAAACCTTTCTACTTTTCTAAAACACAGAACGAAATTGAAAATAACACAACCAAATCAAATCTTACATGGTCCTATAGCAAATCATGCCTAAATTACTGAAGAGTTGTATTGCATAATTTCAATGGACAGATTCAAATAGCCATTAAATCCCACCAGCACAATGAATGCCTCTCTCAGTAAATGCACAACAGCATACTAGCTAGCACTTATTGTCTTCTTCTTTCTGCTATTTTTATGTCTGTAGTTTCCCCATTGTATATTTTTCAGAGGGATCTTTTGATGACTGTGGTTTCTGTGGGCTGCTTACTAGAAGATGTTTTAAAACGGTGGTATTGGTTTTACTGAAGTGGAGAGCTTCAAAGTCCAACTGCACAGAAGCACCTGTCTAAGAATGATCCCTTGAAATGTAAAACCAGACCCACAAAACTTTAGTTTGTAAAAAGTTACCAGTAAGATATTAAGTATTTGTGTTTGCAATTGTTTTTAGGATACAAGATTAGCTGGCAAGGAAGTAGTACATTTATATTAGAAACTAATATAAATGTATATGAATGAAGTGTACACAGTTTCTAAACATGCCCCTTGCCAAATCTGCACAATCACAGAAGTGAATGGACTTTGGAAATACAACAGCAAACTGAAGCCACTACTCCTACACTAAAATTAGCTTAACATCACCTATATCTGCCTGAGCTCCAAGGCTATGTTCTATCTCACATTTTAATTCTAGACCACACTCATGATAATGTGTGTACTAACTGGTAGTTGCATTTGCAGGGAAAAAAATCCCACACAGACTCTGGTGTAGATCCTATGAATATCAAGAGCATTTTTCTCACCAGTGAATGCTAACAAAAGCCTCCAGTTAATCAGTGACCATAAACATGAAGGAATGTTTGGGATATATTGTAGAAGTTGTGCCTGTCCTAATTTTCAACTGTGTCCAAGTCAAAAGGCCAAATACTGTCTGAGTTGATGGGAGTTTTGCCCATTGTGAAATTCTTGATACATCGGAGGGTGATTCACTCCTTTTTCCATCTCACCCAGCCTGTCATCATTTCCTTAAAGAATATACGACCAAGTCTCAACAGTAAATGATAACCCCTTAGTCCTTAAGGGGTAATTCCCACTTTAAGGCAAACCAAATTGCAACAGTCTAACTCTAAACTAAAGAGAGTCTCTCTCTCTCTCTCTCTCTCTCTCCCTCTCTCTCTCTCTCTCTCTCTCTGTGTGTGTGTGTGTGTGTGTGTGTGTGAGAGAGAGAGAGAGAGAGAGAGAGAGGGAGGGAGAGAGTGAGGGAGAGAGAGAGAGAGAGATTAGAATAGAATAGAATCTTAGCCTGTCTTATAGAATGAAGAAACAAGAAAAGGCCATCTTAGGCTCTATGCACAATTATCCATTATTTGCTCTATTTCACTTCACTTGGCACTCTACAGATGTGTAAAGATTGCAACCTCCTACCATCAATTCCAGCCAACGGCAATGCTGGCTAAACTGACATACAATACATCTAGAAAGTGCCAGGTTAAGGAAAGCAGTTGATGATTTAAAGTAATGGCTTCCATTTTAAATGATTTCCTTTTATAGCAGAAGGAAATAGATTTGAATTTATTTATAGTATTTGTTTCTGTTGTCATGTAGCAATGGAAGAGAAACGTTATACTTCAGTTTTGTGTTCATTTGATATAAAGGCTTTTTCTTTATCCATTCCCACTGAGATTTAATTGCAACATTTCTAACATGGATGCCAGAGAACAATTTTTAATATTTATATATCAACACAGTCACATATTCACCAATTCTAAGTGCTGCAAATTTCAGAATGTAAGAAGACTTTATTACCCTTCAGAGCCATGCCCCTAAGGAAAATTCATAACATGCCTTCCAGGGTAGGCAAGTAGATTGATCGATTCTGCTTTTCTTTTATTATGTTCAAAGGATTGAAGAACATTGATTAAAACCTCCAGCTTAAAACACAGACATTAAAAAAAATTCACATTTACATTTATGAGGCATGATTATAATTCTGTGGGAGCCAGTTATTTACTTGGGTTATTTAGTTTCAAAACACACACTGGATTTTGACAATGGTTCTTCTTCATCCCACTGAAATATAACAGTTGATTTTTAATTAGAAATGCAGACCATCTGGGATCAAATTGCTAGGGTAATATAGTCCCTAATCTCGGTTTGATCGTGTCCTTTTGATTTTCACTCTGCTAGTTTGGCGTAGTGATTAAGGCAGTTTTTCTCACCTTTGGTAACTATAAGATGTGTGGACTTCAGTTCCCAGAATTCCCCAGTCAGCCATGCCATGCTGAATTCTGAAAGTTGAAGTCCACACATTTTCTAGTTGCCAAGGTTGAGAAACACTAGGTCAGGGGTAGGCAACCTCGGCTCTTTTATGACTCATGGACTGGCTGGCTCAGGAATTCTGGGAGTTGAAGTCCATGAGTCATAAAACAGCTGAGGTTGCCTACCCCTGCACTAGGTTAAGGCATCAGGCTAGAAACCACAAGACCATAGGTTCTAGTCCCAGCTTAAGCAGCCAATCACTTTCCTTTAGCCTTACAAAGAAGGCATTGGCAAGCTCCTTTGGAAAACCTTGCCAAAAAACCTGCAGATACTTGTCCAGGCAATCTCAAAGAAACAGAATAAAGACACAAAATCTATACCCCTTACTCTCCTTAAAATGTGAAGAGTGTCATGTGGGACAATTGGACCCCAATATGATAGATGATAGGCTTGGAGAAACAGAACTTTCTTGTTACAACTGGAATGAATGCTATCTTTTTTCCACTGCAGATAGGAACAGGAGCGTGATTTAGATCAGAAATAGGGCAAAGGTAAGATAGTTGGCTACAGGCTCCCTACATTTAAAAAAATCAGTTCATACAACAAATGAATAGAATCTCATCAGTCATGATCTCAAAAGTGAAGAAAATTTCCTTTTGCTTAATTTTCAAGTGATCCACTACAAGCAGTGCCTCATATGGCAGGAGAACTGAACCCATATTAAGCGGTCTTGACTTTCTCCAAAGGTTTTCTCTCACTTCTGGATGAATCTTGAATGCTTCCAAAAAAAGATTCCATATGCTGCTTTTTCAGAGCAGAATGTAATTCCCAACACTGACTCTAGTTCAAATTCTGGGACCCCTTTCTGCCCTGACTAATGTTCTTGATGGTTATCTGCATAAATATTAAACACATGGCAATTGTTTGACATGATTACTTGCTTCATTCATTCATTTGTGGTGTCAGCCAGATGGAATTATTTCTCATGAAAAATCCAAAGCAGGGGTTTGTTTTTGTTTGTCAATAGTCTGAAGTAAACATGGGTTGTCTTTTAGGCATGCAAAACTAAATATCATCATTATTTGAGGAACTCAGCCATGTAGCTTCAAATATTATTGTTGGGTTGGTGAAAAGAAAAATGATATGAATTAGTACTAAGCCTTAAAGATAGGATTTGAATAAGATATAAATGCAATCTTGAATCAACAGGCGTAGCATTCATGCCCGTTTTGTCTCATAAATTCATACTCTTATACACCTGTCTTTATCTTTTCAGAGAGGCTTTCCACAAAACAAGATGAAGCTTGTCCCAACTGTTATTATTTGTAGGGTACTCCTACAGTTCTAGATTCTTTGATAATAATGATGATGATGCAATATTCCTTCTTCACAGAATGACAGAGAGTTATTCTGCTGAAATTTACATCAATTTCTAAGTGAAATCTAACAGGCTCATAGTTCTTAAAAGTATAAGACTCACGTATATATGTAATAAACTTTAACCTTTTCAAGATTCAAATTGAGATTTTAAAATAATGACTATTTTCTTCCATTGCATTGAACTGAGTCAGAAATTAGTTAATGTGTTCTGGAAACCTAAAAAAAGAATCAATAGACCCTACAAACTATCCCCAGAGGTTTTCATTTAACCAAAAGCAAACTCAATTATGTTCAGGGTTAAACAAACTCCACTTAGTCATTTATTTTTTGGGAATGTCTATCGGTCAGATGACCCTTTACTCTTCCAAGAAAACTCTTCCAAGAAAAAGAGCTGGAGAGAGAGAATGGTTGAAAAATCAAATTTCAAGCTCACTACCATGGCCTCCAAAATACTGATCAATTGTGGTGAACAAGCTATGCCCATTGATGTTTGTATGGGTGATTAGGAAAGGGGTTTTCATTACACAGTTGCAGCCACCAATTTGACTTTCTAATCTCCCCTGTACACATCCCTGGTTTGTTATTAGATGTATAGATCTTATAAAACAATAAATACAATTATGTCCACTGGCAAAACAAAATATGAAGTCACTGAGTACTAAACAACAACAAATGTGATCTTATATATGTACCAACATCCAATATTCTACCAACATGTACTTTTGTACCAATGAATTTATGCCAATGAATTTTACCAGTGAAAAATATCAATACAACTACAGTAATAACAAATGAATATCTTTATTCTAATTCTAGACGGGTTTTTTAAAAGCTTTTTATTGTGCTAAGTTTTTAGTTATTTTGTCATGCTTTTAAATATGCCTGATCAAATATCACTGATCTGATGGAAGATGTACTTAGTTTTCTGAAGTTTTGCAATAACAACCCAAGCTGTGAGAAATAAGAACTGAATTGATTTCTTATGCACTATTAATTTACAGGTATTAAGGAATATAAATAATGAGCCAGTATTCATTGGGAAAGATTGTTGGGTCATTTTCCCAATTTCTTCCAAAACTTTCAATTAAAACAAAATTACACTGACTAATGGGGTTGTGCCACCAATAATAGTCACACTGCATTTTCAGTTGTGGCACATGCTTTGTAGAACTTCTTCTTCCTTGAGATTCTACTGGCCCTAATCTTGTTAACTTTAAGAAAGCTTTGAATATTTGACTATTCATCAGGCATTGGGACCAGGATCTCAGATAAGCTCATCCTGGAAGGTGGAGTAGACAGTGTTGTGTTTTGCTCTTGTTGATTTTTTTTTTGTTGTGGTTACAATTGTTGTTAGGAAGTTGTATGCTGCTCCAAGTCACATTCTTTGAACTGAATGATGATATAAATCTTTAATAAATATCCCAATGTGGTTGCAACACCATTAACACAAGAAAGAAAGAAAGAAAGAAAGAAAGAAAGAAAGAAAGAAAGAAAGAAAGAAAGAAAGAAAGAAAGAAAGAAAGAAAGAAAGAAAGAAAGAAAGGAAGGAAGGAAGGAAGGAAGGAAGGAAGGAAGGAAGGAAGGAAGGAAGGAAGGAAGGAAGGAAGGAAGACAATCATTTATGAAATGTAAGTTTGACCAAGTATAATGCTAACTATAGATTATCCATAATTGGTCCTTGATCATTTGAGTGAGTCCTCTGGGTTAAAGTGTTCTAATGAAATTCATTGTTCAGAAATATGTCCAACATTATTTTGACATATGACATTATTAGTGTTTATGTAAATTTATGATTCTTAACAAAACACATATGACAACAACTAATTGAGAAAAGAATATATAGTATTTCTCACAGTAAAAGGAACACTATATGTTTCTTACTAGTTAAAAAGGAACACTATATTTTTCCAGATGGATTTCAGTGGCTGACATGAATAAAAGTACTTCAATATCTCATAACAGCAAAAACTTTTGACCAAGTTTGTAACACTGAGTTGGTAAGTCAGCAAGAAAATAATGAATCGTGATAGCAATAGGATTAATCCATTCATAACTAACAACTATGAACTTAGACTGCAATATTGCATATTAAATAACACATAATTAGAATGTGGGAATTTTCTTTGGGCGGAGAGTAAAAAACAGAATAGTCAATGCTCACCAATTGGCAAAGAGTTTGAAACTTTTGAAGCTTCAAAGATTTTCCCGCCTGGATTTGTTGGATCCAAGAAGGAGCTCTTCATGGTACACTTTCTCTTCCAAAAAGCCAGAAATAATTAATTTGTTCCTGAATTTTGAAGCAAATGAAAGAGGGTTTCCTTTGTGCTTGTTCCTGTACTCCATCACACCATCTCGGTATGATTGATTGATCAACTGATTTATATTAAATGAGTTAGACTTAGACTGTGGCAGTACCAATCTTATCTGGGCTCCCAAACTAATTAGGCTTTGGTGTGGCTAATACTTGGATTAGAGACCATCAAGGGATGTCAAGTGGTTGGCTGGACTGGGAAGTAGATAAAATTGTCCTTAACAGGTATAATTAATTAGCCAGAACAAGTTGCCCAGAGTTGACCCAAAGGTAATTTTCCCAAAAGGAAAGTTGACTTTCTTGGTTTTTTTCTTTGAAAATATCCAAGAAATGTCTTATTTCTATTCTTGGATGAGAAGTGAAACTTTTTGAAGAAAAAAAGAAAAACAAGAAAGTCCAGTTGCCTTTTGGAAAAAGCACCTTTGGGACACCTGGATAATGAAGAACCTCCATAGACACCCAGAGCTGCTTGACAGTGAGATGGGCAGTATATAAATTTAATCAATATATAAATTTGCAAGAGTGGCGAATAAATAAACAAACCCTAATGGAGGGCAGTGGCAAAGCACTTCTGTACTGCTACCTAAAATACAACGTATCTATGAAGTCACCAGAAACTGAAACTCACTTAGATACTGTACTTCATATTATTTTAAATTAAAAATAAGTAGGTCATGTTCTCCTGGGTCTTGTTCTCTGCCAACGGAATGTAACTTTGTAAAGGCCACTGCATTATTTTTATTGACATTGTGTTGGTTTATAGTACATTTTCTGTATGTTTCTCTGGGAAAGCATCTGGTTATCTTGATCTCTGCCTTCAGCATGCCACTCTCTGATTCAAGCATCACCCACCCACATTAAACTGCTGCTATGCATCATCACTGCTGCCTGGGGGGACCACCTAGTGGGCTGAGAAGCAGCATGCACACCACAATCCACAATCCAGCATCCATCAGTCAGTGTCTATGCTAATCACGTCAGCCATGACACTGGTACAAAAGAAATGCTGTAAACATGGAGATACTGGTACTTACATTCCAAAATCAAATAATTTAGTTAGCATTTTGTATTTTGGAACCATTTATTGGAATGTGGAACTGGGACCTCTGGGCTCTGTTGGCTGAGGTCCTTGACTTGAATATCTATCAAGATCCTTCCTTGTTCTTCCAACTTCCTCAACACTCACTATCCTTTTCCATGCAAGTGAGGGTCCCTTATCACATGAAAGTGAGCCTGTCTCAGCCACTTCAATTCACATGTGAGCATTGTTTGTCACAGATGCATGGCAAACTATAGGCACCAGTAAGGATGCTGCTCCTCCTTTCCTCCCACATTGTGTGAGAAAGATTCACTTGGTGATTTACACAAGCAGACACATTCACACACATACTGGAGCCATATAGCACTGCAAAGAAGCTTCAGCGTGGCTGTGTTCACACAGCTCACTTAACTAGGACAATACTGACCTTGTTAATCCTAAACTTGATTATATTTCTACTTAGGGTGCTTGCAAACTCAGCCAGTTTCATTTGTTTATGGTTCAATACATTGTGCAAATCCAGGCAATAGATCAATTTAATAATTGATTATGGATGTTGTTTTAACACAATCTATGAGTAGACATGTTTGTTCCTCTTGAATGCTTCATGTCTGAAGGAGTAACATCAGATCATTGTTTCTCAACCTTGGCAGCTTGAAGATGAGTGAACTTCAACTCCCAGAATTCTCCAGCCATAACACTGCATTAGATATCCCAAAATCAAGAAGTTGTGGTTGAACTCTTTTTCCAAGTTCTCCTCTAAATAACAGAACAAAAAATATTCATCTCTTAATACCATTGGCCTCTGGATCTTTTCTGCCTCTGTCCTCTTCATGACAGCCAATGAGATAGAGCTAAGGCAGAGAAATATAATCAAGATGATATCAGAACAATGTGGAACAAAGTGGCTTAGATCCTGTGGAGGTGGAGAACATAACATGAGGCTGTCATTTGGATTGGCACTCCCTAGCCCAGTGTTACTCAGTCTTGGCCATTTTAAAATGTGTGTTCTTTAATTCCCAGAATTCCCCAGCCAGCATAACTTAAAAGTTGCCAAGATTGAGAAACAACGTCTAAGCCTTTTGAAATGTTGAGTCATATTTCAAGGTACTGGGCATGGGTCTGTGAAAATTAGCATCTCTTAATATTGTTCGGATTGTGATGGTTGTTTCATGAGCAAAGCCACTTTCTCAGTGCAGGTTAGAATGGATCCTTATGTTTAGGTCAAGGATAGGGAGATTCTACAGCAGTGTTTCTCAGCTTTGGCAACTTTAAGACTTGTGGACTTCAATTCCCAGAATTCCCCAATCAGCATGGCTGACTGGAAGCGATCTAGAAACCAAATGAAAGCCAGCATGACTAGTTGGGAATTCTGAGAGTTGAAGTCCACATATCCTAAAGTTGCCAAGGTTGAGAAACACTGTTCAAAACCACAGGAGACCTTTGCCTCATATTATCTGTTTATATTTTAACCTGTTTGTTTTGATGAGCTATCTTCAGCCTTAGTTAGAAGTTATGTGTGTTTTGGTTTTCTCCATTTATGCAGAAGCATTGTGTGTTTTCATTTCTTATCAGCAGGATGTATTTTTAAATGCCTCTGGATAGAAGATCGATAATAGTGCTTTCACCCTTTCATCCCACTCAAGTGAAGCTCAACAATTCCTCTCTAGAGCAGTAATTTAAGGCAACAGTTGCAAAATGTGTAACAGCACAGTGACTGAGAGGAATCCATTTATGACAGGATAATAATAATAATAATAATAATAATAATAATAATAATAATAATAATAATAATAATAATAATAATAATAATAATAATAATAATAAAGTTGGAAAGTTGGAAAGTTGGAAAGTTGGAAAGTTGGAAGGGACCTTGGAGGTCATTTAGTCCAACCCCCTGCTCAGGCAGGAAACCCTATACCATTTCGGACAAATGGCTGTCCAGTCTCTTTTTAAAAACATTCCAGTGTTGGAGCATTCACAGCTTCTGGAGGCAGGTTGTTCCACTGGTTCTAACTGTCAGGAAATTTCTCCTTAGTTCTAGGTTGCTTCCCTCTTTGGTTGGTTTCCATCCATTTTTTCTTGTATTACCTTCAGGTGCTTTGGAGAATAGCTTGACTCCCTCTTCTTTGTGGCAACCCCTTGAGATATTGGAACACTGCTATCATGTCCCCCCTCGTCCTTCTCTTCATTAAAGTAGACATACCCAATTCCAGCAACCGTTCCTTATATGTTTTAGCCTCCAGTCCCCTAATCTAGAGACTAGAGGCCTCTCTGCTGATAGATCAAATTTTCTGCTTGACATTTGCTTCTCTTTAAAAGAAAAAAGAATGCACTTTTCTTTCCAACCAGCCAAGAAATAGGTCATTGGTCAGCAATTCACAGGACAGACATTAAAGTATCAAGCTCTTCCCAAAAGAAAAGAAGGAGGAAGAGGAGGAGGCACATCTTCAAAATGATTTGCTCACTTGAAAGTGGAAGTGCAATATATCTTAACCATAATGACTGGTTAACCTATATGCTCACTCCCTGCTGTATAGGTACTGCTAATTAGAGATGAGCCACATCTTATAGGTCTTATCTTTACAATGGACTTTCACTAGATAAACATCAGATAGAAGAAACATGCACACCTTATAGCTTCAGAGTCACGGGCACCCTGCCCCAACAAAGACTTGAATGCATACCTTAGATGCTTTTCAAAAGTTGACATCAAATAGTGATTAATGGGAAGTGGGGGGGAGGAATTATTATCTGGGAGGGATGATGGAGCCACCAGGAGACTGGGAGTCCTAGTTCTGCCTCAGGCACAAAGCCGCTGGCTGAGTTTGTTCTCTCTCAGCTCTAGAAAGAAGTTAGTGGCAACCACAACTGAAAAACATCGCTGAGAGAACTGCAGGGACTTGTCCAGGTAGTTGTGTCAGGACTCAAGACTGACCTGAAGGCACAAAATAAAATAAAAACACTGAAATTAAATCTTGGTTTGAAAGGGTTTTAACTCTGTGGCTTGCTCAGTCATTTACAGGGCTGTGTTTGGAACAGATTATGAAGCTCTGAAATAAAGGCTGAATTAAAAGTACTGATCTGTGTACGTTGCAACTCCAAGTCACCACTCTATTTGGTATTCTCTACAAATAGCCCAATTGATTCCACTGTATGTCCAAAGAAAAACACCAGTGTGAAAACCCTGTCTGGACATCTAGTCTGGTTTCTGGACATCTAGTTTAGACAATACTTGTAGCATAAATTTCAGGGTGCTATATGTAAAAGAAAACAGAGATATCTAAGTTACTACCACACAGACTGATTTAAAACACAACTCCTTAACTTTGCATGGCTATTCTTTGGAGCCTGTTTGTTAAAATATGGTAAGTCTTTGACAGTCAGGTCTTAGAAGGTGCATAAGGAGGTACATATTTTATGCACTCAGTTACCCCAATCTGTTGCTCATAAAATTATTCCAACTACCTTTTCATTCTCATAAAAACCATACATATTGGCCTATTGTCTTCCACATAGCTGGAGCCTATAGATCTTGGCACCAGAAGTTGCTTAATAAGCGATTGCTTCACAAATCTCTGATCAGCAGCCAATTGCTAAAATCCTGATGGATAGGCCAGGCACATGCATACCTTAGAAGAACTGGTGTTCCAAGAAGTCTATCTTCACATGAGTTGACCTAGATATTGGGACACCTTCACTCTAGGCCCCAATTGGTACATTGCAATTAGCCTTCCAAAGTCTAACTATGTTGTGGTGAACTCATTTATTTGGTCAGAAGTGACATAGATTTCTCTATGTCTGCTGTGGGCATAAATATATGTAATTCAACATTTTACCATCACAATCCAGAATTATAAAGTGAGAGTTCTTACATTAAGCTTTTTTTCCTCCCTTACTAGTTCTTCTCCTGGTAGTGTACTATTTCAGGCTGTGGGAGGATGCATTCCCCTTGGCTCTCATTTAATTCAGAGGACCAATTGATTTTGAGCAATGAAACATTGATTTTTGTATGAAAAAACAATGTAGGAAGATTTCATTTAGAAATATATCAACAAAAGGTAAATATAAAATTTCCCTCACCTCCTGGTCATCTGATAGACATGTCCATATAGTTTTTATGGAAATAGTATAGAAATGTTTTGCAATGACCTCCTTCTAGAATATTTTTCGACTTCCAGACTAGTCTACAATTTTGTGACTCCTTGATGGTCCCTCATCAAAATATTCACCAGGTTCAATCCTGCTTACTTTCTGAGCCAGACAAAACCAGCCAGATATCAGATAGAGTATGCTGAGCTACACTGTCAAAGCACCATGCTTATTCCTGCAATGATAGTTTTCTTCATATACTGATTGAGTCATCCCAAAGGTGCTTTTTCAAGAGGCAACTGGACTTTCTTTGTTTTTCCTTGAAGACATTTTGCTTCTTATTCAGAATTGAAGAAGCTTCTTGGATGAGAAGCAAAATGTCTTCAAGGAAAAACAAAGAAAGTCCAGTTGCCGCTTGAAAAAGCATCTTTGGGACAACCATGACCTTGATGACTGAGAATCTCCATAGACATTTACTAATTATGTCCTTTCTTTACCTGTTTATCAAATGCCTGTCTTCTTATCCCTGCCTCCAAGTTCTTTTAGTTTTCTGTGTCCCTTTCTTATAAAGAAAAATCCTTTAACTCTTTCCTGGATTACTCAAAAGCAACAACAAACCATTTCATCACATCTATTGTGAACGTATCATAGCACCAGCTTTGTAGTGAAAAGGTACAGCCATGTGTTGACCGCTAATCCACTTACATCTTTCAGTATAATCCAAAATTCTTGATAATAGCACAATATTCACACATTTAGCTGACTGAGGTTTTCTGACACAGAAACATGATCTCCCACCAATATAAAAAGGTTGCTAGCTCTAGGTTATGCACTAATTCATACCTGTATATCTTCAATATACTGTACATGTGTAGAACTGACTGCCTCAGATACAATCTTAATTTTCTCTTTATGAGAATATAAAACAAACCACCCCAATTTGTTGTTGTTAGCTGCGAAGTCGTGTCCGACTCATCGCGACCCTATGGACAACATTCCTCCAGGCCTTCCTGTCTTCCACCATCTTCTGGAGTCCATTTAAGCTCACGCCTACTGCTTCAGTGACTCCATCCAGCCACCTCATTCTCTGTCGTCCCCTTCTTCTATTGCCCTCGATCTTTCCCAGCATTAGGCTCTTCTCCAATTAATAGGTAGCTATTATGTCTTATGCTGTAATAAGGCATGCTTTCAGTGACCCACCTTAAATATTTGTGTAAAAATTATTTGGAAATATATTTAATACTATGAATGACTCTTTCATTCTGTCTTAAAAAAGGTCTCATCAATGAAATTTCTACACTGATCTATTTTTCTCCATTATTCTGCACATTATATTGATATTATAGTTAGAACAAAACCACATATGGTGACAGTTTCCAGGACATCTGTGGAATTATTCATCATGTGAAAGAAAATGTATGAATGTATTCCTCACAAACAACTTGGCCTGATGTGTGAACACTGAACAAAGCTTCTGCTGCAACCTGCAGGTTTTCCAATTACGGTATCAATTCTTAGACCACTTTTATACCTATGTGTGATTTTTCAAGGTATCTCAGTGACATGGTTCTATTAAATTCAAAAATCCAGAACTTTAACATAATGCCTTTTTTTCCAGTTTACTATCCCTTCAAGGAAATTTTCACAAAATATTTTGGGGGGGAAGAATCTCAGAACATGATCTGTTTAGCATGGAACCCAGAATGATATGGAACCCAGATTTTCCTTCAGTGTGAATTTTTTTAAGGCTGATTGGTCATGCTGAAGTGAATTTCAGCATGAGGATCAGCACAAGGTTTTGTGGGTACTGTTGTGATTCAGGGTCAGCCTGTGGGTTCGGCAGTTGGGTCGGACAACTCAGAGGAGGAGGAGGGGGGTGTTGAAGAGCTTGCTGATGATGGCTTTGAGGCTCCACAGAGCCCTCAGCCAGGCCCCTCCCACCTGGTGGAGACCCGGCTGTGTGAGCCTGACAGTGTGGATGAAGATGACCCACAGCTGGCCCTGTTCAAGGACGCCCGATGCAGGAGGTAGTCAATCAGGAGTAAACAGAGGAAGGCAATGGGGCACCTCGGAAGGAGGCAGAGAGAGGCCACGCCCTGAACTGTATGAAAGGGGAATGTGTGGGAGGGCTGGTTTGCTGAAGGCAACCGCTTGGATAGTTCCTGTTTCATAGCTCCTGTTTCATGGTTGGTGTCTGTTTTATGTTAATAAATTTGGCAGGCTTTATTCCAGCCTCTTGCCGTTTGTTGTCCCTGCCTTTTCTGCAGGGCCGGTAGCAGGCTAGTACAGAACAGGTACTCTATGAGCTATGAACTATGAATCATGAAATCATTATGAACCATTCTAGGCTTCTGTTAGATTCTATTAGATTCCCAGTGTTTCTTTGGAAAAGAATGTTTTTCACTAAATGGAGAGAGGGAGAAAGAGAGAGAGAGAGATTCAAAACTGAAAGCAACATGTAGGCTAATTTACGTTTCTTCCTTTCTGCCCTTTGTATTCGGATTACCTTAGTAACATCTTGATAAACCCTATTAAAAATAATTATGGGAGGGAGAAAAGAAATATTTGCTCCTTTTGAGGACTTGCATTACTTCATTCTACAAAGCAGTCATGTGACTAGTTGTAACTATTATCACTAGGTAAATATGGCAGCAGATCAGACCAGATCTTCTAGTCCCGATCACCAGGGTTGCCAGGTAGCACACAAATCTTCTTTCCTGTTAATAGCTCTGAAACTATGAAAGGAACATGCTACTACAACCTTTCACAGCTCTCTTCCTCCCACTTGCTGGAGCATGAAGAAGACACTCGTGTTTGGCAAGTCAGCAACTTGGTTAAGACCTTCCCTCACAAAAGCAATCCTCTAGCACAGGGGTAGGCAACCTTGGCTCTTTTATGACTCATGGACTTTAACTCCCAGAATTCCTGAGCCAGCATGGCTGGTTCAGGAATTCTGGGTATTGAAGTCGACAAGTCATAAAAGAGCCAGGGCTGCCTACCCCTGGTGTAGCTCCACATCCACCCTAACAGGAAGAAGTTAAAAAAAAAACCTTTCTGTCCTTGAGGAACTGTTTGTGACAAGAGAGTCTATCTGCCTTCTGGGTTCTCTTCTGGTCTTTATTTTTTCAACCTAATTTCTTATTCAGTCCTTGTTTGCCCCCGACACTGATTGATTTTTAGTGTAGACTGCTGTTTTCCAAAGAGTTAACTCACTCCAAATCACTGACCATTCATCAATCCTGACAAACTGGAACTTTGAAGTATAGAGGCCAAAGGGGTGCAATTAAATTGAACAAATAAATGTTAAATCTAAACAAACAAATTCATATTTAGTCTCGGACTGTATTCACACTCTTCGAAATCTGACATTGTAAATGTCAATATCTAAACATCTGTAAATTAAATCTCCTTGAGCTCTCAAAAACTACAGATATAAGCTGCTTGGCTTGATAATGAGGTTGTGTTCATTTGACAAACTCATAAAATATTGAGTTGACTATGATTTATTTATTTTTATTTATTTTTTATTTTAATCCCATTTATATCCTGCCCTTCTCCGAAGACTCAGGGCGGCTTACAATTTAAGCACAAACCAATGTGCTTAGCAATAGCAATAGCAATTTAATGTTTTCCAGTTTCACATAAGACAGTAATCTATAAACAAAGTACATAGGCAGGGTTGACTCAAATCACAATGCTAAAATGTGCCTAGCTAGTTTGTGGTTTGGTGTGTTGTGTGAACAAAGTCTGAATGTTAAATCTTGCCCAAGAATCCAAACACAAGCCAAAGGAGGGCAAGAGCAGAGCTGGCTAGGGAACTCTGGGAATTGAAGTCCACGTGTCTTAAAGTTGCCAAGGTTGAGAAACACTGATTTAAAGTATTCTCAGTTTTCAGCTCCAGTAGAAACCCATCTCACAAGGCAAGCTGGTGGAAACCCCCGCACAAAAATTCCCCAAATCCTGCCTACAAGAGTGAGCCCCAAAATGCAAAGTCTCTCCTTTGAGCAGTTCTCTTTCTCATGCAGAATCACCCCTCCCCACCTCTCTCACCCCACATTCCCAGCATTCAAATTCCATGAACCAATCACTCATTTCCCACCCACAAACTGTCACACACGAATACATGCTAACTCCTTGAGAGAAAACACACCCAACTGTTCAAAAGACACACCCAGATGCTTTCCCAGCTTTCTCCCTTTCCCTATTAGTTAGCTAGCCTCCCTGTTCCCTTCCTGCCCCAGTATTGGTTTCCCTGCTACCTCCGCCCCATGTGTCATATCGTTTCAAATCTCTCCCTCAATCATCCTACGGCCATGCTCAACCCTACATCTTGACCACACAGTTTCAATGGGGTCTATTCTTTCCTCCTTTTTGATTTAGGACACAATGGTACTTCCAGAACCCTGACTCAGATCCTTGAGCATGGTGGGGAAAAAAAGGGTTTTCAAGCTCTGAAGCTCTGCATTTTGTAAGCAGTTCATCATCCCTCAAAGCATCCACTTATTTTACCTGCCACTCTTCATTTCTCTTAAACCTCTGAAGAAAAGATATCGCATTGTTGGTGGCCAAGCATTCTGTGCCAATCATCATCACCATCAAGAATCACAAGTAATAATCAGGACAAAGGGAAAGTGCCTGTGAACATGGCCTTATGTATGTCTACTCTAGATATATCACTGTGGTGGGTGGAAGACTTATCTGGCATTTTTCTCTGAGTGTGGAAAAGGGTGGGATAACAATCTCAGGAACTAAATGGTGCAGACAGACTCATCCGGACTGGATACTACTCCAAGAACAGCATTTGATATTACCTTTTCCATGCATTCAATATCTAGAGATGGGTTGTGTTCACACAGAACTAACCAGCTCAATTTAATGTTGCTATGTTTCATTACTTTACTTGTCAGTTAGTTGGTAATTCTTTTGTGGCTTAGCTTGTTGGCTAAACTCAACCTGTTTTGGTTAGCTTATAGTGTAACATATGGTACAGACCCAGAAACTAAGTTTACTTAATAACCAGGTTAAACATC
Source organism: Vipera ursinii (assembly GCF_947247035.1). Classification (NCBI taxonomy): domain Eukaryota; kingdom Metazoa; phylum Chordata; class Lepidosauria; order Squamata; family Viperidae; genus Vipera; species Vipera ursinii. The sequence goes on from NC_139516.1 coordinate 20,020,897, forward strand.
TTATGTGACCACACTCATTTGGTAACATTAATTGTACTGAAACGTCCAGATGGATGGTATGAATTCTGGTGTATTTCTACATAGGTAAGACACTACTGTACACAGATATCAGAAGGGACTTTATCAAACCACTCTTTTCCCCTGCTTGTGTTATAGAATATTTGGGTTTTTATATACAGTATCTGTCTCACCAAACAAGTACACTCAATCTTTTTCTAATTACTTTAATTATTAAAACATGTCTACAAGAAGGTGCATTTTATTTACATGGATACAACATACCTACCAAAAATGAAGAAAGAGAATCCTTCTTCACTGTTGTCTATGCTCAGACATTGCACAAAAGAGGCAGAATTTTGCAGCACACATCTAGAAAAGAAAATGGGATTGATATGAGCCCCTGAAGAATTGAGGGGTGGGGGAAACCATTCTAAGTGAAAGGTACTGTTTTTTATGTCAGGGTGAAAGGGGAATTAAGCAAAATAGCTTTTTCTGTCAGCTAATTAATACAACTTCAGCAGGGTAAGCTTGGACATGTTCCTGGGTTCCTGTGATGCTCCTTCTGATTTCTTTCAGCCAAGTTGTTTCATCATGCTGCAAAGAAACTTTTTTTCCCATTGCAGCACTGCAATGTTAATTTATCTTCCTGACATGTGCATAAATCTGGCTCATAAAACTTCTATGGACACAGATCTTATTGGCAGCCTGGTGTAAGAAGTTGGGGGGGGAGGGAGAGGTTGTAAATCTTGTTTTGAGACCTGTACTAATTATCAGTGTCTTTGGGAGTCATGTGAATGATCAAACGGCCCCTGTTACTAATGAACTGCTGTTGCAATCAGATAGTAAACCCATGGTATTTATAGAAAATAAACAAGTCCCCCCCCCTGCTTGTTTTGAAGAGGCAGAAGTCTTGGGACGGCCTTAATAACAGCTTGGTTTTCTCACTCCCCCTCAACGAACCTTGACTCTGATTGGGTTACAATGGAGTGTTCTTGGTCAGAGAGCCAATCAGAAAACAGCTTGTGAATAAAAAAAAGTCAATGTGAGAGAAGTCAGTCAGGTTTAGGGATGAGGCAGTTTTCTATGCATGGATTTCTTAATGCTGAGGAGCATGGATAGCCATCCCCCAACCTGGTGTAGGATTTCCAGTACTCTTCAAAAGGTTGCTGCTGAACTGTGAATTTTAGTGGAACAGAATGTGAAAATGATCAGATACATGGGGGAAAGTAATGTCTTCCTCAATATATTTAATTTAATGGAAAAAGCACTTTTGAGACAACTTTGAACCAAATGACCGAGAATCTTGATAGACATCAATTAAATCAAGTATTGATTTCATCCTATCCCCATTTTTTATATATATAATATGGCTTCCAATCTGCTCTCAGAGGACCTGGTGAGTTTGCCCCCCTCCCAAAGGTTGTGCACCATCATTTTAGAAAATTTAGAAAATTCTCAAACGTGGACCTATAAAGACGAGTACACTTCAGTTCCCAGAATTCTCCAGCCAGGATAGCTGACAATAGCTCACAAACCCACATTTACACTCAGACAAGAACTAACAAGACTCAAAGACAGAACACAGAGGGAAGACAGCGCCAACCTAATATACAAGAACAATAGCAACAATTGTAACCAGTTCTACAGTATGTCAGGACGACAGGACGACAATTAAAAACCAGAATTCACGAATATTAGCTGGCAGTTAAGTGGCATGACCAGAAGTCCCTGATCTCCAGCCATTGACAATGAACAACAACGGCTCAACTGGGATGAAGCCAAAGTCATTGGCCATGCCAAAACCCGTCATGCATACGAATTCATTGAAGCCTGGCACTCTACAAACAGATCCATCAACAAACACATTGATTGAAAACCAGTATACAAAGCTATAAGAAAATGGATCATCCGAATGAGCAATCAACAGTGGAACTGCCCACTCGCTCACCAGCTGAATTTCACACCTCGCAAACAGCCACACAACCAACTGACCTCACCACACAGGACCTATATTAACAGAGAAGAAACTGAACAAGACACTTCACCTGAAACCCTGCTGAAGATGTTACCTAGCTTGGTAACAAAATGTCCAGGAGCCAAGCAGCAAGCTCTGAGAACAAACCACTGCCAAAATAGCTGACAAGACTGAGAAACACTGTTTTAGATGCTAATACAAGCAAAGAGGTAGATCTTTCATTAGAAATACCTTTCTATGCAAGGATATCCAAAAGTTCAAGGTCCACAAAACTCTTCCTTGGGTGGTGCTCTTAAAACATGAAAGGAAAGATAAATTAATTGCTCTGTATCCTGAAGTCAGGGAAGTTTCTCTACCAATTAGGGTTTTTTTCTTCCTTCTTAAAATAAAATATTTGCCCTAGCAGTAATTGTAAATATCTGTAGGACCCAGAGTTTGAGTCAGCCTTTCTAGGCTGGGTTCATACATCCTAAGCATTCACATAGCCTGGATCAGTTACTGACTTAGCAATTGTATGCACCAGATGCAAATCTTACTGGTGCAAATCCTGATTAGGACTTTTGTATCTTAACAAATTCTGCATACCCAACCCATTTTAGTTAGTTGTTTTAATATACTAAATTCAGACAAGGGCTTAACCAAGGAACTAGATTAAGTGTGCTGTGTGAATGAAGTAGTTTGAGACACTGGAAATATCTCTTGATTTTACTGCTCTGGTTTACACAAAGACAACAAATATTAGCAAATCTAGCTACTTGCATCCATGGGCCAAATCAGACACGTCACTTAAATTCTGTCAATGTCATTAAAACAGTAAAGAGCAGACACAAAGGTCAGAGGGACTATGGTAAAGTAGTGTAGTGATTAACCTTTCCTTCTCTCTGTATTTCTGCCAAACATCTGGTAGTTTGCAGGGTGTCTTTAATTGTGGAAGACACACTGAAGCACGCATCCCAAGGGAAAATCTTGGCTTGCTCCAGAGCTCCTCACCCTTCTCCTGCTCCTTGTATTGTTTGCTGAACGCTTGGTCATACTGGAGGCTCCTGGTGTTGCCAAATGCTGCTATCTTATTATTTCTTTCCAGCAAAGTCATCTTTCATAGGGAGTTTTCAAGGCAAAGGGTTGTGGTGAGGTGGTCAAGGGGGAAAAGTGAAGCTGATGTCCATTCACTGCCTTATTGGGCAGCTCCTCAAAATTAAACATTGAGATAAATTATAAGAGTCCATGTTTCCCTGAAGGGGCCTTAAAATGAGTTTCTCAGGAGAGAAGCTGCTTTGGAGAATGAGGTACCCACTCCAATGCCTCAGTCTGGCCATTGGTCCAAAGTCACTTATAGCCTCATCTATCTATCACTGAAACAAGAGTGCATTAAGATGCATTTTCATTGCCATTATATTGATGATTGGATATATTGAGATATAGTATAATGAAAAGCAGGAAAATACCTCCTGCTAGTGGGACACGGTGGCTCAGTGGGTTAGGACGCTGAGCTTGTCGATCAGAAGGTCGGCAGTTTGGCGGGTCGAATCCCGAGTGCCGCATAACAGAGTGAGCGCCTAGTACTCATCCCAGCTTCTGCCAACCTAGCAGTTCGAAAGCACGTAAAAATACAAGTAGAAAAATAGGGACCACTACGGTGGGAAGGTAACAGCGTTCCGTGCGCCTTTGGTGTCTAGTCATGCCGGCCACATGACCATGGAGACGTCCTCGGACAAGCACTGGCTCTTCGGCTTTGAAATGGAGATGAGCACCGGCCCCTAGAGTCGGAAATGACTAGCACGCATGTGCGGGGGAACCTTTACCTTTACCTTACCTCCTGCTAAGTGACCATTGTGGGACCATCTGCTTGAGCCAGGGAACTGCAAGAAGAGCTGTACAGCCAGGTCCTCCCTGATCACCCACGTCAGTCTGCTCAGAAAATTAACTTTGTCCCATAAGCCACATGAGTACCAGCAAAGAATGGCAGTTGCCTTGTTCTATCATGGACAATGTTGTAATTTGGATCCAAGGACATCAGAATAATAAATAGAGAGCATCTAGAGCAATATTTTCCAATTTTGGACATTTCCAGGTATATGAACTTCCACTTCCAGAATTTCACATCCAGAATGACCACTGATGAGAATTCTGGGAGAAGCCCATCATCTGGAAATGACCAAGGTTGGGAAACACACATCTAAAAGGTCTGTCCACCCAGGAAAGGCCTCTTCACATTTTTCCCAAGAGAATTTCAAACCCTGGAGAGCCATAGCATTTTTAACAGCTTACCAGGTGGTGGGGTTGTACTGCATAGGTGTCCTACCTTTAAACATGCGTTTAGTGTTCTTCTAATCTAAAAGAATGCTAAATCTATATTTAAACATACCCACACTACCACAACTGATGGATGATAGGGCTGTGTTCAGAGGCAGGGACCTTTCCCCTCTGCTTCTCTTCACCTACCCACTATCAGCTATTAGTTAGGAAGAATTCTCTTTCAAAGCTCAGCTGGCAAGTAGAGGAAACAAGCTCTGTTTGAAAGAACTAGACTTTCTCATTACCCATGAGGATCAAAGGGAACAAACTGACGATCAAAGGAAGACAGAAGGCTGTGGTTGCTGGAACATGTTTGAGCTATGGTAAGATGCAAGTTAGGAAACTCTCCAACATAGAAACTTGTATCTTGAGTTCTCAAAGAGGCAGAAGTATTACATCAGTGTCAGTGTTATGGAATAAATTGCAAAGCTGTATAAACAGGTGAATTAGAAATATATAAGTTTTGCATTCAACCAAAGTAGTATTACTTTGGCTGCATCTTAAGTGTTGCCAGCCAGGAAAAGGTGATAATGTTGTGTACAATCAATCAATCAATCATTTAGAATAGAGCTGGAAGGGACCTTGGAGGTCTTCTAGTCCAACCCCCTGCTCAAGCAAGAGACCCTATACAATTTCAGACAAGTGGCTGTCCAGTCTTTTCTTAAAAACCTCCAGTGCTGAAGCACCAACAACTTCTGAAGGCAAGCTATTCCACTGGTTAATTGTTCTCACTGTTAGGAAGTTTCTCCTTAATTCCAGGTTGCTTCTCTCCTTGATTAATTTCCATCCATTGCTTTTTGTCTTGCCTTCTGGTACTTTGGAAAATAAGTTGATCCCCTCTTCTTTGTGGCATCCTCTTAGATATTGAAACATGCTATCATGTCACCCTAATCCTTCTTTTCTCTAGACTAACCATACCCAGTTCCTCCAACCATTCCTCATATGTTTTAGTCCTTCATCCTCCTCTTTCTGAGTTTTGGGGGAAATGATGGCTGGAGTGTCACAATATCCTTAATCTAGTTTTTTTTTTAAAAAAAGAGACTTATCATTGCAGAATTATATTTAGCTTGAAAGAGCCGCATTAAAGGTAGCTTTTAGGACTTAACTATACAATCGATGATCCATTGAGTCATTGTTTCAGAGGTATTTCCTTACCAGATTCCTCAATGCCTTAAACAAGGGCAGAGCTTCTAATCATCTAATGTATTGCCTTCACTGGAAAAGTTCTTAAAAATTCAGGAAGATATTCAGAGATGCATCTGTCTTGAAAATATCCCAAGCTGAACTGTATAACAGTCAATTACCAGAATTTGACCACAGGAAATGTTTTTGACATTTTGTATTATGTCATAAAATGTTCTATGGCAATTTTAATGTCATAAAATATGTTATGATAATGTTAATGTCATAAAATGTTTTATGATTATTTTAGGTCATAATAATGTTTTCTGATAATTTTTACAACCTAAAGCATTTTATGAAATTTGTCAAATTTCAATTCCACAGGATTTTGGATACATTCTATACGTTAGTCCATTTGAGGGACCTTGGTTCAAAAATTATTGCCTTACAATGCTCCACTTTGTCCAATTAAAGGTTATACACAGACAAACAGGAGAGTTTTACGGTAGTAGCATATAGATTTAAAATCCTTGTGACCATTTGCAAAGCCATATATGATGTGGCACTGAGTTACATCAGGGTTACATCAGGGACTCTACTTGTCCAGGCTGAACATCAAGGGAATGCCTGCCAAGGATTCTGCACCATATGAAATGAAGGGGGCTTAGGCTAGGAGGCAAGCTTTTGCAAAAGTAATTCCCCGCTCAATCATGGAATTCATCGTCCTTGACGGTACAACTGGCCACCACCCTTGTATCATTCAGGATGGCCTTTAAATCCATCCTCTTTTATCACTCCTTAAAACTTAGAATGGTTGTGGGCATTGGTGGTAATTACCATTATTATGATTATTATTTATTGTATTGATTTCACTGTTCTTTCAGTTTGGCTAAGATTGATCAGACCGGGGTGATTTAAAAATGACAAAAAGTAAATACAGTAATGAAGTCCTTGTTCCTTTCTAGTTTGCATTGGTCATACTGCACTTAGAATACTGTGTCCAGTTTTCGGTTCTCAATTAAGAAGGACGTTAACAAACTGCAGAATGTTCAGGGGAGATAAGTAGTCAAGATAATAAGAGAGGTCTGTGAAATGGTTGGAAATATTAGGTAGCTTTGGCTTGGAGAAGAAAATGCTGATAGTTATCTTCAGCTATGTGAAGGAGAGCAGTCATGCAGAAGATGAGGCAGAATCAAATAGTTGATCCAAAGTCAGGACCAGGAATGATGGTCCTGGAAGTAGGAAGTAGATTTCAGTTGGACAACAAAAACATATCTTAGCAGTAAGAGTAGAACCAACTGCCTCAGGTAATGGTGGCTTCTGCTTTACTAAAGGTGTTAAAACATATTCCCTGTCAATTCTTCCATTTTATAATTTTAACCTGAATTTCAAACTGAACCCTCCCATGCATTGAAATCATCCACTAGGGGAATATTGGGGATATAGGGGATAGTGCTACCCCATGGATGTATCAACCACAGAAAAACATTTCCTCATTATGTCATGTTGGATGGTCACAGAAAGAGTCCTCTGTATTTACTCAATGTCATAAACAGAAGTTTCCTTCCAAAAGGTATTCTAGTCTCTACTCCTATGGGAGAACTTTGTGCATGCACGCCTGTAGATTTTAGCTGCATTCAACATCACATTTGAATCATTAATTTTCTGGATTTGCACAATACAGGGACCCATTCATTAATCAAATCAGCCTGGGTTCATAGAATATATTAAGCAACAAAAAGTAAACCAAGTTTAATGATAACCAACGTACTTTCATTCTCAAGAAATAGTGATGGCCTCTGTTCATTCCAAGGCAACCTAAACAAAGGGATCAGCCCCAAGAGTGAAAATAGCTGAGACCCCTGTAGCATATGGCCTCTACTCTTGTAGGGACTTGAATTATTGTAGTAGAAGGACTTATACTGTTTATTTCAATTTAGGAGCTACCCAACACCTCACCTGCTTTAAGCAGCTCACAATATTCTAAACAACAAAAGCATAACAAAAACCAAACAAGATGGGATCCAGTCACTCAACAAAGAAAACATATAGAAAAGTATATTTCTATCTCATTGCCAATCTGCATGGAGACTAACTTGCCTGCTGATGTATTTAAATCCCCAGTATCTTCTAAAAAGGGGTGAGGGTCAGTGGCGTAGCGTGGGTTGTCAGCACCCGGGGCAAGGCAAGTAATTTGCGCCCCCTAACCCATGGATTTTAGCACTCGAGTCTCTTCCACTAGATTAGTTAAATAAACCCTTACCCCCTAAGCACATGTATTGTTTGTTATGAAAATACTGGTGTAATTAAAGTAAAATGCATCTAATGCGCCCCCCCCAGATTTTGCGCTCAGTGTGGCCAGCCCCCCTTGCACCCCCCACGCTACGCCACTGGTGAGGGTGTTTGAAGAGCATGAAAGAGCCACTCAAATATACTTCACCCCATCACCCCAGATAAAAATAAAATGTTCAGTGTTGAAGCCCAGTGGCTTACCACCGCATGTTGATGATGCTCCTTGACAAGAAACTGGACATGTTGCAACAGCCACATTGCCTCTTTTAACACTCCCTGTCCTCCCAAAGCCACTGCTTTAGGCTCTAATTACAAAGCAGCATTTTAATAAGGCAGCCCAAATAATCATTAGGTGGACAATCGGCGGAAGAATACACACTCTCATTCAAATTCCACATGGTAAACCTGTTTGTTTATAGTATGGTCAACGTTATTTTGTTGCAGAGAGTTTCTTTTGCAAGATGATCTGATTTCACAGATACACATAGATCAAAACACTTACGGACATCATTCTCACTTCTTTCCCTCCCCCCACCCCAAACAATTTTGGAGTGCCAGTTGTGTGTCCTGAGCAAAATTCTTTTTCCAGGCTAAATTACCCCCTTCGTTTTTGCTATAAGACAGAAAGATAAATTATTCTGGAAGGAAGGATTGAAGGTTTATCGCATTCAGCTTATAGATAGGCAAGATCATCTGCCTCCCAATTTCAAATCATTTTAATTTCTTCTGAAACGTGCCATCAAAACGAGGGCACTGCTCAAATGTTCGGCTCCGGGCATCGAAATGCCTCAGCTCATCTTTGACGCTCCAGCACAGAGACTAAAAGAAAAGAAAAAAGGCTGGTCTCTCTTACTTGGAAAAGGTATGGGAGCAGGAAGCCAAAAGGGAGCGGGAAATCTTGCTCATGTCAAGTGGTTTGGCTTGGTTCTCCGCCCACAAGGTTCTCACAAGAGGGAATCTGTATTTTGAGGCCAAACCCTCTACCATCTACATAGTAGAGCTTGCCCAACCCAGATCAAAAGAGAGGATCATTAGGTAACAAATGCACTGGAATTTTTGAAACGCAGAACCTGCAACTGGTCACTGTTTATTACAGTTTTCCAGGAATACTGTTGCCATGAAGTTCAGAACTAGATTACAAGCTCAGATCTGTGGCAGCTGGAGTTTCCCAAATGCACCCTTCTTTTCATTGGTGCATCATTCATTATACTGATGTCTGCATTCATGGATAATTTATCAAACCTTGACTTGATGACTTACGTTGCCACCACCACCATCCCATTTCAAGTTGATATCATAAGGAAAAGGTGTACAGGGACTGAGTCCACTTCTGTGAATTGGTAAGCCAACATTCCAGTCCAATATTATATTTGTAGATCACTATTATCTAGAACAGGGGTAGGCAACCTCGGCTCTTTTATGACTCGTGGACTTCAACTCCCAGAATCCCTGAGCCAGCATGGCTCAGCTTGGAAACCTCTCCCTTTCCCCTCAGCATAGCTGACTTGGGTATTCTGGGAGTTGAAGTCCACAAGTCATAAAAGAGCCGAGGTTCCCTACCCCTGGTCTAGAACATCATTTTTTTCTATCCTATCCTGAATCTATTTTCTTCAGAACCAGAATAAAACCCTGTAATTTGCCAAAGATGTACTTCTAAATGTGAGCCTAACTGCATTATTGTTAGCATTAATCCTGGGTATGACTTCTATCACTTTCATTCCCATCATCTCAGTACAATGGGTGTTTATTCAGTTCTCCACCACCACCACCAATAAACAGTGAGTAAACCGGAAGCTATAATCAAAGTTACTCCATAGTGAGCCAACATCGGCCTGCAAATATAGGTGGTTGTCGTAAATCATGCTTACCCAAAAATTATTTTAAGTACCTCACTGGCTGTGTTCATTGCTTAACCTAATTTACTAAATAAACCAAAGTTGCTGGGTTTACACTATGTGCTAAGCAGAAACCATAGTTTACACACAATTCATTGAGCCACAAAGAAACTAATTACTTTTTAATAAGTTATATGAATTTATCTGTTGAAAACAGTAGCACTGATTTTTCAGTGCATAGACATAAGATCAAAATGCCAACTGTTGTTTTGTTTTTCATTCCCAACCTCAATAAAATAAAAACAAATTATGTAACTTCCCATATGAAGCTAAACATACATTCCTTTTAATTGAGCTCATTTCAGTGGCTTGCACACCATTACAGCTCCCTGCAGGAACAACTGTACAGTACTTGCCAAAATTGTGGAAACCTTTTGGGAAAAGAGTACAGTAGAAATGTCACCTTTTGTTAAGTTTCCACCAATTTTTCTTCTAATTTCTTTATAACTGTAGCCTTGTTCACTTAATAATACAATTTTACATCACTTTCTGGGCAACCAGTCAACTCTTTGCACCATTACTTTAAGTGTATTACGTTTTAATGAATGCAGCTCACTAAATGAAAGACCACCAAAAAACCCAACCAACTTGATAGCAACACCATAACACACTGACAAAATGTCCTCCTCTCAGCTTCAATACATGACATTAGTAATTGAATCCTACTGTGATCTGATTGGCTCATTGCCAAAACAAGATGACACCTGATTGGCTCTCTAAACACTCATGCTCATTGGCTACTATCAGATGAAGGAAAGCTACCTGATATCAACCTAAGCAAGTTGTGTTTCCTTTTTCTGGTTATTTGGCTATAACTTTTCATAGAATACAGTACGGATAATTGAACAAACTTTGTTGCATTACATTCTTGGTTAAATTATCTTTCCATTGATATATAATTTTATGGTACTACTCCCAAAAAAAAAAGTGGTGTTAGTAGCCATGAAATCTCAAAAATACAGTTTTCCCAAAAGGTTTCCACAATTTTGGCCACTTCTGTATCTTGGTTTTCCCATGCTTTTCACCTTTACCACACAAATGGTGGAGAAGCCCAGCAGTCCTTCTCTGCATGTTGCCGACACAGGAATGATCTAACCACATTTTTCTCTTCAGGTGGACCGATGAATTCATTCTTCATTTTGGAAGTACACAAATTGCCTTTCAAAAGGTGGAGGCAACCTTGCCAGGAGACGTACTGGAGATCCAGCAATGTTCACATCATTTTCATGTGCATTTGATGTGCAACGTGCATGCTAATTTGCCAGAGGTCAATGAAAGGAGGGGTGGTACTAACGTTTTTAATGTGCTCTCCCTGGAGATCTTTCTTCTCTAAAGCCAAGCGAATCATATTTGAGATACACCTTAAGCAATTCTAATCTTCACTTGTAAATAAAGCCTGCTGTGTGCGCTGTTGAACATTTGGCCCACTTTAGCATACATTGTGTCTGGCTTTATTTATCCCAGAGCAAAAATAACAACAATAAAAAAAACTGGGCGGGCTGAGAAGATCAGCAGTTTGGTTCTGAAGCTTAAGATGTCTTCTTCCCAAGCTTCCTGCTTTTGCTTCCTTCCATGGATTAGCCCTGGATTCTTCTAAATCCCTAAAAGTTGGCCATTATCCAGTGGGTGACAGATTTGCTCAAAAACCAAGGTCTCACATTGCGCTGGCCAAAATGTAGTTTGTCTGGTTTTGCATGAGGGTGTTGCTATTTTAGTTTGATGCTGTGGTTTATGAATCAGAATGTTGTGAAATGCAGGTTGTAGCTTATTTAATAAACCAAGTTTAAACCAACAATGGCTTAGTAACAATGCGTATATCCAGCCTAAATCATTCCATGTTAGGATTTTTCATCTTCTCTCTGTATATAATCACTAGATGAGAAACGAAGGCCCAAAATAAAACCCCCAATAAGATGATAAACAATGCTATGAAAGATTTTGCCACAAGGAAATTGACTAGCTTCTGAATTCATTGTTCATTCATTCATTCATTCATTCATTCAATTTCTATAACTGCCCAATTCAACTCTGGGTTTTAGTGACAATTTAGTGACCAAGTGGCAATTCTAAAACTATAAAACAATTTTTAAAAAATTAAAACAATAAAAACATTTGCTTTTATAAAAATATAAATAGCAGCCATGATGACTGATCAGCTAAAAGTAAAGTCAAGTAACAGGGGCCTTAAGACATTCCAAGCCCCAGGCCCAAGTTTTTAAAGCTTTGCAAAAAGCCAGCAGGGTTGGGCAATTCTAATCTCTGAGGGGGAGAATATTCCATAAGGTAGGGGTTGCAGCAGAGAAAGCCCATCTTCTAGTTCCTGCCAATCAACAATCTTTGGCTGATGGGACCTGCAACATGCCCAATCTGTTGGATTAGATTGGACTGTCTTTATTTTTTTTTATTTTAATTCAATTTATATCCCGCCCTTCTCCGAAGACTCAGGGCGGCTTACAAGCTTAGCAGTAGCCTTCATTCTATGTATATGCCTGCTTATTAGGGCTTTCGGCCCCCCCCCAGCAGCATTATTACAAAGTCAGCTTAATTGCCCCCAACAATCTGGGTCCTCATTTTACCTACCTCGGAAGGATGGAAGGCTGAGTCAATCCTGAGCCTGGTGGGATGCGAACCTGCACTAATTGCAGGTAGCTGGTGTTACTTAAGGAGGCATTAGCCCACTGCTCCACCAAGGCTCTTTCCATGACAGTCCTTCAGGTAACCCCTCCCAAGCTATGCTGGGCTTTAAAAGTGACAACCACTACCTTGAATTGCACCCGAAAATACATTGACAGCCAGTACAGCTCACGGAGTAGTGGTGTTACATGTGCCATGTAGCCGGCACCATTTATTACCCATGCAACAATTTTGCACCAGCTGAAGTTTCTGAATGCTCTTCAAGGGCAGCCCCATGCATAGCATGTTACTGTTATCTAAGCAGGTGGTTACACGGGCCTGGGTAACAGCAAGAAAGGCTTCCCCTTCCAGGAGTGGGCACAACTCATTCTTTGGCCTAAAAATAAATCCCACTCAGTACATCGAAGACTTACTCTCAAGAAGAAGGTATGGTGCAACAGCACCCAAACAAGCTTGGGTAATTTATAGCTACTGATTTCAAGATATCCACCACATATCAGATTAGAATATTCTGGCACTTCTAGTTAAAGTTATTATATATCTTGCATACTGATTTGTCAAATAGAACACAGCTGATGAAATTGTTTGAAAGTAATGCACATCCAGAGGAAAGAAAGGGTTGCTTTTCCCACACTGTCCAATTGCATAGTTGCTCTCACTAGAATGGATTTTTGTTGTTCGGTAAGTCATATCTGACTCTTTGCAACCCCATGGACCACAGCACGCCAGGCTCCCCATCCTCCCATCTCCCAGAGTTTGCCCAAATTATGTTCATTGTGTTGCTGACCCTACCTAACCATTTCATCCTCTGCTATCTCCTAGGACAGGGGTCTGCAACCTTGACAACTTTAAGACTTGTGGACTTCAACTCCCAGAATTTCTCACCCAGCTATGCTATGCTGAGGAATTCTGGTAAGCTGAAGTCCACAAGACTTAAGAGGTTGTCAAGGTTGCAGACCCTTGCCCTAGGAGAATGGACGGTGGTAATTCACCATACCCCCCCACCTTTAGAGCAAGCTCGTTCTCTGAATTGAATGGATATTTATGTACTTACTGTGTTTATAATCTGCTCCAATTAACCACAACTTGAAGCAGTGAAAACCCAACCGGTCTACCCAGGTAAAACCATATGCCAAAGTCCAAACCAATGAAACATATAAGAGGCAGACGGTTAGACACCTGCTGGAATAATGTGGTTTTAATTTTTTTTCTAAATACAAGAGGATGGGCTATTTTCACATATGGGATAGGGCGTTGCAAAGAGCAGAGCCTGCTGCTGAGGCCTGTCACATGGAGTCACCCAGAGTTGGCTGAAAGATGAGCGGCTATGTAAATGTTTCATATAAAATACAGGTAGTTCTCGATTTGCAACCACAATTTATGTTGCTAAGCGAGGCTTTTGTTAAGTGAATTTTGCCCCATTCTACGACCACACCATTCTTGCCACAGTTGTTAAGTGAACCACTGCAGTTGTTAAATTAGTGACATGGTTGTTAAGTGAATCTGGCTTCCCCATCAACTTTGCTTGTCAGAAGGTCACAAAAAGGGGATCACGTGACACCGGGACATTGCAACCGTCATAAATATGAGTCAGTTGCCAAGCGTCTGAATTTTGGTCAATGGACCATGGGGTTGCTGCAATGGTTGTAAGTGTGAAAAATGGTCATAACTCACTTTTTCGGTGCTACTGTAACTTTGAACTTTCACTAAATGAACTGTTGTAAGTCGAGGACTGCCTTTAAATAAATGTGGTCTGCACCTATGGACCTGAACAGGCCCCTCTCTAGTTGTTCAAACCAATCAGGCCGATTCCATCTCAGCAAGCTGTTGCCTGATATAACCCCACTATAGCAACATGAGGTTTTTCAAACTGACGGCCACAGTGAGTTTATTGGCCTCGTTCTCCCCTATCCCGATTGCAAATCCTGGAATTTCTACATCACATCTGAACAATATTATGGGATCATATATGTACAAGCGCACACGTTTACAAGCAGTTGAGTATCCAGCCTAAAATGTTAATTTGTGCCATAAATCAAACATCTTTACCTCATTATTAATTTGATGCATATTTTGGTAATTATGAGCATGCTTTAAAGAAAAACAATATTGTGCATGGTAAACTTCACAAGATTAAACAAACCACATTGCATTTCTAACTCTGTTTTTGCCGTTGTTATTTTGGAAAGTTTTGTAAAACACTAAAATGATATGGCAAAACTCAGAAGCAACCTATAACTTTCACTGCTACCACATAAAAACTCAAGAGTTAAACAGTGAAATAAAATAGTGGTTTATTTAAGCAGATTTAAACAATAACTTTGTGGTTTACTTCATACTATTAAACATATGCCCAATCCCGTATTTTCAAAGTATAAAGCCATTCTGTAAATTGATTTCCAAATGTTTAAGTGCTGTCTAATTTTAAGAACTGTGCTTGCTTCTTTTTTCTTTTTAATTCTCGTGTCTTCTTTTTGTGATTATTGACCAAAGATCAATAACTTGTTTCAGATTAATGACTGAAGCTGAAATTCAAATTACAAATATGTTCTTATTTAAGGAATTATGGGTCTGCTAACATTGAGCGTACAAAAGAATGACTATAATACATTTTCAACACAATCATCCTCTCACCCCCACGTACACAGTCTTTCTGTTGCTTTCACAGTCCATTATTGGGGATATCAGCAATACTAAAATAGACAATTGACAGAGTGGTATTTTCTGGATTTTACTTGGGAAGCAGATCAGACAGCCACATTTATTTTATAAAAGGCTTTTTTCCCCTCAAAAGTTAAAATGGTGGTGGACAGTAGTGACAACTTTGAGTTGCTGAAAATTAAGTAATGTAAGCAGACACGTCCTACCTAAACTACTACTGTGTAGAAGGCATTTTCTTGTTGGATAAATATGGTAAGCTATACTGAACCATAATGCAAAAGTAGGCATAAACATAACAAATAAATTAACTGCCCTATTAATTGCATTTACATTCGGTCTTGAGACTACTCCCACAGTGCTTCTAATAATTTGCTAATTAAGCTCTTCTAAAAACATATTAGTAATTTTCTCCATTTAATTCCAAGAGCAATCGCAGAGTATAAAAAAGGAAAGGATCTTGTAGATCTTACAGATTAAAAGACTAGCAGATTCATTGTAGCTTCACATTTTTATAAAGTTGAGTCTACTGCATCAAAACTGGTGTTCCACAATGATGGATCACTATCTCATAACTATTTGGAGCTTCCTTACAGAAAGAAAACAAGATCTAAAGAAATGATGAAAGGGAAGCAAGAAAACGTCCTAAACAAAATAAGTAATTTTAGTCATTTTTAGGAAGCAACTTTTCTGTTGCTGCAATTGAAAAATCAAACTTGGGGACTCTGAATGCCTTTTGCAATTCAGACTATGCTACTCAAATTACAAATGTACAAAATTCAATGAACAGTATTTCATATGGAATAGGACACCTGTTCTTGAGCACAGCTCGTAAAGTGGGAGATAATCACAAAAGACTAAAGAATAATTATGTGGTATGCTTTGGACTCAATTATTGTATCACTTATTTAAAATACTGAAATAAGCAAGGGGTGTTTTTAAGAACAATAAAAAAACCAGAATAGGAAGCTCTTTTGAGATTTTGCCCCTTTTTATTTTAATGAAACCAGACTGCAACCAAAAACCACAATCTTGAAAGTTACTTTAGGTATGCCCAAAGATTTTCATACACCTAACAAATATCTGCTCTCACCCCTATGGAGATCCAAATATGATATTGCGAACAATTTTTGCTATGCAGCATAAGAATTACTATTCAAGAAATACTGGTCTTAAAAACCTGCTAGGCAGAGTGAACTAGTCAATCTGTTCTTGGTTTGTGGCTGTGTTCTATTTCTAGGAAATCAGTATCTGAAGACAAAGATGAAAATGAAAATCTTCAAAACTAAGAGAATTTTTTTGTAACTACAGAAACCAACATACTTGATGCAGTTATTTAAGCTTTAAAAAATTATGCATTCACAGTGTATTTTACAGGTACAACATAGACTTTGGATTTGTTTTCAATTATCAGACTGAGCTTAAGATTGTACATGTTGGAGTTAGTCCTACTGAACTGTATTTTGCTATTACAAAACCAACTTTGCATTCATTCAAAAGTCTAGTGGTTTCAATAGGACTTAATGAATGCCAACTACTTCTCAGAGTAAGAGAAACAGCGACTGAACTGGATAAATGTACTCCAGCTCAGATTCAAGAGAAAATATTTCATGGTACTTTAAAAGTGGATTAATTAGCCTAGAAAAATATATTTTCATGTTTTTTGCAGAAACCTGCTCTTGACCTACATAATGAGTGGAGAAATCTCAATATTTTATAATACACTCCTTAGAAAATGGCACATCAATCAGCAAAAAAGTATAAACTATCTTACCTAGTCCTATCCAAGATTCCTGGGAAAAAGGCTATGGAGGTTGCAGAGACTGATATTGGGAGGGTCCTTAAAACCATGGTAGATAAAAGTCAAACTCCATTCCTCCGTAAGGCAATCATTACCTGTTGCTAATTAAAACAGTTACATCAGGAAGACATGTATTCAGAGATGCTCCTTGTTCTTCTAATTTTGTGCCCAAAGGACACCAGAATTCAGTCTCCCAGTTTCTATTCTGATGTTTTAACCACTATGTCAAACTGGCTCTTATGAGAAGAGTCTAGAAGTACTTACAAAAGCTCAGCATGTGAGAAAATGCTGATTAAGTTCATTTTATCTAGGCCTTCAAGATACATACACATACAATGAATTCCAGGCTCTGTTAACATTTTACAAGCGGCATAAATGCAAGAAGTAAACTATAGAAAGCCAGGAATGTCCAGATTCCAAAGAAACCCTTCAGGCTATCATCACAAGCACATTCACAACTGTCTTCACTAGCCTCCATTCACACATGCAATCCTCTATATACTAACAGCAGTGGAACTTAGGAACCATTAGCAATAAATAAAATAATGGGAAATGGAGTACAAGTAATACAGGTGTGCAAGAGAACACTGAAAATCTGGAAAGAGCCAAAGGCTGAAGTTAATTGCTTTTGCTTTGTAGCTGCAATTAACACAATTTGCATCTGATTTAATACAGCAAATAGCAAATGCTAGGCTGGAAGACATGGATCACACTTGAACTGCAACATCTTTCTGCTAGTTTATTCTAAACAAACGGGCATTATTCCAGTTTTTCAGGACTTTTAATAAGCAAATTATCTGAACTCCTAGAAGCATAACATCTGTTCTTTAAAAGCCAAAAGATCCAAGAAGCAGAATGAATCTATTTCAAACAAAACAACTGCTTATCTGGTCTGGCATTCTACCTGCCTTCTGGAATTCCTATGCTATGGATTTTTTTGAAAAAGTTAGAAGCTATAAAACAGTTTCTTCCATTTTTTTGCATGTAGATTTATTACAAAGAAAAACTCACATTAGATGAAATATATTTTTATGCTTTTTAAAACTATAATTACCTAAATATTCCTTTTTTAGTAAGCTGCACAAGTGAAATGTATTCTCCCTCCATCAGGCACAATAGATAAGAAATGACAGGTTAAAGGCACATTATGTTTTTCATCACAAATTTTTACCACTTTCCAATATCTCACCCCAATTTGTAGGGATGCTCAGATCCATATACAATAATTAGAGAAAGGAAGAGAGCGGTTAAAAGCATTTTTGCTCCAATTCTTTTCTAACAATCTCATTTGATTTTATTAAACACCCTCAAAACCAAAGGCTTTGGAAGAAATCTTCCTTTCTTTAAACTGATGGGATGACTCCTACTTGTATTACTGACTCCAGATCCCCCCTCCCAACTCTTGCAAAGGAAAAGAAGGTACAACATTAGGGATGTCAGCAACTTAAAAATAACAAAATCATTTTCCATCCTAGCAATAAAGTTTTATTAAAATTGTTCATTAATGCTTCATATGTAGCAAGAATGCATAGATCCCAAAATATACATACGTCTTTTTCCTTATAGAAATAGATCATTCTTTATAATAAAAAAAACACAGTAGGAACATCTTTAACAGATTACTCAATCCATGACTGACAGTTACATGAGGTTGCATCATGTATAGCTGGTGTTCCCAGCCATGTTTAAAAGATTGCATCATTCTGAACTCTCTTCTCTCCTTTACGGTATATATATATATTTTAATTTAAATAACACTAAGCACTCACTCCCCCCCACCCAAAAAAAACCCTTTGCAAAGACAATCATATTGGATATTAATTAAATGGCTTCTTATGTTGAGCTTGGTATTGGCTTTTTTTTTCCTTAGAAAAAAATAAGGAAGTTGAAAAACTATGGATTCCTCCATGAAGTCGTGCAGAGATCAATAGAAACCGGCCAGAGAACTCCCCCCGCCAGCCGAAGGAGTCGTACTGCAAGAAGCTTGTGGCGGAAGGTTTCTCCCATCATCAGAGTGCGAATTAAAGGCCAAAAATATAATTTATATATATATATATATATATATATCTTTATGTATTTATGCAAACCCCTCGGGACTTTCTATTTGCAACCCCCTCCGACCCGTGCTAGTCCTGAAAAGAAGGACAGATGCCCCCACTAGATTCCACCCTTTCTCCCCCCCCACACACACACACCGCTTCATTCCTTCCCGGAAGCCTCCCCCAACCCTCCGCCTGCCCAAACCACAGAGTTGTTTCCAGCGGCGTCCAGCTGTTCGGGGTCAACGGGAAGGGGAAAGGCTAGCAATGTCCGGAGGAGGCCAAAAGCGGCTCGGGCAGCTGTTTGAACAAGTTCCTGAGGGTGCTGAGTTCCCGGGACAGCTGCTCGACTTTCTTTTGGAGCCTCTCGTTCTCGGCCGTCAGTTCCAAGACTTTGTGCTGCGTCTCCAGATTGCGCATCTTGGCTTTGTCGCGGCTCTTGCGCACGGCGATGTTGTTCCTCTCGCGGCGGATCTTGTACTCCTCGCTGTGTTTGTCCACGCACTTCTTGGACTTGTTCTTGCCGCTGCCGCCGCCGCCGCCGCCGCCGGGGCCTGCCGGGTAAACGGCGCCGCCACTTCCTCCTCCGACCGAGGCGGATTTCGAGGAATCGGATGGGTTCGGGGTGCCGGGAGGGCTCGAGGACGAAGAGGTGGAGAGGTTCCCGCTGCTCCCGCTCGGCACGGACTGGTAGCCCAAATAGGAGCGGACGGTGCTGCCGTAAGGCGAGGACATTCCACCCAGGCCGGGCCCTGCTCCTCCTCCTCCGCCGCCGCCGCCGCTTTCTTCCTTGCGGGCCCCTTTGCAAGAATCC
This sequence comes from Vipera ursinii, assembly GCF_947247035.1. NCBI lineage: Eukaryota > Metazoa > Chordata > Lepidosauria > Squamata > Viperidae > Vipera > Vipera ursinii. The sequence continues at coordinate 20,040,422 of NC_139516.1, forward strand.
AAGTGCTCGAAGACCGGCTCCACTTTGGTCTCCACCATCTGCGGCGGGAAGCAGCCCAGCAGCGACCCGGCTTTATGGTTCTGTCCGACGCCCGGGTGGTGGCTGTGTCTGCTTAGGCTGATGTAAGCGTAGTCGGGGTGCTTCTTCCCGCCGCCTTTATAGTCCTGCTCGGAGAAGAGATCGGAGAGGAAATCTTGGCCGCTGCTCCCGCCGCTGCTGCTGCAAACAGGCTCAAAGTTGCCCCCTGCTGCCGTGGAAGGAGGCGGCGGCTGTTGCTGCGGCGGCGGCGGCGGCTGTTGCTGCGATGCTAAAGGGTCCAGGTAAGGGCTGAAGTCGATGGCTCTCTCGTGATCCCCCACGGTGAGCTCGGTCATGGAGCGGGCCCCCGCCGCCCGGGGGTGCAGCTTGTTCAGAGCAGCCAGACAGTCCGCCTCGTAATAGAAATTAGCCACTTCCATGGATTTAAAGGCCGCGGGCTGAAGGGGGTGGCATGCCTGATCCCAGGCTACCAGGCGTTGCATGAAAGCAAAAGGAGGGGAGCGGGGGGGAAAAGGGGAACCTCGGCCACCAGCGGCCCCCCTCCAATGCCTCCAGAGCGGGAGGGCGGGGACGTTGCAAGCGCCGACCGAAGAGACGCCGGCAATTCCTCTCTGCCTTCTCGACGGCTCCTTGAAACTCCCGTCCGAAAACCAGGGGAAAAGGGGCTTGGGAGCCCCTTCTTTTTTTAAAAAAAAATAAAAATAAAATAAAACAAACTCGCGAATTGCTCCTTTAGACGCTGCTGCAGCTGCCGCTGCCGCTCGAGCGCTCTAGCCGCGGCTGGTTCCTCGGGACCATTTGACGGGAGGTGTCGTCGAGTCTCCTCCTCAAGTCGCTGGACTTGGGAAAGTTCCTTTGCTCTCGGTTTATTTATAGGGGCGGAGCAGCGCGGCGAGCAAAGAGAGAGGGAGAGAAAGAAAAAAAAAGAAGAAGAAAGAAATTTTAAAAAAAAATAACCAAAGAGGTCATTCGCCGCCTGTCTGCTGCGCGTTCCGGCGCACGGAGAGGGGCTCGCTTGCTGGCTCCAGCCTCAAAGTCGGGCGTTCGCGAAGCGTCTGTGTCTCCCGGAGCCTTGGCCATTCATAACAAGGCGACACCACGGCGCGATTCGGGGAGGAGCAGAGGAGGTGGGAGCTGGGCTGGTTGGCCCGGGCTCGCCGGAGGGGAGGGGCGTCTTTGTAGCCGGGGCAAAGTTGGGTGTGCGTGTGATCTTTCTCTTTAGCCTAGCCCAGGGGTCGGCAACCTTGGCTCTTTTATGACTCGCGGACTTCAACTCCCAGAATTCCCGAGCCAGCATAGCTGGCTCGGGAATTCTGGGAGTTGAAGTCCGCGAGTCATAAAAGAGCCAAGGTTGCCGACCCCTGGCCTAGCCCCAGCTGGGTTTTTCCCAAACCCAGAATGGGTGATCCAGGCTCGGACGGAAGGCTCTCGCGTCCAGATCCCCGAGTTTCTGGGACATCCCGGTTTGGGAAGAGAAGTTTCTTTTTTTTTCAAGCCAAATGAATGGGCTTATCTGCGCTCCTGTTAAGAAGACGGGGTCCCTTTTCGCGCCGCCTTGTCCCGGCGCACCCGGCGAGGCTTGGGTAGGATTGCCCTATTCTAAACCTATTTACAGCGCGAGGAAGTCCTGTTGAGCCCAGCAAGCGCGCTTTGGCTCCAATTACAAAAGTAGATAGATCTTGTAGCCGCTACAATGTAGCGCCTCGGCGATCGTTTCTGGGTGGAGAGAAGTTTTCAGTGAGAGTGAGCGTGCCAAGCTTAAATTGCGTGGACAGATACCCTACTCAGTGCAGCCGAGACCGAAGATCTGTGTTGAAGATCTGTGTTTGCCTGACATGGTTGACCGTGATTTTTAACACTGTGCATGACACAAGTTCTTGACACTTTGAACCATAAATTATGTGGGCAGAGGTTTTGCACAATATCTTAGGCTAACAATTCTTTGGGTAGTTTAGGATACAGGGGTATATATATGAAGGTAAAGGTTCCCCCGCACATACGTGCTAGTTGTGCTAGTCGTTTCTGACTCTAGGGTCCGGTGCTCATCTCCGTTTCAAAGCCGAAGAGCCAGCGCTTGTCCGAGGACGTCTCCGTGGTCATGTGGCCAGCATGACTAGACGCCAAAGGTGCACGGAATGCTGTTACCTTCCCACCGGAGTGGTCCCTATTTTTCTACTTGCATTTTTACATGCTTTCGAACTGCTAGGTTGGCAGAAGCTGGGACGAGTAACAGGCGCTCACTCTGTTACACGGCATTCGGGATTCGACCTGTCCTAACTTGAGCCACCGTGTCCCTGATACATATACATATACATATACATATACATATACATATACATATACATATACATAAACTGTGGATGTAGCAAATGGAGAAGAGCCATTGGAAAGAAAGAAAGAAAGAAAGAAAGAAAGAAAGAAAGAAAGAAAGAAAGAAAGAAAGAAAGAAAGAAAGAAAGAAAGAAAGAAAGAAATAGGATTTCCTGAGGCTTCCAATTAACTATGTTTGCACTCTAGACCCCTCGATTAACATACTCCCCGCCCATCACCCCCACTTCTGGGCACAGCATTTTGCCTTCTGCTATGAAAAAGAGGGAGATTTGGGTAAAGGCCCTAGCCAAGTTTTTAGAATTGATCAGTGTGTCATTCCTTCAGCAAAAGGCATCATGGCTGGGACACGTCCAGACATTCCATTTCTTCTTAGGACCCAAGGATCAAGAGATGGCGTGGAACCCTGCACCCTTTCAAAAGGAGGCTTTCCTTTGCTGATTACTATATATTTCTGGCACTTTTCTGGCATGGAAAGCAGGACAATGTTTGACTCCCCTTGGAAGGAGTTGCGGACTAGCCCCTTTTCAGGCTAACAAGTGTTATTAAAAAGCAGAAATTTTCATGAACTCCAGTTCGCTTCAGCAGATGCACAGCTGCTGTGCATAAAGACCCCAGCAGTGTGTGCCTTTCACTAATGGGTTAGTTTGAAAGACCCCAGCTTTCTTCCTGCAGTGAGTCCCATAGGAAATCCAAAGTGTCCCAAAGGAGGTAAAGCAGACCTGAGAGTTTTATCTCTTCCTTGTGAGCATCGGGGAGTGACTCGTTTTCTCCCCAAGATCACCCCATCCATTCCCCACAGGTCTCTTTTGCAGCTGTGAGTGTCGTCATTTGGTCTGGCATGAAAACAGTGCATTTTAAAAGGTGTCCTTGGTCTGGCCCTCACATTCCTGGGCAAGTTTGAGTTCTCATTGTCTTCTGAAGGACCACAGTGAGCTTAGACGTCACGAGCTTTGAGACTGTTTAGGTAAAAGATGCCCACCTTGGAAGCCAAATGTACGGTTCTCCTCATTGGGTCCCGTAATTTACCTGCATCCAGTCATGACTCATTCCCAGAATAAAGGGCAAAAAAAACGAAGCAATCGAAGCCAAATGTGTAATTAAAGAAAGCAGGAGTGTCTTTTGCCTTAACAAGGACGATCCAGCACTGGGGAGCAAATGGTATTGCATCTCAGAATAACATGAAGCAATCCTGTGGTGTGAGGACACCAACGTTAAGCCAGAGGAACAGGTATTGCATTATGCGATTCAGCAGTCAACTCTTCATGAAGGCCCAAACCTCAGAGACTTTAAAAAGAGGAAGGATTAAAAAAAATGGGTATATAGCCATGCATTCCTTTTGTTCTTTCAAATTGATCTTATTTGTTGGAATAATTTTACAAAAGGAATTTAGGCTTTACTTATATAGCACAAAATTATCTTAAATTCTTGGTTCTAGTTCTCCTTGTTAAAAGGTGAAAACAAAAGCATTGCGTGTATATTGTGTTTTTAAAAGATGAGGAATGGGTGTATAGTGATTCAAATCAGGCTAATATTTTGATAAGTTTTGATCTTTGTAGAATTTGGTAGTAATTTATTCTCCCATCATAGCAACATTAATTCTATTCATTAACAAAATTATATTATATTCTCCATAATAATGCAGAAAGAGCCAGTTTGACCTAGTGGCAAAGGCACCAGGCTAGAAAGCAGGAGACTGTGAATTCAAATCCTGACTTAGCCATGAAAGCCACTGGGTGACCTTGGGTCAGTCACTCTCTCAGCCCAATCCATCTCCGCAGGGTTGTTGTGGGGAAAGTAGGAAGAAGATGTGTTGGATATAAAAATATAATAAAGGTGGTGTATAAATAAAGTTCTGCAGAGACCTCAAGAGCAGCTGTATGTGTGTGTGTGTGTGTGTGTGTGTGTGTGTAGATACAGATATTTCTTTACAGGGAATGAGTGAAATTGACAAGGCTTTTTCCAAATTTTCTAATGGAGGGCCATGCCGAAATTGACGAGACTTTCTTCTAGCTTTCCAGTTTCACCAGAAAAAGGAAACTTGACAAAATTACCATTGGGCAGATGCTTAGTATGATGCAAAAAAGTGGAGAAGCGGAGTAAAAAAACAACAACCACACTGTCTGTTATTTCAGTGGTTAATGCAGCCTTCCTTATCCAGGTGACCTCCACATGTAAGACTACAACTTCCAACATTCCTAGATAATATGATCAAAGACTCCATTGGCTAAGCATTCCAGTCTTTGTTGCCCACCCCCGCCATAACCAGAGCTTAAAGAAGGCTGGGATAAAAGATAAAACAAGCTATTTTGAATAAATAAAATCTACCAAGCCTTTCAAAACGTACACACATTTCTTCACAGAGGCTGCTCACACAGAGAACACTTGGGGGGGGGGAATGTAAGTACTAGCTTTCCTTTTCTTTCTCTTGTACATATATACAGCTGTAGGTTAAAAGTTATTTTTAATCAGCGTTGCTCAATTTTAGCAACTTCAACATGTGTGGACTTGAACTCCCAGAATTCCCCTGCCAGCATACTGGCTGGGGAATTCTGGAACTTGAAGTCTGCATATCTTGAAGTTGCCAAGATTGAGAAACAATGCACTAGATGGTAAATTGTGAAACTATATTAAAGATTAGGATTTCCATTATTCTTGCTACACACCCGTCTCCCTTTATTTCCCCCTTAAAAGCTCCTCCTTCCATCATCAAACTATTGGCATTTCAACCAGGCAGATTGGTGGCAGCGGCTTCCCCCCCCCCCAATCCCCAGCTCTTTTGCTGGAGAGTATTCAGTTTAAATTCTTGTCCAACTCCAACGAGAGAATCTGCCTGGTTCCAGTTGTGGTTCCTCAGGAGCTAGTGCCGCATGTTCCCCAGCCCCTCTCCAGGAGAACCAGACAAAACTCTTTTTCTGTAGATGCTGATGATTTTATCCTGAGGTTAAATTAGTGCAGTTAAGTAGAACTGGAACTGGATGAAGTAGAGGGAAACCCAGCTACCAATAAAATTCCCCTTGGAGTGAAATGTACTTTTCTTACGCTATTAGTGACTCTTTATGACTGCATGCACTTCTTCCTTTTAGCTGGTGCAAAGAGCTGCTCTCCCAAACGTTGGCTTTGGAGATTGGGTAATGAGCAGACTTTCCGGTACTGTTGGAGAGCCAACTAATTTTCATCAGGGGCATCTAGTTTCAGACTTCCCCTTTCTGCCAGCTTCCCTAATCTTCTGCCTTGCCTGGCACCCTCTCTGCCCTTGCTGCCCTACCCTCTTACTTTCTGTGGCCTCTTATGGATAGCAACAGCAGGAAATGCTGGCAGGTGTAGCCATCAAAGCTTGAATCCTACTCCATCCAAACTTGGAAGGGCGGAGGTAATGACACCGCCGAGCAGTTGCTTGCAATTCCAATCCTTTTCTGCCTCCTTTTACAGTCCAGGCAACTCACATATTTGATTGAGTTGACTTGAGTACTTGAACCTCATTGGCATTGATATAATCATTAGTCAATTGCAAAAGGCAGCTTTACCTGGAACAGCTTACAACCTGCTACAATACCTTTTAACGTCACCAAACAACATCCCAGGTTCTTGGGAAGAATTCAAGGGGTGGATAAAAATGTCAGAATAGTCTAAACATTTGCTGACTGTGCATTGAGCCCTAATAATTTATTACATTTATATACTGTCCCGCTCTGAGCTCCTATGACTCAGGGATAATGTCCTTCTCTTTGTAGCATTGTATAAATGAATCTCTATGAAGTAACTCAGCTATCATGGAGCTATCCTATCATATCTTCTTGCAGCCTTAAGATGGCAGCACAGCGCTTTTTTGTATCTCTGCTGCCATCTACTGGTGGTGTGGATGTTCTTTTTTGCCTATATAGCATTACATTGCAAAAGATGGTTTGACATGTCATTAAGCTTAAATAGAGCATGCCAAGCCGTAGTTGTAACAATTATTTATTGAATAAGCCTCCTTAGGTCATACAGTCATAAACCATAGTTTGCAAATCAGAATTATTAGGTTGCCACAAAGTGCTAAGCCCTAGTGAGATGGAGCTTGTACCCGCTGGCCTTGAACAAATCATTATCTTGCAGAGTTACCTGGGGGGGGGGGAGGCAGGGATTGAGAAATAAGTTTTATGCACCCTACTGTGAGGTCTAATGAGTAAGAATAAATAGCTTCAAATCACATTATGGTTTACCTTGTATTATGAATCCTGGATATGTCCAACAGTACAGTCTTAACTTTTAATGGGTCATTAGACTTCTCAAACCCAAAATTTCTGCCAATATACCATATCCAGAGACCGGGAAGCCTTCATTGGATGTATCCCAGCAGTGAAAAGCTTCTGAAAGAATGCCTGTTACATTAGCCCAGTGTTTTTCAATCTTGACAACTGTAAGAAATGTAGGCATGCTGGCTGGGGAATTTTGGGAATTGAAGTCCACACTTCTTAAAGTTACTGAGGTTGAGAAACACTGCGGTAGCCACTTCTTATTGCCCTGAGATGCTTAGGGAAGGCCACATTTTTCAGCCAAGCTTTTAATACTTAGGGGTCTAATTTGTTCGGTCCATGCAGCCAGCTAAATTCAGATTAACTAAACATGGCTGCCATGTTCATACAAATGTTGTATGCAAACAAACCATTTTATGGCTTAGAGGAAGGGCACAGAAATTGAATTGGTTCAAGGACTGTATTCCAAACATGGAACGAGCAGGGAGAAATAAGTAAAATGGGTATCATAAGCAGCTGCATCTCTTAAGATACCCAGTTTATCCTTAAGCTTCTCCAGTGCAAAAAATAAAATTATTGGCCTTTCAAGTTTATTCTCAACTATACTTTTGCAGCTTCGATGAAGACAATTTAGCGCCCGTATCTGTGGGAGGGGCCAAAAAAGGATGGCAGGTAAATGGGCAGATGACCAGATGCATGTGGCAAAATCATCAGACCAGTGCTGTGACTTGCATTCCTGTGTCAGAATCAGAACAAAAAGGCACAATAGCATTTGAATAATAATATCACCGTGTGCATTGTCATTGTGGCATCGTTGTGGTTTGTGGCAGACACCCTTGGGGCCTAGTTCACACAGCCTCCTATGAGAATAGCTAATTTCCCAAAATTCATGGCACTACAACCTAGTTAACCCTCTTTTAGCCCAGTCTGGCTTGCTATACAAACTAACCAATTTAGTCTTTTGGGGTCAGTAGAAATTTGTTTTCTACAGATAGACCAAACTTAAAATCATTTGTTTAGTAACTGGTTGAAGTTACAATCGCGCTGAAAAAAAAAGATTTATGACTGGTGTTCACACCAGCATAGCATCCCCATGGTCACATGATCAAAATTTAGGTGTGTTTTCTGATGGTTGCAGTGTCCTGGGATCACACGATCACCATTTCCAACTTTTCCAGCCACCCTCCAACAAGCAAAGTCAATGGGGAATGCTGGATTCACTTAACAACCATGTGATTCACTTAACAACTGTAGTGATTCATTTAGCAACTGTGGGAAAAAGATTTGTAAAATTGGGTGCCGCTGACTTAACACCTGTCTTACTTAGCAACGGAAATTCTGGATGCAGTGGTGCTCATAAATTGAGAACTACCTGTATCTCTGTTTGATCTAGCTCAGCAGTTCTGCAGCCTTCCAAGCACCTTTTTCATCCCTCTCTGGAATTTGATCTAAAGTCAAGATCTCTTCCACATAAAATGGTTTAACCTTTGAAGGTCCTCCCTTCAAATTGTCCCACAGTGTCCTCATTCCCTGTGCTCTCTTGCTGGTATCTTCGTTGGGTAACTAAACCAATGTTTCTATTTCAAAATAACAGAACGACAGAGTTAGAAGGGAACTTGGGGGGGGGGGTCTTCTAGTCCAGTTCCTTGCTTATACCATTCCAGACAAGTAGCTGTCCAGTCTCTTCTTAAAAATCTCCAGTGTTGGAGTGCCTGCAACTTCTGGAGGCAAGTCGTTCCACTGATTAATTCTTCTAACTGTCAGAAAAGTTCTCGGTTGCTTTTCTCCTTGATTGCAGAATATCTGCTTTAGAATTTGAGGTGTTTCACCTCCACGATAAAGCATAACTGGATCCCTGCAAATAAGTCCCTTGAATGCCACACTCCGGTTCCTTAGTTTGCCTCCTTCCCTACTACAGGTAAGCAGCTAAGGGGCCACAAGGTCTCTGTGCCCTCCCACTCAGCTTCAGGATATTTCAGCAAACGATGGCTGTTCCTCATTTCTACCTTCATAAACAGCAGTGTAGTGAGGGGAACGTGGTGCTGCAGGCAGCCATTATTTGCACAATTGCATTGCTCAGGAGGAGACAACTTGCAGTTTGGTTAGAGTATCAGGAGAATAATTGCAGGGCTGTTTCAAGGCTGCTTCCAAGGAAAAAGGAAGAATTTTGGTGGTGGAGCAGTTAGCAATGAGGAAGTGGCCAAACCTACAGCTGGTGTGATCCTTATCCCTGAGACCTGCAGAAATAACATGCCTTCCACTGGTCAGGTGGGGGAAGGTCCGTCAAAGTTGTTTGACAGTTGCTGGAGGAATTAAAAAATTAGTCCCACAGAATTAATCCACAAGCTAATTTAATATAGCGGCCCAGATCTAGAAGTGCAATGCCCATTTAGTGTTCCTGGTTTATTGTGTTTGGGTTAAATTGTTATTTCAACAATGTTGCATGCCTTAAATAAATAAACAGACAAATAAGCAAGCAAGCAAGCTACCGTATGTAGCAATGCAATGGATTCCTGTGACAAACGTCCACCCCATTGCAAATTCATGGAATGTTTGCTTTGCTCCCTAATGTTGTGCAACATCCCTCTTTTTCCCTTTTAAATCAATAACAACAAGATCAGCATTAGGCCCCTGGGAGTCATCGTGACTCTGATCTCTGATTTGCAAAAGATATCTATATTTTATAAAATACAGATATGTGCACTCATAAATTTGGTTTACAAATAGCCAGTTTGGAATGAAGAAGAATCCACAGCATATGGAAGAGACGGCCCTTAGTAAATGGTTGGGCAAAAAAGATGTAAAAGGGGGGGGGGAGAAAACCATCATTTTTTGTTCTCTGTCTAGAATCTACTTCAGGGCATCATTTGATGCAGGTTCTAATTGAAGAAAGTTTAGACCACAATTAACCAGCTAGTCCTTAAAGAACCAGGGGATTCAACACATGCATTTTTGTATTATTCAATTTCACACAAAGAAAAAGGGTTTGAAATCTAAAACCTTGAACCACAGAGGAAAGTTCCAAGGAAAAAGTACTGCTTCATTTGGGAGGCATTGCTAAACCTGACACTCTCCCTTTTGCAAATTGGTTCAGGCTTCTTATACGAGCTCATACTGTGAACCAAGAGATTTGTATTTAAATTGTTTGCTGTGGTTTGGAAGGGTGAGAGATGGTTGTGCCTTCCTGACATGGTGGAAACCCAGCCCACAGAGTTCACAGTGTCACATCTGAAGACTACCAGATTTGGGGGGGGGGGGTCTGTTCTATAGCAATGGGCTTCGTGCTGCACTTTGAAAAGGAATGGGCCAGTACGTATGGCTTAAAATAAGTAGACAGGCATAGATTTTTGAAGAGAGGCCTGTCCCTCACTTCTCTTGGTTTTAGGGGATGATGACTTGGATGATGCACTGCTATCCTTTAAGCTTATCCTCTTCAGCATTCACCTCTGACCAGGCACTCCCAACCTTTGCAACACGTGAGATTGCACAATTTCAGCTTTATCTGGCCAACAATGCTCTTTGCCCTGCAGAGCTCGCCAGAGACGTCACCTGGTGATAGGCTGCTCCTGTCAGTTGCCTCTGGGACAGAATGACCAGAATGCCTTCTTCAACTTGTTAAAAAATTTTTCCAGTGCTGCAAGAAGGTCAAAAGAGCAGCAGAATGCAGAACTTTGGGGAGGAAATAGTAGGAAGGACCAGCCTGTTCCACCACCCCTTTTTTGTGTCAGCAAGATGGAATTTTCAGCAGTTCTGGGACACTTTGCTTCATTTTTGAGCATTTAAGTATGAATTCATGGTATGCATATTTATACCAAATAAACTATGCGTTGTGTTACACATTTATGTCTTGGTGTAATCTCTCATGTGCACACACACACTCCATAGGACATACTCCCCCAAATATTATGGCCTTGCTTTATCATTACAGATAGTCCTCAACTTATGGCCATTTGTTTAATGACTGGTGAAAGTTATAGTGCTGCTGAAACAGTGAATTACAACAATCCTCACACTTATGATCACTGCAGCATCCATGTGGTCACATAATCAAAGTTTGGGCACTTGGCAATTGACATGCATTTATGATGGTTGTAAGGTCCCAGGGTCTTGTGATCACTATTTCCAAATTTCCCAGGGACTTCCACCAAGCAAAGTCAATGAGGAAAGACATACGCTTAATGACCACATGATTTGCTTAATGTCCATGTGATTGCTCAACAACCGTGATAAAAAAAGGTTGTAGACTTGGACACAACTCACTTAAAAACTGCATTGTGTAGCAACGGAAGTTCTTATCCCAACTGTGATTGTAAGTTGAGGACAACCTATAAATATAGCTAGATCATGGGTGCATAGTTTTTGGAGCCATTTCAGTGCTAAGGCAGGGGTTTCCAACCGGAGGTGCAAGATGATATTCCAGGGTGGTGCAAAAACTTGGGTTTTCACAATTATAGTGTATATCCATAATTCGTTGCCGTTATTTTGAACTTTTGTAAGGGATGCAAGAATATATCAGAAGTGTTCTAGGGGTGCAAGGTATAGAAAAGGTTGGGAGCCGCTGTGCTAAGGGTTGTTCCCAAAAGTGGTCGGGACCAAGACAAAAATTAAAGGTATGTTTACTATTTAATATTATTTTCCTCCTGTCCCATTTAAAACCATCAACTGATGTCTACTTTACAGCACCCCTAAAGGTCTTCTAGGAGTGGTCATATTGAGTTTCCCATTACATTCTGAGTTGGATTCACACATGCCCTGTATCCACACGACATGTTTAACCAGGCCAGTGAAGTATTAGTGGTTGCACATGCATAACATGTTAAGCTTTGTATTTTTTTGCCAGGGGAGTGGGTTATGGCTGAGCTAATATCTATGAATTTAAGCCATCTGAAGGTTTATGGTTCAACATATGGTGCCACCCAAGCAAATGGGTTAGATTAGGAATCAAGTTTAGCATGTTACATGAGGACATTCATTGAAATCAAGATGATGCGTTAATGACTAATTAAAGTACCACTGATTTCAGTCACAGTTCTTTAAAACCTAAACCCAACCCAAATGACTGGCTGGGCTGACAGATTAATCCTAAACCGAGATTAATTAAACTTTATTGGCATGTGTACAAACAGCTGATCTCCAAACAAACCACATTGTGGACTAATGCGATGGCCTGGTTCACATTATATGCAGCTAGAATCTCTTCTTCAGTGAACCACACATCATCCAGTTCTGTTTCAGCCTAGCCTAGCATAACGTGCAAACATTGACATAGTGTTATTGAAGTTTACCCACACTGGATGCATTTGCATTTACTCTGGTGAATTGATTGGTTACACAAACCTGAGCCCCATTAGGGATTCATTTCTGTCCTTCACAGAAAATAGATATGTTCCCCATCTAAGGAGAACGTTCATCTCTGTAGAATTGTCTTTATGGCCCATTATTGTCACTCCGTATTTGGCACTTCACTGGTTGGGAATTCTTGGAGCTGTATTCCCAAGTTCTCAAAAAAAAAAAAAGTGCCAGATGGCTACAACACCCAATGGAGATTTGTTTGAACCAACTATTGCACAATTTCACCATATTTGATCATGTAGAACAGACATGTCAAACACAAGGCCCAGGGGCCGGAACTGGCCCACAAAGTGGTTTCATGCGGCCCGCAAAGCCATCCTGGAAATAGTGAGGGAACGGCCCCTGCTGCCTTGGCCCTGGCCCAGAGACCCTCCTTCTGCCAGAGACCCTCAGATCTGTCCCACTCCTGCCCAGGCCCCCATAGGCACCCTTGATGCGAACGATGTAGAGCTGGCCACGCCCACCCAGTAGGCCACACACACTCTAGCCACACCCACCCAGTAGGCCACACCCACCCAGGCCATACCCACCCGGCCCCCTGAGGGCAACCACAATGCTGATGCGGCCCTCAATGAAATTGAGTTTGACACCCCTGATGTAGAATATTGCACGAGACATTTAGTAATCAGTCCGTGTTCAAAAGCAACATTGCTGCCCCCCTCCTTCATTTTACTTTATTCTTCCCTCGTTTAACAACTGTAGTGCTGGTAGAACATTTCAGAACATGAGGTTTTTTGCATTAATAGCTTACAGTATAGTTACACAAAGGCTGCCTGATTTGATTTCAGGTTCACTTCTTTGGGAAAAGTCCCAATTCGCTCTCAGTGAGTCAGGACCTAATCTAGCCCAACACATTGTCCAGATGTGAAGCGAGATTCAGGGAATAAACAAAACCAAAACTTAACTCTATTGAGTCCAGTTTGAGAAAAAGAATGACTGACACGTATGGAACATCCTCCCACGGAGTGTAAGATTTCAGTAAGGAAGCTATGGAAACAACAGAATAACAGAGAATTGGAAGGGACCTTGTTCAACCCTCTGCTCAAGTAGGAAACCCTGTACCATGTTTTAAATATTTAAAGATTAAGTTATATATACCAAACCAAAATGAAATAATGCTTACTAATTAACCTTGCCCCTACCAACAAGTGCTTTACTTTTATTTTAGTTTCTGTTTATTTTGTATGGAGAAATACTTGTTCTTCTATATTCTGTATATCAACAGCAAATAAAAATGAAAATCTTTCAAAATCTACTTAGGGAATACTTTCTATTTAGTTCAGTAGCAGTCTAGCAAATCGCATTGCAACCAAAGATTTTACAGTATCTCCCATCAGGTTTTAGTCGGTTATTCTTTGAAAATAAAGTAACCCAAACTTCCAGGTTCAGAACAAATCAGAGACTAGTTCTGATGAAGATTTCCTAATTTACAGAAGCTATCAAAAGTCTTCCAATTTCTCTCCTTGTTCTATATAAAAATGGAATTTCAGAGAGTAGGCCTGTATATCATCACAGAGATTGAAAATAGTTTAAAATTCAGTTTAACTAAAGATACATTGGGAGATTTTTTTTTCTAACACTGAAATCCGTTTATGACTATTTAAACGTAAATATCATTGATGGAGTTTGCATAATGCACTAAACCACAGTTTGCTATCCATAATTTCTGAAAGAAACTACAATAACCTGTGTTTCACAGCTTGTAAGCTGTAAAACATTTACAACCACTGTAACTGGCTTCACACCTCATTCTATCACCCACCTTCTATCACTGCATGTTGTGTAAAGCTACCCATTGAGTTCAGTGTGATTTTCCCCAGATTTACATGAGGTATTATTATTATTGTTATTGTTGTTGTTGTTGTTGTTGTTGTTGTTGTTGTTATTATTATTATTATTATTATTATTATTATTATTATTAATTTCCTTGCATTTTCCTGCAAGGTCCATTTTTCCCCCCAGATCAACCAAGTATTGCAGAGGTGTCAAACTTGCAAGGTCACACAACATGTCGCGACGTATCACATTTTTTTTTGCCATTGCCAGCAATGGGTGCAGTTTCACTATGATGCATCTAGCCCATGGGCCGGCAGTTTGACACCCCTGGACTATTGATTCATTGATTGCATCAGGAATTGACTGACAGGCTTGTCACCCAAACCTGATACCATAGGCTGAGAGAGAGAAAGCAACTGGCCAAAAGTCACCCACCTGGTTTTCCTGCCTAAGGCAGAATTAGAACTCAGTCTCTTGGTTTCTAGCCTGGGGCTTTAACTGCTAGACTAAACTGGCTCTCACTTACACAATCAAAGTTTGTGATATCTGTGAACATGGCTTTAGCTGATGTTTTTAAGTAGGTTTTTAAACTAATGGCTCCTTTCATTTACAAAGGAACTGATCTGGAGACACTAGTGAAAAACGGGGCATAAATCTGAATCCATTCCATTAAAGTGCGCCCCAAGAAAGAGATTGATTGAACAGAATCAGATTACGTATTTTGATGTCTTCTAAAAAATGTGGGTTATAACACCTACAATTGCTCATCATTGGTCATGCTGTTGGAGCTATGAGATTTGAAGTCCAAAATGTTTGGCAGATATCAATTTGCTTATAAAGTTACAACTTGATGCCATTGAGTTCTACATGCTGGGATTTGCATTTTGACTACAGACACATTTGTTTTAACAATATCCCCTATGTACAAAGCCCTTATTATATATAGTTAAACTGAACATTCCAAATATACATGCGTAAGAGAACACTGTATTATTTCGTTCCATTGTTTTAACTGGGATGTAGTTATGACTGATTTTGTGGGCTTATCCCCTTAGTATAAATCAGCCTTTTATATTCTGGTACATTCCAGTGGTTTGAACTTCAACTCCCATGTCCCTAGCCAGCAGAGCTAGAAGACATCAAGAGAAGGGAAAGCTAAGTAAATATTTACTGGAATATCAACATATGACCACAAAATAATTGACATAAACACCAAGTGGAAAGCAAGTCAGGGACTTCTCCCAGGAGGATGATCACTAGAATAGTTATGGTACGGAAATGTCAGGAAGTCACAGTTATCTTTAGCAGTTTTCTCAGTTCCCTACGTAATTTCAGCCAATCCTGACTACACAATTGAATGGAATTTTTTTAAAAAAATCTGTGTCCATCCTGCATCTGAAGACTTAACAATATTTGGGTGGTGGGTCAGCCAATGACTTTTCAATATATTCCCGAAATGGTTGCCTGTCAAGTTATTTTGCCTTCTACACATTGTAATTAGGAGATTAAGAACTTGATTTATCCTGGAAGATGATTGTGAGGGTTTGCTGCCCTCTGGTGGACACATAAAGAATATAAAATCTATAGTTGAACATTATTTTTGTTTATGGTTCCTCTTAAATGGCAGCGCTAAAATGCTGTTATCTAGCAAGGAGCTGGCTTAAAGTATTCCAGCAATAAAAAAATATTTCCAACCCTGGCAACAAAGCACAAGAAGCAGAAGGCAGTGGTAGAAAGCCACATTTGGTGTCAGTTCCTGGGGATCAAAGGACTGGCATTGGAGGAGCCATTCTCCTCCTTCCAATGGTCAGAAATCCAAGCTGGATGCTGAGTGCCTGGATTGCAGTCATGTGGCCAGGAAAGTGGAGGGACTGTGATGATCAGAACATCAAGGTTCTAAGGACTACTCATTCAGCCCTGTTGTAAATTTGGATGATTGCTGAACAAGTGGTTGTTAACTGAGGACCAGCTGTTATTAATTACACTTTACTGCCCCCTTGTGGTCAGTAGCTGCTGCTGCTGCTGCTGCAGAGTCTGTATAACTTAATGTGGACCTCCAAAGAGCTCAATGATGGTGAACCTTTTAGAGATCGAGTACCCAAACTGCAACCCAAAACCCATTTATGTATTGTAGGTGGGCGTGGTCCATTGGGTGTGTGTGGCCCATTGGGTGGACGTGGCTGTGGTGGTAACAGCAGACTGGGTGGAACTAAAAAGTTCAATCAATCAATTCCAACTTTGCAAGATCTTGTTTTCCCCACGAGAAGTTGAAATTGATTGATTGAATCTTTTTTTTTTTTGCACATGACAGCGGAGGCCTAAAGCGAAAAGGTTTTATAAAACCCAGCTGAAGGCCTAGGACTGGGGTGATATGCACATGTGCCCACAGAGAGGGCTCTGCATGCCACCTGTGGCAAGCATGCCATAGGTTCGCCACCACGGACCTAGCTTGTAGCTAACAAAATACAAAGGCTTCCATGGTGGCCTGTGCCCAAACTGTATTAATAGTTTTGGCCAAACTCTCACATGTTCAAAAGTTTGGTGGGCTTCGGAGAATACAGTTTAACACAGCATCACCCAACTAAGACTTCTATCAGAGGTTTAGTTTAGTTTAGTTTTTATTAAATTTTTATACCGCCCTTCTCCCAAGGGACTCAGGGCGGTGAACAGGGCATATGATAAAAGTACAAAACTACAAAAGTTAAAATAGAATTAAATTAATGCCCAAGATAAAACAATAAAATATACAAATATTTAAAACCCAAATTAACTCCCCATCAGGCCAGGCCAGCTTGTTCAAACAGGTGGGTCTTTAACCCGCGCCGGAAGGAGCTGAGATCCGGTGCCATCCGGAGCTCCACCGGCAGTTGATTCCACAAAGCCGGGGCACCCACAGAGAAGGCCCTCCCCCTGGGGGCCACCAGCCGGCATTCTCTAACTGGAGGCACCCTGAGGAGGCCCTCTCTGTGGGAACGCACAGGGCGGAGGGGAGTTGACGCCGGCAGCAGGTGGTCCCCGAGGTATTCCGGACCCATGCCATGTAGGGACTTGAAAACCATCACTAAGACCTTGAACCTCACCCGGAAGACAACTGGTAACCAATGTAGCTCGCGGAGCAAAGGTGTAACATGGGAGTACCGGGAAACTCCCAAGACAACTCTCGCGGCCGCATTCTCTACCAGTTGGAGCCTCCGAGTGGTCTTCAAGGGAAGCCCCATGTAGGTGAGCTACATTTTAGAACAGATTTCTCCAGAACTTCCATTGCACTGGATTTTTATGTGGTCCCAAGCCTGTTCCCAAGAGCTGGGTCTAGTAGGATGGTTCCATCATTATCATGCTTCCCACAGTCTCCTAAACAGATTCCCTGGGGAACTATAAGGAGGGGACAATGGTTCTGCTTGGCTCAGATTATCTTATCTCCATGTGGATTCCATATTGTCATAGTCAAGCTTTGAAGGTCAAAAAAGTCACCCAAGTTATACAGGCTAGCATTGCAGTGGCGAGCCCCAACTCTTGTTGAAAAAACAAATATATTGCCAGATAAGCTCTGGGAAATGAAGAACATTAGCAATAACCATATCTATGCTCACTGTAGAAAAGGCTGTTTACACAACATACTGAAGCAGCCACATACATGGAATCTGCATCTACCTAATTTGAAAGCGTAGTTAGAGTATGATCTTGCCCATTGGATTGTTTATGGTTCAATATATCTTGCAAGCCCAGAAAATGGTTTAATTCAAGAACCGGAGGATACATATTGCATGAAGATGACCTGAGTGAAGACAGGATGACTATTCTAGAGAAACTAAGGGAAATTAAAATAGATGGACAGGCAGGCAGGCAGGCAGACAGACAAAACAAGTATATTTTGCTCAACTTTATGCTCCCTTGTAATAACGAAGTGTATGAAAGTGAGGATCTCGTTAGCAAATTCAAATAAAAATGAAACCCTATCTCACAACTGCTCTGTCACGATGAAATATTATTCTTCCATAGGATTCCACCCAAGATGAAAAATTCCATTTCAATCAATTAGTTTGCTTTCATCAAATAATAACGGCAGGCCCTTCCATGGGCGTCCCCTTGTTCTGGAGAAGTTTGTGAGGCTCTAATGAGGTTGAGAACTAAGCTGGCGGTAGTATATTTTACCAGAAGGGTGACTCATGCCACACAGGTCTTGGCAGAAGACCCAAGTTAAGTGTATCAACCCATTTAGTATAGTGAGAAAGCAAAAAAGAATCCTATACTGCATCAGTCGTCTCCCGCGTCAACAGGGACTGTGTCAGATGTTAAAGTTCCTGGACCATCTGATGACAACAGGATTCAAGTGCTATGGTTGGGCAACCAGGGCTTAGCCCTGTAGGTTTATTGGAAGGACAATAAGTATAGAACAGACAAAAGTATATACTGTGTTTGAATATTGCACCATTATGGATTCCTATTATAAATGAGAACCCACACCGCGACGATACTTAAAGCGAATGCTTGAACTATGGAAAATAATTGATCCAGATTCAAATATCACTCAGCAATTAACAGACCAAAGGAAATTCATTGTCAGAAATAAAATATTTAGGGATGAGGAGTCAGAAGAGATTCAGATGAATTGTGAAAATGGAAAACCCCAAAACAATAGTGGTCATGGCGGTTCCAGTGGTTATCTGCACACTGCGTGGCATAGCAAAAAATCTTGGTTGGTATTTACAAAATATGTAAATTCACAATATTTATGTCAATTACAAAAGGCCACCCTATTTGGCTCCTCACATGTACAGGTGGTCCTTGACTTACAATCATTCGTTTAGTGACCATTCAAAGTTACAACGGCACTGATAAAAGTGACCTTTGACTGTTTTTTACACTTATTTTTATTTTTTTTTATTTTTATTTTAATCCCATTTATATCCCGCCCTTCTCCGAAGACTCAGGGCGGCTTACAATCTAAGCACAAATCAAATGTGCTTAGCAATAGCCTTCAATCTATGTATATGCCTGCTTGTTAGGGCTTTCGCCCCCCCCCCCCCCAAGTGGCATTATTACAAAGTCAGCCCCCAACAATCTGGGTCCTCATTTTACCTACCTCAGAAGAATGGAAGGCTGAGTCAACCTTGAGCCTGGTGGGATGCGAACCTGCAATAATTGCAGGCAGCTGGTGTTACTTAAGGAGGCATTAGCCCACTGCTCCACCAAGGCTTATGACCATTGTAGCATCCCCGTGGCAACTGGCACGAACTTAGGAGAGTTGCATTGTCCCAGAATCATGCAGTCACCGTTTATAAGCTTCCATAACCTTTGGACTTAAGCAGTCAATAAGGGGAAGCCAGATTCGCGTAACAGTCCCATGGTTCACCTAACAACTGCAGTGATTTGCTTAACAATTGTGGCAAAAAAGGTTGCAAAATGAAGCACAACTCACTTAACAGCAGCCTTGCTCAGCAATGGAAATTGTGAGAACTACACCAATACATTATGACAACCTAGGTTCTTGGGAAGAACTCAATGATAAAGAACACCAGCTAAAGAATTGGCAACTGTGATTTCACCTTATTGTGCATTGTAATAATAATAATAGTAAAACATAATGGGGATGTACGAGTTTGAGATTGTAACCAATTTGTATCCTACTTCAGGAGGCCTTTTTAGTCCATCAGAGACTGTTCCTAGAAGGAGATGAAGAAAAAAATTATACTCACTAATCTCTGGTCCCATTTTTGAAGAAACCTCTAATCTTACTTAGCAAAGAGCAGAGATGAGAAACAGCCTGAATTTGCCTTTCCTAATCCCAGCTAACTCACCCACCCATCCTCCCTGCCTGGAGCTTTCCACTGACTGAGAGACTAATGCACCTTCCCAATCTGGTGCTCTCCAAGTAAATTAAGAGTACAGTACATATTAGCCAGAAGTTTAGTCCCAACTAGGATGTATTGGAGCTGCCATATACCACCTCCTGCTATGACATAGCTTAGTCACTAGATGGCAGACGAGACCAAAATCTGCTGCTTTTGTTGGTTAAAAAAAATGCAATGACTGAGAGCAGGGGTCCCCAAACCCCCCACCCCACCCCCGGTCTGTATCGGGCTGCGGCATGCCAACAACCGCTTCTCACCCTACCCCATCCCTTTCCAATCATTTCCCTTTCGGTCCTCACTTCCTGAATGTGCTTCATTATTTATTTATTTCTAATGCATTCTATTTATAGGCCACCTTCTTTTTAACACCGTGGAATTTTGCTCTGAGTGATGAAGTTGCTCGGATGAGCAACGAAACCAAGTTTGGTCCGGTTGCCATGATTCAACCTTTAGACACCGCAAATCTGCAGCTGGAATCTTTGTTTTTCTCTCTCAACTCAATGGGGGAGGCCATCCTCACTTCATGCCCATGGATGGCAACCTGGGACAGATAATAACAGCATCATGTATGGTCAGCAGAACTGGATCGCCCACTGTGGGTGACAGATTATGGATTGGTGTGTGGCAAAATTCCATCAGGCTGTGAATTATGGGTTCAGTGGTGCCCGGTATACCTCAAGAGTAGGTGGGGAGGATTGGTCTGTAGGACTTTGGCAGACCACCATTGGCAGAGTTGGCACAAACTGGTCCTCTTTTACAGATATTCTAGCCAATGGAAATAAAGTTGGTTAGAGATCATCGCTAAAGCACTCCTTGCTTAACAAATATTTATTTATAGGCACATGAGTGTTTCTTACCCACTTGCTCACTCTTACATGCACACACTTTCAATATTCAGGCGGGCCATGCTTTTAAGTGGGCCAAATATTCCTGGCTTCGTTTTTGAAATTGCAAAACATCACCCCAAGGTATTTATAGATATAATTCCAGCTCCAAAGACTTGGAGGATTTTCAGCAACTAAAGTAAGAAATACTGTGGCTGGTTGCAAATGAACTTTCAGCAATTTGAGCTTCTAACTGTTGTCTTTGTTGAATGGAATTTGCTGAAGTTGTTTTTAGTGTATAAGCATTTTTCATGAAACTGATCTTTTTAATTCATCCCAGCATTCCCTTAGTAATGTTGTTTTTATGTTAGTAATAGAATTAATGAGCCAATCTAAGCTAGTGGTTAAGGCATCAGATTAGATGCTGGGAGACTATGAGTTCTAGTCCTGCTTTGGGCATAAAGCCAACTGGGTGACCTTCAGCCAGTCACTTTCTCTTAGCTCTAGGAAGAAGGCAATTGCAAAACACTTCTGAAAAACTTTGCCAAGAAAACTGCAGGGACTTGTCCAAGCAGTCTCTGCAAATCAAACACAAGTGAATAGAAGGGAACAAAAAATTAGGATTTACTGTAGTTGTCTAGGACAGTGGTCCCCAACCTTTGGGGCACCAGAGATCAGTTCTGTGGAAAACAATTTTTCCACGGACTGAGAGGATGGGCTATCTAGATCTCATGCATGCACAGATGAAGCTTCACTAGTTGCACAGCCTGGGGGAGGGGGATGTTGGGGACCCCTAGTCTAGGACACTCACAGTTTCTCAGCTGAAACTATGGTTAAAACTGTCCATATATTGTGAAATTAAGGAGGTTTCATGGTGCTTTCTGACTGCTACTTGGCGTTCATGGATATGATCTGCCAGTCTTCTGCCTGTCTGTCCTACATAATGGCTGTTATGGTCCTTACACTCTATGTCAGACATGTCAAACACAAGGCCCAGGGGCCGGATCCGGTCCGCAAAGTGGTTTCATGTGGCCCGCGAAGCCATCCTGGAAACAGTGAGGAAACGGCCCCCACTGCCTTGGCCCTGGCCCAGAGACCCTCCTTCTGCCAGAGACCCTCAGATCTGTCCCAGTCCCGCCCAGGCCCCCATAGGACCCTTGATGCGAACCATGTAGAGCTGGCCACGCCCACCCAGTAGGCCATATGCACTCTAGCCACACCCATCCAGTAGGCCACGCCCACCCTGGCCATACCCACCCGGCCCCCTGAGGGTAACCGCAATGCTGATGCGGCCCTCAATGAAATTGAGTTTGACACCCCTGCTCTATTTTGTAGGTGACACCCATCCACCGGGTCTTTTGATTTACTTAAGATATTTTGGAGGACTGTAGTTGTCGTTTGTGCTACAGTGATATTGTGTGATTGTAATAGTTTGTTGGCTGTTTCTGAGGTGTTCATGATGTGAGGCAGTGTTATCTTTTTCACATGTTGTGTTGGTTGTACTGCAGTGGGTTAAGTAGTCAGATACATTCTGATAATATTATGTGGGTCTGAATTTTGTTGAAAGATATTGCATTGGTGGTCTGTTTTTGCTGTGTTCTGGGTTGCTGCAATGCACTTGTGCTCATCTGTATACCATTCTTACACAGAGGTAGAGGGTAGAATTACAATTATTGTGCCCTTTAACAGCCAGAAGGTGGCACTACTTGGCTAGCCCGGCCTGGATTCTAAAGTTGAACAGGATTGTGACTAGTTAGTCATGGAATGTGGGGGGGTGGGTATCAAGTTCTTTGAGGCAAGCACACATATAAAAGAAGAATCACTTTATTGCTCCTAAGTAAAATACAGAATTTTGAAAGCCTGCTGAAGCAATCCTCCAGCTCAACTTACACCTATCACAACTAGAGCTGTGGTGGTGCAGTAGTTAGAATGCAGTATTGCAAGTTAATCCTGCCGACTGCCAGCAGTTCAATCCTCACTGGCTCAAGGTTGACTCAGTCTTCCATCCTTCCAAGGTCAGTAAAATGACACAGACTGTTGGGGGCATTATGCTGACTTTATAAACCACTTAGAGAGGGCTGTAAGACACTGTGAAGTGGTATATAAAACTTAGTGCTATTGCTAAAGCAAGGTTACTCTTAATCTTTTTCTCATACTTCTATACATGGGCAATTCCCTTGAAGCCCACCCACTCAGAATCTGCAGTTGCTCCAAAATAGCAACAGCAATAGCAATAGCAATGGTATTAGACTTATATGCCACTCCATAGTGCTTTATACTATGCTCAGTATTCTCTGAATGGTTTAAAACATCTGCATATTGCCCCCAACAATCTAGGTCCACATTTTATGATCTAAGAACAGGGGGTCTTTAAACCTGACCCTTTTATGACTTGTGGACTTCAACTTCCAGAATTCCTCAGCCAGGCACGCTGGTTAAGGAATTCGGGGAGTTGAAGTCCACAAGTCATAAAAAGGCCAAGTTTGAAGACTCCTGCCTTAGGATGGAAAGAATTCAGTAACGCTAGTAACAGGCATGCCTTGCTATCCCCATGCATGACATTGCTTTGTGCTTTGCTTTGCACTGGCTCCCTATAGGGCTTCTTGATATAATTCAAGAAGTTCCAGTTATTGTTGGGGAGTGGAGTGGGGGAATGTCAGATAATGAAAGCAGTGCCATGCCCTCATGATGTTAAACTCTGTTCCTTTAATAAAACAATCCAAGCACCCCCTCTTTTGTATATATGTTATGATGTCATACAAACATCCACATGGGTGGGCCTTGCATGACAATTGCATGATGCTGCAGCAGGAGCCTGCAAAGGCTGAACTGGGAAGCCAGGATGAAAAATTTAAAACAAGCACAAAGTACTTCCATATTCTGGCCATGAACTCATTCAGAATTAAACCTGACTTGAAGGAGACTTATTGCTCAACACGTTCTCAGGGCAACTGCATTTATCAACGCTTCCTTTCTGACTTATGAAGTTACCTTGGATTGAAATTGGTTTGTGTCAGCTTCTCCAGCAACACAAGAAGCTCTACTTCAATTTAACCTCATTTGCTGTGGTTTTCTTCAGTGGGAAGATGCAGAGCTGCACCTGGGATCTTTTTTCTGCAGCTACCACATTACATCCCATCCATGACCTTGCTCCATATGTTGTGTGCACATTTATTTATTGTCTTTCTACAACTGCCCACCTCAGCCAAATGACTCTGGGTGGCTTACACTTCTAAAACTATAAACCAGTTAAAACCATTAAAAATAATAATAATTTCCCAAAAATAAAAACATTCAGCAGCCAAGACAACCAACTAGGTGTAAAGCCAGGAAGGTTTTTCCAAGAGAGAGACTATTCCACAAAGCAGGAGCTTCGGCAAAGAAGGCCTTTCCGTTCCTGCCAGGTGCTAATGGGAACTGTAGCATGCCCAATCTCCTGGATCTCTCTAGACTCTAGAAAGAGTACAGAGTACAGAGAAGAGCAACAAAGACAATTAGGGAACTGGAGGTTAAAACATATAAAGAATGGTTGCTGGAATTGGGTTATGTCTACTTCAATGAAAAGAAGGACTGGGGTGACATGATAGCAGTGTTCCAATATCTAAGGGGTTGCCACAAAGTGCCTGAAGGCAGAACAAGAAGCAATGGATGGAAACTAATCAAGGAGAGAACCAACCAAAAACTAAGACGTTTCCTGACTGTTAGAACAATTAATCAGTGCAACAACCTGCCTCTAGAAGTTGCTCCAACACTGGAAGTTTTTAAGAAGAGATTGGACAACCATTTGTCTGAAATGGTATAGGGTTTCCTGCCTGAGCAGGGGGTTGGACTAGGAGACCTCCAAATTCTCTTGCAACTCTGTTATTCTGGATTGAATTGGATGTGTAGAGACTCTTGGAAAAAGACAGCTCCTCAGGTGCACAAAAAGAGTTGTAGAGGTTCTTATGGGGAGTGGGTGGGAATGCCAAAACATCAAGGGAACCATCCCCTTTAAGGATCTGAAAGCCAAAGGAGCTGTGGTATAGCGATAGTTACTGCAAATGTGGAAATGAACAGCTCCAAAGCTCCATAGCACTTTTTTAAAAAGCACAGAAAGACAGAGGTGTTTCTGCAATTTCAAATACCCTTCAGCGGAGTCAAAAAAGGCTCAGCAGTGGAATAGAATGAACATTTGGGACATTTGAAGATTCTCACAGCTGTGTTTGTGCAATATCTGACCTAAGCCTTTTCTCAAGTGGTTTTTTTCCCAGAAGGCAACTGGACTTTCTTATTTTTTTTTCCTTTGAAAATATTTCGCATCCAAGAAGCTTCTTCAGATCTAGTTGAAGAACTTAAGTTTTTCAGGGACACCCCCCCCCCAAAAAAGAAATGCAGTTGCCTTTTGGAAAAATCACCATTGGGACAACCATGACTTGGATAATTGAGAATTGCCATAGACATCTTGAGCCTTTATTAATTGATCTGATAAATTAATACAATTGTCCGTACTATAGAGTAACCATCTTGGCTTTGTATAATTAGCCACAAAAGAGCCAACCACGTTACGGTAGTTGGGTTTACTGAGTAAAAGAAGCCTATTTCAAAATGTATCACTTTGAATTGTAGTTCAGAGTGATTCTAAGTCAGCTTTAAATAATGATTATGGTTTTGCATAATGCACAAGTTGGCCACTATGGTATGTTTACTGAACCCTGGTTACAAGACTATGCCGTCACATAATAGATAAATATAACCCTCCACAGAAGTAAGGTACTCAATGCCCCCGGACAATAATTCATTTAGTAATCATCCTGAATTACTATAGGTTGGGCTTACCTGGATGGGTGACTTTGGGCCAGTTACTCTCCCTCAGCCCAATTCACTTCACAGGGTTAACAATAACAATAATAATGTTGGAAGGGACCTTGGAGGTCATCTAGTCCAACCCCCTGCTCAGGCAGGAAACCCTATACCAATTCAGACAAATGGCTGTCCAGTCTCTTCCTTTAAAATTTCCAGTGTTGGAGCATTCACAGCTTCTGGAGGCAAGTTGTTCCACTGATTAATTGTTCTAATTGTCAGGAAATTCCTCCTTAGTTCTAGGTGGCTTCTCTCTTTGGTTAGTTTCCGCCCATTGCTTCTTGTCCTGCCTTCAGGTGCTTTGGAGAATAGCTTGACTCCCTTTTTTGTAAGTGGTTGTTGTGGGGAAAATAGGAGGAAGAAAGAGCATTAAGTATATTCACCAACTTGTGCTATTTTTAAAACTAACAGAGGTGGAATAAAAAAAAGGTCTAAAAAAAGTAATCTTACAGTTGCTTTGTCTATCAAAAGCCTTTTTTCCACTCTCCATTCCATACAGCCAGGATCAGTCATACCAAATACTGTGGCGTGATTTTACAGGCTGAAGTCTTCATGTTCTCCAGCTCATGATCACATGATCCTCTTCTTCTGAAACAAAGCCCACAGTGATAGATGTGTCTGAATGAGCCTTTTGTTGTGTCTGTTTCAGCTGCCCGCTTCACTGAATTCTACAGGGAAAGAGCAGAATTTTCTCCCCTTAATGTCTGTTGCTTCTTCCATTAAGTCATCAGAATCACAACATTTAAAAAAAAAATATGCACCATCAAGTCAACTCTAGCAACCCCCTAGATAGCTTCGCTCCATGAAAACTGGCTAGGCATCCTGTTAAATATAAGTATTGGGGAAAGTGCTGATATTTTTTGAATTTCATTCACTTGGAAAGCTAGCAAATGGGAATTTGTCCAATGTATGACCATTAATGATGGTTCAAAGTTACAGTGGTGCTGAAAAAAAGTGACTTTTGTCCAGTCCTCACATTTATAACCATTGCAACGTCCCTATGATATGCTAAAAAAATTGGGCACTTAGCAACTGGCATGTACTATGACAGTTGCAGGCTCTTGAGGGTTACGTGATCACTATTTCCAACCTTCCCAGGGGCTTCCATCAAACTAGGCCAGTGGAGGAAGCCAGATTCACTTAACAACTGAATGATTCGCTTAACAACTGCAGCAAAAAGACCTGTAGCAAAATCAGGCATGGTTCACTTAACAACTGCATCATTTAATGAGAGACATTCTAGTCCCAACTGTGTCCCCCCTCAGCACTCCTCCAGGACAGAGAACAGGACAGAGAACACCAATAGCAGAATGGGTATGTATATGTGGTAAAGAAGAAGGCGAAGATATTTCACGTTTTATTGTACTGAGTTATACCGAGTTTATAGGTCAGCGTACATTCTCCCCTTATTAGAGAGATTGCCAGGGAGGGCAGACAATTTTTATGTAGGCTTTCTCCTCCAGGACTCAAACCCTTCTACCACACATGCAGTAGCAAAATTCTGCGTTGCTGCAATGCCCACGAGAAAAATTATAGTTGTCAACTTGGGCTAATTTTTTGGAGATCTCTATAACCATTTTTGGAACATTACATTTACTCACAAACTTATCGGCTTCCCACTCACGTAAACTAGGGGGTGACCCTAACATTTTGAGAACATGTATTTTCTTAACAGGGATGTTATCATTTATTATTAATGTCAGTACTATTTTTTTAATATATTGTAAAAAGTGACGTCTATTGCTGGTCTATGACCATAATAAAGTTATATTCTATTCTTCCCAACTGTGTCATAAATCAAGACTATTTGTATGGCCTATTGTTGCTCTGAAACAATTACTATGAGATCCATGGAGTCTGCAAAGTCTGTCTCACCTGATTGGTCGGGGTACTAGGCAGCTCCTCTCCATCATTTCCAGAATGAATTTCTGCTTCTCTGTGGATAAAAGCACTTCTCGATTATAGAATACGTCAGTTTGATCCACAGGCATCTTAAGCAGAAGAGCTTTGATAGTCAAGGCTCCTTGTGGCTAGCAGAATGAGAAATTAATAATTTAGAAAGTGTCTCAATGACTCTACAAACTTTAGGGCAAGGCAGTAGAAGTAGGAGATATTTAAATATACTCCAAATGTTCTCCAGATATTCAAGTATTTGCAAGAAGTTTTCACTCCGCCTTTAGAGCTCAATGAAATCTGTTTCCAACAGCATGCAATAGCATATTCTTGATCAAATTAAACAAGACACAAATCATGAATGGGCAGCCACATGAATTAATTTTTAAAAAATCAAGCAAGTTGTTCAACTTGGCCTTAGTTTCCATATTTTGTGTTTCCAAATACACTGAAAATAATTGTTATTCAATTTTTATATATTAAATGTATTTCCTACTTTAGCTCCAGGAGCTCGTTAGTTTATAAAACTTGCCTCTCATTTTTTTTTCTTAGTGTGACACTGTGAGATAGTTTGGATTGAAACAGAACAATCGGCCCAAATTTGTGCAGTTAATTTCCATGGGCTCAACCGTCGTGTGGAATACTTCCAGTGTGCTAGGCAAAATGTCAGCATTAACTCTGTAGTTGTATGCAGATACATCAAATTCTTTGGAGATAAAGCGAGACACAAATATAATAGTTTATTTAAGTCTTGTCTGCTAACGAGTAGGCTGGCTTGGTCGCTCAACAGTGCGACACTGGTGAAGGCACAGCAGCGCTTGCATTTTCTGTGTCGCATGAGAAAAGCACATCGTCCTTCCGCTGTCCTTACCACTTTCTATAGAGGGACGATTAAGAGCATCCTGTCATATTGCATTATAATCTGGTTTGGAAGCATCACTGCTTCAGACAGGAAGGTGGTGCAGAGAGTTGTAAAGATGGCAGAAAAGATTGGCAGTTCCCTCCCTTCCATCCAGGACATAGCATATAAACATTGCTTGAGCAGGGTCCACAGGATGGTCTGGGACACTACATATCCTCTTCATGACCTACTTTCCTTGTCACCTTCTGGGAGGAGGGGAATCCGTGGTATCTGAAGCAGAACATCCAGATTCAGTCACAGTTTTGTTCCATACAGTATTAACCTTGTGAACTCTCAAGCTTCATCCTTCCGTTATATATTCAAGATGGACAGTGATTAATATTTATATGCATTTATACGTAAGGGTGTAAGTATATGCATATGTTGTATATAGCATGGTTATGTGTGTTATGTATATGCATTTCATTTTTAATGTGTGCCAGGGTGCCCACAGTAAAAAATGACAATAAAGGTCATCTTATTTTATCTTATCTAGACACTAGGAAATTTGGTAAGATGGCCACCTACACAGGAAGCTTCTCTTTAATAAAGAATAGCAATTTGCGTATGCTGTTTCAACTACAGTGGATGTCAAGATTATCAGAGCAACCAGGAATACACAAAACCTCAGTTGTAACGAAGAACTCCTGATATGTTCTCAATGCATGATTGAAAGAATACTCTCTACCTGACTTGAGAGGAGCTAAATCAAGATGCCCTCATTTAAATATGCAAGCAACAGAAGCTCTAGAACAGGGGTAGGATCGATGGCCCCTTTATGGCTTGTGAACTTCAGCTCCCAGAATTCCTGAGCCAGTATGGCTGGACTCAGGAATTCTGGGAGTTG
This sequence comes from Vipera ursinii, assembly GCF_947247035.1. Lineage (NCBI taxonomy): Eukaryota > Metazoa > Chordata > Lepidosauria > Squamata > Viperidae > Vipera > Vipera ursinii. The sequence continues at coordinate 20,069,311 of NC_139516.1, forward strand.
AAGTCCACATGTCAAAAAAGTGACACCATTCCCTACCCTTGCTCTAGATCAGACATGTCAAACTCGTGACGTCATGTGACGTATCGCAACTTTTTCCCTTCGACGGCAATGGGATGGGCGCAGTTTCTCTGTGATGCTCCGGCCCGCGGGCCGGCAGTTTGACACCCCTGCTCTAGACAAATACACTTACTCTACGTCATGGATGTCAAACCCGATAGTGTCATGAAACGTATCGTGTTTTTTGCCTTAGCGGAGCCGGGGTGGGCGTGGCCTGCACGTGATGCATCTGACCCACGGCCACCAGTCTGACACCCTTACCTCCCAAACTTCAGAGCTAGCACTCTCGGCAAGCAATTGTCACAGAAGTCTGCTTTTCTTAACTGTCATCTCCAGCTAGATCGCTATGTTGAAAAATCACTTACACACAGGGGTGGGATTCAAATATGTGAACAACCGGTTCTCTCTGTGTGGATGCTGCTTTCAGAAGTTCATTCTGGGCCTGGGCAACAAAAAATTAGTTATCAGTTCTGCGAAAGTGGTGCGAACTGGCTGAATCCCACTACTGCTTACATATCTTTCCTGATGTTGTACTGCTGAACTGAGCAGTTCAAACAGCAACCAAGAAAAACAGAATGAAAAGGAAATCTTCTGTTCAAGCCTCAGGCCAAACTTCTGAGACTTTTGTTTAAGCCCATCCCAGGGAAAACCATTTTAACCCTTCCTTGATATTCTTCCTTGACCTTTAGAGTTACAATTGAACCCACTGAGAAGTTTACTGCAGGATCTAATAAATTTCAGAGCTTCATTGTGCAAACTTGTAATTCTGAGTTGACTTGGCAGTCTGCCTTTTCTTTGTGAGTTCCTTCTAGGCTTTCTGCAGCTGAATTCTTATTTCTAAAACTGACTTTCCTCTTTTAAAGCTGTGTGTGCAACAAATGCTCTGTCATGATTAGCCATGGTTTACTTAGCTCTCTTTCCTGCTCGGTCTCTTTCTCACTGCTCCATTGCGTGGAGGGGAGTGGGGTGGATATCAAAGGTCGTCATCAGCTTGCAACTATTTTTGTTTAATGGCCATTTGAAATTGCACCAACACTGAAATTTCTTACATGTCTGTCCTCCCACTTACAAGCATTGCAGCATTCCTACAATCGAAATTTGGCAACTGGCATGTGTTTACATTGGTTGTAGCATCCTGGTGTCACATGAGCCTCATGTGCAACCTTCCCAGCTGGCTTCCAACAAAGAAAATCAATGGGGGAAGCTGGAGCCCATGATGCACCTAGCAGGAATTTGCTTAACAACCTTGGCAAAAAAGGTCATAAAATCAGACAAGACTCTCTTTAACAACCGCCTTGCTTAGCATTGGAAATGCAGGCCCCTAACTACGGTTTACTACCTGTAAAGCATAATTAACAAAACAGCTTGCTCATACTAATCCATTTTCCCTTTCTAAGAGTTAAATATAACTTCTGCTAACTTTTCCCAGATCAGTTTTTATAATTCTGCCATGTGCTCAAGTCAGTCATGTAAGAAGGAAAGAGGGTGTGAGAGAGTGGGCGGTGTGCATAAGATTAAAAAGAGTGCGGAGGCTTGCTTTTATGAAATAAATGCGAGTGATAAAAAGAGGCAAAAAAGTATTGCTACAACTCTCTATGTGACTAGATCATTAAATAAGAGTCTGAAATTGTGTACTATCATAAAGACCCTGGTGGCATCTTTTCTAACAAGTTTTATGAAGATCTCCTTCATTATTTAATAATATGCAGCAACCAAATAACCACACATAAGTTACATTAAACATGCCTTCAGGAGCAACTTATTTAGGGCTACCATATCTGGGCTACAAAGCTCCCAACACTCAGGGCAAATGGTAAGGATATTGCCATGACTGAATGAGAAGTGGTATCAAGTCTTTTTCAGGTGACTGCCCTCTGGCTGTGTTGGACTTCATTTCCTCTTACAGGTAGCCCTCATTTAACAACCACTTGTTCAGCAACTGTAAAGTTATGATGGTGCAGGATGAAACTTATGATCCATCCTCATAGTTGTGAATGTCATAGCCTCTCTGTCAATTGTCCATTGGTGGATCCAGAAAAAGAAACTCCTGGGACATTGTTTTACCAAGAGTATAAACTTTACTGAATAAACCATATTGGCACAGTTGAAGTGAAACCAGCTCTAGGTTTCCCATGCAAAAGCTAGCATAGTTAATCTCTTTCCCTGTGGGCCACCCACAGTCCATTATGTCCACCAATCAGTTCTGTTCATTTTGTTATGGGAAACCAATGAGCCACGCTAGTCCACCTGCTCGATGTGTCCTTGGGTTGGGCCCTCTCTCTTGGGAAGACATGATGCCCTGATGCAACTGCATTCCACTCTTGCATTCCATCCCCCCCTCCTTCTCTTTTGTCAAGCTGTGAGCAAAGCAGAATATAGGTGAAAGTGCAAAACAGTCTATATAATCCCATAGTATCACATGATCACTATCCAAGCGCTTGGCAACTTGTTTGTAATCCCAACAAAGTCTCCCCCAGGCAAATAATTTCCATTTGCAATCTTCATTGCTGCCTTTTGACAAGCCAAGAGAATGGGGAAGCCAGCAGGAAGTTGCAAAAGGTGATCATGTGACATCATGCCTAACAATGTAGGACACATTGAACTGCAACCGGAATTGCCGCAAGTGACAATGTAAGTCAATGCAGTCGTGTGACATCACTCTTTATGACTCTGTTGCTTAGCAATGGAGTTGCTGGTCCCAATTACCATTGTTAAGCAAGGACTACCTGCATTTCCCAGCTGGGAATTAATGAAATTCTGTGCCTCTTGGAAGCAAAAGGTAGGGAAGGCAGCGCTATCCAGAACTATTAATAATACAGGAATGGTTTTTGTGTTATTTGCCTGTAGTTCTTTGAAAATGAGGATTTAGTACTTCTTGTCAAATATCTGGCTCTGTCTGATGAATGAAGGTTTTGGCCAAAGAAAATGGATTAAATATAGGCCCTATTTGATTTATTTATGTATTAATTTGTTCAATACAATTTAGAAGCCACCTCACTCCACACAACTTTTGGCAGCTTACACTTTAAAAGCAGGAACTGTCTGAAAAACAAAAAGATCTTCCTTGCAATTGTGGTCAGATTGGTTTTACACTGTGCACATTTGGTTTTGGTTTAATGCCTGAATTTGACCACTGTGATTTATAAATCATGGTTTATACAGGTAGTCCTCGACTGACTGTTCAAAGTTACAACAGCACTTATAAGTGACTTATGATCATTTTTCACACAACTGTTGCAGCATCCCCATGGTCATGTGATCAAGATTCAGATGCTTGGCAACTGACTCATACTTATGACCGTTGCAGTGTGCCTGGGTCCCATGATAACCTTTTGCGAATAACTGAGCCCAAAATTTATATTGTTAAATGAAACACTTGTTAAGTGAGTTTTGGCTCATTTTACCCCCTTTCTTGCCAGAGTTGTTAATTGAATCAGAGCAGTCATTAAGTTGCACAGTTGTAAAGTGAATCAGGCTTCCCCAATGACTTTGCTAGTCGGAAGGTCAGAAAAGGTGATCACATGACCCCAGGACACTGCAAGTCATAAATATGAGTCAGTTGCAAAATGTCTCAATTTTGATCATGTGACCATGGGGATGCTGCAACAGTCATAAGCGAAAAATGGTCATTAAGTAACTTGTTTCAGTGCCAATGTAACTTCGAACAGTCACTAAAAGAATTGTAAGTTGAGGACTACCTGTAGTAGCCACCCAGTCCCTTGGTTGAGTTGGGTGGCTATAGAAATTTAATAAATAAATAAATCCAGAAATAAGTACTTCCCAGTCTAATTTCTAAAGCACTTGGTTGATCTTGGCTGATTTTAGTAAGATTAGAACTGGGTTAGAGGCCAGCAGGAAATCCCAGGGCCGAGGAATTAAAAACACCAGCATTTCCTTACCACTGTTAAAATGACTCCTGGATGTATCCTGAGATCATCAGGAGTTGAACTCGACTCCAGTCTGATTACTTTTATCCATCTTCTGAGAAATCAAACGCGGCTCCTGATCATCACAAGCTGTACATTGTGTCCCAAGTTCAAATCCCATCTAAATTCTAAACATCACTCAGCAGCTGGAGGCTCATTGCACCCTCAGGGTTGCTTAGGATGAAATTTAGGGCAAATTACCGGAACAACCTTGAGCTCTAAAAGGGAAAGGAGGAAAGTTCAAATAGGACATTTTTACAGAAACAAAAAATTACCGACGCGTAATTATTATCGTATTTGTACGAAATGCAATCGCACTCAGGTTTTTGTTTTATGATTTCATTATTTCACAGTTACCGTAGTGGATTTTACTGCTGTTGTGAGCCGCCCAGAGTTGGCGTTTAAGATCGACGGCATCTATTAAATAAAGAAATAAAATTTATTTTATTTTAATTCCATTTATATCCCGCCCTTCTCCGAAGACTCAGGGCGGCTTACAAGCTTAGCAGTAGCCTTCATTCTATGTATATGCCTGCTTATTAGGGCTTTCACATACCCCCCAAGCGGCATTATTACAAAGTCAGCTTAATTGCCCCCAACAATCTGGGTCCTCATTTTACCTACCTCGGAAGGATGGAAGGCTGAGTCAACCTTGAGCCTGGTGGGATGCGAACCTGCACTAATTGCAGGCAGCTGGTGTTACTTAAGGTGGCATTAGCCCACTGCTCCACCAAACTTCCTTCATCCCCAGGGAAGGCACACTTGCAGGTTTTTTTCCTACAGCTCCGTGCAAAATGAAATCGGAGGGCAACGCCTTCAGATTTCCCATCCCGGGTTTGCAGTGCCTCGCTTTGAAGCCCGACAGACACACCGAGGGTCTAACGTGCTCGCCGCCGCGCATGAGCCGCCCCCGCGGAGTCCACGGCCAGGCCCGGGACCTACGTAACCCGCTTAGGGTCGAGTTAAAACCAGGGCGGAGCGCCGCTCTTCTGCGCTCGCCAGAGAGGTGGGCGGAGCCGATGGCCTACGGTTCGGGCGTTCGCCTATTGGCTGAAGCGAGCGCGCGCGGATTGGCCGGCTCCTCGCCGGAGGGGCGTGACTCGCCTGAGGCCCCGTTCGGCTGGACGGAGGGGCGGCGAAGGGGCGAGTGCCGGCTGGCTGGCCGCGGGCGAGTTGCATCGCTATGTTGCTCTCGCCGCCGCCGCCCTCGTCCCTGCCCTGTGGGCGGGCGGCAGGCGGCTCCCTTGGCCTTGGGGCGCGAGCGGCCGGGCCGGAGCTCCAGGAGGAGGCTGCTCCCCGAGAGCCTCCCGACGAAGAAGGGGAGCGAGGCCGCGCCGGAACTATGCCCGAGTGCGCCCCGCTTCGGGCGGCTGGAGCCGGCTGCGAGTCGGCCAGGGCGTCGTCCGAGACGGAGGCCGCTGCGTCAACTGCCCAGGAAGGAGGAGAAGCAAAAGCAGCCCCCGCCGCCGCCGCCGAAGACTCCAGTCCCCGGTGGGGAGCCCAGCACGCGGGAGCCCGGGAACTGGCTGAACTGTATTCCCCCGGTAAGGAAGGATGCGGGACTTCGAGGGGATGGGGGGACTTTCAAAGGGTCCCTCGCCCGTCCCGGCGAGCCCCTGGATTTGTGATGCGAGGCTGTAACGAAGGTGGCCCGTTTCGTCCTTTCTCGCTCATCCTTCCTTCTCTGCCTCTCCCGGGATTATTGCGCACTTGAGCGGCGCCTTGAAGCACATTGCCCGGGCAGGTCGTCGGAATGAGCCATCTAGGTGGCCCGTCTGAACCTGCAAGTTGGGGGTTAGGTTTTAAGGCGGTGGGATAAGGCGTTTGGTTTGTTCACGTGCTTTACAAAGTGGCGCTGATGGCGGATGTTAGGGAGTCCTTCCACGTTTCCGGAACAGATTCAGTAAATCTGGAGAGTTGGTCTCTTTTTAACTCGGTTCGCTCTGCTTTAGCCGCAAGCTGTCTACGGCCCTGGGCCAAGCACTGAATCCAGGCTTTTAAAAAGACATATGAGAGTATGGGTTATAAAATAGATCTGGGTCTCATCTAGAGTTTGTGTCTTCTTGTTTTAACCTGTTTGTTCAGATATTTCAGAATTGCACTGGTTTAAAGATGTACAGATAGTAATTCTTTTTTGTAGTCCGTAATGGATGTCCACATGAAGTCGTCCTTATAAAATTTTTTAAAAACTCAAAATACTTGGAGGAGCTTGGTTGGTCTTCAGTTTCCTATTTAGAGGTATGCTTAATGCATCCTGGGTTTCCCATTATGAATGTACTCAGTGGAATATTAAGTAGGATTTGAGCCCTGTTACTACTTGGAATGGAAATTGCTGGGAAATTTCAAGGAAGTAGTCAAAAACATACCACAAATGGAAATCTGCCGTCATGCTGTTGTCAAAAAAACTTCATGATCTGACTGGGAGTCAAACTCTTTAAGGAAGGTTTCACTTTAAGATCTAAAGCAATAGAATCTGTAGTATAAATGCTCACATTGGCTAAATGAACGTTAACTTTATTTCAAACAGTTTTTGTGGGCTGCAGAAAGCTGCAAATTTTATTCAAATGTTATGCCATTTATATTCAAGTTTTATGCAGTTCTTTATTCAACTTAAGCCTTTGCATAGTCATAGTACATTATGCCTTTCAAGGCTAATTGAGTAACTCAAATAATTTCTCTTGATGAGCAGTTAAGGCATCACGCTAGAAACAGGAGATTGTGAGCTCTAGCTCCACTTTAGGCACAAAGCCAGCTGGGTGATCTTGGGTTAATCTTCTGCAAACCTAGAAAACAATGGCAAACCACTTCCGAAAAACTTTGCCAAGTAAACTACAGGGACCTATCTAGGCAATCGGTAAGAATCTGACATGATAAGTGGAAGGAGAAAAAAGATCTCTTTAAGTAAATAAAATATTTTTTTCTTCCTTCTCCCGTCCCAAAAAACTTTTCCTTGATGATTGTGGCAGACATTGATAACTACAGTTGCAAGAAAAAGTATGTGAACCCTTTGGGATTATGTGGAGATTTGCATGAATTGGCCATAAAATGCGCTCTAAACGTCATGTAAGTCACAACAATAGAAAAACACAGTCTGCTTAAAATAATACTACACAAACATTAGCTGTTGTCATGTTTTAATTGAACATAAGATGGAAACATTCACAGTGCAGGGTGGAAAAAGTATGTGAACCCCTAGCCTAATGACTTCTCCAAGAGCTAATTGGAGCCAGGAGTGAGCCAACCTTGACTCCAATCAGTGTGATGGTATTGGATGTGTTGCTGACAGCTGTCCTGCCCTTTAAAAAAACACACCTGTTTTGGGTTTACTGGTGTCAAGAAGCACTGTCTGATGTGAACCATGCCTCGCAGAAAAGAGTTCTCAGAAGACCTACGATCAAGAATTGTTGACTTGCATGAAGCTGGAAAGGGTTACAAAAGTATCTCCAAAAGCCTTGATGTTCATGTGTCCTCGGTAAGACAGACTGTCTACAAATGGAGAAAGTTTAGCACTGTTGCTACTCTCCTAGGCGTGGTCGTCCTGTAAAAATGACTGCAAGAACACAGTGCATAATGCTTAATGAGGTAAAGAAGAATCCTAGAGTGTCAGCTAAAGACCTACAGAAATCTCTGGCACATGCTAACATTTTTGTTGACACATCTACAATAAGAAAAACATTAAACAAGAATGGAGTACATGGGAGGACACCACGGAGGAAGCCATTGCTGTCCAAAAAAAAAATAATTGCAGCACGTTTGAAGTTTGCAAAAGAGCACCTGGATGTTCCACAGCACTACTGGCAAAATATACTGTGGACAGATGAAACCAAAATTGAGTTGTTTGGGAAAAACACACAACACTATGTGTGGAGAAAAAAAGGCACAGCACACCAACATCAAAACCTCATCCCCACTGTAAAACATGGCGGAGGGAGCATCATGGTTTGGGGCTGCTTTGCTGCCTCAGGGCCTGGACGCATTGTTGTCATTGATGGGAAACTGAATTCCAGAGTTTAGCAGGACATTTTGCAGGAAAACATACGACCATCTGTCTGCCAACTGAAGCTCTGCAGAGGATGGGTGATGTAACAGGACAATGACCCAAAGCATACAAGTAATTCAACAAAACAATGGCTTCAACAGAACAGAATACGCCTTCTGGAGTGGCCCAGTCAGAGTCCTGACCTCAACCCGATTGAAATGCTGTGGCATGACCTTAAGAGAGCGATTCACACCAGACATCCCAAGAATATTGCTACACTGAAAGAGTTGTGAAGAGGAGTGGTCCAAAATTACTCCAGATCATTGTGCAGGTCTGATCTGCAACTACAGGAAACGTTTGGTTGAGGTTATTGCTGCCAAAGGAGGGTCAACCAGTTATTAAGTCCAAAGGTTCACATACTTTTTCCACCCTGCACTGTGAATGTTTCCATCTTATGTTCAATTAAAACATGACAACAGCTAATGTTTGTGTAGTATTATTTTAAGCAGACTGTGTTTTTCTATTGTTCTGACTTACATGACGTTTAGAGCGCATTTTATGGCCAATTCATGCAAAACTCCATGTAATCCCAAAGGGTTCACATACTTTTTCTTGCAACTGTATAATCTGTGCTGTATACTGTGGGGTTTTATTTATTACTATTTTGACTCCTGAGGACTGTGTGGTCAGATGGATACAATTTTGAAAGTGGTTTGCCAGTGTCTTCTTTGCAGGGTTGAGAGAAAATAGCTCAAAATCATTGAACTATTATGCCACTTCTTGTTTTAAACCAGCATGTTTAACCATTAGGCCAAACCGGCTCTTATATAGTTCTTCTGGGTTATGTAAAGTATATTATACATATTTGATATCAGTTTAGCATGAGAAAAACAGGAGCACATGGGTAGTCTTTCTTCTGAAAAATTCCTGGTTTAAAATTCTCAGTGTCAGCACAACAATCTTAATCATTTCCTCACTGAAACAAAAGGCAGTGGAAGTTCTGGATGAGGGAATGAAATAATAAAAAAGATTGAGGATGTGCTCAAAAAGGGCTTAAAATTGGAGAAAGGCCTTTTGGTTGTATGTGTTTTAAGTGGAACTGTTCATCGCTGGGTACAGAGTAAAGTAATATTTTCAGTTCAGCTTTCTTTGTCAGTATGGCCTTCTCATCTTTTTTAAATCCTTGATTTTAAATATTATGAATATAACAAAACAGATTGCCTTTTTAAAAGACTTTCCAAAATGATAGATTCCTAAAGTATTTATAAAATTTATGAATAAATGAATAAAATGTATTAATTATCTGAACATTCATAATTCTCTATTTTCTTAAGGAAAGGTGGATTATATATGCAATTTGATAAATAATCTGACCCAGTGATAATCACTGCGCCTTTCTTATCAGTTACAGAGCCAGTTTAGTGGGCTAGAAACTGCATAGCTGTAATTAGGATCTAGTAGTGCTTTTGGGATGAAAGCCAACTGGATGACTCTGGGCCAATTTTTCTCAGCCCAATTCACCTCACAGAGTTGATGTGAGGAAACTAGATGGTAGGGGTGTACACCACCTTGACTTAACAAAAAATGATAAAAAATCTAATGAATGATAATTAATTGGAGTCAGTGTCCTCCAGATATTTTGAACTACAACTCTCAATAGGGCCATTCTATATAAACCAATAGTTGAAATTGAGATACAGAAAACCTAGAAAGCATATATTTTATCACATTTGTAAGGTCATCCAACTCCACAGCAACTCTAAGTAGCACACAATATTAAAAACAAAGCAATAAAAATAGTAAAAAAAATAAAACCAACATCTCAATCATCCATCATTCCCACAAGGAGCCATCCATCCAATCTAACTAAAGGTTTGGGATATGTGCCAGGACCTGTTTGAAGAAGGCTAAAGTAGAAGTAGGGCAAATCTCTGGGCTGACATTGTCCAGAGAGTTGTCCTTGGTTTAGAATTATATAACTGGGTCAGAAAAATTAACCTTTGGGGAACTATCAGTAAGTGACATAATATATAGTAGGCTAATAGTAGCTAATAATAATAAACATGCATGCTCAACATCCTGCTTGGATCCATTCAAAGGTTGATTTCTTCCTTTTATCCTTTCCAAGGGTTTGAATAAACATTTGGTGGATGGGATTGGAATCAAACAAGGATTATGAATCTTGTACAAGTACAGTGATATGTAAAATGTGGCCCTTAGACGGCAAGTCTTTTCATTTGACACTTGACCTGACACCTAATACTATAAAAACCTTGGTTCTCTCCTTCATTCAGTATATAGCATGTGTTTCCTCTTGTAGCTACAGTTTCATAGGGGTGTGTGTGTGTGATTTTTGGCTCACTTTTCTTGCTGCTTTGAAAGGTAACACCCCAGTCATCCTAGGCACCAATGAAGGAGGCTTATACATGCAAAGTATCAGCTGAACTGCTTGAGTTAATCTGGTTTATCAGTTGCTTGTCTTAACTGGTAAATGTTCAGCATCTGAGAAGCAATATTTCAAATTTGAACTTAATTTCAGTGTGTAAGACAATCTTAGCATAGCATAGAAGCTCTTTGATGGATTAGTCACATGTTAGTCATTGCAGAACTTTCCAGTCATAAAGATTGCTTTGGAATAAACATGTTTGGAGCAGGATCATATTTTTAACTCTTAACGTAACCTTTCATGTCAATTTGACATTCTTAAAAAGTTTAAAATTCAATTGCATAATCCAGCATTGTCCCAGTAAGTAAAGTTTATTAGGAGTGGGAGTCTAACAGACACAGAAGGTGCTAGGTTGAGAAGCTATAGTGTCGTTTCTGGTGTCTTTGATTGCTCTACAAACCGCTCTGGTGAAAAAGATAACATATTTTACAGTTAATTGAAGAATCACTACACTGCTTTGTCAAAAATATCCATTGGAACATTTTTGTTTTTATACAAAAGAGTTTTTGTTCTCTTACTTAAGGTTTCACATAGTAATGATGTCATGTAAACCCCATATTAAAATCTCTTCTTATTACTGCTTGGCCTCTTGCAAATCCAAAGACAGATGTGTGAAGGAATCATTGGCCGTGGGACATTTTGGGAGGTTTGAAATATATTCCATTTTAACAGCTCTAAGCTACCATTAGCTTCATTGGCAATTCCCAAGTTCTAACATTACAACGTGAAAGAGAAGTATTGGTACTAACAGAAGAAAATATTTGGAGTTCAGTTCTGTCCTTGGTGCTCTCTGCTCTTAATTGTTTTCTTGCAGATGTTTCATTACACAACTAGGTAACATCTTCAGTACTAGAAGGGAGTGGGATTTGCTCTCCGTTTATATACAGTGGCTTGGCTTATCAGTGTTGGTGGGGGAGTTTTCTTCTTGATGGTTCCTTGATTAAACTGTTTACTGTTTGATTGTTTGTCTGAGTTGGTAAATTGACTGGGAATTACTGCTTAATTGTTGGCCTGGTGTTAATAATCCTTGTTTATCTGGGTATTGATTGCTGGTGGGGAGGTATCCTGATCTTTTGCTTTCTTTTTAGCTTTTTGATTATCATGAAGAAAATAATACTCCTAACAGTTAGGTAGTGAAATGTCTGCAAGGAAACAAACTCAGAGAGCACCAAGAATTCCAAAGAGGAAATATTGACTTACTTTTCCCATACTACCGGTATAGATCATTCTGTATATCTTTGTCCTGTCCCACTTTATTAGTATTTTTTATATATATCTGCATCCAAAATGTAATCTTTCCACGTACAAAACTTATTCTAGATCAGGGGTGTCAAACTCAATTTCATTGAGGGCCACATCAACATTGTGGTTGCCCTCAGGGGGCCAGTTGAGTGTGGCTGAGATGGGTGTGGCCTACTAGGTGGGTATGGCTGGAGTGGGCATGGCGTACTGGGTGGGCATACCCAGCTCAACATCACTCGTTTCAGGGGTGCCTGGGTAGGACTGAGGCAGATCTGAGGGTCTCTGGCGGAGGAGGATGGGACCAGGGTGAGTGCTGGGACATGGTCCCTCCCACCCTCCCTCTCTCCCACCCTCCATTCCTTTCTTCCTCTGTTCCTTCCTTTTTCCCTTCCTTCCTCTGTTCCTTCTTTCCTCCCACTCTCCCTTCCTTCCTCTGTTTCTTCCTCCCTTCCTCCATTTTCCCTCCCTCTGTTCCTTCTTCCCTCCTTCTCTTCCTCCCTCTTGTTCCTTCCTTCACCTTCTCATCTCTTTCCTTCCCCCACACTCAGGAAGGGATGATTGGAGGGGGAGATTGCCAGCACTAATATGCTGCTACCGGCCATTCCTATAGCATGTGGGCAGGCAGGGGCGGTCCCATTGAAAGGAACACCTTGTGGCTGCGAGGCTGGTGTGGAGGTGGGGTGGCACTGATCTACAACCTGGTTGCGTCCATCAAAGCCAGAAGGTGCTCAGTCTAAAATCCACTGGAACCAGCAAGGAGCTGCCCTGCCGTCTCTTTCCTGCCCCCCCGGGTGTGCACACAAGAGATGACTAATCCCGGCATCCTGGCTGAAGTCAGCCAGCAGGGTAAGACAGCCAGCAGGGACGCCAGACTCTACTTGCGTGCGCACCCAGCAGACGGGATGGGGCTGCCCCGTGGATTTAAGTCTGAGTGCATTCTGGCTTTGATGGACGCAACCAAGTTGTAGATCAGTACCAACCCTGCCCCCTACCAGCACCTCCAGCCTCGCAACTACAAGGCATTGCTTTGATTGGCACAGAACCCCCTCACCACAGTCTCTCCCCCTCCCATCACTCCTTCCTGAGCATGGAGGAAGGAAAGAGATGAGAAGGAAAGAAGGAAGGAAGTGTAGCGGAGAGGGGAATTGGGGGGGATTGGTGCTGGCTGGGAGGCTTTGCCAGAGCTCTGAGGATTCGGCAGAGAGGTTGGGAGCTCCAGAGGTCTCCATGGTGGCTGGGAGCAAGGCAGGGCTCTTGGGGAGGGATTTTTAAAGGGGAAGAGAAAATTGATTGGGGGAAGAAGATTTTAGTTTCTCTTTTCCGGAGAGACAAGCCAGAAGGACGGAGAGCGAGGTAGGAAGGCAAAAAGGCTTTTTATTCTCTCTCCAGAGAATAAACCTCCTACTTCGCTCTCCCTCCTTATGGCTTGTCTCTCTGGAAAAGAGAGACAAACTGGTTGCATCCATCAAAGCCAGAACGCGCTCAGCCTAAGATCCACTGGAATCAACAAGGAACTGCCTTGCACCTCTGCCCTGTCCCCCGGGTGTGTGCACAAGAGATGGCCAGCGCCGGCATCCTGGGTGAAATCAGCCTGAGGGACAAGACGGCCAGCAGGGACGCTGGACTCCACTTTCGCGCACCCAGGAGATGGGGCGGGGCTGCCCCATGGATTTAAAGCTGAGCATGTTCTAGCTTTGATAGACGCAACCAGGTTGTAGATCAGCACCCGGTCAGCCTGGGCCAGTCCGAGGTGCGGTGGGATGGTCCTTCACTCTTTTCAGAGCAGGTCCACGGGCCTGATGGAACCACATGTCGGGCCACATCCGGCCCACGGGCCTTGTGTTTGACATGTCTGTTCTAGATCATTCTTCCCCAGTTGGCTGGGAAATTCTGGAAATTGTAGATTTCATATCATAAAATTATTAAGGTCAAGAAACACTGTTCTACCTCCTTGATCAATATAACTGCTCACTTTTGTACTGTTTCTTAATCTTAACAGGATCCCTCTAGAAGATCCATACAACTTTCAAAGTATGATCACATAAGTAATGTAAAAGCATTGTAATAGGTTGGCAATTTAATTTGGAATTTCTAATTACCCCAAAATGCTATTTAATTTGTCATTTCTGCAGGAAGTGCCCACAAGGTCAGGATTTTCTATGGGCTATGTTGGGCCTATAGTTGATATTTTATTAAGCAGTCGGTTTAAGTTAAGAGAGTCAGTTTGGTCTAGTGATTAAGGTACCAGGCTAGAAATCAGAGCATGAGTTCTAGTCCCACCTTAAGACATTAAGCCAGCTGGGTGACCTTGGGCCAGTTACTCTTTCTCAGCCCAAGCTACCTCACAGGGCTGTTATTGTGGGGAAAATGGAAGGAAGAGTATTAGATATGTTTGCTGCTTTGAGTCATTTGTATAAAAATAATAAAAGATATCAAATAAATAGGTTTTCTAAGTTATCTTTGTCCCCTACCTCTGTTCTCAGAATTGTGTTAATTGTATGTTGTCCTTGCAACCTGTATAATCTTGCTTAATGTTTTGCATTACATTGCATTACAGATTACATACATGGATCAATTTGACCCAGAAACAATCCTGTATCCATTTGCAAATCCATGAATCATTAATACTTTTATGCACATGCCAGCAAAAAAATCTGAAGGATTCCCGGAATTTTATAAAGATATATCTTACTTTAATCCTGATCAAATAAGATAAATCAGCTTTTCAGAGCGATGTGTGCCCTCGAGGTGAAGGCACTCGCCTGCCCAATCCTAGGCAGTGGCAGATGTTTTATCAGGGCGCAATGAGAAAATATCTGCTGCGAATTGTGTGTAGGTGTCAGGAAGGGCATCTAGCCAGTAAATGCTCAGCTCCATTCAGTCATCCTGACTTCACCCCAAATAAAGGAATTAAAGGGTTGTAAAAAGGGGGCAGGGGAATCAACTTTGTATTCTTTCCTTTTGCTTCTAATAATGGTTCCATTACACCAGGCTCATCTCTGGTCTGTCCTGGCCACGGTGTAATCTCTATTCCTTTGGAGATCTTTAATTTGCCATTTCTTACCCAGAGGTCCTGAATGCATTAAGCTAATTAGGTTCCATTGGCTCCATGTCACTCGAATTGATGAAAAGTGGTCTTGATTTTTAATTTTTCAGAATGAAAAGAAGGCCAAATCAATAAATAGCTGATAACAGATCATATCCAGCTACCCCAATAGTTGATGCTTAAATGCATCTATTTGAATAATTTATATATATGAATTAAGAGTTGGAGTTGTTTATGAGAAGAGCTTAAATCCTTAAACCTGAAGTGTTAATACCATTTCAACTTTTATTTATGAAAGAGGGCTAGTATAAGCCTTCTTGCTTGACCTGGTATTTTTTCAGCTTTGGGATATTCATGACATGTGATATCTGAACCACTAAAACAGAATATAATGTAATCCTGAACTCTGTTTTTTCTAAAAGTTTGAAAAGTCTCATCCATGGCAAAAAATTTTATCAAGCACTCCCATAATTCTTCATTTTAAATCATTATTTTATTAATCCCATTTATATCCCGCCCTTCTCCGAAGACTCAGGGCGGCTTACAATCTAAGCGCAAATCAATGTGCTTAGCAATAGCTTTCATTCTAAGTATATGCCTGCTTATTTATGACTTAGTGTGTTATATAAGCCCTGTTGATTTATTCAGTAAGTCATAGTTAAATGAACGTTTGCTTAATATGTACAGAACTAGTGTTTGACTTGAAATGGCAGGGTTACTTTCACAAGGAGATTGGGCATAGTTTCCTTTGGGAGGTAAAATGTAAGTGCCCTGATGTTTTGAACATCTTAATTGTTCCTTGTGGATTTTAACATTTAGCTCTTCTGATTAGGGTGCGATTGCTTCTCTGCAAAACGTTAACTTTGATGTCATTAATGCTGAATTAGAATAATAATAATAATTCACATAGGTTAAAAAACATATTGTCAAGCTAGTATTCTATGTTTTGTTCAACATAAGACAGCTACCGTATGTGGGTTCCACAACCTTCTTCCACAAACTCACTACTTTTGAACTTCCTTTTTCCATCTGAGACAACACAAGTCAGCATACTGCAGGGTGTAGGCAGAAGAACTATGTGTACCTCTCCCTGGGATAAGGTTAGCATTTATGCTTGCTGGAACTGTTGTTGTCTTTTTATAGTTTCCCTGCTGCTATGCATGGAGAATTCAGAATTATGTGAGTGCTTGATAAAATATTTTGCTCACACATAACCCAACTGATGTAAGTGGTGAGATCATTCCTCCATTTCATTAATCCAACTTAAAAAATGGTATTTTTTAATTATTCAAGTAAAAAATAATATGCCAGTACAATATTTCAAATATGGAAGCAATAAACTGTTCATATAAATTCAAGATAGGGCCAGTTGCGGCCCTATCTGGACCGGGATGCCCTGTGTATGGTCACTCATGCGCTCGTGACCTCTCGCCTAGACTATTGTAATGCTTGCTACATGGGGCTTCCCTTGAAGACCACTCGGAGGCTCCAACTGGTACAGAATGCGGCCGCGAGAGTTGTCTTGGGAGTTTCCCGGTACTCCCATGTTACACCTTTGCTCCGCGAGCTGCATTGGTTACCAGTTGTCTTCCGGGTGAGGTTCAAGGTCTTGGTTATGATCTTTAAGTCCTTACATGGCATGGGTCTGGGATACCTCGAGGACCACCTGCTGCCGGCGTCAACTCCCCTCCGCCCTGTGCGTGCCCACAGAGAGGGCCTCCTCAGGGTGCCTCCGGTCAGGGAATGTCGACTGGTGGCCCCCAGGGGGAGGGCCTTCTCTGTGGGTGCTCCGGCATTATGGAACCAACTGCCGGTTGAGCTCTGGATGGCATCGGACCTCCGATCCTTCCGTCGCGGGTTGAAGACCCAGTTGTTTGAGTTAGCTGGTCTGGCCTGATGGGGAATATGGGTTTTTAATTGGTTTTTTTATTATTCTATTATTGTTGTATTTTAATTGGGCATGGTTTAATTCTCTTTTAATTTTTGTATAGCTATTTATATATGCCCTGTGAACCGCCCTGAGTCCCTAGGGAGAAGGGCGGTATAGAAATCAAATAAATGAAATGAAGATGGGCTTTTTCAGAAATCAAATACTAAGAGGACAAATGTTATCTACTATCTACAACTCTTAAGGGCAGACACCTCCATGAAAAAGTGCCTGCCAGCTCCTTCTACCAGAAATTAGGTTTAAATCCCTATTTAAGCAGTCAGCGGGAAATATTTTAGAGCAGCAAGAGAAGTTGTGTACAGGTAGTCTTTGGTTTACGACTGGTCATTTAGCAACCAATAGACCTTAAGACAGATTTTCCCCAAAGCTACTTATGATCCAGTTTCAAAGTTGCAGACACTGCAGTGTAATGTGGTCATTACGACCAATATCAGGGAAGATGTAGCAGCCCCCTCCTACCTGTCCTATCTCCCCTACTCCCCCCCTCTTCACTGGGTCTCCACTGGCCTTGGGCCTGCTTCCCACCCTACTGGGTCTCTAGCCACAATGAGAGAAGGGGAGAGGGTCACTAAGCAAAGTGATTGTGGACTTGCTTCCCTTAGCAACTGACTTGCAACTATAATGGGTAGGTTCCATTATGGTCTTATATTCAGGATTACCTGTATCTGTTCCTTCAAGACTTTCATATTAAGTGTTGGTTAATATGTCACTATTTTAATACGAATAAAGGAAAAAGCACCATGCTTTAACTTATCTTTTTTTTTTAAACAGGGAAAAGGCTACAGGAATGGATTAGTGTCATCTTATGTTTCTCCTTGATGTCTTTCAACTTCTACAAACTTCTCTTTTGCCTGAGACTGGAGCATGCCTTCTCAATAATTTTTGGTATATGTAAGTATGCATTAGTTTTTATGTAGGTTGCTCTACTTTGAGAGTAATTTTGGTGCTTAACTCTATGCTTTTATATTCTGAATTGTGCTTGTATTTATGTTGTTTCCTTTCTCTTGATATAAGCAGCAGGGTAAAAAATGGATAAAATATTAATCAAAAGTGCCCTAATTAGAAAGGGCATGATATTTAAAAACATAAAGTAAAAGCAGTATGATCCAGTACATTGGATTTTGCCCCCCAGAGTATCTCTAGGAAAAATGATACATTAAAGCTAAATGGGTCACCCTACATAAAGAAATGAAAAATGGAAGTTGAAGATTTGTTGATCTAATATGCAGTATTTATTCCACACGATTCAATAATAGCTTCAGAGTAATTTACTAAACTTTTAAAATATCTTATAATCATTGGCAGCCGCTCATAAATGTTTGTATGTAAGTTGGGATCTCAAGTCTACTTGTTACTCAAAGAGATGATTATTTTTTTCTTTTAAGGTCAATGAAAGGTGTCCCACCCTTTCTCTTTAGTTTGAAACAATGGGTTGTTCCGTAGACCTAGGCAAGGAGATCTAGATTTGCTCCGAATAAGAGTTTTGTATTATAGAAGCAACACAATTCTCATGAAAGAACAAAGATGATGTGGTTTGCTTTAAAATTAACCTGAAGCTTCTTCCTAGTTATAATTTGCCAAAGCCAAGATTAGCTTTGAGAAGAATATGCAAGTTTAAGAAAGTCTAGTCTTCTGTGATATGGTTTTTATTTAACTTTATTTTAACTATTTAACTTTATTTAAAGTATCGTATATACTTGAGTATAAGCCGACTCGAGTATAAGCCGAGACCCCCAATTTCACCCCCCAAAACTGGAAAAAGTTATTGACTCGAGTATAAGCCGATCCGCCGTTCTGCAAGCCTCCGCCGCCGGCGGAGGCTGGATCCGCGCTCTGCAAGCCTCTGCCGCCAGCAGAGTCTCGATCCGCCATTTTGCAAGCCTGAATACACAGGAATACCCTGTGTGGCCGCGGCTCTCGGGGAAGCCCTGGCTGTCCACTTCCTCGCTCCACGCTGCCATTCGGGGCCCGCGCGTTCCCCGGGCAAATCGCGGCGCCCAGCAGGCGAGGAAACACGCCCGCTCCAGTCGCCCCCCCCTTCCCTCAGGAGACGCGAAGCAAGTGACCGCCCGGAGCTTACCGAGGACTTGCGCGTGGCCGAGGCTTCGGTGCTTCCAGGATCGCGCGCACCTCTCCCAAGCCGCCGCCGTCCGGAGACCTGCCGAAGTTTGGGGAGGTTTGGGGAGGTGCGCGCGCACCTCCCCAAACCTCCCCAAACGTCGGCAGGTCTCCGGATCTCCGCGCCCTGCCTGCCTGCTTCTTTCCGCTGCGGAAAGAAGCAGGCAGGCAGGGCGCGGAGGTCCGGAGACCTGCCGACGTTTGGGGAGGTTTGGGCACCTCCCCAAACCTCCCCAAACATCGGCAGGTCTCCGGATCTCCGCGCCCTGCCTGCCTGCTTCTTTCCGCAGCGGAAAGAAGCAGGCAGGCAGGGCGCGGAGATCCGGAGACCTGCCGACGTTTGGGGAGGTTTGGGGAGGTGCGCGCGCACCTCCCCAAACCTCCCCAAACTTCGGCAGGTCTCCGGACGGCGGCGGCTTGGGAGAGGTGCACGCGATCCCGGAAGCACCAAAGCCTCGGCCGCGCACAAGTCCTCGGTAAGTTTTTTTTGTTGACTGGAGTATAAGCCGAAGTGGAATTTTTCAGCCCAAAAAGTGGGCTGAAAAATTCGGCTTATACTCAAGTATATACGGTATTTGTATATCTTAGAGTTGAATAAGTTGAACAAAGAAATAGGGAAAAAAAATCTTGCTCTATGTTGAAATATAAAACGTCTGTATCTGAATGCTTGCCCTACAAACCTGGTTCTTTCTGATCAGACTGTTGATTATACTGTATGATGTTGTCATTCCAAGATGGAATATTACTTCAAGAGAGATGCTACACCAGCTCTATGGTGAATCATTTGCTTGTGTGCATGCAGTCCATTCATCTCAAATCAAGTCACCGATGAACAGCATTTGGTATCTGGTCTTGTCTGTCTTAAAGTAGTTCTTTAGATTATCCTATTCTCTGTCTAGCTCAAACATAAATAAAAAAGGAAGATTTTTGTTGAGTTTTGGAACTCACATGTTAAAGCAGGGGACCCCAGTCCCTGGTCTGCAGCCTGCTACCGGGCCATGACGCATTGGGAACCAGGCCACACAAGTGGTGGGGGAGCACACAAAACCTTCCCCTCTACCTCCTCCCCTCCCCCACTGTGCCACTACTAGTTCACAGAAGCAGAAAAGTTGCTGTGTTAAAGGACTTACAAATTACTTAATTGCTCAGAAGTACAAATGCTTGCTAAATTAAACATGCATACTTTTAAAAATATAAATAGCTGCTAGTGAAGTGTGGAAAGCAGGAAAGGAAAAATTACCCGGTTTTAAATATATTATTGAAATGTTTCATACAATAATAATCAAAAGGAGAAAAAAAACAGAAAAAGAAAAAGACCAAATTTAAGAAATGTACAGATTATATCTGAGCTTCCTTTCAAGAGGTAATTACATTCTTATTGTCCCTTTTCTTTTAGGACTTTTCCAACTCTTTTTGTCTCTTTATTTAGTCATCAATTCATTTTATTTTCTTCTTTCAGCAAAAAAATCCATATAACCTACCACTTTTACAAAAAAAGTTGGTGTTATTTGTTCTCTGAACAAACAGATCAGTTTGCCATTTTGGTAGATTCTAATTTTCAAAATTCATTCCTGCATTGTGGGAATTTCATTATTTTTCCATTGTACATAAAATAATCTTTGTGCAGATACCATACAATGAATCTGAAAAGATTCGTAGTAAATAAATACTACGAATCTTTTCAAATTCATTGTCCATAAGTTTCAGTAAGAAGAATTCTCATTTCAGAGGAATTTTAATCCTTAAAATCCTTTGTATCATTACATGAATTCATACCCAGAATTTCTTAGCTTTCTCACAAGTCCACCATGCATGATACATTGTCCCCTCATGCTTTTCATGTTTCCAGCACTGGTCTGAAATAGTTTAATTTGTTTTTGATAATTTTCCTGGTATCATTTACCAATGATGAATTATTTTACAGAATTTTTCTCTTAAATTACGACGCAGTTTGAATTTAATAAGAGTTATCTGCATTTGGCCTCAAGCATATATTTCTATATTCTATCCAAATTTAGCAGTCCATTTTGTCATGTTATCTTTAACCTGTTCTTTTGTTTCAAATCTTAACATTTATACATTTTGCTGTTATGTATTCATCATTTGTACTTATAGGTAGTCCTCGACTTACAACCACAATTGAGCTCAAAATTTTTGTTGCTAAGTAAAACATTTGTTAAGTGAACTTTGCCCCATTTTACGAACATTTGTGCTACAATTGCTAAGTAAATCACTGCATTGTTAAGTTAGTAACATGTTTGCTAAGTGAATCCGGCTTCCCCATTGACTTTGCTTGTCAGAAGGTACAAAGGATGATCACGTGACCCTGGGGCACTGCAACCATCATAAATACATGCCAGTTGCCAAGGTTCTTGATCACATAACCACGGGGTTGCTTCAGTGGTCGTAAGTGTGAAAAACGGTCATAAGTCACTTTTTCAGTGCCATTGTAAATTTGAACTGTCACTAAATGAACTGTTGTAAGTCGAGGACTACCTGTATTAACCATTTCTCTGTCTGCTGTTTTTCTTCTATAAAATGCTTCTTGTGCTGAAGTCAGTAAAAGTATCTTCAGACACAACCTGGATTTATATTTCCATATTCTCAATATAGCATTGGCACATAGTGATTTTTAAAAATCGACATTAACTTGTAACTTTGTCATATCATTAAACCCATGCCATTCCAAACATCAAGTTATGATTTCCAGTTCAAACAGTCTTGTTATTTCTCAACAGAACCCATTGCTTCATCCAAACCAAGCAGTTTAAGATTAGGTTGTCCCAACCCTTCTCTTTCTTTTGCATCTTGAGAGTTTTATATTTAACCCTTGGGTTCTTACCCTGCTGTCCAAATCTGGATAAATCTTTTTGCCATTATTTAAAAGGTACATCAGTTTTCAAAACTGATATTGTTCAAAATAGAGACATTCTAGATTCCTTTTTATTACAAAAAAATCTATTGATGTTAGTTGCAGCATTTCCCAATTTAATAAATCTCATGCTAACAGCGTTCTGAAATAACATAATAAAGGTCACATTAGACATGGACACAGATATTTTACTTTTTTCTCAGTTTGAAAATCAGGCTTTTTGCATCAGTTCGTTTTGATCTTCCATTCTCATACTTTTGCTAACGTTTTAGTTCTCTGTTTCTTCAAATGGAAGAGGTAATATATCTCCCAAACAGGACAAATAATGGTTAATAGTGAATTGAGTAAACCTTATGAAATGCAGAAAGTACAAGACAGGATTGCCCACTTTTACACCGTTGTTCATTTTGGCTTTGAAAGTTCTTACTAGAAATGTTAAGACAAGATGAAAAAATTACTGGGTGAAAGTGAAAAAGGAGATATATAGTAACTTCAGAGCATTTGCAGAGATTTGATTTTAGTAGTTGAAAATTCCTTGGAGGGAATAGACATATTAATGGAAAAACTGAAACAATTGTTAGCTAGAATTAGCCAGATTTAAAATGAAGAACAATTATCCTCATCTACCATTGTTGTAATAAAATGGCAAAAAATAACAACTTCAAAGAAGCCACCGCTTGCATTTCAAAGGTTATATTGAAATGAATCTGTGGTAAATATGCATCTACCTAAGCTCCTGAGATGGGCTGTTACTCATTTCGTTTGCTTAATTTCTCACTCCTGGGTGTTCAATAGACTATTCATTTTATTAGTAATGTAATACAACCTACACTATTAAATTTTGCAGTACTGCATTTTTGCTTGAATCCTCTAATTTTCCACTACATTGTGAACAGTAATTTCCAGGTATTTCCTTTTGATTGTCCCCATTCACCTTGTTCCTAGAAGCTAAGATTATCAGTGCACTTAAACACTTCATACAGTGGTAGACATCGTAATGGCAGAATTTTATTTTCTTTCTTGTACAGGTATTAGTAAATTGTAAATGCTTCAGGGAAACCATAGTTCAGTGGATCAGTGGATAAGGTGATCTGTTCAGGTTCTTATAACAAAATGTCTAGATTCATTTTCAATACTTCATTGATTTTGAGAAAATATATAATTAAAGTCTTCTTTCACTACAAAGTCTTCCAATTCAAGTGGAGCATATATTTTAGCCGTTGTATTGAATCTAACTAATGCTTAGTACAAATAAGAACCATGGAATCAATTTTTATAGATTGATACAGTGTCGGACCATTTCTTAGCAAAACGTTTGAAGGCAATGGGATGAAATCTTTCATGCTTATAAAATTTTACAAATTCCTGCTGTCATAGCATAGTAAAGGTTAACTGAACTATTGATTTCTAATGTAAAGTTTCCAACAGCGCAATATCTGTTCAGGTGTTGTTTTTTTGTCCCAGAGCTGTAGCTTTTCATAGCTTTGTGGCCATTCTGTAGCAATTCTCCCCAAGCTGGTCACTTCCAGATGGTTGAGAAATCATTCTCCAAAATTCCCTAACCACATTGTATTAAGCATAGTTTTTCCAGCTTTACCAATAGATTTAAGAATACTTTCCCGATATATTTGGAGAGCACCAGATTGGGAAAGCTTTGTTAAATATGTGGGCCTCTAGATGGTGTTAAAAGGTAAAGGTTCCCCTGCACATGCGTGCTAGTCGTTTCCAACTCTAGGAGCCGGTGCTCATCTCCGTTTCAAAGCCGAAGAGCCAGCGCTTGTCCGAGGACGTCTCTGTGGTCATGTGGCTGGCATTACTAGACGCCAAAGGCGCACGGAACGCTGTTACCTTCCCACTGTAGTGGTCCCTATTTTTTTTTTATTGAAAAGTTTTAAAATACAATTTTCCTTTAAAAAAAAAACCCTTCCCCCTCCCTCCTCCCCCCTACCTCCCCTCCTCCCCCCTCCCTCCTCCCCCCCCTACCTCCCCCCTCCCCCCCCTACTTCCCAGAGCTGAATACAAGGTATATATATATATATATATATAAAAAGCAAACCTAAGCAACCATATACTAACAACTATAAATTCTAAAATCCATCACTCTCTAGCTTATATAGGATAAAACAAACCTTAACAATATTAAATATATGTATAAAAAAAAACCTAGAATAAGAAAAGGACACTCTCTAGCTTATATAGAATGGAACAAACCTTAATAGTATTAAATATATATTAAAGACAAAAAAAAAGGAAAAAGAAGAAAAAAAAACCCCTTCTCAACCCTATACTTATCCTAAATAAACTCCATCCATTTTATCCATTCCATGATATAACATTCTTACAAATAATTTTCCAAATTAACCAAGGATCCCAAATCAAAAAACTTTAAAGTCAACTCTTCTGTAATCGGCCGTTCCTCTTCCAGTACCACAATCCAAAAAAGCTCACCCTTTCCACAGAACCACCAAATATAAAAATATATTGCGCCTACACCCAAATCTTTTCCCCCCTCCCCTACTTGACTACTTGACTATATCGTAAAAGTTCCATAGACTTCTGCAATTCCTGCTACTTTCTCTTCTTAGATCGTTTTGCAGCAGCACGCGTCACCCTCTGTTTTATAGATTCATCCGACGAGGTTGTATCTTGATCTCCTCCAACACCGTTGTCTTCTATCTGACCATCTTCGGCCTCTTGATGCACTCCTTCTCCAGATCCCTTTCCAGCTTCCAAAAGTGTTAATGGCGTTGCATTTAAAACATTATTGTAGAAATCACGCGCTTGCATCACAGTAACCAAACGGTACTTTTTACCTTCGTGCGTCACCATCAACCCCACTGGGATCTCCCATCTGAACCTTATATCTCGCTGCTTGAGCTCTTGCACAAGAAATGTAAAATTCTTCCTTCTCCTTAGAATCTTTGGAGGAATTTCTTTTAAAACCAAAACTTCTTGATTAGCAATCATAACTTTAGTATCATAAGCAGCTTGTATAACTTCATCTCTAGTTTCCCTTTTTGCAAAATATACCACCACATCTCTAGGCAACTTTCTCTGTCTGGCAATCCATGAATTCACACGAAACACTTTGTCCATGCCTCCTTTTATTTCAGATGCTGGCTGTTTCAACACTATTTCAAAAGCCTCAGAAACCAGCTGCTTTAGATCTTCCTTAGTATTCTCCTTTAAGCCTCTAATTCTAATGGCAAACTGCATCTGGAAATATTGAGCAAGACACAGTTCCCTTTCCATTTTATTTTCATTCTCCAATAGTTTTGCTTCTAATATAGCATTCTTTTGAGACAAGTCTTCTAGCTTTTCCTCCAATTCTTCCACACACCGAGCCACTTTAAACACTGAAGTCAAGATGTCTACCCTCATCGCTTTGAGCTTCTGTTCCATCCTCTCCTCCATTCTCTCCTCCAATTTCTCCAATTTCTCCTCCATCTGTGCAAATCTAATATTAATTGATTCCAAAATTACCTGGGTATGTTTTTCAAGAGCATCTTGTAAGTCCTTTGATGTCAATACATCAGGAGGATGCAGCGCCTGCAATAATGATTGTTGCACGGGAGAAGTTCCAGCACTCCGAAGAGTTTTAGGGGGTGGTTTAGCCGCCATCTTTTACCAAATATGACGCACTTTCACTTCAGATTTGTAATCCAAAAAAGTCCATCAAGCTGGAGAGTAAAACATAGTAATCCTTGTTGTGACTCAGGGCCAGCCTGTGGGTCCGACAGCCGGCTCCGATGTATCGGATGACTCAGATGTGGGGGAGGAGGGAAACGAACCGGCTGATGATGATTTGGAGGCTTTGCAGAGCCCTCAGCCGGGGACCTCTTCTCAGCTGCGTGAGCCCGATAGTGCGGAGGAAGATGACCCACAGCTGGCCCTGTTCAAGGACGCCCGACGCAGGAGGCAGTCGAGCAGGAACAAACAAAGAAAGGCTGTGAGACTCCTCGGGAGGAGGCACAGGGAGACCACGCCCTGAGCTCTCTATAAAAGGAGTGTTTGGGGAGGGGTTGGTTGCTGAAAGCAACTTTTCCGCTTGAGAAGATAAGCTCTTGTGTTTTTGTTAACTGCGTAATTAAATCTTGGCAGATGCCTTTTAGCCTTGGAAGCTCTCCAGTCTCTTCTTCCTAAATAGGGGTTTGCCTTTACAAGGCCAGAAGAGGGCTGGTTCAGAACAGTTTGCTTTCAGCCACCCACCCCTTATTACTACGATGGAGCAGCTTCTTGCCGAGAATGCCCAGCTCAACCAGCAACTCACCTTGCTGGCCACTCAGGTGGCACAACTGCAGGCTCAGGTACATGCTGCCCCCCCACCCAGGAGGAAATGTCAGATAGCTATGCCGGATAAATTTGCTGGTAAACCAGAACTGTTTCCTGCCTTCCTGGGACAATGCCAGCTTTATATCAGCGTGAGAGCAGCTGATTTCCCCACTGACCGAGATAAGGTGGGATTCATGTTGAGCCTTCTGTCGGGAGATGCAGCTCGTTGGGGCACGCCTCTGTTGGCACAGCCTAGCCCTTTGTTGGATAACTTTGGGGGGTTTTGTGACCATATGCGCCTCATGTACGAGGACCCGATTAAGGCGCAGACTGCCACCCGACGCCTGAAAGCTTTGAGGCAGGGTCAGCGCCCTCTACAGGCCTATATCAGCAATTTCCGGCTGCTTAGCCAGGATTCCGCCTGGAATGAGGCTGCGCTCGTGGATGCCTTTCAGGATGGCTTGTCAGAGGAGATGTTGGATGAGCTGGCCCGCGTGGACATTCCCTCAGATCTGAATGGGCTGATCCATCTTTGTCTGCGGATCGATGCCCGGTTGCAGCAGCGAAAGAGTCGCTGTGCCACCCCACAGACCCCTGCCGCCCCTGTTGTGCGTGAGCCCCCAGTCCAGAGGGAGGAGCCAATGGAGCTGGGTGCCGCCAGGTCCTGTCTATCGGTGACGGAAATGGACAGACGACGATCGGAGGGGTTGTGTTTTTACTGTGGGGACCCTGGACATTTGGCTGCTTCTTGTCCAAAGAAGCGTCAGCGGGCATCAGTGACCAAGCCGGCCCTGAGAAAGTCCCCTGCTTTGCTGTCGGGAAACGGCCCGAGCCCGATCTAGACGGTGTGAAAGATCGGGCGACCCACAACGACCACGCCGAGCGATGCCGTTCCGACGGTGCCTGTGAACCTTCACGGCATTTGATTTTGGAGGCACGTCTGATCCTTCCTGGCAAGCCAGAGGGGATTCCGGTCCATGCTTTAATTGACTCTGGGGCTACCACTAACTTTATGGATTCGGCCTTTGTGGCCAAATGGGCTGTTCCCCAGTGTCCAGTGGATCCGCCCATGCTTGTGGAGACCATCGATGGTCGAGTGCTCCTGTCCGGGCCTATTACGGCCGCCACGCAACCCGTGTGTATGGCCATCAGTACCCATGTGGAGGCCATTCAGTTCTACGTCACTTCGGAACTGCACTTCCCCGTGGTCTTGGGACTGGCGTGGCTCCGGGCGCATGATCCACAGATCTATTGGTCTCAGAACTTGGTCACCTTCCCAAGTTTGCAGTGCGTGGACCACACCCGCCATATCTGTGCCGGCCAGGTGGAGGGTTCCCCAGGGGTTTCCTTGCCTCCCGAACTGTCCGACTTTGCTGACGTGTTCAGCGAGTCAGAGGCGGACCAATTACCCCCGCACAGGCCCTACGACTGCTCCATTGACCTAGTCCCTGATGCGCCTCTCCCAGTGGGGCGTTTGTACTCCATGTCGGAGCCCGAGTTGGCTGCATTGCGGGACTTCCTGACAAAGAACTTGGCTCGTGGTTTCATCCGGCCCTCGTCCTCGCCAGTGTCTGCGCCCGTGCTCTTCGTCAAAAAGAAGTCGGGCGAGTTACGGCTTTGCTGTGACTACCGGAAACTCAACGCTATCACGGTGCGTAACCGCTATCCGCTGCCCCTCATCCCCGAGCTCTTGGACCAAGAGCTCGGGGATGAGGGGCAGCGGATAGCGGTTACGCACCGTGATAGCGTTGAGTTTCCGGTAGTCACAGCAAAGCCGTAACTCGCCCGACTTCTTTTTGACGAAGAGCACGGGAGGCTAAGATCTTCACGAAACTGGACCTGCGTGGAGCTTACAACCTCGTCAGGGTTCGGCCGGGTGATGAGTGGAAGACGGCGTTTGGTACTCGCTATGGACATTTCGAGTACACGGTGATGCCGTTTGGCCTGACCAACGCCCCCGCTGTGTTTCAGCATTTTATGAATGACATCTTTCGGGATCTGTTGGACCAGTTTGTTGTGATTTACCTGGACGACATCCTGATTTACTCCCCGTCGCGTGAAGCGCATCATCAGCATCTCCGTCAGGTCCTGCAGCGCCTCCGGAAACATCGGCTGTTTGCCAAGTTGGAGAAGTGCCAGTTCTACCAGGTGACCATTGATTTCTTGGGTCACCGCATTTCTCCTGAGGGCATCGCCATGGAACCGAGTAAAGTTGAGTCGTTGCAGAGTTGGCAACCCCCGCGTCGCGTGAAGGATGTTCAGCGACTTCTTGGATTTGCCAACTACTATCGGACATTCATCCCTGGCTTTGCTGCCTTGACAGCCCCCCTCACCCGGCTCCTGCAGAAGAAGACTCGGTTCCAGTGGAACGCCCCCGAACAACAGGCGTTCCAAGCTTTGAAGGACGCCTTCATGAAGGAGCCCATCTTGAAGCATCCTGACCCGCAACGGCCGTTTGTCGTGGAGGCGGACGCCTCCGACATTGCCATTGGGGCCGTGTTACTCCAGGCAGCGACGCCCAACGGTACCCTTTTCCCTTGCGCGTATCACTCTCGGAAATTGAATCCCTCGGAGCGCAACTATACCATCTGGGAGAAGGAGCTGCTGGCCATCAAGGCGGCGTTCGAGGCTTGGAGGCATCATCTGGAGGGGGCGCGGCATCAAATCGAGGTCCGGACGGACCACAAGAATCTGGAAAGCCTGCAGACCGCTCGGAATTTGAACCAACGCCAGATCCGGTGGTCCCTCTTCTTTGCGAGGTTTGACTTCCGGGTGCGGTACATACCAAGCGGGCACAACCAGAGAGCGGATGCTCTGTCCAGGAAGCCCGAGTACACCCGAGTGGAAGACAAGCTTCCGCCCAGGACAGTGATCCCCGTCGAGTCTTTTGCTGTGGTGCGGGAGCCGGTGGATATACGGGCTCGGATCCGGGAGGCGCAGCAGCAGGAGGCGTGGGTGGCTCAGCGGAAGGAAGAGGTGGGGCCAGATTCGCCTTGGTCGGTCACGGATGGACTCCTGTATTATCGTGACCGGCTCTATGTTCCAGGAGGGCCACTCAGGGGACTCGTCCTCAGCCAATGTCATGATAACCCGGCTGCGGGGCATTTTGGCCTGTTCAAGACTCTGAACCTGGTCTCCCGTACATTCTGGTGGCCCCGAGTCCGACACGATGTCCAGTCTTATGTCACCTCCTGCGTCCCATGCAGGCAGGCCAAGTCAGCGACAGGGGCCCCGCCTGGTTTACTGCAGCCTTTGCCAACGCCCAAGAGACCCTGGGGGGCTGTGTCCATGGACTTTCTGACGGATCTACCCCCATCCTCCGGCTTCACGACAGTGTTTGTGGTGGTGGACATGTTGACCAAGATGGCGCACTTCATCCCCTGTCGCGGCTTACCGTCAGCTCGCGCCACTAGTCGCATGTTCATCCAACAGATGTTCCGGCTGCACGGCCTTCCCGATAGAGTCGTCTCCGATAGGGGGGCCCAGTTTACAGCCCGCTTCTGGCAGGAGTTGATGCGGGCGTTGGACATTAAGGTTTGCCTCTCCGTGCATCATCCTCAGACCGACGGGGGTACCAAGAAGGTCATCGGCATCTTAGAGCAGTATCTGCGCTGCTACGTTAACCTGCAGCAGGACAATTGGGTGGACTATTTGGCCATAGCCGAGTTTGCCTTTAACAACTCGCAGCACACCTCCACGCAGATGACACCGTTCTTGGCCAACGTGGGTTATCACCCCCGGTTTTTCCCCCTTTCTCCCGTGGACTCACCGGAGCCGGCAGCAAACGAATTCATGGCGGAGTTACAGGCGATCCATCGGTTGGTGCGACGGCAGCTGGAGAAGGCCAAGGCCGACTACAAGAGGTTCGCCGATCGGTCGAGAAGGGATACGCCTCCATTATCGGTGGGGGATCGGGTCTGGCTGTCCACCAGGAACCTACCATCCACTCGGCCGGCGAGGAAGCTGGACCACCGTTACCTTGGACCGTTCCCAGTCGAGGCCGTCATCAACCCGGTCGCCTATCGTTTAACTCTGCCACGTTCCCTGCGCGTGCACCCCGTCTTCCATCGGTCCTTGTTGGTCCCCGAACAACCGGCTTGTCCACTTCGCCAAGCGGAACCTCCCCCATCAGGACCTCGTGATGGCGACAGCACCCCCGAGTACGAGGTCGCCAGCATCAGGGATTCCCGCTGGCTGAAAGGTCGCTTCCAGTACCTGATCGAGTGGAAAGGGTACGGGCCGGAGGACTTCACATGGGAAGACGCGACCGCCGTTCATGCCCCTGCGTTGGTGACTGCTTTTCACGAACAGTTCCCATCCCGACCACATCCGGATCGGCAGACCCGGGGGAAGGGCCCTGCGGTGCGGGATAGTGTTGTGACTCAGGGCCAGCCTGTGGGTCCGACAGCCGGCTCCGATGTATCGGATGACTCAGATGTGGGGGAGGAGGGAAACGAACCGGCTGATGATGATTTGGAGGCTTTGCAGAGCCCTCAGCCGGGGACCTCTTCTCAGCTGCGTGAGCCCGATAGTGCGGAGGAAGATGACCCACAGCTGGCCCTGTTCAAGGACGCCCGACGCAGGAGGCAGTCGAGCAGGAACAAACAAAGAAAGGCTGTGAGACTCCTCGGGAGGAGGCACAGGGAGACCACGCCCTGAGCTCTCTATAAAAGGAGTGTTTGGGGAGGGGTTGGTTGCTGAAAGCAACTTTTCCGCTTGAGAAGATAAGCTCTTGTGTTTTTGTTAACTGCGTAATTAAATCTTGGCAGATGCCTTTTAGCCTTGGAAGCTCTCCAGTCTCTTCTTCCTAAATAGGGGTTTGCCTTTACAAGGCCAGAAGAGGGCTGGTTCAGAACAATCCTCTTTACCATTTCCTCTTGTATCGCTCTGCCTGCTCCTTTAAATCATAGTCATTCCTTCAGGCAGGGGTGGTCGCAGACGGCTGGCTCTGCTCCAAGAAGTCAGGAGCAGAGGCGACGGCCAGCTGGGAGCAGCCCAGGCTACGGGGGAGTTCAATCCTTCAGCCGCCCAAGCCATAAGCTCTGGTGGCCCTGGAGAACTCTACCCCTACCTGGGAGCTCGCCCCCTCCTCTTCTCCCGAGGAGGGGGCTTCGGATTCGCCCGAACAGCTGATCGGCGCTGTTTCGGGCGAAAAAACAACAGCTGAGCCGCGGGCAGCCCGGGAAGGCTCCCTCCGTCGCCGCGGAGCCACCGGAAGTCTAGTGGTCCCTATTTTTCTACTTGCATTTTTACGTGCTTTCGAACTGCTAGGTTGGCAGAAGCTGGGACGAGTAACAGGCGCTCACTCTGTTACGCGGCACTCGGGATTCGACCCGCCAAACTGCCGACCTTCTGATCGACAAGCTCAGTGTCCTAACCCACTGAGCCACCGCGTTAATGACCCCCTAATGTTGGCTACTGCCTAGGTTGAAGTCCAAAATGTCTTGTGGCTCAAGGTTCCCCCTTTGCTTATAATATACCTCAAGGCTTTCTTTTCTGTTCTGCAGCTAAAATCAAGCTATCTTGGAACTGAATTTTGGACTGATGTTTTGCTAGTAGTTTGTGGCCACTTAAAAGATTGAGAACAAACCAGGCTCAGCTTATCCCATGCTTGCATTTAGTGAGGGTGTCCACAGACAGCAGTACAGCAAAACTGTCAAAATGGTGGCTGTGATAGTGGATCAGAGCTCCTCCGTTTTTTATGTGCAACAGTTTTGGTGTTTAGGAACAGAGGTAGCTTAGTTGCTTTTCTATTAATACATAATCCTTAAAAGGGCTCTCTTGTAGGAACCCTGCCTTGGTCTAATTGAAACTGGAAATATAGCAAAGGAAAATATTTTCCCCCACTCTGCTGTCTCCTCTTTTCCCCACTGGAAATGGCTGTTAGCAACACACAAGGAGGGGATACTTTCCTAAGAGCTCACAATTCAAGAATACCAGTGTTAACTTGGATTGCCAACAAAGTTCTGTCTGCGACAAAACAGAACACAGAATTGCCTTCTCCTTTGAACTGGGGCATTTCCAACCAAATTGCCCCTCCTCCCACCCCTCCCTCCTGCTTTAAAAAAAAACTACCAGAGACTCCGGGCAGAGGTAGCAACAAGCAGGCAGCGACGGGCAGAGGCTTCACATTTTAACCCCTCCCCTGTCACCTCTGCATGGCTCTCAGCTAACCTCTCTCAGACCTGCACATGTGTTTGTGTGTGTGTATGTTTGTGTATGTGTGCGTGCGTAGGGGAGGGTCTCACCCCTTGTAGCCCCACGCCCTCAACAGAGACCTTCTGCAATGACAAGCTGCAAACTAATGAAAGCTGGGGTTTTTTTTGGAGTACTTGTTTCTTTTTCTCAACATGCCCCCGATCATATCGCACCCTGCTCCCCCTCAGCTCCCGCCTCCAGCCCCGTGGGGCTGCAAGGAGTGAGACCACCTCCATGCGCAAGCGCACACGCGTGCGTGCACACACACACACACACACGGGTCTGAGAGAGGCGAGCTGAGAGCCACGCAGAGGCAACGATGGGGGAGGGGTCAAAATGTGAAGCCTCCTGCCCAGAGCCTTTGGCAGCTAAAAAAAATAAACCTGAGAAGCGCTCAGAAGGCAGTCCCTTTCCCAGCTCCTCCCTTCTTCCCTCCCTTTCCTTCCTCTGTGCTCAGGAAGAGATGACGGGAGGGGAAGAGATTGCCAGCACTGCCGGTGGCCATAGCTATCCCACACAGGCAGCGGCGGTCTTCGTGAAAGGGAAGCCTGGTGGCTGCGAGGCTAGGTCAGTGAGCGGGCGAGGTGCTGATCGACTGGTGGGGGCCATCAAAGCTGGAAAATGCTCAGCCTTCGATCCACAAGGAGACCTGGAGCTAGAAAGCCCCCGCCGCCGCCGTCTCTGCCCCACACAGATAAGGCAGTGAGCGCTGGCATCCTGGGGGGAAAGGAAACACTTCTCCTTTCTCAGTGATGAGCAGGGATGCCAGGCGCTCGCTATCTCCTTTTTGTGTGCCCACAAGGTGGAGCAGGGGCATCCCCTTGCTGGCCCTTTCTTGCCAAAACCTTTTATATCCTCTCCTCTCTCTCCCCCCTCCACCCCGCCTTCTCTTAAGGGCACCTCCAGCTTCCGGAAGCGCCGATCAGCTGGAACCCTGCGCTGATCCTGGGACTTTTGTCAAGCCCCCGACAGCCCTGCAGCTCCAGCTGTGTCTCCCTCAGTCTTATGTGGCATTGTCGCCACTTGAGCTCATTTGTCTGCCCCCTGCTACCACTTCTCTAGGACGGTCGCGTACCACCTGCCAGGTGCCAAAGTACCACCAGTGGTTCGCGTACCACCAGTTGAAAAGCCCTGGCATAGGGGACAAAGGTGTTACAGAATCGGACAGTCCTGCTAGAAATACTTCGAAATCTCCTCCCAGAGGGGACTAACTGTGAAATGGGTGTATGGGGTCTCTAACAATCCTTTGAGCTCTAAGCACATAGCGCTTATAAGCAGCATCCTGAATAATGGGAAGGGGACTTTCTGTCATCTTCTCAACTGTCTTTACCACTCTCTGTATGGGCCTTTTATCTGAGACACTGCTACCACCATACCAAACAGTGATGCAGTAATAAGTACAAATATATTTTAACCTCTCTCTCTCTAAAAGTTACATCATATCACTCTTCTTTCTATAATCCATCCTGTTCATCATAACCTTAGAACACAAATTCATTATCAGTACAAAGTTGTATCTCAAATTCTAACTTACTTTGCTCCATACAGTAAATGTTTGGGGAATATTTGGTTCCAAATAGGGCTGTGACTCCCATTCAGGACTCATCTTGGCATGTTTCTTGCCCGTGTCTCTCTCATTTTGACTCAGCTAGGAAACGCAGATCCTTGGAGAGGGAAAGCATCCATGGGAGAAATTGCCTCCCGTTCATATTCTTTTTCCAGCATAAATGAGAGTCTGTCAGGACTTTTGGCAGAGGACTTATGCAGTAGAAGAATGATGGAGGTAACGGTGAAAGCTGGTGATAACTGTTCTAGAAATCTTGCTAGATGGGTTTTTCTATTGTAAAAAGATATAGAGTTGATACAGGTAGCCCTTGACTTACAACATTCATTTAGTGACCATTCAAAGTTATAACACCACTGAAAAAAGAGACTTCTCAAGACCGTTTTTCAGTTGCGACTTTTCTCCAGCATTCCCATGATCATGTGATCAAAATTTAGACGGTTGGCAACTGGTTTCTATATATGACCGTTGCTGTGTCCCAAGATAATGTGATCACCTTTTGCGACCTTCTGACAATGGGGAAGCCAGGTACTCTTAACAACCGGGTTACCACCTTATCAGCTGCAGTGATTCACTTAACAACTGAGACAAGAAAGGTTGTTAAGCGGGGCAAAAACAAATGTCTCCCTTAACAACAGAAATTAAGTCAAAAACGACCTGTACTTGGTTAAATTTCAAGCATTACCTTTTGAGAACAGTGCAGATGCTTTGGTACCCAGATGCTTTCTGATGTGCCATGCCAGATCAGCACTCATTGCACTCCATTTCTTTCTGTCCCTCCATAGCAAAGGTGAAGCACTTATGACATCTTCAGAATTTAGCATGTCCTGCTCTGTAGCCAGCTTGCCTAGAGCTTCTTTTTTCAGAGACCCATGATGTTGCAGCACGTTCTAAGCAGGCGAGACTAACGCAGAGGCTTAATCTGGAAGAGGATTTCAAAAGGAGGAGGTATCTTCCTGTAACTTTGTCCCCTGCTAAGCTTTTATGAGCATGGTGGTCTCATTCCTGACATAGCTACTGGCTGACAACATAGCTGTTACCGTTTCCAGTTCTATAAGCTGAATATGTCATGTCTCTTCCCAGTTTGGGTGCAACCTCTTCCAGCCAAGTGCTGCTAAAATAAATTGGACTATAGCTCGGGTGATCCCCAGATTTATTTTCCTGTCACCCTTCAGAGATTGACGGTAGGTTTGATATACTTCTGGAACTTAACATACTTTTCTAACTTAACACTTAAACATTTCCACCAGCGTTAGACGACGGGGAATCTAGAGCCCTGTACTTCAGGTGTAGTTCTAATTGGTGAGAGTATGGCTCTTACTCTGCAAAATTGTGTCATAATTGCATTCTGGCATCCTGGGTTTTGTTGACTCCTGTTTACAGCTGATTGCAGGCTTTCATAGTTACCTAAACTGCTCTGCAGAAAGCTTATTAGAGTGGATTCCCAGATTTTGTAATCTCTTTCCATTTTTACATCACCTATCTGCATACAAGGAACTGACAAATAGCAACGCATGAAACCATAAATCTAAACCTAACAATAAAAGAAGGATTCAATGTTACAGGCAGGGAAAACATCTGCTCTAATAAATCATATTTTCAACCAATGTCATACGTCTTTCAAGCACGTTTAGTTCTTTCCCATGAGCCCTTATCCTGGTTTTGGAGCCCATGTTTACACTTCATTTTTTTACTTTTACTCAGTGCACTCAAAACAATTATGTGCCTTTTCCTTCAGAATCATTTTAGACTGAGAAAAAAGTATTCAGACATCTTACTTGTCTGATATGATTCTGCAAGGAAATTATTTCGTGTATATTTTTAGTGTATTCCCTTGTTTTAATGGGGATCAGAGGACCTGTAAAAGTTTGGTTCACAAGGTCTGCTTTAGATGCAATGCCCCCCTTAAATGGGAGGGGGGAGTTAATATGCCTGCTGGGCTTTATAAGAAAACGGTTCAACCTTTGTTATTCATTTCTGCAGATGGCTAAAGAAAATTCTACACATAGTTACAAGTAAGTTCTTATCTCCTTGCCTCTTTCCCTGATCTGAAGTTTTGCTAAATGGGGAATAATCATCTTTCTTATGTCCCAGTTAAGTAGCCTAAATGGAAGAGAAAACTATATTCAAAAAACATGTTTGGATTTTTTTCATTTCTGAAAATGAAAAAAAAATCTAGAGTCTCCCTTCATGACTACTGTATTAGGGCTAAATTAAATGGATAATTAATTATGCGAAGGCATGAAACTTTCCACTAACGCCAGCTTCCTTTTTGGGATGAGTTGTACTTCTAGGAAGAGTTAAGTTTCATAATGACTAGTTCAGGGGTGTCCAATTTTGGCAACTTTTAAGATTTGTGGACTTCAACTCCCAGAATTCTCAGCCAGCATTGACAATTGAAGTCCACAAGTCTTAAAGTTGTCAAGATTGGACACCCCTGGACTAGAGTATTTTAATAGTAATGTGTTTGCTGACCAATCTCAGTGGTTCTATTTAGTTTTCAAACTTTTAATAATAAATTCTATAATAAGAAGATGGCTGATGGCTACTTACAGCTTTTGAAGCAAGGATGTAGATAATGATTTATCTATAACTTGGCCTCCCCCCCCCAAAATGATAAAAGGGCAGCCTGGTGTCTTACAGCAGCTGAAACAAGAGAAAGATTCCTTTCCACATTGTAATTAAGCTTTATTTTGTGACCTTTCCTTTCTTTTTATGCTAGGGCTTTTTAATTCAAGTGATCTGCTTAAGCCCTGTGACTATTCTGGTTGTTATTCTCTGATCAAAACCTGACAAGTTGTGCTCTTAAAGCAAAGAGTTACATTACTAGGAGAATATTTGGGCTGGATCATAGAGTATATGGGCTCATTTTTATCAGCTGCTTGGGGGAACACATGAGGTCCAGCCTTCTGATCATAGAGACTGCTAATGGTCGCTGGGGAATTCTGGAAATTGAAGTCCATTCATCTTCAGGTTACCAAGATAGTGAAACACTGCTTCATAGTTCAAAAATGAACACAATGCTGCTTTGTTTTTGAAGGTAATTTCAAGCTTTCATTGGGAAGAGACTCTATTATACTGTATGTATGCACAATAAGTAAGGGCAGGATAAACTTTTAAGTTTTTAAGATCAACCTCCTTGGGATAAACTTAGCAGTTGTTAATCACCGTTTGGATAATGGGTGGCCAGATTCAATTAAAATCACATTTCTGTACCTCCGAATAGTCAATGTCTTATTTCCTGCACAATGAGCTTTCTCAACAAAACACGTATTTTAATCAGACCTAAATTATTTAGCCACTGATTTAATGAATCTTTTTTTAAAATTGTTGCATTGTTGGTGGAAGTCTGTCACTCCTAACAAGCTCAAACCAGTTATTCATCATTGTCTGTGAAAGAAGTATGAACCAACTTAAAATATATCCTAGAACCTGAATAGAATATAAGTAATAAATATCCCAGAAAAAGGTCATGGGAGATCGCTTCAATGTTGTTGTACCCAAAATGACAATATGTCTTTGAAGTCACCAGATCCCAGCTCAGAGGCGACTTTTATGTATAGTGTACTGTAAGGGCTATGAAAAATAAGCATGTAGGTATGTTGCATTTTGGAAATGCTTATTTATACTTATGAATGCTTGTTGGTTATGAAGTTGGGAAATAACATCTTCCAAAAGCTTACTTGTATATTGTACACAAAATAGACTGCGGTATTTTAATTGACGGTTTGGACTTTGAAAAGGCACATGGTTTGTGGTAATCAAAATTAAGGTGGTCTTTGATTTTAGCTTGATGGTTGGGACCGTGTAGACCTGTAATTTTCCTGACAATATGGAAGGGCCTTGCCATTGTCATCTTCTAGGATATTGTTTTAGCTTTCCAGTCTAGCCTATTACCCTGATGATCCTTGGTGGGCTCCCCTACAAGTACTAATACAGCCCACCCTTGCTTTCCTTCTAAGCCTGTACATTACTCTATAACAGGGGTGTCAAACTCAATTTCATTGAGGGCCGCATCAGCATTGCGGTTGCCCTCAGGGGGCCGGGTGGGTGTGGCCTGGGTGGGCATGGCTAAAGTGCGTATGGCCTGGGTGAGCGTGGCCAGCTCTACATCGTTGGCATCAAGGGTGCCTATGGGGGCCTGGGCAGGAGTGGGACAGATCTGAGGGTCTCTGGCAGGAGGAGGGTCTCTGGGCCAGGGCCAAGGCAGTGGGGGCCGTTCCCTCACTGTTTCTAGGATGGCTTCGCGGGCCGCATGAAACCACTTCGCGGGCCGGATCTGGCCCCCGGGCCTTGTGTTTGACATGTCTGCTCTATAAAGTTGACCAGATGCTGCTACGTGTTCAAATGGTTTATTTTGGAAAAACATCACCATTACTGGCTGTTAAATATCTTGTCAAAACAGTACCTCTGTTTTATTGATATTCTTTAAAAATCACTATCTTTGTATTGCTCCAAATGTCTAATACTTCCCTTTTCTATCCCTCCCTCCCCTTGTCTCTTAAAGTTGCAGGAGTCATTACTGCTGACTTTGTATCCGGTTTAGTGCACTGGGGAGCAGATACCTGGGGATCTGTGGATCTGCCAGTAGTTGGAAAGGTCTGACTTTTTTTTCCTAATGTGTGTAGTATGTGTGTTGAATTCTATATAATTTGAGTGAGCTGTTAAGTTTATTGCTTTCCCTATATCTAGAGCAGGGGTGTCAAACTTGCAACGTCATGTGACTTGTGACTTTTTTTTGCCATTGTTGGCAATGGGGTGGGCGCGGTTTCGCTATGATGCATCCCACCCGTGGGCCAGCAGTTTGACACCCCTGATCTGAAGCTTATTAGTTCAATATACTTAAGATAGATAATAGTTGATGAAAAATCTCTACTGGGGTTCACATACTGTGTTAAACCATAATGTGTCTTAGTTAAATTGTGCTAAACTATAATTGCCATAAACTACAGTTTATGAAATGGCATGTTATAGTGAAACCTCTTATTGAGTTAACCAAAGCTAAGCAAACAATAGTTTTAGAGATTAATGATGATTTATAACTAATCTCTTATTCGAATGTCACAGCAAACCTGTAAGTCAAGTATGGAAATGCAAGCACAAAGGGAGGAAAAGGAAGTGGGGTAGCCTCCAGCACCATTCACTAACCATTAGTTTCATTGTGATATATCAGGGGTGTCAAACTCAATTTCATTGAGGGCCGCATCAGCATTGTGGTTGCCCTCGGGGGGGGCCGGGTGGGTATGGCCAGGGTGGGTGCAGCCTACTGGGTGGGCGCAGCTGGAGTGCGTATGGCCTACTGGGTGGGCATGGCCAGCTCTACATCATTGGCATCAAGGGTGCCTATGGGGGCCTGGACAGGAGTGGGACAGATCTGGGGGTCTCTGGCAGAAGGAGGGTCTCTGGGCCAGGGCCAAGGCAGCGGGGACCGTTCCCTCACTGTTTCCAGGATGGCTTCAGGGGCCACATGAAACCACTTCGCGGGCCGGATCTGGCCCCCGGGCCTTGTGTTTGACATGTCTGTGATATATGAACCAATCCATCATCAACAAAATAGGTTATTTTGGGGTATTTTAAAATAAGACAAAGATAAATTGTCACTTTTTGGCTGTTTTCACATAACATTCAGCCTTGGTTAGCATAACTAATTTAGTAAATAAGTAACAGTTGAATTGGCATAACAAAACCACTTTGTTTGACTTTGCATAACATGCTAAGTCACAAACTAACAATCATATTTTACCTCAGCAAGTTTTGTGAATTTAAACTCTGCTAGTTAATATTGAAGCATCTTATTTAAGTGTTTTTTTATTAAAGTGTTTAGCTTGTCTATTGTTTGACTTCAAAATAGTTCCAGATTACATTTTTGCTGTATTTCCAAGTTTGCTGACTAGTTTATGTTATTATATACTTTACTTAATTCTAATGCCAGTGCCTTATTTGCAGATCATCCCCCCACATTCCAATTTTTAATAACCTTGGTGCAATATATTAAGAGTAAAGCCCATATACATAGAGTATTGAATTAAACATTCTAAATGGATAAATTAAGGAAAATCAAAGAGCTGTCTGTAGGATATACTTTATGGCTAGCTTTTAATATTCCATTTATTTACTTACATGGTATTCGTATTGAGGAGGTAAAGAGGTTACAGACTTGGGTTAATAATGTAGTACTTGCAGTAAAATGATAGTTAATATATAATCATTTCACACATTCAAATTTCAGTGCTGCTTTTAATTTCCTATGTTGCTTTAGATAACTTTTTAGCATATGGTATTTGCCCAGGGTAAGAATCCTGATAGGACAGGATGGTGGCTCTTCTCTGATCCACAAATCAGGTACATCTACTGCTGGGGCCAAGTTGGCAGTTCTGATGTCCCATTGATGGCACATACAAAGAGAAAGGGCTTTAACTGCCCCTCTCATTTTGATTTTTTTTGGACACTCCCCTTTAATTATCTATTTAGGTATGTACATAAGTAGATCAGTAAAATCTGTGGATGCTAAGGCCTCATCTGAGCTAAAAACTAGTTTCATCTTTCTGTTTTTTACTACTTTCAGGCATTTATCAGACCTTTCAGAGAACATCACATTGATCCAACAGCAATTACCAGACATGACTTCATAGAAACCAATGGCGATAACTGCATGTTGACGATAGTTCCACTAGCAAACATGGCCTACAAATTGGCTTCTTTATCTTCAGGTAAGCGGGAGCCCCACAGATCCATGAGGAAGCTAGACACAGCCTTCTAAAGAATAGTGAGCAGGCCTCTGAAGACGATAGATTTAATTCTATGCACATTTCCAAAAAAAAGGTTAATGAAGCTTTTCACCTTGTATATGGAGTAAATAAAAGTGCAAGGGTAAACAGCAAATAAAGTAGACAATTCTATATGTCTGTTATACAAATTGGAGTACAGTGTTACTTCTGATGCAAAAGTTCTTTATTAGAGTGAACTTATTATGCAGTTGTATTGTAACACACAGTTTAGCTGCTGTTCAGTGAGTGTACAATAAATTCTGTATTCTCTTTATTTTTAGAAGCGTTACACCAAACATGTCCTTGGGAGTGCTACGTCTTTGCCCTGTCTGTATTTTCAACCTTCACCAACCAAATTCACAAGTGGTCTCATACCTACTTTGGTCTTCCTCGCTGGGTAATTTTTCTGCAGGACTGGCATGTTATCCTGCCACGGAAACATCACCGGATCCACCATGTCTCTCCACATGAGACATATTTCTGTATTACAACAGGTAAAATGAAGTGAAACTCATTATGTGGCAAAAATTCAATTTCTATCTAGCTACGTAGCCTCCTTAAGACACAGATGAACTGGTGGATTTCTGTAAGGTATTGAAAAAGAAAACAGCCGAAAGTTCTTGTTGTTGTTTAGTGTATGATTTCCTGTTCTATTCCATGTCCTCTTCTGGGCTCTGGCTACACAGATCAAAGACAGAAAAAAAATAATGGAAAATAAGAATTGACTAAAAAGGCTATTCCTACTAAACTGAACTGCTGTTCTCAGGTTCACATTCACTGTAAGTCATGGTTTATTGAATGTATTAAGTCTGATATGCTAAGCTTTAAACCATAGCTTATGGATTCACATGTTAACCCCAAACAAAATCTAGTGTGGCTTGATGTGTTTGAACTTGAGTTCAACAGACCTTAGATAAACCAGGAGTTATTTTAATGTGTGAAGTTGGCCATTAAAAGTCTGCCATTCTAAATGGCTTTGGAATGCTCTTGTATGGATTTCAATAATCAGAGGAATAATTTCAAAACAATTCCAGTGTGAATAAAACTGAAAACTGCACCTTTCTCTGTTAAAATGACATCTTTATTTCTTACATTCATTTTATGTAATAGTATCTTAAAACAATTTAATTCAGTTACCAAAAATGCTGCTTGACAATTTACACTCACATATTACTCCTCTTCTATAATGTTTCTAGGCTGGCTGAATTACCCACTGGAAAAAATGAGATTTTGGACATTCATGGAGAATATCATTGAAGGACTGACAGGAGAAAAACCCAGAGCAGATGACATGAAATGGGCCCAGAAAATAAAATAACCCTTGCCAGGCTTCTGCTGTTGTGAAAACCTGTTGCCAATTTTTTTAAAAGAAAAAAAAAGCCATCAGCCAAATTAAAAGACTTGCAGAGAGATAATGGACTAAAGCACAAAGCTTTTTAAAAAGTGCTAACAGACTGCATTTAAAAGACTCACTTCTCAATACTTGAAAATGTAAATGGATAATTCTCGTCTTGTTACTGAGCACCTTCTGTTAGCCACATTTGCTGATAATTGAACATTGTCATCCTTGACAGTCCAAAGCCATTAGCTGGAGAAGGCAATGTACCTTCCTAGTAACATTTGTCATTGGCACGTTAATGTGTTGTATCAACATGAATTCCCACTCTGAAAATGATTTAAGGCCATATGGAATGGCAAAAAATAGCAAGCTAGCTCCCGGTTTTTAAAGTTGCTACCTGAGAATCGGAGGGAAAGGTATTGTCATCACTTTAATGCACTTAGTGTTTGGTGCATCCTTCCAGTTGCTTCATCTTGCTATCATATCAAGACATTGTCCATATGGTGTGCAACAGAATATTTGGGAGTCTCACCTAGTTCATTAGCGTTACTTAAAGCTGACTGTCTCCTAAAATAAAGAAGTGTTCCATTCCTTGATATTTGAGCTGGCCATTGCTGTATCACCCTACAGCTAACTTTGTAGCAGTTTGGAATGGGAGTGAGGCAGGACAGAATTTGTGTTCTGCACAAATGTCAGACTTAAATTACTTCCATTGGATCATGTAGTGTTCAGTAATTGGTTTTATTCAGTATGATTCCTCTTCCAAAATGTTTAAAATAGCTATAGAAAATTGGTCATTGTCAAATTTGAATGTTAGAAAGATTATGTTAATGGTGTGTGCGATTAAGGTGCTTGCTCATTTCATGTAAATATCATAAAGCCTTAATTACTTCTTCGGTGTAACATGGAATAATAATTTTAATGTGATCTCAATGTATATAATTTATAACAAAGCAGTTCAATTATACTAATTGCATTTGCTAAGTCTTGTTGCCATTTTTGAGGGGAAGGGTAAAATTGCACCTCCAGGGGTTTTTTAAACAGCATATGCAAGTAAAATCAGCAGTGGGTTTTCTGTTTTCTATACAAGAGTGTCCTACAAAACACTTTCTATTTTTGCGATAGACTTCTGTGCCTTTCTAGGGAGATTAGATGGCTAATCTGCGTCCAAAATGCAATTATTTCTGGCTGTATTTTTTTAATTTAAGAAAAAGCTTGCACATTCTTCCTCTTCCTTGTATGTTTGAGATTTTTCTATTTAAGAACAATTTTTTAACTTCACACCATGTCTTGCCTGGATAGCATTTTGCCTTTGGCACACTAAAATCTTAGTTTCAACAGAGAACACTAAAATTAACCAAATGGAAACTAAGAAGAGATATAATTAAAAAATAGACGAAGGCATTTTTTACATGTGCCACCTCTGAAGAACAATCCATAGAAAAAGCAAGTATCACAGAGTCAACGTTACTGTGGTGGCAGGATTTCTGATTTAAGATTTTAAACCTTGGACAAGTTGAGTGTATTTTTTACTTGGAACAGTCCATTTTT
This sequence comes from Vipera ursinii, assembly GCF_947247035.1. Classification (NCBI taxonomy): domain Eukaryota; kingdom Metazoa; phylum Chordata; class Lepidosauria; order Squamata; family Viperidae; genus Vipera; species Vipera ursinii. The sequence goes on from NC_139516.1 coordinate 20,112,636, forward strand.
CTTTTGGGGGGTGTTTTTTCCTTCAGGTCAGTGTTGATTCCTTTTGAATGCCTAAAGTAGTGCTTGCAGTTTTCTTGGGAAGGATTTTTAGAAGTGGTTTTCCCTTGCCTCCTTCCTAGGGCTGAGAAAGTGTTTTAAGGCGAGACTAGAATTCACAAGTCTTGTTTCTAGCCTTATGCCATAATAACAACAGTGAAGCATTTCAGTTTGTATTGTTCTGCTGAAACATAGCTTTTAAATTGTGGCTTTGAATTCTCTCATACTCTGCGTGTGTGTGTGTGTGTGTGTGTGTGTGTGTGTGTGTCTGTGAACGTGCACACGCAAGCTGGCTGGGGAATTCTGGAAGTTGAAGTTCTTACATCTTAAAAGTTGAAAAATGTTGTAGGGTATCACAGAATTTTGAAAACCTGTCCACATTCCCTTCTGCCCCTTAACACCATCCAAATCACAGCATGGTCATTTTGAGCCTTTTCCTTCTGCTTTCTCCTTTCCCACAGCTGAAATGTCATTTTCTTTCTTTGTTGTTGTTAGTTGCAAAGTTGTGTCCGACCCATCGCGACCCCATGGACAACATTCCTCTGACAACGTTCCTCCTGTGTTAGTAACTAAGAGCAATTCATGCTTGCAAATACTGGAACTTTCCCTTTTGCTACTATTTTATTCCATGGTCCAGAAATTCAGAGCAGTATAAATGAGCGTCAGATTACAGGGAAGAATAAAAAATTGGGTACAGAGTAGACATTCTCCCTTTAGCCGTCCCGGAAAGCAAATTCCTGGAAGCCCATCTAGATCAGGTATAATGCACTCCCATGGAAGACTTTTTTCTAGACTCAGCCTTTTTTCTTCCAATTTAAGACGATGACTTCTCCAACCAGTATTGAAAAATATTTCTGGTTGTAATGAAATGTTTTATATTAGCTAGCTGAGAACTGACAGAAGTCACCTCTTCTATAGCAAAATTTTGCCCCACAACAACACAAGGAACACAATTATGATATGAGAAGATTCCCCCATGACCATCTGCAGGGTCAGCTTGGCTTACATGGGAAAAGCGCTGAATGCTTCATTAAGTATCATGTTTTATTTTGGAATATTACAGTAGACAGTACAGTTTTGAACTGAATAACTGACATAAAAAGTCACACTAGTTATTCTAGCTGATAAGCCACTTGGACCAAAGGCAGCAAAAGCAGCCAATCAACTACGTTGCCCTGGAAGTACTGACTGTACAAGAAAAGAATCACTAAACCTAGTGCTCTGCTCGTGACTCTTGCCATATTGTGATTTATATTAATGCTTGCAAAAACCAACTGTGCAGCGTTGACTTTACAGAGGGCCCATTTTGAGTGCAAGATCAAGGGAAAGTCCGCAACTGCCCACTTCTTGCTTGAACATACACTCCACCCACCCAAGACAAGTTTCAACATTTATTCCCCCCCCTTTTTTTAAAAAAAAAATCTACACTTTCTTACAACATTATACTAAGGGAAGCAAATAGTTCCTTTAATTACCAAGAAAACTTTGTACGAGACAAGAATCTGAACTGGCACGTCTCCAGGTCTAGTTGAACAAAAACCAAGAAAACGTTCACACTTTTTTAATTGATTTCTTTATTTTTCTATTCTGACTTAATTATGTTCCTAAGTTTTACCTGCCACAATAAATGTTTGAAAGATCTGATAGATGTTTATGTTTCATTTGTTTTAGAAATAATTATTTTGCTTAAATAATTTGCCAAACTAATTCTGTCAAAGTTGCCCTTTGTAAAGTACCTTTGGGACTCCACAGACATTTATCTACAAAACCTAGATGTTTTCTGTTCATGCTTGGATATCAGTTTCAAAGTTTATAGTGTTTTTTTCTATGATGTTGCTTATGTTACAATGATTTGGAATATTTCAAATTCAGAATCACTAGTATGAGCCTTGGTGGAGCAGTGGGCTAATGCCTCCTTAAGTAACACCAGCTGCCTGCAATTAGTGCAGGTTCGCATCCCACCAGGCTCAAGGTTGACTCAGCCTTCCATCCTTCCGAGGTAGGTAAAATGAGGACCCAGATTGTTGGGGGCAATTAAGCTGACTTTGTAATAATGCCGCTTGGGGTGTGTGATAAGCAGGCATATACATAGAATGAAGGCTACTGCTAAGCTTGTACGCCGCCCTGAGTCTTCGGAGAAGGGCGAGATATAAATGGAATTAAAATAAAATAAATAAAATATATAATTTTTCAGAAATATGGGGGAATGAGAGACCAAGAATTTAAGTCAGACTGTAATTAAAGTTCATTTCTAGCCTGGTAGCCATATTGAGCCAGGAATGAAAAGCAGAAATTATACTGATAAATGAACAGTTCTTGCTGTCTCTACTGAAAGTCTCCAACAGATTGTATTATTAAGGTGGTCACATAATGAGATGTTCAGACTAGATTTGGGAGTTTTGTCCACCTATCCGTTCATTCCTAAGGACCTGGGATAGGAAGCGGTGGATGTTTGATGATCTTAAAGGTATAGTTGCAGAATGAAAGCTTTTCAGAAAGAAATATTTTCATATGTAATTGTCTTAGCTTTTATTAAGCTAGTCTTGATAAAAAAATAAAATAAGGGAATTCTGCACTTTTAAATTCACCTTTTCACTTTCTCAACTTGTCACAGCATCACTTTTAGGTAGATGAAGACACCTGCTGGTCAAAGATAGATATTGCACCCATAAAAACATTAAACGTGGGAATATAGACATTCTTTGAAAGGGCTTGAATGTGCTGCTATGTGCTGTAAGTAACTCTAGAAAGACTCCCTAACTTTAAAAGAAGTTGTCCTATCAATCAACTATTGAAGAAAAACACGCCCCAAAGTAGTAACTGAAAAAAATTGAAATTAAATACATAATTCTGAATATCTGATTCGATATCAGTCAAACTGTAGGTGATCAAACGCTGAAGCCAAGTCAGCAGCATGATGCAGCCAGGCAAAAAAAGGCAAATGAGGCATCCACAGGGGAAGTCAAGAATCAACATGGTGACTAGAACCACATGATTGAAGCCCCATCATTTACATGTGTTGCTGTGAGCAGCATATTAAAAAAGATTGCTGTTCAACCACACAAGTGTAGCTTACCATTTTAATTTTTTTCATACCCATACTCATACCCTTAAAGGCAAATGTAATTTTAGAATGCACCCACAAGAGTAAACTTTCCAAAGCACAGGAAGGGATAGTTCCTCTATGCTCAGTATTGGTCAGACCTCACTTTGAGTACTGTATGCATTCTGGGCACCAAGCTCTAAGGACTAAGAGCAGTTGAAGGACAGTTAAAGAGAATGAAAACTAAATCTAGTGAAGAAGGTTGGAGGAGCTAGACATGCTTTGCCTTGGGGGGAAAAAGTGGAAATCTGATAGTGTTCTTCTAATATCTGAAATGAAGTTACACAGAAGAAGGTGAAGATCTATTTTCTATCATTCCTGAATTTATCTATTTACTAAAGAACATTAGATATATGTCCAGTTCACACACATTGATTCCAGGCACAGTATAAACTCCAAATAACCTCACCCTCTCATTGCAGCAACAAACACAAACCAGCCATTTGATCAGCTCCATATAAATCTGGGATCCCCAGGTCTGCTGACAGAACCTGGTTTTCAGGGTCTTCCAGAAAATTATCAAGGTGGGAACCAATCCTATCTCCTCTCGAATGCAGCAGACAAAATAATGGATTTGGATTCCAGTTAGGCAGTTTCCAGCTGAATGTGTGTTAAAAACTTTCTTAAGAGGAAGGCAGCTAGCAATGGAATCAATGATTTATAGAAGTGGAATTGATCTCTTCATTGGGTGTGGTAAAGTGGATATCAATAATCTGTCAGGGATATTTTTTATTTGAATTCCTGAGGAAAACAGGAAGTCAAAATTCTGGCTTTCCCACTGAGGTTTGAACACAAGTTGCAACTATAGCACGTAAACTGCTGCAGTTATAATATGTATGGGTTGTTCTATGTCAGTAATTTTCTGACGTTCAGAATTCATTCTCCCTAGAGGGTTTCGGTAAGGATGATGCTTTACATTCCTTCCCCAGTGATATTACAGAAGAGCCCAGTACCCCGAAGATGGGGAAGTATGATCAAAAATTTTCAACCTCCCAGTTTTGCACTTGGACTACAGCAGGACTTCAGCAAACACCCTGAGATTCCATTTCTGCTAGAACAGCGGTTCCCAACCTTTTCTATACCCTGCACCTCTAGAACACTTCCGATACATTCTCGCACCCCTTACAAAAATAATAAATGCAGTTAAACAAATTTTGAATGACGTGAACATAAAAAAAATAATTTTGAAACTTCTAAACCCAAGTTTTCGCACTCCCTGGAATATTGCCTTGCAATCCCCAGGGGAAGCAAGCACCCCCTGTGCTAGAACATACAAATCCCAGTTTAATTTGTATTGATGGTTTGGAACCGTATTCACTGGGAAAGTGGCCACTTTCCATAGGAATCAAGCAGCATCTTTTCTTTGTATACATCATTTTTTCTCAAACCATGGTATCCTCAAGATGTGTGAATTTCAACAATGGAACCCCACATACCTTCAAGTTGCTAGGCTGATAAGCACTGGTATATACCATTAGCAGATTTTATTGTCTTCTTAGAGCTCTCTTCCCTTGGCTATTTTGGCCCAATGTTGTTAATATATATATTTCCAGAGCCTTTTTAACATTCTGAGTAGTGCCACGTTTATTTGAACTCCTCTGATCTAAAAAGACTTTCTGACTGAGGTCATTAACACAGACACAATCATGTAATTTTGGTAGCAACAGTGTGAAGGTGGTTTGCCTTTCTTCAGGATGTTTTTCTAACCTGGTCTGGGAAAACCTACCCACATAGATTTTGTAGCTAACTAGTTTTCAAACTAAACAGTTCTGTTTTACTTAGGCCTTTTTCTTTTTATTTGGAGATTAGCCAAGATCGACTAGGCACAGCCACCCACAGTGAACCTTCCCATGTACATCATAGCAATCTTGAGAAAGAGGGGGGGCCTTCATTTATGTCAACACACCCATCATGGAAGTATGTGGAGAATCCTTAAATAACCTCTGAACTTCTGTTTTAATGGGTCAGTTTTACTTGAATACAGAAAATTATTAATCCTGGTGATTAGGTTTTGAATGGAGATTTGGAACAGTGTTTAAAGACATCCAGCCAGAAACCCAGAGATGATGAGTCTAATTCTACCTTAGGCACAAAGCCGGCTGGATGACCTTGGGGCAGTCCCCCTCTTTCAACCCTAGGAGGAAAAAGAAGGCAAAGGCAAATCGTTTTATAAAAGTTCCAAGAAAATTGAAGATTTGTCCATGTAATCACCAGCAGTCAATACTGCACAAAATTATTTTCAAGGAAGGGGACCCCGCTGCTTTCTCTCTGCAATGCAAATAATTATATCCACCCAAGCCAAGCCTTCATGTTTTATACGTCTAGATTCAAAAGGTCTAAATCTGTACAGGTAATCTTCAACTTATGACCATAATTGAGCCCAGCATTTATGTTGCTAAGTGAGAAGTTTATTAAATGAGTTTTGTCCCATTTTACAACTTTTCTTGTCACATTTGTTAAGTGCATCATGGCAGTTGTTAAATTATTGTTGTTAATACTACTACTACTACTAATAATAATGTTGGAAGCCACCTTGGAGGTCATCTAGTCCAGAGGTCCTCAACCTTTTGGGCACCAGGGACCGGTTCCGTGGAGAAAGGTTTTTCCATGGACCAGAAAGTGTGTGGTTTTGTACGCTGCCTGTATTCCACAGATGGGGCTTTGCTTGTTTGTGTGGACCGGTTGCTGGCATGCTGTGGCCCGGTATCGATCCACAGACCGGAGGTTGGGGACTCCTGATCTAGTCCAACCTGCTCAGGCAGGAAACCCTATATCATTTCAGGCAAATGGCTCTCCAATCTTTTCTTAAAAACTTCCAGTCTTGGAGCATTTACAGCTTTTGGAGACAGGTTGTTCCACTGATTAATTATTCTAACTGTCAGAAAGTTTCTCCTTAGTTCTAGGTTGCTTCTCTCCTTTTTTTTTTTATTGAAAAGTTTTAAAATACAATTTTCCTTTGAAAAACCCCCCTACCCCCTCCCTCCTCCCCTCCCTACCTCCCCCCTATCTCCCCCCCTCCCCCTCTCCCTCCTCCCTCCCCTGCCCCCCTCTACTTCCCCTCCTCCCCCCCTCCCCCCCCCGACTTCACAGAGCAAAATACAAGGTATATATCTAAAAAGCAATCATAAACAATCATAAACTAACAATTATAAACTCTAAAATCCATCACTCTCTAGCTTATATAGAGTAAGCCAATCCTTAACAATACTAAATATGTATAAAGAACTAAAATAAAAAAACCTAGCATCATTCCCATCTATGTTCTTCCACAATTCACTATTACCTAAACATATTCTCACTTACACACCACAAGCACCTATCCCTATTAACCTCTCTAGCCAAAATAGGCTATAATAGATAATTCTTAGACAAATTAACCCGCATTAACCCACAAAACTTTCTTCCTCTTCCTCTGTAGTTAAGTGTCCATTAATTCCAAATTGAAAATTCTGTTACCATACATAACGTCCCAAAACTCTTAAAAACCCAACTACCACTTGACTATAAGTATATTGTGGAAGTTCCATAGATTTCTACTGGTCTTATTTTTTAGTCTTTTTTGAGCGTTTTAAGGCAGCACGCGTCACCCTCTGTTCTCTAAGATCATCCAAAAGAGTTGCAGCTTGATCTCCTCCTGTACCCTTCTCGTCCATCTGTCCATCTTCATCCTCTTGACATTCTCCTTCTCCAGATCCCTCTACAGCTTCCAAAAGTGTTGATGGGGTTACTTTTAAAACATTGTTGTAAAAATCATGCGCTTGCTTCACAGTACCCAAACAGTACCTTTTGCCATCATGCATGAAGCTCAACCCAGCTGGGATCTCCCATCTGAACCTTATATCTCTTTGCTTGAGCTCTTGCACAAGAAATATAAAGTCCTTCCTTCTCTTTAAAATCTTTGGAGGAATTTCTTTTAGAACCAAAACTTCTTGACCAGCAATCACAACTTTAGTATCATAGGCAGCTTGTATAACTTCATCTCTAATTTCCCTTTTTACAAAATAAACCACCACATCTCTAGGCAACTTTCTCTGCTTAGCAATCCACGAATTCACACGAAACACTTTGTCCATGCCTTGTTTTATTTCAGATGCTGGATGGTTCAATACCCCCTCAAGAGCCTCAGAAACCAGCTGCTTTAAATCTTCCTTAATATTCTCTTTTAGGCCTCTAATTCTAACAGCAAACTGCATCTGGTAAAATTGAGCCAAACTCTGTTCGCTATCCATTTTGTCTTTTAAATCTTCAATTTCCAATACTTTTGCTTCTAATATAGCATTCTTTTGAGTCAAATCTTCCACTTGATCATCCAGCACCTCCACACATTTAGCTACTTTATGCACTGAGGACAAAATGTCTGCCTTCATCTCTCTAAGTTTCTGTTCCATCCTTTCTTCCATTCTCTGCTCCAATTTCTCCAATTTCTCCTCCATCTGTGCAAATTTAACACCCATTGACTCCAAAATTAACTGGGTATGTTTTTCAAGATCCTTCGATGTCAATACATCAGGAGAATGCAACGCCTGCAGTAATGATTGTTGTTGCACCGGAGAATTTCCAGCACTCCGAAAAGTTCTAGGGGGAGGTTTAGCCGCCATCTTTTACTTACAATTGTGACGCACTTTCACTTTAAGTTTTAAACAAAGTCCATCAAGCTTGAGAGTAAAATAAAATAATCCTCTTCATCTCTTTATCTTTCCTTCTTGTACTGCTCTGCCTGCTCTTTTCCTTTCATAGTCTCTCCTTCAAGCAGGGATGGTCGCAGACGCCTGGCTCTGCTCCATAAAATCCGGAGCAGAGACGCTGGCCAGCTGGGAGCAGCCCAGGCTACAGGGGAGTTCAATCCTTCAGCCGCCCAAGCTCCAAGCTCAGGCGGCCCCGGAGAACTCTACCCCTACCTGGGGGCTCACCCCCTCCTCTTCTCCCGAGGAGGGGGCTTCAATTTCGCCCGAACAGCTGATCGGCGCTGTTTCGGGCGAAAAAACAACAGCTGAGCCGCGGGCAGCCCGGGAAGGCTGTCTCCGTCGCCGCGGAGCCACCGGAAGTCTAGGTTGCTTCTCTCCTTGATTAGTTTCCATCTGTTGCTTCTTGTCCTGCCTTCAGGAGCTTAGAATAGCTTGACTCCCTCTTCTTTGCGGCAGCCCCTGGGATATTGGAACAAAGCTATCAAGTCATCCCATGTCCTTCTCTTCATTAAACTAGACATACCCAATTCCAGCAACCATTCCTTATATGTTTTAGCCTCCAATCCCCTGATCATCTTTGTTGCTCTTCTGTGTACTGTTTCTAGAGTCTCAAAATCTGTTTTGCATCGTGGTGACCAAAACTGGATGCAGTATTCCAAGTGTGGCCTTACCAAGGGATTGTAAAGTGGTATTAATACTTCATGTGATCTTGATTCTATCCCTCTGTTAATGCAGCCTAGCACTGTGTTGGCTTTTTTGGCAGCTGCAGCACACAGCTGGCTCATATTTAAGTGATTGTCCATAGGACAACTATCTATAACTGTACATTTGGGGTTTTTTGCCTATAAAACCTTACTTTTTTCACCATTGAATTTCGTTTTGTTAAATAGAGCCCAGTGTTCAAATCTGTCCAGATACTCCTGTATCTTAAGCCTATCTTCTGGAGTGTTGGCTATTCCTGCCAGCTTGGTGTTGTCTGCAAATTTGATGAGTTCCTCATCTATCCCCACATCCAAATCGTTGATGAAACACTGGGCCTAGAACAGAGCCCTGAGCCCCACTACACACTTCCCTCCATGTAGATGCAGTTCCATTGAGGACCACATGCTGAGTAAGACCGGTCAGCCAACTACGAATCCATCTGGTGGTGATGTTGTCTAACCCTCATTTTTCTATCTTATCAAGTAGTAGGTTGGGATCTACTTTATCAAATGCCTTACTGAAGTCCAAGTAAATTATTTCCACAGCATTCCTCTGGTCCACTAATTTTATCACTTGATCAAAGAATGCAATAAGATTTGTTGTATTATTGTTGTTATTGTTTATTATTGTTGTTGTTGTCAGTTGCCAAGCATGTGAATTTTGATCATGTGACCATGGGGATTCTGCAATGGTCTGTGAAAAATGGTCATAAATCACTTTTTTCAGTGCTATTGTAACTTTGGACGGTCACTAAACTGTTGTAAATGGAGGAATGCCTGTATTTCTCAACCTCAGAGGCTTTAGGTTTAGCATGTGTAAACTTCAACTCCCAGAATCTGTCAGGAGGAATGCCTGGCTGGAGGATTCTGACAGCTGAAGTCAAACATCTTAAAAGATTGTAAGACTGAGGAGACACTGGTCTTTTGTAACATACTTACTAGATTTCTCAAATATGGGAATTTTGAAACCACTGTTTTACTTACGATCCAAACTTCATGTCCTTCAAATGCGATGGACCACCTTCCTTATTATCCACAGTCAACCTAACACCAGACTGGGGGAAACTGCCGCATTCTACAGAAAATACGTTTTCATATTTTGTGTGCAGACATATCCAATGTGAAACTGGCGATGAGGAGAGGGGCTAATTTTTCTGCAATAATAAGACAGGCATTTCGCAAACCAACTAGAAATTAGGCTTTCAGGAAGGAAACTCTTATATTGGCTATTAGGTCGCTTTCGTGCTTCCTGATTTAGTATGCCAGCCTGGGCTCTACATCTCCGTAATTCAAGCTAGAGTGATTTACCCCGGCAGCAGTTTTTTTCCCACCAATCTTTTTTCTTCCAACCCCCCCTCAAAAAAATACCCTTCTGTGGCTGCTCCCAAATTTTAACTGCCTACAACGGCTGATTTTGCAATGTATGGCAGTGAAAGCTGGACCATAAGAAAGGCTGAGCGCCAAAGAATTGAGGCCTTTGAACTCTGGTGCTGGAGAAGACTCCTGTGAGTCCCTTGGACTGCAAGGCGATCAAACCGGACAGTCCTAGAGGAGATCAACCCTGACTGCTCTTTAGAAGGCCAGATCCTGAAGCTAAAACTCAAATACTTTGTCCACCTAATGAAAAGGAAGGACTCACTGGAGAAGAGCCTAATGCTGGGAAAGGTTGAGGGCAAGAGAAGAAGGGGACGACAGAGAATGAGGTGGCTGGATGGAGTCACTGAAGCAGTAGGCGTGAGCTTAAATGGACTCCAGAAGATGGTAGAGGACAGGAAGGCCTGGAGGAACATTGTCCATAGGGTCGCGATGGGTCGGACACGACTTCGCAACTAACAACAAACGGCTGATTAGAGATTGAAGCTTTCCCTCCCGGATGTGCTCGTTTCCAAATAGTATATCTGCACCAGAAAAACAAACACCAACTCAGAAGCGGAGAGGCTTTGGTCTGGACGGCCTGCGGCTGTCGTCTTTTCTTCCTGTCTTGCGCCCGCCCGCTCTCCGGCTGCCGCAGCCACTTGCCTTAGCCGCAGCAGCAATTCTCTTCCCGCGTTGAAGTGACGTAGGCGGTGGGGAGGGCGGGCTTGGAGCGACAGCGGCGCAAGATGGCGGCCACCACGGGCTCGGGTGAGCGGGGACCGGTAGTCCAGGCCAGCTTGGCCCGTGAGAGGAAGGCGCTCCTCGGCGGGGAGGGAGAGGGGTTTGGCAGCTATGGCGGGGCTCGCTTCTCCTGCGGGGGGGACGACTCAGAAGGCGTCCCCGCGGGCTCCCGACCAGCCGAGCTCGCCGGCTGGGTGTGTCTGGGGCCCGAGGGTCATGCTGCCATATATGGGCTGGAACCCATCTAGGCGACCGGCAGGGTGCTAGCAAGAAGAGACAAGGAAGTCTTGAATCTTTACCTCCATCTAGTGGCCAGCCGTGTTTTGACAGCCCAGGCGCGGGAGCCGTAGCGAGGGGTGGGTGCCTGTGGAGTCAGTATCCCCGAGGAATGGGTGATAGGTTGATTTGGTTGAGGCTGGGCTAGAAGGGGGTGAGCAGCCTGTTGGTGTGGCAGGAGAGCCCATGGGGGGGAGATGGAAGGGAAGGGAGAGGGTCTGTTGGTAAAGGAACGATCAGAGGTGGAGAGAGTTTAAGGAAACCTCCTCCTAGGGCAGGGGTAGGCAACCTCGGCTCTTTTATGACTCATGGACTTCAACTCCCAGAATTCCTGAGTCAGCTATGCTGACTCAGGAATTCTGGGAGTTGAAGTCCATGAGTCATAAAAGAGCCGAGGTTGCCTACCCCTGTCCTAGGGAGACTGACAGGTTCCTTTAGTTGTAGAGCTGGTGGGTTTCAACTCCCATCATCCCCTGCTGTACAGATGATGAGAATTGGAGCTTGCCCATTTGACACCAGAAATTAGAAAAAGCAAGTGGTTGGGATGCGGGAGGAAATGTATATAAACTCTGGCATCTTTTTGAAACTTCCATGTTCAGAAGCAGTGCATCTTGAAGAGTGGAGGATAAGGCCCAGATAATTGCCAGAGGGCTGTTTGCCTTCTGTGCCTTTTGATCATTGAACCCTGAGTTGCATATATTCTCCACTGCCATTACTTGAATGGCTTTTGAAGTTTAAGTCCTAATTGAATGTATAAGAGCGTCCATTTAGTAAGATCTTTGTAGGCTCCACTAGTAGGAAGTTACTTTTTATCATGAGCCCAATACACTCTGTCATTCCCAGCATCATAGAATCTCAGTTACCCTGAGGTAAGATGGGCAGCTGATAAATTTTATAAATAAATAAATCCTGAACTATGTCAAATATGATTTGGGGTGTGGGGGGGCCCTGAGAGCTAAAACATGAAGAATAATTGCAGGAATTGGGTATGTAGTGTAGTGAAAAGAACTATGGGTGACATGATAGCAATGTTTCAGTATTTGATGGGCTGCCATAAAAGAAAAGGGGGGTCAACCTATTCTCCCAAGCACCTGAAAGCAAGACAAGCAATGGATGGAAAGCGAACAAAGAAAGAAGCAACCTAGAACTAAGGAGAAATTTCCTGACAGTAAGAACAATCAACCAGTGGAACAGCTTGCCTTCAGAAGTTGTGGGTGCTCCAACACTGGAGGCTTTTAAGAAGGGATTGGACAACCATTTGTCTAAAATAGTATAGGGTCTCCTGCTTAAGCAGGGGATTGGGTTAGAAGACCTCCATGATCCTTTCCAACTCTGTTATTCTGTATTCTGCAAAAGTGATGATTCCCTAAAATAATCCAGTGTTTTAGATGTGAATTATACATGCTTGTTATTTAACAGATCTATGATTGAAGAAATGATTGCTGAGGGAACCTTGTAGCTGGATAGGATTTCGACCTTGGTTGTCTGTGTTCAAGCCAAGTTTTTAAATACTACTGTTTGCTTTCAGTTGGCTTTAAGAAGTCTTTACAGTCTTTGCTGGCTTGTAAGCAACGGAGATTATGAGGACAATCTGGAGACTGTTGAGGTGTTTCCAAACAGGATTTCTATTCTACAGCTGCTTATTACCATTCACTGAATTTGATGAGAGTTCAAATAACATTATATTCCAGTTATAACTTGCGACTTTCCCATAGCTTTTCATATCTCCGTTTATTATTACAGAAAATGTAGAGATAAAGAAAAAGTAGCTAACTGATATATTTTGCATATAAGCCACATGGTGGGGTGGTTCCTAGCTTGATTAGGAAAGGATTGTGTCTGGGGAAAGTACGTAATTGCTCAGGTGGGTAGATACTGCCAGTAACAAATTTATTTGTGTAGAATTTTTTTTCCAATTCAAAATTTTCCAGGAAACCTACATCTTTGTCTACAACACAAAGTTATAAACGTTATTGCCAGAAGTTGTAGTGATGGCTTAAAAGGATATTAGGCAAATAAATGGAGGAAATTGTCCAGTATGTCTGGAGAATCAGATTTGGACAGCATTGATGTAGATCACGTGATATTCTTAATAATTCTTAATAGGGTATCAATGAGTTAATGGGTTCAGAAAGGGCTGATGCCAAATAAAATGTTGAAAAACTCGTTCTACATAATACTTCATAAGAGTGAGTAGCATTTTTTTTGGCAAATTAAAAGCTTCCATCCCTAAAATGGAATTTTCTTGTGTTCTGTTGAAAAAGTGACCAAAGAGGTTTGGGTTTTGAGAGCTCTCTATGGAGATGATTGTTTCAAATGAGAGGGTAAAGGATAAATATATTTCTAAAGCAAACATTTTTAGTAAAAAAAAAAAGCATTCTGTAGCAACCCCAGTATCTTTGTCCTGATGTCTATATAAGTGAAGTGATAAGAAATGCTAACACATTAATTATGCAGTCCTAGGAATGTTGACTCATAAATCCCATTTATTGAGAATTTTTTTTGTGAAAGTTCACAATGATTCAATCCTTTATTCATCAATATTAATATAGATAACTGGCTTCTATGAGATTAGACTACTGTACTTGTCCATTTAGGTTAAGACTAAGTATTTTAATTAGTTGATTGTCCCTAGAGTCTAAAGCATTTATTTACTATCTGATCCAGCTGGAATCTCTCTGTACAAGAAAGGTGCCAAATCATCAAGCTGTAATTTATCCAGTAGCTTGCCTATGCTGGGGCAGTAAAGGAAAGAAGCATCTTTTAGTGTAGGAATCTGATGTACTGTATCTTTAGAGGAAGTAGCTATTTCTTGGTCTTCATTTTGGAGGACATGATTGGTCATAGACTGGAACACATCACTTAAATTGGAAGAGAAAGAATATCTAGGTCACGTTCGCTAATGATATGCATGTACCCACTAGAACAGGTAACAGATCTTTCACTTGAGCTCATAAAAATTATTCTCTTTCCTGCATTTTAGTTTTCAGTTTGAAATTTAAAACTGCTCTTTATAGTCTATTTAGTGACAATTTTAAATAAAAATCAAAAGATAAGTACATTGCATTTAATGTTGATTTAACTGCTTTGTTGTCAAAGCAGTCTTGGGCCACTTTAGATTTTCTTTTCCCCCTGACATGAAGGAAATCAAGAATTGTCTCATCCTGTATTTTGATAGTAGTAATGGGGTGATGCCTGACATTTTTGTTATTTGATTGTATTTATAGTGGACCTGTTGAACAATACAGCAAAGACCAATCTGGATATCAGTGAACATTCCTGCTTCCAACTATTGGCTTACCTTGTCCCCAACAACCCAGCCAGAAAATAGTCGTCCATGGTTTGGTTTAAATGTAATGTGTCTGATTGAAGCTGACTTACTGATTTGATATAGCTATCTTTGCATTGCTTGTATCTGATAAGTCATGCTTAGGATGTATGTTATCCAAATGCATGAAGTTTTTAATTAATTCCAAAATCGTTTTGTTATATCACTGAATATAATGTATTCTCGAACACAACCAAAATGGCTGTTCTTTAATTTTACAATAAAGTACTATTCTTCAGAGTTCAGTAGAATAGTATGTTCAAATCCTTCTTTGGCTTGTGCACTACTCTGAAGTTGTATTTGCACACTGTTTGATAATCGAAAGCCCCACTGACAAAGGAAGTAGCATACCATCCTAAACCTGTATGAACTTGTCTGAATGCTAAGATTAGCTATGGAAGCCTTCTCTCATGTGCCTGCCAATTAGATCTGTCAGATGAGTAGGGACAAAAGATAGGATCTGCCATCCCCTTAATTTGTTCTCAATCCTTGGAGTTTTTATTCCACTGTTTTCTCTGTTATATTTTAACAGACTTAATTATTATTTTTATTTGTATCATGTTTTTAGTTTGTTGTATTCTATACTTTTATTTTGTAAACTCAGAATATTATCTTTTAAAAGGGTATAAAATATTTATGATAAAGTTACATGACCATATAGATATTTATTACATTTGCATCTTCTTTTTCATGGATTTAATTCCTTCTATCGTTATAATTCTTGAGAGAGAGATAAAATGAGATACTGTTAATGGCCAAAGGCATGCTGGTTTTTTTTTTTAATTCAGATCCAGTATTTTAACCACTGTATCATACTGTTTCTCGGGTTTCTCTATCTGAGCAGATAATTCCCTTCCAACAAAAATATATTGCAGCAATAGCAACAATTTTTGAATTAGGAAATGAAAATTTTTAAGTTAATTCATAATACTACTGTTGTTAGTATCAGCATTCATTTTAGCAGTTTGGAAGTAGTTCCATCGTTCTGGTCAAATGTCCTGTTTGGAAGTTGTACTTTAGGAATGTCTTGCTACAAACCTACTGTTTCAGCAGCTACATTTGAAACGCTGAGATCTTTATTTTTGACCTTTGTACCAGCATCTTGGACTTCGTTCTTGATACATCAACTTTGCATTACTGGCCTAAAGCCATAAGATGGGGCAGTGCACTATACACTATCTTGGATACTGATTTATGATGCAGAAAGACTTACGTTTGGTCTGTTTCATAAAATATTCTGATATGGGAATCCCTTCCATCTTGTGAAGTGTTGATTGATTAATTGATTATGTGCCATCAAGTGGGGATCAAGTCTTAGAAATCCGTAGATAGATTTTCTCCTTGGCAGTCTGTCCCTGACCTAGTCCTCTACTGCTTCCAACTGCGCACCCATTGCCAGTGTAACAGAGTCCACCTACCTTATTGCTGGTCTTTCCTTCTTCTTTTTCATTCCACTTTTCCCAGCATTTGAGACTTCTCTAGGGAGCTCTAGGCCTTTGGATAATGGGTAATTTTTTCCTGGTCATTTGTGTCTTGAGTGGGAACTCTGGGTCCATTTGTCTGATGATTCGTTGGGTTTTGTTTGTTTTTGGTTTGTTTGTTTTTGGGTTTGTTTGGCTTTCCACAGTCTTCTCAGGAATTTTCTTCAACACCAAAGCATCAAGATTCTTCAAATCCTGCTTCTTCAAAGCTAATTTTCACTTACACCGATTATCACAGGAAACACCATGGCTTGCACAATTCTGATCTCTTTAAATATAGATATCATAGAATCTGAATATATTTTCCAAGGTCTTCATGGCTGCTCTACCAAGTGCTAGCCTGCAGTGTATTTCTCGACTGCTTGTTCCTTTAATGTTGATGGTTGATCATAAAAGGCAGGAACTATCCAGTTTTCAACATCTTCATTACCAATTCTAAGACTGGTTGTTCTACCTGTTGTCATTATTTCAGTCTTCTTTGTATTTAATCTTACTCACATTTATTCACTGTGGTCCTTGACTTTCATTAATAGAGCTTGCAGATCCTATGCATTTTCAGCTATCAGATTAGTACAGCTTATTAATGTTTGTTCCTTCAATTTAAAAACCCTACGAGTAAACCTAAAGTTACAGCCATTCATTTGGCTACCGTTTGAAGTTACAGTGCATTGAAAAAAGTGGCTTAAAAACTGTAAGATCTTTAAAAAGTATAAGGATCTATTGCAGTGTTTCTCAACCTTAGCAATTTTCAGATATGGAGACTTCCTGGACCTAGAATTCCCCAGCCAGTCCGCACATCTGAAAATTGGTAAAGTTGAGAAACACTGCAATAGATCCTTACTTTTAGGACTCTTGCAGCATTCCCAGTGTCACCTGATCAGCATTCAGGCACTTGGTAAACAGATGTATTTGTGACAGTTCCTTCCTTTACTTAACTGCAGTGATTCACTTAATAACCATGGCAAAAAAGTTGTAAAATCAGGCATGATTCACTTAACAACAGCCTTGCTTAGCAATAGGAATTCTGGTCCTAATTGTAGTCTTAAGTCCAGGACTACCTATATTTTCTTTTCCAATTTTACTTCCATTAATACATATTCAGCATATAGTTTGAATAAATAAGAGAGAACGTGGCCTTGTCCCACTCCTGTGCCACCCCAGAGCTAATCTGTTTTGTCATGCTCTGTCCTACTATGGATTCCTTACAATGATGTAGGTACTTATTCTATTTGCAGTTAGAAAATAAATAATAGGCTTATAGATTTGGAGTTAATTGCCACAAGTTAATTGTGGGTTTCTGACAGTCACTCAGATTAAGATGTGGGTGTTCTATTATCCTTTGTCATAATTTCATTTTGTTTCACTTTTGTTTTGCTTTCCCTCCTTTCTGGGTTATACAAAGACCAGGGCAGGTGTAATGTAAAGTCCCCTTTTGTTTCCTTTGGTGTCTCTTTCTTGGAACAGCAAATGTCAATCATTGTAGCAGCAATAGATCTATGGTCAAATCACTGACATTTTTCAGCTAGTTTGTTTACTCTGCTTGAAACCACATAGTAAAGTATTGCTGATGCAGGCTTAGTAAAGAACAGAATTTAGAATCACTTCATACAGTTATGCAGATAACTGATTGATCATTGCTGTCAACAGGAGGGAATGCACATTATAAATTATTCTGTGATACTGTGGAAGGTAGGGAGAAAGAAAAAACATATTCTGTCCCCTGAATTACATTCAGGATTCAACTTAATAGAAGAATGCTTGATGGTTTGGTTTACTCCATATTTGGAAATGAATACCTGATGTGTATGTATCTTCTAAATTAATTATACAAATTAGAATTCTTCCAGTTCTCCATTTCTCTGAGTCTGGCAATTAGAAATCGAAAAACGAACATTTTAGCATAAAATAGAAAATATTTTGTCATAAGCTTGTATAAAATTGTATTATATGAAAAAATTATAAATGTTATATAGTTTTTATAAATGTAGATTATGGAAGCAGATTGAGTGGTTAACATAATAATAATAAACCTTTATTGTCAAAGTACAACATGTGTACATTGAGATTAGCTGAGCCTCCCCTCGTGCTCTCTCCCCCCAACACACAGTGACAACAAACCCTCCATCCCACCACACCATGTGAACCAACTACACCACACACCGGCCTCCCAAATCAATTCTGCATAAGATTATGTCCCATTTAAAAGCCTAACAGCCCACAGGTAAAAGCTATTTTTCAGCCTGTTAGTACGGCTGGCTATATTCCTATATCTCCTACCGGATGGTAGGAGAGTAAAGAGATACCGTCCAGGGTGTGAGTCATCCCTGAGAATCTTCCTCACTCTTCCAAGGCAAGGAGCCCTGGCGATGTCATCCAGTGGTGTCAGGGAACAGCCCACAATGTCTTGTGCTGTGCTCACTACCCTCTGTAATACTTTCCTGTCCGCGGCTGTCAGACCAGCATACCAAAGCACAATACCATACGAGAGGACGCTCTCTATAGTAGGCCGGTAAAAGAGGGTCATTAGCTGTTGTTCTACCCTGTTCTTCCGCAAGACCCTAAGAAAGTGAAGCCTCTGTTGGGCCTTTCTAGCCACCTGAGTTGTGTTAACTTTCCAGGTCAGATCTTCACAGAGGTAGACTCCCAGAAATTTAAAGGAGGAAACTCTCTCTACACAGTTCTCCCCGATGTAAAGTGGGGCAGGTTCCTCCTTTTTCCTCCGGAAGTCTAACACCATCTCTTTCGTCTTGCCGATGTTTAGGTGCAAGTTGTTGTTACTACACCATATGGATAGTTTTTGTACCTCCGCCCTATATGCTGTCTCATCCCCACCTGTAATAAGACCCACCACAGTTGTATCATCTGCGAACTTGATTATCACAGTGGATGGGTCAGATGATACACAATCATAAGTGTATAAAGAGTACAGGTAGGGGCTAAGCACACAGCCCTGTGGCGTGCCAGTGCAAAGCTTCAGGGGGGTGGACAAAGCAGAGCCGACCCTCATTGGCAGATGTTAAATTAGTAGATGCCAAAAATATTCTAGTATTTTGTTTAAATTATATTTTTATTATACAATATTTGTAACATTTGGCTATTACTTTCAAGATTCCATTTATTGATCACAATAAAACTGCTTAGTGTTTACAAGTTGATTTGTTCAGAATGCTTTTGGATGGAAAATTTTAGTGCATGATCAGTAACGCTGAGTAATGTTTTGGTTGCAAAGGCAAAAAGTGCATCAGAGCACACTGGGGCACTTATTTTGCACCTGTCCACAACTACTTAAAGCAGCCGTGCTTTTTCCAGGGACCACCATAGCTCTCTCCACAGTTGCTGCATGATTGCAGGGGAAGAAAACCACATATGATATACTATAAGGAGTGACACAGTTTCCTGCCCTTGGCACATATCTGAAACACTTTTTTGCCTTTGTATCTGAAGTGCTACATAGCCCTATTAACCAGCTTTTTACTGCAATATGCTCTTCATGGATTGTATCAGTAGCATCATCAACTTCACTACTTGATATGGTCCTTTAGAAAGTGGAAGTAAACACTAGGCAAAAGCCACATGAAGTTCGAGGTTCTAAGCTCATAGAATTCTAGGTAACTTCCTGTTCAGATCCAGGCCTGCTTAGCTTCAACAAGGTTCTTGAATCAAGTGCCCTCAGACATACAAAGAAGGAAGCTAAGCTAAATGATAAGCATCTTCAGGCAGCCTTGTCTCCATTTGTATACTTGCTAAGGGAAAAGACTGGGCAATAAGGGAGGCCAAAATTGTAGATCTTGGATCATCTGTTTCTAGTTTTGAAAGGCTGTGTAATCGTTGCTTTGTTTCAAAAGCTTTGCTCCATTTGTCTGAGAAATAATGAAGGAATATTAAGAACCATAAGGAGTGTTTGGTGCCCACCAGATTTTATTCTGTTCTAATTCAGTGCTTTGAAAAAAGCCTAGTTTCATTTAAACTGAATTAGAAATTTGCCTCTCCAACCAAGGCATAAGTATGATTTGTGTTGACTAGCATTGGAAAATTATTGAAGTCCATAATTCTTTTACTGTTTAACAGAATAGAGTGATATTTGCAAGCCCAGATTCTTCTTGAGTGACAAATCTTCCTCAGTTTTGACGGGGGGGGGGGGGATGTACAAGCACTAGAGCTAGGTTTCTTTAAATTCTTACTTTAATGGAAGTGCTTATAATTTTATTTTTGGGAAAAAATAACTTTATTGGTAGGCATAATTGTTTTTATGATGACAAATGCTGACAAGTTTCAGATGAATAGATGGAGATGGGTTTTGTGCGAACTGAATGTTTATAACTTTGATGTAGTTTTAAAAAGTATTATTTCCTAATCCTTATTTACTGGGCAGTGTCTCTGAAAACTGTAGGAATATATAAAATTCCTTTCATAGAAAATAGTGCAGAGATGCATTTCTGCCTTCAAAAGACACTAGAGAAAAATTGTCCTGATGATTTATCTGGGAATTATGGAGCCTAAAATAGTGGTTCAGAACTGGAGGCCACATCCTAGAGCAATAGTTCTCAACCTATGGTCCACGGACCCCTGAGGGACAGCGATGACATCACAGGGGGTCTGCGAAGTCTTGAAGAAATGTTACGATTTAAATCTTGAGTTAAGTATTTAGATCAGCAAACCTTGACAAAGCAATACCCAAAGGATCAAACAGTTTGAATTTTATTGCCAACTTAACATTTATATTGGTTAGTAGAGCAGAATAATGTTTTAGTCCAACTTTGGGCAGTGAGCAATTAAACATTAAATATTTAACTGCTTTGTAGGCTTTTAATGTTGTAGCTAGGCCTATAACTCAAGCAAGCATGGCACTACCAAAATGTAAATTTGCACCTTTTTGTTGAAATAACAATCTTGCCAAGTTATATTCTGTTCGTGTTCCAGTAAAGCATTAATATACACATAAATCTTCTGTAAGTCAACTTCAAGATCCGTTCAGCCCTTGGGCTGTATAATAGCTTTTTTTAATGTTAAGACAGGCGATTTTCTCTGGTTATTCTCAGGGATATGTCTTCTGATTTAATTTTGGATTCTTCCCTTTTCATGTATAGTCATGTTCTTGGCAGACATAGCTTTCTGTTGTTTTTAAAGGACAAAGATGTGGCTTTTGTTCCAGGTCCAACAAAGAAGAGATCTCCCAGGTTTTATATCAAACCTTCCTAGAACTTTACCTTAGCCCTAATATTCCTATTACTATGAAGCTAGGAAAAGAATAAAGGCATGCAAAAATACATTATTTTGAACCATTTTAAATCTGAAATTTTGCAGAACTGTTTTTCTTTTCTTTTTTTTATTAAATAGCTTTTTTATTTAAATAGCTTGATGGCAGCAAATACACATCTGCCCTCTTTGGAATGAAAAAAGAATGATCTTGGCAGTGTTGTTAGCTATGACGGATGCTTGCACTGTTGTTAACTCTGGCTGGCAGAAATGGTTCTAATTGTTCCTCCCAAGCTCCACAGCTTGAAAAATTATGCCAAGGTGTTTAAAAGCTGCAAATTATTCAAAAGAAGTGTTCCTGGGATAATTTGTGGAGCTATAATTTAGCAAGTAAGGCAGAAGGTTTTCTCACTCACTATGTTATCCCTACATTACTCTTTTTTCATCTTTCTTTTTTGTCTAGTGAACTATTAAAGTGAATTCAGGTAAATTCTGAAGTAGTCATTTGTAGAGAGATTTTGAAAAGGCTGTTTGTATTTACATTAAGGATCATAGGTAATTCCTACAGCTAGAAGACCTACAGCTCAGTAGTACAGCACTTGATTTGCATGCAAAAGGCTGGTCTTTCTCTATGGCATTTCAGATAAGCAAATAGAATCTCCATTGAGAGGTATTTCCACCCAGATGAAATAATAGTCTAAGATAAATCACTGCCAGTTTAATATATTTGGACCTCCTGGATATCTTTATTGTGAGGATCTTGAGTTCTGGGTAATAATAAGCCATCCAAATGTTATTAAGAAAGAGACTAGTAAGTGCACACTTGGCAGTCTTCAACAATATATTGTAGCAATTTGTCTTGTTTATGAAACTCTTAAATTTACTTTTTTAAAAAAAAAGTGTCCAGGGAATTGGAATTTAGTCATGTGTATTTTTTCCTATATTAATATAATTCAAAGTGTTGTAGTGGTGGAGAAAATAGGAGGAAGGTGTGTTGGATATGCTCTTTACCTTGAGTTATTTCAGTAGCTGTGTATCCCAAGTATCTTCTGAAAATGTTCAGAAGACATAAAAAGACTCTTAAAATAGCTGTGCCAAATCACTGAAAAGTTATGGTGCCTCAATCATTTTGTCATTTCATAACCAACCCCCCAGTAGTTTGCAACATCTAGAGGGCCATAGATTGTACTTCCTCACTTTATACATTACTGATCTCCTATTTTTTATGCTTGTGCCTCACTTAGGAACCATTAAATAATGAGTAATGCTCATGCAGGATGGCTTAAAGTCAATACAATCAAAAAATTATATCATTTTTAAAAGCAGTAAAATTTAACACAGTGTACATTAAAATAACAAATACAAGTTACCAGAAGCCACTTACTGAAGAAAGAATGACAGTTAAATGGAATCTGAGCCCTGCTTAGGAGAACCTAAATTTTAGCCCAAAATGTTGCAATAAGATCTCAGCATCTTTGAGAGATATTGGGACAGTTCAAAATATGTGTGTGTGTGTGTGTGTGTGTGTGTGTGTGTGTGTGTGTGTGTGTTTTAAAAAGAAAATTAAAATGTATTTGGAAAGATGGCTTCAAGTTAAATATGTATTTTAGTCCATTCCAATATCAGGCTTTGTCAGTTTTAATGCAAGATTTTATTTTGAAGAAAGTGTAATTTCTTAGGGATTTAAGTGCAGAGAAATGAAACTTGCTGGAGAGTTAAAAAGTGGTAATTGAATAGAATCAAAGGTGGGAGAGAAGCTTTATACTGGTAAATGAGGAGAATATGAAATTGGAGAGGTGGTTGTGTGAGGTTTTCTGCTGATAATGCTGGTATTGACTTTGACTGACCTGCCAGAAAATTACTGCAAATGAACCATACCCTTTGACAGCAATATGTCCACTAGTGGAGGGTGAGGTAAATGGATGGTATCAACACAAAAAAGAAGCATCTTAGCCACTACTGATATCAGTTTTGCAATATGTAAAGCAGCAGCTGAGCCAGAATTCTGGATTATAGGAGTTTGTTTCTGGCCCTTTGGCAATTGTCACCCTGAGTGAGAAAAACAACAGCAGTTACCCTATGAGTGATTTGAATAGCTCCCAAGCAACTAGTACTAAGGCTTTCTAGTCAATTTCAAATTGCTAGTCATTATCTTTAAAGTCCTAAAACACACAGCATTGGGATATGTCAAGCTGTGCCTTGCCAGAATCAAATCTGCACTTATGTCATCGAAAGAGGGCATGTTGAAAGTCCCCGACACCACCACCACCACCACCCCGTCCCCCAATGAGGTTCATGGGTATGAGCTTCTTTCAGACAGTTTTTCCTTCGTGCAACTTTCTGCTCCTGGAGATATGTGCAGACTCTACCTTGCTAACTATTCCATCAGTACATCAAGCCTGTATTGTTTCAGCAAACCCTTGGCCCCTAATGGTCCTAACTGCATGTACGTAAAATGAATGGGATGAATCGTAAATATTGCATTTAAAGAGATAGGAGCTTCTCGGTATATGTGAAATACTAGCTGCAGTTCCCAAAGACTCTTCCAGTTTAAACTCATTGATCTCAGGTTACAGTTGTTGATGCTGGTGTTACCAAGGAACAAAATAATGTTTATTAAGTTCTTGTTTTTCTAGAAAGGGGAGCAGATGGTGTTTCAGGTGTAATTGGAAACAAACACTTTGTTTAGCAATAGTATATTGACTTTTATGGTTGACAAATGCTTAATTTTGTTTATACCTGTGAATGCTTTAGAGAAAAAAAAATAGGCAGAGCTCCCAACCTTATGTACATATTTTTTTCTTCAGTCAAGATCAACTCCTGGGGATCCTATGGCCATATCCATGTACTTTTCTTAGCAATAATATAGAATGGCTATTACTTGTTCTGTTTTAACTGGAGGAGGAATTCAGCAGGCTTATGGGAGGGGAAAATCTCTCTGTTGAGATTTTTTCCCCTGTTCCCTTATAAGCAGCTGAAATACTTATTAGATATGCATTCCAAGACAATGTTGGTGATAACTTTTAAGGATAGGATTTAATATTGTCCATAACAGCATTTCCCATTTGGTGCTTTTCAAATATCTGGCCACAACTTCCCAGTTCTAACCAGGGCAGCCCTTGTTATGCCACACATCTTGAAGACAGATTGTGTGAAGTATTGTTCCATTCTGTGCAGCAGTGTATAGTAATGAGCAAAACAGTAACCTATTGAAAAAAGATGATGTGTTTGCGTGTTTTCCTGAAAGTAAGGCCTACCCCTAAAATAAGCCCTAGCTTGATTTTTTGAGTTGGGCCTAATATAAGCCTTACCCCCAAAATAAATCCTAGTTTTAGGGAGAGGCACACACCTAAAAATCAAGCTAGGGTGGGGGTGTGGAACTGCCCCATGTGCCCCACACACACTTACCTTGCAGCCAGGCCTCTCCTTGCCGGCCTACTTCTTCTGCAGCATCTTCTACAGCCAGGCCTGCATTTCTCAGTCACAGGCCTTTCCAGAAGGCCACTGCAGCCAAGTACCGAGCTATAGATTCAATCCATAGCTTGGTTCTGCAAGACCTCTGCACCTGAGTACTGAATCCATAGCTCAGTACTCAGCTGCATAGGCCTTCTGGAAAAGCCTGACAGCAGAATGCAGCTGCTCCTTCAGCCCCAGAAGAAGTGGACCTGCTGGGAGGGGCTGTCAGAGCTGGAGGTGAGGAAGACATCCCCCGAAAATAAGATGTGCCTCTTTTGGGGGCAAAAAAAAAAGAAGAGAGAGACCTGGTCTTATTTTTGGAAAAACACGGTATATATGTGTTGTACTTTTTTCCCCATACTTTTTTTTCCTTTTTCCCAATCTTGATTACGATAGGTCTAATCTATGAATGGATAGCATCATTTATCTCCACACTGCAAATGGCTTTTAACTTTTTGTTGTAATAAGAAAGCGATCGTGCTATATTTATTTTCCTATGTTTATTTACAGCTTTAGTTCTAGAGATACTTGTTCTGCTTTATAACATCTTGCAATGACATAATAGTTTAATTTGCCACGTAAAATGAGTTGTAGATGAAGTCACTGTTCAAATTATTCTTTAATACTTTTCTAACTTTTCTTGTAACTTCTCTGTAAAATCAAATGGATATCTTCCATTGAGAATAATTTTGGATGCAGATTGTTATCAAAATAATTATAAACATAATTATCGTTGCTAATTATTAATATGTGTTGATGCCTAAACTAATAGCTTCTTTTAGCTGCAGCACTGTTTTCTTACTACTCATGTATACAAAAACAAGTCCTTTTGATTTAGTGGGATTTAATTTGGATTCATAGAATTATATTATTAATTATTAACTATGGATGACACGATAGCATTGTTCCAGTATCTCAGGGGCTGCCACAAAGAAGAAGGAGTCAAACGATTCTCCAAAGCCCCTGAAAACGGGACAAGACGCGATGGATGGAAACTAACCAAGGAGAGAAACAATGCAGAACTAAGGAGAAATATCATGACAGTTAGAACAATTAATCAGTGGAACGACTTACCTCCAGAGGTTGTGGGTACTCCAACACTGGAGATTTTTAAGAAGGGATTGAACAACCATTTGTCTGCAATGTCATAGGGTTTCCTGCTTGAGCACAGGGTTGGATCAGAAGACCTCCAAGGTCCCTTCCAACTCTGTTATTCTGTTTAGATTTTTAGCACACTAATCAAAAGACCTGGGTCCAGATATTAAATATTATTTTGCCAACAGCCATTCTAATCTCAAAAGTCCAATCTGATTTATTTCCAGGAGTAAAAGTTCCTCGTAATTTTCGACTGCTGGAAGAGCTAGAAGAAGGCCAGAAAGGAGTTGGAGATGGAACAGTTAGCTGGGGTCTTGAAGACGATGAAGATATGACTCTTACAAGATGGACAGGCATGATTATTGGGCCCCCAAGGGTAAGCATCAGTTTAAGGATATAAAACTATTGCTTTGTTTCAAAAAATCTGATTTCTAGTATTATAATGGGATACAATATTTTTTGTGATTGATTTTGTAATATACAGTAGTTCGTAGAATGAGATGGTTATATAATGCTTAACTTCTTATCTTTGCCTTCTTAAATGATATGGAAATCCCATTTCAATTTCTGTCTTTTTAAAGTATAGCAGTAAATTGATCGTTGTTCAACTGATTATTTGGGTAATTTAGCCACAATTTCTTTTTTTTCACATAATAATGAGTCAAAATCTACTAAGGCAAAACTCAATGGGGAAAAGTTCAGCTTTACAATAATAGATGAAAGAGTAGGATATGAACATACTTTTGAATGCTATATGCTGTGCATACTTTGCGAGCGTCTTTCATAAATGGGACTTTGAAGCAAGTTTATTTTAAACGAATCTATTTATCTTGTTTTGAGGACCCAAGTCTCAACAAAATTGCTTTAAAGAATTCGTGTAGGATTTCTCAATCTCTTCAGATGAAAGATGGAAAACTGCAAAAATAAAAGTTACGAACAACCTGAAGGAAAGTTAAGAAGTAAATCATATTCCATGTTAGTTTGTAATCTGAAGGAGTAAAAAAAGTACATTTACCAATTCCTCATAATTAAAATTTGCATTTTAAAACTGAGTTTTATATTTGCTTCTAGCACCCCCATGTGACCATGAAGGAATATAGAGCATGATACCTAACAGATATAAATAATGTCAGGAATAACTTTCATTGATGTTGCTTAAATATGGTTACCTATAATATAAGTATATTATAACAAAAGAATTCTGCTCTATAGAAACAAGTTTTGTGATGAACTGATAGAAGAACTGTTCAGTTTAGTTTCAGTTTAAAGTTATTTTTATATCAAAACATAGATCTGAGGAAACCTGACTATGACTTTGGCCACCCCATTGATCACCAGGTTTGATCTGGCTCATTAGGGTGTATGTCCTCTTCTTCTCTCAGTGCTCCATGTGTGTTTGTGTCTCTCTCCTCCAAAACTGCTTCTCCATGAAAGAGAATGATTTAGTAGAATGCCAAATTGTAGGTTCTTTCCCTCCAATAGCAAGTCCAGATGTTTTGACCTGTTAATGTATAAAAAGACCACCACTTATTGAGAAACACATGGAGTTGTATATGTTGGATAAATAATAAGTAAAAAAAAAGAGTTAAGGCAGTGCATCTTTGCATTTTTTCTTAGATATACTTGTCCATCTGCAGTTATCACATTTTTACTATGTTATGAAATGTGCATGCAAATTAGGTTCATTTGGAGGGTGGGAGAAAACAAAGAAAATAATTTTGCTAATTTGAAATGGATCTTGTATGCAGTGGTCCTTCAGTTATGGATTCCTTGACAGAAATATTTTTTCTCCCCACAGACTATTTATGAAAACAGAATATACAGCCTTAAAATAGAATGTGGCCCTAAATATCCTGAAGCACCTCCATTTGTAAGATTTGTAACAAAAATTAATATGAATGGAGTAAATAGTTCTAATGGAGTGGTAAGTTTTTCACTATTTCTATCCTAACAGTAATATTGTGTCAGTTTTTCAAGCAGAATAGGAAGGCAGCACACTTCTTTAAATGTGCAGCTAGTTATTTATTCTGTTTTGCATTTTTTCTTTTTATCAATATTGAAGCAAATACATATTTTACAAGATTATTGATGAAGGCATCATTGTTTTTTTTATTGAGCCAATCATTGTTCTTAGAAATTTGGCAACCTAACAATCTGTGTTGTAAGTTTGGCCTTCATTTAGTATAATGGGCACTCTAACATTAAATGAGATATAGACTTGTATTACTGCATTATAATATACAAATAGGGTTTTCATAGAAATGCTGCTGAATCTGTCAGTTATCTGAGAATAGACCAAAACAGTATGATTGTTGAGCTATGAGGCCAATAGGAAATGCTAGTCCTAGGGCCCAAATCCTCTGCTTGAGATTAGCAATAAGTGGAATTATCAGGAAACATAAATAGGGCAGGCTAGAAATATAAGTGCCCTCCTAATCATACCCAAGCACTGCGAATTTGTGGGTGATGTCCATTTTGCTCTATAAGTTCATAGTGACCTAACCCTAAGTGGAATTTTCCTCCAATGGGATTTTCCCATGTATTTTACCAGGAAAGATAGATAGGGTAGGTTAGAAAAGTCATTGCCCTCCTAACCATATCCAAGCACTCCAAATTTGTTGGTGATGTCCATTTTGCTCTATGAGTTCATAGTGACCTAACCCTAACCCTAAGTGGAATTTTCCTCTAATGGGATTTTCCCATGTATTTAACCAGGAAACATAGATAGGGCAGACTAGAAAAGTAAGTGCCTTCCTAACCATACCCAAGCACTCCTAATTTGTTGACAATGTCTGTTTTGCTCTCTGATTTCATAGTGACGTAACCCTAACTCTATGGCTTTGTCAAGTTGAGAGCAGCTAAAGTCAGGCAGGGAAAAATCACAGTATGCCAAATCAAGTTTAATTAATTTTAAATAGTAAGTCACTTTCAATATATATGCCTCTTGAGATACTGAAAGGAGCGAGTATGTTTAAGCTACTGAGAAAAGGACATTTTTAGCATCTTATCTCACTTTCCTTTGACCGTAAAATGGTCATAAAAAGTTTAAAAACATTTATTTATTAAAATGTTTGTTTATTCATAGTTATTACATGCATAGTCAGTGCTGTGATTCTTGGTAGTAAATAATGGCTATGTGGCAAGCAGTAATACAATAAAAATACAATAAAGCATCTATGTATGCATTTTAAAATTGTAAACTAAAATAACATTAACAACAGCAATAAGAAACCAAGGGTTATTGTACTCTCCGTGGACTCTCTAAAACCATTTAGTGTTTAAAAGCATACAGGGAGCCAATAATATAGGAGTCAATCAGGTACTGAAGGCAGTGGCTGATCAACTTTGTGTATTCCTAGAGGATCTGGATTGTCTAGCCCAGGGGTCAGCAACCTGAAACAGCAAAAGAGCCACTTGGAACCGGTTCCATCACACACACAAAAAAGTGGGAGCCACAAACTGTGCACACGCATGCGTGCACGCACGCGCGTGTGCAGAACAAGGCAAAACGTGCACCAGCCCTGGCTTTTCCTCCCTCAGAAAAAACTGCTCTTCCCCCGCCCTGCTCACTCTCTCTCTGGGACTTTTTTCTTTCCGCCTTTTGTGAAGCTTCGGGATCAGCTCCTGCCCTGGATCGCTTGCACTGCACCGATCCTCGGCAGCCCCGACGCCTGTGCCACATCCTGAACTGCACACACCTGTCACCGCCCAGTTTTGCCAGCTTACCAGGCAGGAGGGGAGACTCGCAGGCCAAGACAACCGCAGAGGGCTGCGCAAAGACGAAGAAGGAAATGGCCTGTCAGAGGATCCCACCTGGGCCACCCTCAGAGGCAATGGGCCCTTCCCTGGCTGAAGAAAGCCTTGCGAGCATCTCCCACAGCGCAGCTCCCCCAAGCCGGGAGGCACCTGCTCGGCGGTGGAGGTGGGTCTCCCTGGTGACGGGTGCTGGGTCATGGCGCCGCCTTCAGCCCGGGCGCCGCTGGAGCCACCTGAGCACCCTGCCCCTCCCCCCGGGGCCTCCAAACCTGAAAGAAATGCGGACAAGGCAGCAGCTCTCCAAATGGGGCCATGGAGGTTTGGAGACCTGCTCTCCAAACCTCCGGCGCCCCATTTGGAGAGCTGCTGCCTTTGTCCGCATTTGAAAGAAATGCGGACGAAGGCAGCAGCTCTCCAAACCTCAGCTCTCCAAACCTCCGCCGCAGCTCTCCAAACCTCCGCCACAGCTCTCCAAACCTACGCCGCCCCATTCTCTCAATGGGACTTTTTTACTCCCCCTTTTTTTTCAAAACTGCACATGGCGGAGGAGGACTGGGAGCCGGGGGAGATGGCTTAAAGAGCCAGATACAGCTCCGGAGCCGCAGGTTGCTGACCCGTGGTCTAGCCCTATTCCAGTCTAGTTCCAGTCCAAAGATGACTTGGTAGATGACCTACTCCAGAGAAAAGGCAGGAGGATGCAATTAAACATGGAATCCTTCTGAGTTGAGCATCTGGATCAGAAGTAGGAGGTCCTGTTTTGGGGGATTTCTTTCCTATCCCTGTGGTTGATTCCTTATAGTGTTTTTAGGAATGTTTCTGACCCTGTGGCTATTCAACATCTATTTGAAGCCTCAGAGATCATCAAGGAGTATAAAGTTTTCAATATACTGCGTTGTTTGTCTAACTATAGTTTTTTATATTTAGTTATATGTAAATAATGAAAAAATATTTTCCATACAGAAGCCAAGTGATGGGCAATGGGATTGAGAATGTTGAAACAAAGATATTATTTTAGGATATATACCTTTGACTACAGCTCTTCTACTGACCAGCGATAATGAAAGCTATCCCATGGCTTAAATTTGTTCTAATCTGGTTTAGAAGAAATCATACTTATTAAATATTGACTTATTCTTTAATCTTTTAATCCTTTATAATAATTACTCCTGAATATTTAAATCCCCTTGGACTGGTGTGAAACCCTGTATGTGGTTGAAATTTCTTCTGTGCCAGTAATTAAACAGAGCAGAACATTTATTAAAGATAAATTGTACTATTAATTCTTCTGCAGTTGAAATATACCTCTGTTTAGCTGCCTAAGAAAAATAAGCATATCATTTGCAAACGTATTGATTACATAATGATCTCTTTCTATATTAAGCTCTTGGCAGTTCTTATTTTTCCTATATTCTGAGCTAAAATCTGTAATAAGGTCCAACAAAATAGGTAAGGTTAGATTATCCTTGAATCATTCCCTTATTTTGATGAAAATATATGTAACTAAAATGCAGATTTTTTTTATTGCAAAATGCTGCTGGTTACTGCTATTTTTCAAATTCTGTTTCCAATCATTTTAATAGAAATTTACTTTTTATTTTTACTGTTACGATGTATATGTTTTCAACTGATTTTTTTAAAAAAAACTTTATTTTTTATTTTGTTGATCTAATATATCACCAGAAGTTGTGACAATATACCAGACATATCAAACACAAGGCCCGGGGGCCAGATCCGGCCCGCAAAGTGGTTTCATGTGGCCCGCGAAGCCATCCTGGAAACAGTGAGGGGAGGCCCCCACTCCCTTGGCCCTGGCCCAGAGACCCTCCTCCTGCCAGAGACCCTCAGATCTGTCCCACTCCTGCCCAGGCCCCCATAGGCACCCTTGATGCGAATGATGTAGAGCTGGCCACGCCCACCCAGTAGGCCATACGCACTCTAGCCATGCCCACCCAGTAGGCCACGCCCACCCAGTAGGCCACGCCCACCCGGCCCCCTGAGGGCAACCGCAATGCTGATGCGACCCTCAATGAAATTGAGTTTGACACCCCTGCAATATACCAATTCAAGAAATAATGAAATAATAGAAAAAACTTTTCACTGTAATCTAGGTATTAAAGGGAATATGAGTTTCAGAACATAACTAATAAAAACTATTGATAGAAGGAAAAGGCATTGTTGATATTTTGCTTCCTACTTTCATACAACACTGCTTTCCAAAACCAACAGACTGTGCAAAGTAAGCAAATAAGCCTTAAAAGCCTGATTTCTACAAATTTGAATTGGCCTCTTTTGATTGATTCAATAACTGTTTCCTGCTTTTAAAGATTGTATTAAACATTGTAGCCCATGTATGAAATCCAAAGAGCTGATATTGGCATGCTTAATATTCATGACATAATCATTCCTATTACAGGTAGTCCTTGACTTACAAAACACAATTTCTGTTGCTAAGCTGGACAGTGAACTTTGCCCCATTTTATGACCTTTCTTGCCACAGTTGTTAAGTGAATCACTGAAGTTAGTAACATAGTTGTAGAGTGAATCTGGCTTACTCATTGATTTTTCTTGTCAGAAAGTTGCAAAAGGGAATCAACATGACCTCAGGATAATGCAACCGTCATAAATATGAGTCAGTTGACAAATTTGTGAATTTTCATCATGTAACCATAGGGATGCTGTAATTGCCCAAAGTGTAAAAGGCAGCAGTAAGTCATTTTTTTCAGTGCCATTGTAGCTTCAAGTGGTCACTAAATGAACAGCTGTAAGTCAAGGACTACCTGTATTTAAGAACTGTCATTTTTACAAAGTGATACATCAACTAGATTGGAGGCATCTAGTTGTATTCAAGAAATACAAGTCAGACACCTTTTGTATTTGTGAAATTTTGTAGCTCTTTAATCCTAGGCCTGATTGTTTTAGTTAACTGACATGAAGCTATTTGAGACTTAAGTTTGTTCATTGTTTTCCGCCAGGTTGATCCAAGAGCCATATCAGTCCTAGCAAAATGGCAGAATTGTTATAGTATCAAAGTTGTTCTGCAAGAGCTCCGGCGTCTAATGATGTCTAAAGAAAATATGAAACTTCCTCAACCACCTGAAGGACAATGTTACAGTAATTAATGAAAAACAAAAAGAAAAATCATGCCCCATCATTCAATTTAAGCTCTCTTCATTTTCCACAGTAGTAAATTTTCTAGATGCATCTTGTAGCTCTCCAAGTACTGGAAAGGAAGTTCCCATTGCAAAGGAAAGTTTATCTTGAGATACTGTAAATGATACTAATTTTTTTTTCCATTTGAAAATAAGTTGTGCTATAACAAATAATGCTGTCCTGTGTAACCACTGTCCACATAGTTGAACTTCTGGTATCAAGAAAAGTTTATTTAAATTTATTACTGTCAAAGACCAGTGTGTCACATTGAACTCGACTGTGAAAAAGCATAAAAAGCATACATCACACAATCACAATGCTGTGTGTTTGGCCTGGGTTTATATATTTTCTCCTCTCTCGTTTTCTCTCTTGTTTTTTTTCTCTCCCCCCCTTTCTCTCTCACACACCCTCCCTCCCTTTCCTTTGCCCTTTCTCTGTGTGTTTGCAATAGAGTTGATGCTCAGGGCTATTTATTAGAGTAGACATGGAGAGCACAATCCGTAGATTGTGATCTTGTCCAAGCCCTTTTGAAAAGAGCAGAGTCTGAGCCAGAATATCCTTGATTCTTGCACGGTTCTCTTTTGATCCAACAGGGCTTGCCCAAGACAATGTTCCCAAAAGATTGTGCCATAAGGTTTCAATTACCAGCTGTGTCTGGCTTGTATGGACTACTAATGGGATGTTTTTGGTATCTTCAGTCATCCCTCCCTTT
This sequence comes from Vipera ursinii, assembly GCF_947247035.1. NCBI lineage: Eukaryota > Metazoa > Chordata > Lepidosauria > Squamata > Viperidae > Vipera > Vipera ursinii. Next base: position 20,145,708 of record NC_139516.1, read on the forward strand.
GTGCAAACTCTAGTAAAACGCTGAATGTCTCTAGGGTTGGTTTTTATTTTTTCTGCTTTTAACGAATGCTTATTTGGGGGCAGGTTCTTCTTTCTCCCAAAACCTTTGCTAAGGCATAGATTGTATTTCTGTCCTCACCCTTTCCCCCAGAATGCGGGCCTTGGGATGACAGATCTGGAGGATCTTCTTAGACTTTCCTCTCTGTCTTGTCTTGTCATGGTTGGGGTGCTGCTTTCTTTTTGCCCCTTCTGTGATGCTTTACGTTTGGCCAAAAGAGGTAAGTGGCTGGCAAACTGCCTGATTTTATTGTTATTATTGTTGTTGTTATTATTATTGTTGTTGTTGTTATTATTATTATTATTGCTTCATGCTTGTCAATTTTGGGATGGGGCATGGGTAGGGTCTATAAATTAATCTTCACCAGCTGAGAAAAGAAGAATGTCTGGTTTTACTCACAAACAGCCTTCCCTTCCTATTTTGTGGCAGTTTCCATACTGGAAAGCTAGCCGTGGCTGACCGATTAGACAGGGTTTTGATACGGTGAAAGAGCAGTAATTTACCAGGAGCGTTTAAAGTCTGTTAGGAATGGCTAGATATTCCGGAAAGATCTCTACACAGATGTTTGAAACAAACACTCCAGCTTTCCCGAGCTGAAGGTCACTACCTCTGCTTGAATGCCATGTTAACTGCTCATCGGCATGCGTAACTTTGTGGCTCTGTAGCGGCCTGCCGGCATAAAGACAAATCCACTTTGTGAAGAGGAGATTGTGTTCCGAGACCTTGCCGAGAGAGAGAGATGCTTTTCTTTCCTAAAGAATCGAGACGGTGCTGCCCTACATGGTGGGTGAGGAGGCTTCTTGGCAAATCGCTTCTTTTTCAGACTCCTTGTTTTGGACCACTGACTGCTGAAATGTGGATGCAAAGCTTAAGTGCAAACCATCCAATGTATCCTCTTAACGAAATTAAAAACGCAGTGTTCATGTAAAACAAGAAAGCAAAAGGCAACGTTTAAAAGCAGAAGTATCAAGTCGATGAATAATTGATGTTTCCATTAACTCTTTTAAGGAGCATATTAGTTGTAAGGATTTAACATCCTCTGTAATTAAAAAAAATTAACAGTATTCCATAAGCAGCCTTTTTATTGTATCAGACCATTGCCTGATTTTAATATAATAAAAAAGTGTGCATTAATATTCCTGTGATGTAATTGTATTTATGTTTAGAGTGGAGATCTCCCAGGAGTTGGGCAGAGGGGAAGACACAGGGTGAATGTCTGACTGAAATTATTACCAGGATCTTTAGAGGACACTAGCAATGCCTTAGGCTAGTCGTAGATGTAACTGGAACTCACCTAATTAGTCTTGATTTATTGTTGCTGCCATTAAATGTAATATTGCTATAGAGTTCAGGTAATATTTCGATACTGTGATCTGTTATTTAGGTATAATTCTGTAAAATTGGAATTCAGACCGTTGTTGACCTATATGAACTGGCTGCAGTTTGACTTGACAAGGAGGTTTTACAACTACACATGTAAAGTTACCTTATAATAACAGGGGTCCCCAACCCCCAGGCTGCAGCCCACTACCGGGTCTTGAGCCATTCAGAACTGGGCTGCAGAAGTGGCTGGCATCTCCACTTGTGCAAGCAGTGAGCAAGTGCATGTGCGTGCGCTCCATTTTCACAAACGGTGTGTGCCGGCCACTTGAGCAAATGAAGTTGCACACATGCATGCATGGTCACCACTTTTGCAGAACCATCCTCTTTCCCACCCACCCCTTGGCCAGTCCGCAAAGCCAGAAAGATTGAGGAACTCTGCTTTACAACAGCTTTTTAACCAGTGATACGGGTACCACCTGTGGTATATTGGCACCTGGCAGGTGGTACGTGACCATCCTAGAAAAGTGGTAGTGGGGGAGGGGAATGAGCTGAACTGGTGGCAGCACCGCACAAGCCTGAGCGAGAGATGGCTGGAGCTGCAGGGTTGTCAGGGCTGAGTGGAAGCACCAGGATCAGCGCCAGGCTCCAGCTTGATCGGCGCTGATCCTGGTGCTTCTGCTGAGCCGAGAAGAAGCGCCGATCAGCATCTCCAGGGTCTTGTTATTTACATTCAGATGCTTGGCAACTGATTCATATTTCTTTATTTATTTTGGTCCTCAAGGGCAGCCCCATGTAGAGAGCGTTGCAGTATTCTAAACGAGAGGTCACGAGCGCATGAGTGACTGTGCGTAGGGCATCTCGGTCCAGGTAGGGTCGCAACTGGCGCACCAGGCAAACCTGGGCAAAAGCCCCCCTGGTCACGGCTCCTATATGGTCTTCAAAAGTGAGCTGCGAATCCAGGAGGACGCCCAAGTTGCGAGCCCTATCAACGGGGGGTAACACCTCACCCCCCCATCGTTAGAGATGGAATAGTCTGGTTGACCCGAGATGCCGGTATGCACAGCCACTCAGTCTTGGCAGGATTGAGACGAAGCCTGTTTCTCCCCATCCAGACCTGGACCGCCTCCAGGCAACAGGACATCACGGCGAGGGCATCGCTGGGTTGGTTCGGGGTGAAAAGAAAAAGTTGGGTATCATCAGCGTACTGATGATACCCCACCCCAAAACCACGAATGATCTCGCCCAGCGGCTTCATATAGATGTTGAACAGGAGGGGCGAGAGAACCGACCCCTGAGGAACTCCACAAACAAGAGGCCTCGGGGCGGACCTCTGCCCTCCCGTCAACACCGACTGCGAGCGGCCCAGGAGATAGGAGAACCACTGCAAAACAGTGCCTCCCACTCCCAATCCCCTGAGACGCTGCAGTAGGATACCATGGTCGATGGTATCGAAAGCCGCTGAGAGGTCTAATAGGACTAGGACAGAGGAACAACCCCTGTCCCGAGCCCGCCAGAGATCATTCACCAGCGCGACCAATGCCGTCTCCGTGCTGTGCCCAGGCCTGAAACCCGATTGGTACGGGTCCAGATAATCAGTTATGACGGTCACAGTGTCCCAGGGTCATGTGAAGTGACCAAAACCTGCTGCAACCACCCAGCAGACGGGGGGGAATGAAAATCAAACACCCCCCACTCCACCCCCGCTGCCAATCCTCAACAGAAATGCTCACAACAATGGAAACCTCGGACGGGAGGAAGAGTGCCACTGGGCAGGCAGGCAGGTGTTTTGCTCGGCTGTGGCTTGCGGGGCACTTTTTTCAGTGCCATTGTAACCGAACAGTCACTAAGCGAACTGTTGTAAGTCAACTACCTGTACTTCATAACTCTTTTTCTTTCTTTCTTTTTTGGTCATCAAATTTTTGACAGCTTGCTAGGCGACTGGCGGTACTCAGATGTTGCCATATCCTAAAAGTGGTGCAATGGGTGAAAAGGTTGAAAAGCCCTGCTTTACAACACTCCTTTTGACATGACACACTCAGTAATTGAAAGAGGCTTGTGTACAAAACATATCTGGATCCTCTCTCTCTGCTGTTGGTTCTGTGCGAATAGACTCTGAAGCTGTTGTGATTCAGGGTCAGCCTGTGGGTTCGGCAGTTGGGTCGGACGACTCAGAGGAGGAGGGGGGTGTTGAAGAGCTTGCTGATGAGAGCCCTCAGCCAGGCCCCTCCCACCTGGTCACGACAGAGACCCAGCTGTGTGAGCCTGACAGCGTGGATGAAGATGACCCACAGCTGGCCCTGTTCAAGGACGCCCAATGCAGGAGGCAGTCAATCAGGAGTAAACAGGAAGGCAATGCGGCACCTCTGAAGGAGGCAGAGAGAAGCCACGCCCTGAACTGTATAAAAGGGGAATGTGTGGGAGGGCTGGTTTGCTGAAGGCAACCGCTTGAATAGTTCCTGTTTCATAGCTCCTGTTTCATGGTTGGTGTCTTGTTTTGCTCTGTTTTATGTTAATAAATTTGGCAGGCTTAATTCCAGCCTCTTGCCGTTTGTAAAGGGGTTGTCCCTGCCTTTTCTGCAGGGCCGGTAGCAGGCTGGTACAGAACAGAAGCACTTTACTCTATAGAGGAGATGGACGAAGTGGGGGGGGGTGTCCCTCACCTGAAATATTGAAGCAAAGCAGTCCTTACAGTCTTTACATGGCTCCAAAACAATTCTGTATGACACATTTTCCAACTCATCACAAGTGTGATAAAAACATTCCAAGAAAGTTGAATTGAATCAAAACAACATCACTCCAGTACAGCTAGTCCTCGACTTACAACAGTTCATTTAGTGAACATTTGAAGTTACAATGGCACTGAAAAAAGTGACTTATGACTATTTTTCACACTTGTAACCTTTGTAGCATCCCCACAGTCACGTGATTCACATTTGGATGCTTGACAACTGGTTATAGTGTCCCAGGGTCATGTGTTCATCTTTTGCAACCTTCTGGCAAAGTCAGTGGAGAAGCCAGATTCACTTAACAACCATGTTACTAATTAGTGATTCACTTAACAACCATGGCAAGAGAAGTCGTAAAATGGGGCAAAACTCACTTAACAAATTTCTCACTTAGCAACATAAATTCTAGACTCAATTGTGGTCATAAGTCGAGGTAATTAAATCTGCCAGTGATTAATGTCACATGCACCTTCCTATAGGTATTGTATTCCAAATATAAAGTCTTGGGATAGGCCTCTGCCAATAAATCCATGTAGGACATTTAATTAGTTGTCAGTTTAACAATAGAAATGATAAATGTTCTAGATATCTACAAGCATACACGCACACATCTATACTAGTGCCTGAAATAAGAATTGAGAGGAATTATCCCAGAAATGTTTTAAAATATAATTGTGCTTTAGGGGTTATCATTTTAACCTAGTCCGTGTGAACTAGATTGGACACGACATTGCAATTTTCATTTTATGCTGTTCAGAAAGAGCTGAGAGCAGTTATGTGAAGATCTGGAAAGCCTATTTCAAGAGTTGGGGGCATCTGCAGTAGAAGGGTGTGTGTGTGTGTGTGTGTGTGTGTGTGTGTGTGTGTGTGTGTGTGTGTGTAGAAGTCAAGGCCACAATTGCGATTGAAATTCTGATTCTTTTTTTTACATGTATAAGGTAGTCCTCATTTATGGTAATTGGAACCAGCAACTCCATTGCTAAATAAAACAATCATAAGGCGCAACGTGACATCACACTGACTTAGGACAACAGTTTTAGTAGTCCTAGCTGCTGTTTTTGGGCAAATCCCACACGATTGTACTGTCCTGCAATCATATGATCACCATTTACAGTATAACCTGCCTGCCTCCCCATTGGCTTTGCTTGTCGAAAACCATAACACTACAGAACACTGTCTGCAGTACACTGTCACCATTATAATTGCAAGCTAGTTGTAAAGCAGCTGAATTGTGACCATGGGGATTACAATAGCTGAAATTACAAGGAATGGTTGTAAGTCCTCTTATTCAGCACTGTCATAACCTCAAACAACTGCTGAACAAGTGGTCACTGAGTGAGGACCACCTAAATCAGTTGTGCTGCTATCTTGACTTCCCCTCTTGGAAGCTTCTGCAAGAGCGCTTCTTGGATCCAAGAGTTAAAACAAAAATCTGTCCTGTGACTTTTCATATATGATCTTTGCCTATTCACAGCACATTTTTTTTAAAAAAAGTACAGTGTAACTAACCCATAACACAACATAAAACTAACATATGTAGACCCTCAACCCAAACAGATTATTCAAATTCCTTTGATATCCCTACCAACCTAACCCAACTGTGTTGGTAGTGGTATAATAGCATTAGTAATTTACTGGAATTTGCCAAAAACATTTTTATCATTGTAATGCAAGAAGAAATTTAATTGCTGCAGTTATTTCCCATTCATTTTAACAGTTATAGCTAGGAAATACATAATTTGATAAAGATTTCTGATCTTGGTTTCAACCACAGTGGTAGCATTTCATAATGAACTGGATGTCTATGGAGATTCTCAATCACCCAGTTACTATTGTCCTAAAAGTGATTTTTTTTTCTAAAAGGCAATTGGACTTTGTCTGTTTTTTTTCTTTGAAAACATTCACTTCTCATCCAAGAAGTTTCTTCAGTTCTACTAATTGGAGAATGGAAAGATTGGGTGAAAGAATTAGAGATACCTGCAATTCCTGTAACATACCAGGAGAGGGTGCTAGCAAACTTTCCAGCAAAAAAAACCGACCAGCTTTTACTGTATGTTGTCATTTTTTCTGCTGTAATAAGCAGTTCAAGTTCAATGGCACTTTTAAGCAGAAGGATTTGAATCACCACCCAACAATTTTCTTTCAACTTCTAGTATTGTTTTTCTCACTCCTTTCAGATGACCTGGAAGGCCATTGTCTCATGCAAGGTATTGCTGCTTTAGGCAATGCTAGTCAAAATAGCCACAGTTGCGCTTACTAGGCCTGTACAATGCAATTTGGACTCATCTTGACAAAGTTCTTTGTACCATGATTTTATTTTTTAAGCACTGCAATTTGCCTCAACCCGCACTTTAAGTTGCTTTGCTTGGCTCAATCAGTGTTTGCAAAGTTGGTAGGGGAGTAAAGATTTTTCTGACTCTGACTTGAAATCCTGTCTCATCTCTTGGAAGTGCTGCTGGCCAAGGCAGATGAAATGAAGTAATAAAGCAGCACGGTTGCCTCTTACAAATAAGAGAGTTATGTTGTTTTGCAAAGCAGCTTTGGAGCATGCTTGACTCTAGTTTTCACTTTCTTACCCATTAACTTTATTGTCCCCATCACTACCTAGTCATGGTTAGTTTGCCTGAAATGATTCATCTGGGGTTTGGATATCTTTTTTATCCACTTTTTTTGAATGGAAAACCTCTACAAATATTGAAATGTAACTCCTTTTGTCTCCAGTTAATAGATATATATCTTCGACTTCAAAATGTTTGAAAATTAAAATTCAGAATTAAAAATCAAGGACAAAATGTTCTTGGAGATCACCTTTTTTCATTGCTGATCTATATACATTCTGATCATCTTGCAAAGCAGCCCATTCCTAGAAATCCCCATTTCTACATTCCTGATCCAAAGGAGGAATTTAATCTTGATAGCAGTTTTGGTGCTTCTTGACAACAAAAGTACTTTGGTATTCATGGTTACCATGATGATTACTTTGGGATTTTCTGAATAATAGTGACAATTTCTTTATTCTAGTGGAGGCACTAATGTACAAATACAAGAAATACCACAATAAATTTGGCCACACACAACACTGGGCCCAACTGTGATAAATGGTGGAAAGTATATTCCTGCCACTATTTGGTCAGCAAAGAACTTGATCAAGTCACAAGAACACGCTTACAAACCATTTGCAAGCTGAAGGAGGAAAAGGTTGCTAACATGTTTATAAACCCCTTCATGGATTACTGCCTTGTCGTGGCGAAGGGGCTTGCATAATTCAATGAAGCTATGAGCTATGCCGTGCAGGGCCACCCAAGACGGAAAGGTCATAGCAGAGAGTTCTGACAAAACGTGATCCACTGGAGAAGGAAATGGCAACCCACTACAGTATCTTTGCCATGAAAACCCTATGGACAGTACCAAAAGGCAAAACGATATGACGCTGGAAGATGAGCCCCTCAGGTCGGAAGGCGTCCAATATGCTACTGGGGAAGAGCAGAGGGCTAGTACTAGTAGCACCAGAAAGAATGAAGCGACTGGGCCAAAGCCGAAAGGACGCTCAGCTGTGGATGTGTCTGGTGGTGAAAGGAAAGTCCAATGCTGTAAAGATTTTTTCTCCATAGGAACCTGGAATGTAAGATCCATGAATCAAGGAAAGCTGGACGTGGTCAAACAAGAGATGACAATATCAGGTATCAGCGAACTGAAATGGATTCACCCATTCCTGTCCATTTCAGTTCGCTGATACCTGATACCTTTTGCGGGCAAGAATCCCTCAGAAGAAATGGAGTAGCCTTCATAGTCAATAAAAGAGTAGGAAAAGCAATACTGGGATACAGTCCTCAAAATGACAGAATGATCTCAGTTCGAATCCAAGGCAAACCATTCAATATCACAGTAGTCCAAGTCTATGCCTCAACCACCAGTGCTGAAGAGGACGAAATTGACCAGTTCTATGAAGCCCTACAGCACCTTATAGAACTAACACCAAAAAATGATGTCCTTATCATCATGGGGGATTGGAATGCTAAAGTAGGAAGCCAAAAGATAACTGGAATAACAGGCAAGTTTGGCCTTGGAGTACAAAATGAAGCAGGGCACAAGCTGATAGAATTTTGTCAAGAGAATACGATGGTCATAGCAAACACTCTTTACCAACAACCCAAGAGACGGCTCTACACATGGACATCACCAGACTGTCAACACAGAAATCAGATTGACTATATGCTCTGCAGCCAAAGATGGAGAAGCTTTATACAGTCAGTAAAACCAAGACCAGGAGCTGACTGTGGCTCAGACCATGAGCTTCTCATTGCAAAGTTTAGACTTAAACTGAAGAAAGTAGGGAAAAGCACTAGGCCACTCAGGTATGAATTAAAATCATATCCCTGTTGAATATACAGTAGAGGTGACAAATAGATTTAAGGAATTAGATCTGATAGACGGAGTGCCTGAAGAACTATGGACAGAGGTTCGCAACATTGTAGAACAGGTAGCAACCAAAACCATTCCAAAGAAAAAGAAATGCAAGAAAGCAAAATGGCTGTCTGAGGAAGCTTTGCAAATAGCTGAGGAAAGGAGGGAAGCAAAAGGCAAGGGAGAAAAAGAAAGATACGCCCAATTGAATGCAGAATTCCAGAGAATAGCTAGAAGAGATAAGAATGCCTTCTTAAATGAACAGTGCAAAGAAATAGAAGAAAACAATAGAATAGGGAGGACCAGAGATCTTTTCAAGAAAATTGGAGAGATGAAGGGAAAGTTTAATGCAAAAATGGGCATGATAAAGGACCAAAATGGCAGGGACCTAACAGAGGCAGAAGAGATTAAGAAGAGGTGGCAAAATTACACAGAAGAACTATACAAGAATGAGCTTAATGTCCCTGATAATCACAATGAGGTGGTCACTGACCTCGAGCCAGACATCCTAGAATGTGAAGTGAAGTGGGCCTTAGAAAAGTTGAGCAACAACAAAGCTAGTGGAGGTGACAGTATTCCAGATGAGCTATTCAAAATCTTAAAAAATGATGCAGTAAAAGTGCTACACTCAATTTGCCAACAAATTTGGAAAACTCAACAGTGGCCACAGGATTGGAAAAGATCAATTTACATTCCAATTCCAAAGAAAGGCAGTGCCAAAGAATGTTCAATCTATCGCACCATTGCACTCATTTCTCATGCTAGTAAAGTTATGCTTAAAATCCTACAAGCTAGACTCCAGCAGTATGTGGATCGAGAACTACCAGAAGTACAGGCAGGATTTCGAAGAGGCAGAGGAACTAGAGATCAAATTGCCAACATACACTGGATCATGGAGAAAGCTAGAGAGTTCCAGAAAAACATCTACTTCTGCTTCATTGACTATGCTAAAGCCTTTGATTGTGTGGATCATAACAAACTGTGGCAAGTTCTTAAAGAGATGGGCGTACCAGACCATCTTATTTGTCTCGAGAAACCTATATGTGGTCCAAGAAGCAACAGTGAGAACTGGACACAGAACCACTGATTGGTTCAAAATTGGGAAAGGAGTCCAGCAAGGCTGTATACTGTCGCCCTGCCTATTTAACTTATATGCAGAGCACATCATGAGAAAGGCAGGGCTTGATGAATCAAAAGTTGGAATTAAGATTGCCGGAAGAAACATCAACAACCTAAGATATGCAGATGATACCACTCTAATGGCAGAAAGTGAAGAAGAACTAACGAGCCTCCTGTTGCAGGTTAAGAAGGAGAGTGCAAAACTTGGCTTGAAACTTAACATTAAGAAAACCAAGATCATGGCATCTGGCCCTCTCAATTCCTGGCAAATAGATGGGGAAGAAATGGAGGTAGTGACAGATTTTATTTTCCTGGGCTCCAAGATCACTGCAGATGGGGACTGTAGCCAAGAAATTAAAAGACGCTTGCTCCTGGGGAGGAAAGCCATGGCAAATCTAGACAGCACACTAAAAAGCAGAGACATCACCCTGTCAACAAAAGTGCATATAGTCAAGGCTATGGTCTTCCCAGTTGCAATGTATGGCAGTGAAAGCTGGACCATAAGAAAGGCTGAGTGCCAAAGAATTGAGGCCTTTGAACTATGGTGCTGGAGAAGACTCCTGCGAGTCCCTTGGACTGTAAGGCGATCAAACCGGTCAGTCCTAGAGGAGATCAACCCTGACTGCTCTTTAGAAGGCCAGATCCTGAAGCTAAAACTCAAATACTTTGGCCACCTAATGAGAAGGAAGGACTCACTGGAGAAGAGCCTAATGGTGGGAAAGATTGAGGGTAATAGAAGAAGGGAACGACAGAGAATGAGGTGGCTGGATGGAGTCACTGAAGCAGTAGGCGTGAGCTTAAATGGACTCCAGAAGATGGTAGAGGACAGGAAGGCCTGGAGGAACATTGTCCATAGGGTCGCGATGGGTCGGACACGACTTCGCAGCTAACAACAACAACATTTATAAAATGAAATTGCTGTTATCTGCTAGAGATCTCTGGACCTAGGATTTCCTCTGGAAATATTAAAGTAGATACGTCTGTCTCTGGCAGCTACACCTGACACTGAATAATGTACCATGGTGTCTGTACTGAGAGATCCCACAGTGAATTTCTCACCTTCTAAGCACAATCTCTGGAAAAGCAAGCTCCTAAACCTATTAACAGTTTTGAGCAGGAGGGCATTACCCCTGTGAAGAAGAAAAAGCAGATTTTCTCTGGCTCCTTTGAAAAATTGTGAATTCAGCAGTCTTGGCCAATGATGCTGCCCTAAATAATGCATCTGAATGCTGAACATTACATCATTGCTTTTATTTCTTATTTTTCTTTAATCTGCATAATCTCTGGATAGGAAGGTTGGCACAGTTATGCCATTCATTCATGCCAAGACGTGAAGCTATGGGAGGTGAGGCTACTGATGAGGTTGGAGATTTTACACTTGAATCTAAATCTAACTCAACAGATGTCTATGTAAGCTTTCCTTAGGCTGTGAAATTTGAATCTGAGTTTCATTCAGCAATATCCAGTGAGTGGATATCAGTGGTTATTATAAAAATAGAGAAGGTGAACATCATTCACCATCTTCTCACACTTAGAAACTCCTAACAGCAATGCAGGAATTGTAACTCATTTATAAACTATGCCCATCTACAAAGCTTTAAGATTTCATCTTTTAGTTGAATTGCCACAAAAACATAAAATTCAAAGTGCACTTGATTTTGAATAGTATACATTATTTTATTCAGTCGACAAGAAAAAGATTCTTAGCCAATTGGTCTTAAGTATTGAAACAGTTACAACAATAATTGTAATCTACTTACAATAGTTGTGAGGCAATAGTGTATTATTAAAGATACTGGTCATAAGCACGACAACTTGTATTACTGCACTTGGGATTGGAAGGGGGAACATTTTCCAGTAAATGCTACATTCCCAATTCGGTGTCTGATTGTATAAAGTTAGAACAAACCATCTGCTACCAGGGATAAAACTAACATGATACATGCAGTATAAACTGGATCCCCAGTTTATTTATTTATTTTCTTGTATGAGAAAATAAATCTCATACAAGAGTTTGTCTTACCAGGTAGTTTGAAATGTGATCTTTCCAAAATCTTGCTTGAGGTTTCAGCAGTCATATCAATAGTTATGATAGTTTGGGCCATCTGTTATTTTATGGAGGTGGTGAGTTGCAGTCAATGTAGATGCCATATTGCCTACTCCTAAAGTAGACAGAGAATGGAGAGATTCAGAACATGTTGTAGGATGCGGTAACATCAGCAGGCTGAGCCATAAACTAATAACAAGGCTGAGTTCACATTAACATGCTAGGCTGAAACATGGTAAATTAGTTTGTGGTGCAGTGTGTTTATTTATGTTGTGGTATAGGTAGCTACTTACCTGCCTACTGGCAGAAAGATGGGTGGTATATAAATTTAATAATAAATCAAATACTGGTCTGTTTGCAAGCCACCTGAGAATTGCTTAACAACTAACAATCCACGCTTAACAATATCAAGGGAAAGTGCTAGGTTTGCCTTCACCAAGCAATGTATTCATGTGAGATTCTGCTTTACAACTGCATTACTTTAGCAAAGGAAATTCTGCTCCCAATTACTGTTGTTAACCACGGACTCTCAGTGGATAGTTTTCTCAGGATTTTATATATTAAGAGTGTCCAACCTTGGCAACTTTAAGATTTGTGGACTTCAACTCCCAGAATTGAATGGGAGAATTCAATGCTGTCCAGGGTATTCTGGGAGTTGAAGTCCACAAGTCTTAAAATTGCCAAGATTGGATAACATGGTATATATGATTCTTCCTCCTGTCCGTTATAGCCTGGCCACAATTCTGTGGTGTAGATTAGATTGAAAGATGGTAATTAAAGCATGTTAATATTTGAAAACCAATGAATTTCAAAGCTGAGAGGACACTGCTGACTCCTATTCCTTTATTCTTTCTACATCATGTATATGTATGTGTGTTCCATCCAGTGGCGTAGCGTGGGGGGTGCAGGGGGGGCCGGCCGCACCGGGCGCAACATCTGGGGGGGCGCATTAGATGCATTTTACTTTAATTACATCAGTATTTTCATAACAAACAATACATGTGCTTAGGGGGTAAGGGTTTCTTTAACTAATCTAGTGGAAGAGACTCGAGTGCTAAAATCCACGGGTTAGGGGGCGCAAATTACTTGCCTTGCCCCGGGTGCTGACAACCCACGCTACGCCACTGGTTCCATCCCTACTCCAAAGCAGCAAACAAAATACCGACAACTGCAATTGGTGTTTCATAATCCATGATGTTAGAACAGAGATTTCTGTCCTTATTCCCCTCAAATAAAAAAGTCCCTCACTATATTTGCACTCCCTGCGGAGAAATCTTCAGTCCTGGGCTACCAAATTAGATGTTGTCTAGGGTTAATGACCAGATGTTTTTCAGCTGCTGAACAGATTTCCAGCTGAGACTGAAATGAGTGGCTATCCAGCAAGCAAGTATTAATATAAACATTGTTGAGGCCTAGCCTTAAGCGAGCCATTAAAAACTTCCCACGATACTGTGATGGATGCCGGCTTCCTTAGAGACCTATCCAGAATTCTACTGCACCAGAAATATCTTGTGTGGTTCAAGCTGGAGCTGCCACCTGCTAATGTAATGCCGGGGCCAAGCCTCCCCCTTGGCTTAGTGGCGCCAGAGCCGTGTGGTTGCTGGAATTTGATTATTTGTGTTAGCAGATAATTTAGGCCAGAAGGCTTAGAGCACTCTCCTTGCTCGCTGGATGCCATCAGGCTTCCCAGCAAAGCAGTCACAGAATCATTGTCTCCTTCCCTACAACCCACCATGAGAAATCCTAAAAAATGCATTTAAGAGGGAGAGAGAAAGAAAGCCCTCATGTCTGTGCTGAAGCTAATTTTATGTACACTCACATTGTAATACGGGAAGTCCTCAACTTACAAGGATTCATTTAGTGACTATTTGAAGTTACAAATGCATTGGAAAAAGTGACTTATGTCCATTTTTCACATTTGTTGCCCTTGCAGCCTCCCCATGGTCACATGACCAAAATTCAGACGCTTGGCAACTGACTCGCACTTATGACAGTTGCAGTGTCCTGGGGTCACGTGATCGCCTTTGGTGACCTTCTGACAAGCAAAGTCAGTGAGGGAGCCAGATTTGCTTAACAACCGTGTTACTATCTTAACAACGGCAGTGTTTCACTTAACAGCTGTGGCAAGAACGATCTTAAAATGGGGCAAACTTCACTTAACAACTTAGCAACAATTTGAGGCTCAATTGTGAGTCGAGGACTACCTGCATGCAATGGGGTTTCTCTGGGACTGCCCATCTTTTTCTTTTTCCCAAGATATGGACTTCCACAAAAAAAGATTCTCTTCTGAGCTGAAAATCAAGGAGACCTGGTGGATGCTGTGTGTGAAAACGTATACAGGTAGTCCTTGAGTTACAACCATTTGTTTAGTGACCATTCAAAGTTACAAAGGCACTGCAAATGTGACTTATGACCATTTTCTACACATACAACTGTTGCAGCATCCCCACAGTCACATGTTGAAAATCCGGACACTTGACAACTGGCATGTATTTATGATGGTTTCAGTGTCCCGGGGACCTTTTGCAACCTTCTGACAAGCAAAGTCAATGGGGAAGCCAGATTCACTTAACAACCCTGTTACTAACTTAACCCCTGCAGTGATTCACCTAGCAACTGCAACAAGAAAGATCGTAAAAATGGAGCAAAATTCACTTAACTACGGTCTTGCTCAGCAATAGAAATGTTGGGCTCAATTGTGGTTGTAAGTCAAGGACTACCTTAATTTTTCACTTAAGATAAAGTGACTAATAAGGAAATAGGGAGTACTATAACTCCTCTGAGAAAGAACAGGAAAAGGGGGGGCGTGGTGCCATGTTAACCCCCGTATCCTTTAGTATAAAGTTTTATTGGGGTGGGGTATGCAACTACATGTTTAGATTAGATTAGATTTATTGAATTTATATGCCGCCCTTCTCCCCAAGGACTCAGGGCGGCTCACAACAAAAAATTTATGACACATGAAATACAAAATTTAAAAAAGAATTAAACAATAAATGTAATAGATACATGACAATTTAACTCAATAAAAGCCAAATTTAAAAAACATAGTCAGTCCAGACCTGCTTGTTGGAATAACCAAGTCTTCAGGTCACAGCGGAAAGACCGAAGGTCAGGGGCCGTCTGCAGCTCCAGAGGCAGTTCATTCTAGAGGGTCGGCGGTCGCCAGATGGCATTGCCTGGCCAATAGAACCCTGAGGAGGCCGACTCTGTGGGAGCGAACCAGGCGATGGGAGGTTGATAATGGCAGCAGGTGGTCTCGCAAGTACCCCGGGCCTAAGCCATGTAGGGCTTTAAAGGTTATTACCAGCACCTTAAATCGCACCAGAGGGTAGCTGGAAGCCAATGCAGCTCACGGAGGAGTGGTGTAACATGGGAGTATCGAGATACTCCCATAAGCACCTGCGCAGCCGCATTTTGCACCAGCTGAAGCCTCCGGGTGCACTTCAAGGGTAGCCCCATGTAAAGAGCATTGCAGTAATCCAGGCAAGAAGTGACAAGGGCATGGGTAACTGTGCATAGGGCATCTCGGTCCAGAAAGGGGTGCAACTGGCACACTAGGCGAACCTGTGCAAAGCCCCCCTGGTCACGGCCATTAGATGATCTTCCAAATTAAGCCGTGAATCCAGGAAGACACCCAAGTTGCGGGCCCTTTCTGAGTGGGGCAGTGCCTCCCCCCCATCAAAAGAGATGGAACTTGTTGAACCATACGAGATGCCGGTATCCACAGCCACTCGGTCTTGGAGGGGTTAAGCTTGAGCCTGTTCCTTCCCATCCAGACACGCACCGCCTCCAGGCACTGGGACATCACGTCAAGGGCATCACTGGGTTGGCTAGGGGTGGAGATGAACAGCTGGGTATCATCCGCATATTGGTGATACCTCACCCCAAAGCCACGGATGATCTCGCCCAGCGGCTTCATATAGATGTTAAAACAGGAGGGGGGGAGAGAACCAACCCCTGAGGCACCCCACAAGAGAGGGGCCTCGGGGTAGATCTCTGTCCCCCTGCCGATACAAACTGCGAACGGCCCAAGAGGTAGGAGGAGAACCACTGTAAAACAGTGCCTCCCAACCCCTCGAGCCGTCGCAGCAAGATACCATGGTCGATGGTATCAAAAGCCACTGAGAGGTCAAGTAGTACCAGGACTTGAGGAACAGCCCCTGTCCTGGGTCCACCAGAGATCATCCACCAGTGCGACCAATGCTGTTTCCGTGCTGTAGCTGGGCCTGAAACCGGACTGGTACAGGTCCAGATAGTCCGCTTCATCCAGGAATTGCAGGAACTGACGCGCTACAACACTCTGAACAACCTTCGCTACATGCATGCACTTGTCTCTTTGGAATGACCAATTCTGATCATTTCCACTCAGCTACAGTCTTTTTAAAAGGTGGGGTCTACTGCCATGAAACAGCACTGAATAAAATTAATTGTGGTGGACAGTTTCAGTGTTTCTCAACCTCAGCAAGTTTACGATGTGTGGACTTCGATTTCCAGCATTTCCCCCGCCTGCTAGGCTGGCTGGTGAATTTTGGGAGTTGAAGTACACACATCGTAAACTTGCCGCGGTTGAGAAACACTGCTATATATATTACTAAATCTGCTATCTTCAGATGTGGGTGCTAGCTTCATTCTTTGCCAGGTGGATTGCAAGGAGTAATGAAACCAATGTGCCACAAACAGAACAGTAGCAAGATGCCACATAATGCATATGAATGTGTCCTTCCCTTGTTTCAAAACAGGTGTTGGTTTTTTTTCAAACTTGACAACTTTTAAGATGTGTGGACTTCACCTCCCAGAATTCCTCTACCAGGGGAGTTAAAATCCATACATCTTAAAAGTTGTTAAATTTGCAAAACACTGATTTAAACATTTTGATGCAAGAGTATCAAAAGATAATTTCGATTAACGAAATTGGCCTTTCTCAGATCGCTCTTCTGTTTGCTATTAAGTGGTCTCCATTTTTATTATACCCGTTTTAGGCCTAAGTTAGTATGTTACATGTTGCTATGGGATTTTTAAAAGCTTTGTTTACGAAGTCTGTGCTTGATCTACAGATTGAATCCATCAGCTTGATAGCCTTGTGACATTTTTACATGGGTGAACATTTCCTGTTAAAATGTAAATACTGATGGGGTGGGCAAGGAGCTTTAAGAAAAAGCAATTCTTTAGGCCCATTTCCAACAGTCCACTCTGATAATTTAAAAAAACTGCATTGAAACAAATGCCCTCTGTTTATATGCTGACAATGGGGGTGAGGTGGGGAGGGAAGCCCCACTATTTGAAAAAAAAATGCCTGCTTTAGTGATATTTCTGAAATGAAGTAAATAATATAGAATTCCTTCCTGTCTGTTCTGGGATTATGATGTGGAGCCGTACTTTATGAATTGGAAGGCTAGCAAATGAAGGCTTTACTTAAATCTTTTGTATACAGAACAGAGAGCATTTGCGCACTAAGCTTTCATTAACTCATTTTGCTTTCTGCTGTGTTCCTCATTTGCCCTTACAAATATTTTCTCTCTCTCTCTCTCTCTCTCTCTCTCTCTCTCTCTCTCTCTCTCTCTCTCTCTCTCTCTTTTTTTTTTTTTTAAAAAAACGCCTAGGTTGTCATTGTGTTCACAAGTCTGCAGGGGTCAAAAATGGATATCTCTGTGAACAAACTTCTTCCAGGAGGCCTAAGAAAAAATTAATAATCAATTTGTTATTGTACAAGACTTGTGATCTCATTGCTGCTTTCTCTTTTTGCTGATAGAGTTTATCTGTACAGTGTATAATACATTTGCTGAAGAAAACAGCAAATGCACTTCTAGGCTGCATGAAGAGAGATGGTGTCAAGTTGAAGAGAAGTCATGTTCCCCTTTACCTCACACTGGTCAAACTGGATTTACACTAGTGTGCCTAACGCTGGGCACCTGGTTTTAAGAAAGCCACCGAAAAACTGGAACATGTCAAGAGGAGAGCAGCCTACATGATAGGAGGTCTGAAGAATGATTGCAGCAGTTGAGTATATTTGGCCTGGGAAAAGAAGACTGCAGAGAGAATAACAGAATTGGAAGGGACCTTGGAGGTCTTCTAGTCCAACCTCCTGCTCAAACAGGAGACACTATATTATTTCAGACAAATGGCTCTCCAGTCTTTCCTTAAAAGCCAAAAAGCTGCTACAGACTACTGGATCATATTTAAATGATTTTCTACTAGGACTCCCGAGATCCCTCTTACAGTTACTGCTATTGAGCCAGGTTTCATCTAATCTGTACTGATATATTTGATTTTTCTTGCTTAAGTGTAAAACCTTGCTTTTCTCTACATTGAATTTCATTTTGTTAAGATAGGGACCAGTGTTCAAGTCTTTCGAGATCCATCTGGATCTTGAGCCCATCTTCTGGAGTGTCCTGGGAAAAGAAGATTGCAGAGAGACTTGGTAGCTGACTTCAACTTTCTGAAAATGGGATATTGTTCAGAAGACAAATGAAGCAATATTTAAAATTTTAAATAGATTTTATTTGGACATCAAAAAATCTCTAACTGTAACAAGCAGAATGTTTCAGAAAATGTGGACACAGTTGTTTACAGTACACAGAAGCCAAAAGACCACTTCCTGGGTCATTCACTATTGGATTTCTGCAGTTGGCAAAGAGGATGGACTACAATTGATGATTTCTAAGATACCGTATTTTCCGGCGTATAAGACGACTGGGCGTATAAGACGACCCCCAACTTTTGAGATGATTTTCATGGGTTAAAGTCTTATACGCCAGAAAATACGGGTAAGTAGGAAGTCAGGGCTGCTTCTCAATTAGGTGAAGGTTTATCAAGAGCTTTTGGCCTCGAGATCAGCTTTGCTCTGCCTTGCCTAAACCTCGTCTCCTCTCGCGTTGGCGCCCCCTTCTACTTCAGCCACACGCGCTGGCTGTTTCGGCCAGGAGCAACGAGCATTGTGGCCCAACACTTTGGGAAGGCACCAGGTCTGAAAGAAGGCGGTTCTTTCCGTAGGTTAGTTAATGAACAGGGCGGCGGAGGGCGGGGGTGTGTGAAAGAAATGGGCTCAGCCCTGCACCGCAAGTTTGAGATTCCCTCAAAGAAAGCCCCGAATTTCCAAGTAACTAGAAACCAGAAGGAGCCCTGCGTGGCACTGAGATCGAGAAGCCCATTTACCCTCCCCTGCATTTTGCTGTATTTTTCTAAAGTTTTCCAAGAAAATGCAAACTCGGGGTTTTTCCTCCTTTCACTTGCATAAGTTATCTCTGGAGTATACAGAAAGGGGAAAAAGAAATAAAGGGGAAAAACATGCACTTATTATAATATTTATTTTTCAAAAGGCTGCCTTCTACTTCAGGGCGGAGGGGCGACCCCGGGTTGCTGAAGCCCCAGCGCCAGCTTTCCGCTGCGGTCTGCCTGTCACAATTCCCGAGCTGCGCCTTCCTGGGCGGGTGTTGCTATAGGTCTGGCCATGGCACCACGCCCTGAAGTCGAACTCCCAGGGTTGGGTGAAGCTCAGCTCCGCGCAAACATGTCAGGTCAGCCTCCGCCTGGCTTCCCGTGCTCCCTTGAGCTCTCGTGCTTGCCGAGCGCCAGGGGCTCGGCACGCGCTTGACTCCTGCTCCCTTCCAAAAAAAAAAAGGGGGTCTGCTGCCCTAGGACGCCGGTAAGCTGGGGCCTCAGCCTCGGTTGAGCTGGTCGGTTTATTTATGAGGAGGCCGTCTTTCGCCATTCTCGAGCGCTGGATTTGTTCGTTTCAACTAACGTCTCTGCTCCCGAGGATTTACTATTTTCCGGCGTATAAGGCAACTGGGCGTATAAGACGACCCCCAACTTTTGAGAAGATTTTCATGCGTTAAAAAGTCATCTTATACGCCGGAAAATACGGTATGTACAATATAAAATATTCTCAGATAATCTTCCCTAACAATGACCTCCAATTATGTTTTACTATGTCTCCCATCCCATTATCATGATTGTTCCAGAACTACATAAGATTCCTATGAATGAATGAATGAATGAATGAATGAATGAATGAATGAATGAATGAATGAATGAATGAACGAACAAACAAACAAACAACAAACGAATAAATTTAAATGCTCTCACTAGAGCCAGGGTGGCTCAGTGATTAAAATGCAGTATTGCAGTTTAACTGGCAGCCAGCAGTTCGATCTGACCATTTCAAGGTTGATTCAGCCCTCCATCTCTCCGAGGCCAGTAAAATGAAGACCAAGATTGTTGGGGGCAATATGCTGATTCTGTAAACTGCTTAGAGGGGGCTATAAAGCACTGTGAAGCTGTATTTATGTATAAGTGCTATTGCTAAGTGTTATATTCTGAATGCTACTTTGGAGGAAGGAAGGAGCTGAGATTCTATCCACAATAGCTTACGTCTTTTTGGAGAATGCATTGCGGTCACAAGGGGAAAAAGGTCACGAATAGAAAGAATTACCACAATAACATTGGATCATTTAACTATAGGCCTGGAATTGAACTAAATTGGTTTTCCCTGTTCTAGAATAACTTATCTTAAGATCTGGTGGTGGTGATGATGAACGAGAAGAAAGGATCAGGAAAATGTCTGTTCTCATTTTCAGAGAAAACCCTTTTTTTATACAGAGAAGACTTCTACCATTTCATACCAGGATCAGCATGTACAATAGCGTAAAATGAGGATGAATGGCAAAATAATCCGCATTTGCCTTGGACTGCCTGAATATGCAATTAGTTGGAGAAGTATCCCCCCACCATCCTGGTCACAGCATCCTGCGGTCACTTGATCACCATTTGCAACATCCTGCCAGCTTCCCTATTGACTTGGCTCCAGGGGTCTCCAAATTTGCCAAATTTATCTTAAGATCTGGTGGTGGTGATGATGAACGAGAAGAAAGGATCAGGAAAATGTCTGTTCTCATTTTCAGAGAAAACCCTTTTTTTATACAGAGAAGACTTCTACCATTTCATACCAGGATCAGCATGTACAATAGCTCAGATTCAGTTCTTGGAGTTCCTAGGGTTAATAAATGCACCAATTGATGGCAGTTATACAAAGGAATGTTTAAACTTCATTCTTTTCTATAACCCCACAAACATTTCTGTATGATTTCACATTTCTCTTATGTTGATTAAACCACTCTGCACATCATGAAATTGCTCTCCTGCGAAGTTGGGAAAACAAACAAACACGAAATCTTACTTGGAAAGCTATTCTTGATGTGTTACTTGAAATTCCACTGAACCCTCATAACATAAAAAGCTGGCTGTATCTGCTGTCCCACTTGGAAAAGCATTAGGGAATATTTTGTGAGCCGAACATTTAGTACTAGTGTGCTGTAATGGTTCAGGTGTTGTTACAGGCAGTCCTCAACTTACAACAGTTCATTC
This sequence comes from Vipera ursinii, assembly GCF_947247035.1. NCBI lineage: Eukaryota > Metazoa > Chordata > Lepidosauria > Squamata > Viperidae > Vipera > Vipera ursinii. The sequence continues at coordinate 20,166,750 of NC_139516.1, forward strand.
AGTGACTGTTCAAAGTTACAATGGCACTGGGAAAAAGTGACTTATTACCATTTTTCACACTTAGGACCATTCCAGCATCCCCCATGGTCACATGATTTAAATTCGGATGCTTGACAACTGACTCACATT